>NW_027667435.1:0-587000 GCF_963924665.1 Micromys minutus
TTCTGACTTATTACCCTGAAATATGTGAAATTTCTGCAATTTTGCCCCAATATAAGGGAAATTTCTGTCTTTTTGCCCCCAAATAAGGGGAATTTCAGCCTTTTTACCTCAAAATAAGGAGAATTTCTGCCGTTTTGCCCCAAAATAAGGGAAATTTCTGCCTTTTATCACTGAAATAAGTGAAATTTCTGCAATTTTGCCCTAAAATAAGTGAAATTTCTGCAATTTTGCCCAAGAATAAGGGAAATTTCTGGAATTTTGCCCCAAAATACGGGAAATTTCTTTATTTTTGCCCATAAATAAAAAGAATGGATAACTTTTTGCCTTAAAAAAAGGAAATTTCTTCATTTTTGCTCCAAAATAAGGAGAATTTCTGCTTTTTTGCCTCTAAATAAGTGGAATTTCTGTCTTTTTCCACCAAAACAAAGGGATTTTCTGTCTTTTTTGCCCCAAAATAAGGAAATTTTCTGACTTATTACCCTGAAATAAGTGAAATTTCTGCAATTTTGCCCCAAAATAAGGGAAATTTCTGCATTTTTGCCCTGAAATATGTGAAATTTCTGCAGTTTTACCCCAAAATACGGTGAATTTCCTCCTTTTTCCCCCAAAATAATGGGAATTTCTGCCTTTTTGCCCCAAAATAAGAAAAATTTTTGCATTTTTTCTCTGAAATAAGTGAAATTTCTGCAATTTTGCCCTAAAATAAGAGAAATTTCTGCAATTATTTTCTATAATAAGGGTAATGTCTGCAATTTTGCCCCATAATAAAGAGAATTTCTCTTTTTTGCCCCAAAATAAAGGAAATTTCAGCCTTTTCACCTGAAAATAAGTGAAATTTCTGCAATTTTGCCCCAAAAAAAGGAAATTTCTGCCTTTTTGCCCCAAAATAATGGGAATTTCTGCCTTTTTGCCCCAAAATAAGAAAAATTTTTGCTTTTTTTCTCTGAAATAAGTGAAATTTCTGCAATTTTGCCTTAAATTAAGAAAAATTTCTGCAATATTTCCCATAATAAGGGAAATTTCTGCAATTTTGCCCCAAAATAAGGGGAATTTCTCACTTTTTGCCCGAAAATTAAGGAAATTTCAGCCTTTTTACCTGAAAATAAATGAAAGTTCTGAAATTTTGCCCCAAATAATGGAAATTTCTGCAATTTTGCCCCAAAATAAGGTAAATTCCTGCAATTTTGCACCAAAATAAAGGAAATTTTTTGAATTTTGCCCCAAAAGAAGGGGAATTTCTGATTTTTGCCTCAAAATAAAGGGAATTTCTTCTTTTGCCCCAAAATTAGGGGAATTTCTGCCTTTTTGCCCGAAAATTATGAGAATTTCTGCAATTTTGCTTCAAAATACGAGGAATTTCTGCTTTTTATCCCGAAAGTAAGGGGAATGTATAACTTTTACCACAAAAAAGGGAAATTTTTTCATTTTTGCTCCAAAATAAGAGGAATTTCTGCCTTTTTACCTCAAAATAAGAGAAATTTCTCCCTTTTTACACAAAAATAAATGGAATTTATGTCTTTTTGCCCCAAAAAAAGGAATTTTTGAATTATTCCCTGAAATAAGTGATATATCTGCAATTTTGCCCCAAAATAAAAGAAATTTCTTCCTTTTTGCCACAAAATAAGGGGAATTACTGTCTTCTTGCCCGAAAATAAGGGCATTTCTGCCTTTTTGCTCCCAAATAAGAGGAATTTCAGCCTTTTTACCTCAAAATAAGGAAAATTTCTGCATTTTTTCCACAAAATATTAAGAATTTCTGCATTTTTGCCACAAAATAAGGAAAATTTCTGCGTTTTTTCCCTGAAATAAGTGAAATTTCTGCAATTTTGCCCCAAAATAAGTGAAATTTCTGCAATTTTGCCCTAAAATAAGGGAAATTTCTGCTTTTTGCCCTGAAATATGTGAAATTTCTGCAATTTTACCCCAAAATAAGGTGAATTTCTGCCTTTTTGCCCCAAAATAATGGGAATTTCTGCCTTTTGCCCAAAAAATAAGAAAAATTTTTGCTTTTTTTCTCAGAAATAAGTGAAATTTCTGAAATTTTGCCCCAAAATGAGTGAAATTTCTGCAATTTTGCCCCAAAATAAGTGAAATTTTTTGAATTTTGCCCCAAAATAAATGGAATTTCTGAGTTTTGCCCCAAAATAAGGAGAATTTCCGTCTTTTTGCCCAAACATATAGGGAATTTCTGCCTTTTGCCCCACAATTAGGGGAATTTCTGCAATTTTAATCCAAAATACGAGGAATTTCTGTCTTTTTGCCCGAAAATAACGGGAATGCATAACTTTTTGCCATAAAAATGGGAAATTTCTTCATTTTTGCTCCAAAATAAGGGGAATTTCTGCCTTTTTGCCTCTAAATAAGTGGAATTTCTGTCTTTTTCCCCCAAAACAAAGGGAATTTCTGTCTTTTTGCCCCAAAATAAAGGGAATTTCTGACTTATTACCCTAAAATAAGTGAAATTACTGCAATTTTGCCCCAAAATAAGGGAAATTTCTGCCTTTTTGCCCTAAAATATGTGAAATTTCTGCAATTTTACCCCAAAATACGGTGAATTACCTCCTTTTTCCCCCAAAATAATGGGAATTTCTGCCTTTTTGCTCCAAAATAAGAAAAAATTTTGCTTTTTTTCTCTGAAATAAGTGAAATTTCTGCAATTTTGCCCTAAAATAATGGAAATTTCTGCAATTATTTTCTATAATAAGGGAAATGTCTGCAATTTTGCCCCAAAATAAAGAGAATTTCTTCTTTTTGCCCCCAAAAAAAGGAAATTTCAGACTTTTCACCTGAAAATAAGTGAAATTTCTGCAATTTTGCCCCCAAAAAAGGAAATTTCTGCAATTTTGCCCCAAAATAAGGTAAATTCCTGCAATTTTGCCCCAAAATAGAGGAAATTTCTGGAATTACGCCAAAATAAGAGGAATTTCTAATTTTTGCCCCAAAATAAAAAGAATTTCTGGCTTTTGCCCCAAAATTAGGGGAATTTCTGCAATTTTGCTCCAAAATACAGAGAATTTCTGCCTTTTTGCCCGAAAATAATGGGAATGCATACCTTTTTGCCATAAAAAGGTAAATTGCTTCATTTTTGCTCCAAAATAAGAGAAATTTTTGCCTTTTTGCCTCTAAATATGTGGAATTTCTGCCATTTCCCCCAAAACAAAGGAAATTTCTGTCTTTTTTGCCCCAAAATAAGGGGAATTTCTGACTTATTACCCTGAAATATGTGAAATTTCTGCAATTTTGCCCCAATATAAGGGAAATTTCTGTCTTTTTGCCCCCAAATAAGGGGAATTTCAGCCTTTTTACCTCAAAATAAGGAGAATTTCTGCCGTTTTGCCCCAAAATAAGGGAAATTTCTGCCTTTTTTCACTGAAATAAGTGAAATTTCTGCAATTTTGCCCTAAAATAAGTGAAATTTCTGCAATTTTGCCCAAGAATAAGGGAAATTTCTGGAATTTTGCCCCAAAATACGGGAAATTTCTTTATTTTTGCCCATAAATAAAAAGAATGGATAACTTTTTGCCTTAAAAAAAGGAAATTTCTTCATTTTTGCTCCAAAATAAGGAGAATTTCTGCTTTTTTGCCTCTAAATAAGTGGAATTTCTGTCTTTTTCCACCAAAACAAAGGGATTTTCTGTCTTTTTTGCCCCAAAATAAGGAAATTTTCTGACTTATTACCCTGAAATAAGTGAAATTTCTGCAATTTTGTCCCAAAATAAGGGAAATTTCTGCCGTTTTGCCCTCAAATAAGGGGAATTTCAGACTTTTCACCTCAAAATAAGGGAAATTTCTGCATTTTTGCCACAAAATATTACGAATTTCTGCCTTTTTGCCCCAAAATAAGGAATATTTCTGTCTTTTTTTCCTGAAATAAGTCAAATTTCTGCAATTTTGCCCCTAAATAATAGAAATTTCTGCAATTTTGCACCGAAATAAAGGAAATTTCTGGAATTTTGCCCCAAAATAAGTGGAATTTCTGAGTTTTGCCCCAAAATAATGAGAATTTCTGTGTTTTGGCCACAACATATAGGGAATTTCTGCATTTTTGCCCCACAATTAGGGGAATTTCTGCAATTTTGCTCCAAAATACGGGGAATTTCTGCAATTTTGCCCAAGAATAAGGGAAATTTCTAAAATTTTGCCCCAAAATAAGTGGAATTTCTGAGTTTTGCCCCAAAATAAGGAGAATTTCTGTCTTTTTGCCGCAACATATAGGGAATTTCTGCATTTTTGCCCCACAATTAGGGGAATTTCTGCAATTTTGCTCCAAAATATGGGAAATTTCTGCCGTTTTGCCCGTAAATAAAAAGAATGCATAACTTTTTGCCTTAAAAAAGGGAAATTTCTTCATTTTTGCTCCAAAATAAGGGGAATTTCTGCTTTTTTGCCTCTAAATAAGTTGAATTTCTGTCTTTTTCCTCCAAAACAGAGGGATTTTCTGTCTTTTTTGCCAAAAATGAGGAAATTTTCTGACTTATTACCCTGAAATAAGTGAAATTTCTGCAATTTTGTCCCCAAAAGAGGGAAATTTCTGCCTTTTTGCCCCATAATAAGGGGAATTTCAGCCTTTTCACCTCAAAATAAGGGGAATTTCTGCCTTTTTTCACTGAAATAAGTGAAATTTCTCCAATTTTCCCCTAAAATAAGTGAAATTTCTGCAATTTTGCCCAAGAATAAGGGAAATTTCTGGAATTTTGCCCCAAAATACGGGAAATTTCTTTATTTTTGCCCATAAATAAAAAGAATGGATAACTTTTTGCCTTAAAAAAAGGAAATTTCTTCATTTTTGCTCCAAAATAAGGAGAATTTCTGCTTTTTTGCCTCTAAATAAGTGGAATTTCTGTCTTTTTCCACCAAAACAAAGGGATTTTCTGTCTTTTTTGCCCCAAAATAAGGAAATTTTCTGACTTATTACCCTGAAATAAGTGAAATTTCTGCAATTTTGCCCCAAAATAAGGGAAATTTCTGCATTTTTGCCCTGAAATATGTGAAATTTCTGCAGTTTTACCCCAAAATACGGTGAATTTCCTCCTTTTTCCCCCAAAATAATGGAAATTTCTGCCTTTTTGCCCCAAAATAAGAAAAATTTTTGCTTTTTTTCTCTGAAATAAGTGAAATTTCTGCAATTTTGCCCTAAAATAAGAGAAATTTCTGCAATTATTTTCTATAATAAGGGAAATGTCTGCAATTTTGCCCCAAAATAAAGAGAATTTCTCCTTTTTGCCCCAAAATAAAGGAAATTTCAGCCTTTTCACCTGAAAATAAGTGAAATTTCTGCAATTTTGCCCCAAAAAAAGGAAATTTCTGCCTTTTGCCCCAAAATAATGGGAATTTCTGCCTTTTTGCCCCAAAATAAGAAAAATTTTTGCTTTTTTTCTCTGAAATAAGTGAAATTTCTGCAATTTTGCCTTAAATTAAGAAAAATTTCTGCAATATTTCCCATAATAAGGGAAATTTCTGCAATTTTGCCCCAAAATAAGGGGAATTTCTCACTTTTTGCCCGAAAATTAAGGAAATTTCAGCCTTTTTACCTGAAAATAAATGAAAGTTCTGAAATTTTGCCCCAAATAATGGAAATTACTGCAATTTTGCCCCAAAATAAGGTAAATTCCTGCAATGTTGCACCAAAATAAAGGAAATTTCTTGAATTTTGCCCCAAAAGAAGGGGAATTTCTGATTTTTGCCTCAAAATAAAGGGAATTTCTTCTTTTGCCCCAAAATTAGGGGAATTTCTGCCTTTTTGCCCGAAAATTATGAGAATTTCTGCAATTTTGCTTCAAAATACGAGGAATTTCTGCTTTTTATCCCGAAAGTAAGGGGAATGTATAACTTTTACCACAAAAAAGGGAAATTTTTTCATTTTTGCTCCAAAATAAGAGGAATTTCTGCCTTTTTACCTCAAAATAAGAGAAATTTCTCCCTTTTTACACAAAAATAAATGGAATTTATGTCTTTTTGCCCCAAAAAAAGGAATTTTTGAATTATTCCCTGAAATAAGTGATATATCTGCAATTTTGCCCCAAAATAAAAGAAATTTCTTCCTTTTTGCCACAAAATAAGGGGAATTACTGTCTTCTTGCCCGAAAATAAGGGCATTTCTGCCTTTTTGCTCCCAAATAAGAGGAATTTCAGCCTTTTTACCTCAAAATAAGGAAAATTTCTGCATTTTTTCCACAAAATATTAAGAATTTCTGCATTTTTGCCACAAAATAAGGAAAATTTCTGCGTTTTTTCCCTGAAATAAGTGAAATTTCTGCAATTTTGCCCCAAAATAAGTGAAATTTCTGCAATTTTGCCCTAAAATAAGGGAAATTTCTGCTTTTTGCCCTGAAATATGTGAAATTTCTGCAATTTTACCCCAAAATAAGGTGAATTTCTGCCTTTTTGCCCCAAAATAATGGGAATTTCTGCCTTTTGCCCAAAAAATAAGAAAAATTTTTGCTTTTTTTCTCAGAAATAAGTGAAATTTCTGAAATTTTGCCCCAAAATGAGTGAAATTTCTGCAATTTTGCCCCAAAATAAGTGAAATTTTTTGAATTTTGCCCCAAATAAATGGAATTTCTGAGTTTTGCCCCAAAATAAGGAGAATTTCCGTCTTTTTGCCCAAACATATAGGGAATTTCTGCCTTTTGCCCCACAATTAGGGGAATTTCTGCAATTTTAATCCAAAATACGAGGAATTTCTGTCTTTTTGCCCGAAAATAACGGGAATGCATAACTTTTTGCCATAAAAATGGGAAATTTCTTCATTTTTGCTCCAAAATAAGGGGAATTTCTGCCTTTTTGCCTCTAAATAAGTGGAATTTCTGTCTTTTTCCCCCAAAACAAAGGGAATTTCTGTCTTTTTGCCCCAAAATAAAGGGAATTTCTGACTTATTACCCTAAAATAAGTGAAATTACTGCAATTTTGCCCCAAAATAAGGGAAATTTCTGCCTTTTTGCCCTAAAATATGTGAAATTTCTGCAATTTTACCCCAAAATACGGTGAATTACCTCCTTTTTCCCCCAAAATAATGGGAATTTCTGCCTTTTTGCTCCAAAATAAGAAAAAATTTTGCTTTTTTTCTCTGAAATAAGTGAAATTTCTGCAATTTTGCCCTAAAATAATGGAAATTTCTGCAATTATTTTCTATAATAAGGGAAATGTCTGCAATTTTGCCCCAAAATAAAGAGAATTTCTTCTTTTTGCCCCCAAAAAAAGGAAATTTCAGACTTTTCACCTGAAAATAAGTGAAATTTCTGCAATTTTGCCCCCAAAAAAGGAAATTTCTGCAATTTTGCCCCAAAATAAGGTAAATTCCTGCAATTTTGCCCCAAAATAGAGGAAATTTCTGGAATTACGCCAAAATAAGAGGAATTTCTGATTTTTGCCCCAAAATAAAAAGAATTTCTGGCTTTTGCCCCAAAATTAGGGGAATTTCTGCAATTTTGCTCCAAAATACAGAGAATTTCTGCCTTTTTGCCCGAAAATAATGGGAATGCATACCTTTTTGCCATAAAAAGGTAAATTGCTTCATTTTTGCTCCAAAATAAGAGAAATTTTTGCCTTTTTGCCTCTAAATATGTGGAATTTCTGCCATTTCCCCCAAAACAAAGGAAATTTCTGTCTTTTTTGCCCCAAAATAAGGGGAATTTCTGACTTATTACCCTGAAATATGTGAAATTTCTGCAATTTTGCCCCAATATAAGGGAAATTTCTGTCTTTTTGCCCCCAAATAAGGGGAATTTCAGCCTTTTTACCTCAAAATAAGGAGAATTTCTGCCGTTTTGCCCCAAAATAAGGGAAATTTCTGCCTTTTTTCACTGAAATAAGTGAAATTTCTGCAATTTTGCCCTAAAATAAGTGAAATTTCTGCAATTTTGCCCAAGAATAAGGGAAATTTCTGGAATTTTGCCCCAAAATACGGGAAATTTGTTTATTTTTGCCCATAAATAAAAAGAATGGATAACTTTTTGCCTTAAAAAAAGGAAATTTCTTCATTTTTGCTCCAAAATAAGGAGAATTTCTGCTTTTTTGCCTCTAAATAAGTGGAATTTCTGTCTTTTTCCACCAAAACAAAGGGATTTTCTGTCTTTTTTGCCCCAAAATAAGGAAATTTTCTGACTTATTACCCTGAAATAAGTGAAATTTCTGCAATTTTGTCCCAAAATAAGGGAAATTTCTGCCGTTTTGCCCTCAAATAAGGGGAATTTCAGACTTTTCACCTCAAAATAAGGGAAATTTCTGCATTTTTGCCACAAAATATTACGAATTTCTGCCTTTTTGCCCCAAAATAAGGAATATTTCTGTCTTTTTTTCCTGAAATAAGTCAAATTTCTGCAATTTTGCCCCTAAATAATAGAAATTTCTGCAATTTTGCACCGAAATAAAGGAAATTTCTGGAATTTTGCCCCAAAATAAGTGGAATTTCTGAGTTTTGCCCCAAAATAATGAGAATTTCTGTGTTTTGGCCACAACATATAGGGAATTTCTGCATTTTTGCCCCACAATTAGGGGAATTTCTGCAATTTTGCTCCAAAATACGGGGAATTTCTGCAATTTTGCCCAAGAATAAGGGAAATTTCTAAAATTTTGCCCCAAAATAAGTGGAATTTCTGAGTTTTGCCCCAAAATAAGGAGAATTTCTGTCTTTTTGCCGCAACATATAGGGAATTTCTGCATTTTTGCCCCACAATTAGGGGAATTTCTGCAATTTTGCTCCAAAATATGGGAAATTTCTGCCGTTTTGCCCGTAAATAAAAAGAATGCATAACTTTTTGCCTTAAAAAAGGGAAATTTCTTCATTTTTGCTCCAAAATAAGGGGAATTTCTGCTTTTTTGCCTCTAAATAAGTTGAATTTCTGTCTTTTTCCTCCAAAACAGAGGGATTTTCTGTCTTTTTTGCCAAAAATGAGGAAATTTTCTGACTTATTTCCCTGAAATAAGTGAAATTTCTGCAATTTTGTCCCCAAAAGAGGGAAATTTCTGCCTTTTTGCCCCATAATAAGGGGAATTTCAGCCTTTTCACCTCAAAATAAGGGGAATTTCTGCCTTTTTTCACTGAAATAAGTGAAATTTCTCCAATTTTCCCCTAAAATAAGTGAAATTTCTGCAATTTTGCCCAAGAATAAGGGAAATTTCTGGAATTTTGCCCCAAAATACGGGAAATTTCTTTATTTTTGCCCATAAATAAAAAGAATGGATAACTTTTTGCCTTAAAAAAAGGAAATTTCTTCATTTTTGCTCCAAAATAAGGAGAATTTCTGCTTTTTTGCCTCTAAATAAGTGGAATTTCTGTCTTTTTCCACCAAAACAAAGGGATTTTCTGTCTTTTTTGCCCCAAAATAAGGAAATTTTCTGACTTATTACCCTGAAATAAGTGAAATTTCTGCAATTTTGCCCCAAAATAAGGGAAATTTCTGCATTTTTGCCCTGAAATATGTGAAATTTCTGCAGTTTTACCCCAAAATACGGTGAATTTCCTCCTTTTTCCCCCAAAATAATGGAAATTTCTGCCTTTTTGCCCCAAAATAAGAAAAATTTTTGCTTTTTTTCTCTGAAATAAGTGAAATTTCTGCAATTTTGCCCTAAAATAAGAGAAATTTCTGCAATTATTTTCTATAATAAGGGAAATGTCTGCAATTTTGCCCCAAAATAAAGAGAATTTCTCCTTTTTGCCCCAAAATAAAGGAAATTTCAGCCTTTTCACCTGAAAATAAGTGAAATTTCTGCAATTTTGCCCCAAAAAAAGGAAATTTCTGCCTTTTGCCCCAAAATAATGGGAATTTCTGCCTTTTTGCCCCAAAATAAGAAAAATTTTTGCTTTTTTTCTCTGAAATAAGTGAAATTTCTGCAATTTTGCCTTAAATTAAGAAAAATTTCTGCAATATTTCCCATAATAAGGGAAATTTCTGCAATTTTGCCCCAAAATAAGGGGAATTTCTCACTTTTTGCCCGAAAATTAAGGAAATTTCAGCCTTTTTACCTGAAAATAAATGAAAGTTCTGAAATTTTGCCCCAAATAATGGAAATTACTGCAATTTTGCCCCAAAATAAGGTAAATTCCTGCAATGTTGCACCAAAATAAAGGAAATTTCTTGAATTTTGCCCCAAAAGAAGGGGAATTTCTGATTTTTGCCTCAAAATAAAGGGAATTTCTTCTTTTGCCCCAAAATTAGGGGAATTTCTGCCTTTTTGCCCGAAAATTATGAGAATTTCTGCAATTTTGCTTCAAAATACGAGGAATTTCTGCTTTTTATCCCGAAAGTAAGGGGAATGTATAACTTTTACCACAAAAAAGGGAAATTTCTTCATTTTTGCCCCAAAATAAGAGGAATTTCTGCCTTTTTACCTCAAAATAAGAGAAATTTCTCCCTTTTTACCCAAAAATAAATGGAATTTATGTCTTTTTGCCCCAAAAAAAGGAATTTTTGAATTATTCCCTGAAATAAGTCATATATCTGCAATTTTGCCCCAAAATAAAAGAAATTTCTGCCTTTTTGCCACAAAATAAGGGGAATTACTGTCTTCTTGCCCGAAAATAAGGGCATTTCTGCCTTTTTGCTCCCAAATAAGAGGAATTTCAGCCTTTTTACCTCAAAATAAAGAAAATTTCTGCATTTTTTCCACAAAATATTAAGAATTTCTGCATTTTTGCCCCAAAATAAGGAAAATTTCTGCGTTTTTTCCCTGAAATAAGTGAAATTTCTGCAATTTTGCCCCAAAATAAGTGAAATTTCTGCAATTTTGCCCTAAAATAAGGGAAATTTCTGCTTTTTGCCCTGAAATATGTGAAATTTCTGCAATTTTACCCCAAAATAAGGTGAATTTCTGCCTTTTTGCCCCAAAATAATGGGAATTTCTGCCTTTTGCCCAAAAAATAAGAAAAATTTTTGCTTTTTTTCTAAGAAATAAGTGAAATTTCTGAAATTTTGCCCCAAAATGAGTGAAATTTCTGCAAATTTGCCCCAATATAAGTGAAATTTTTTGAATTTTGCCCCAAAATAAATGGAATTTCTGAGTTTTGCCCGAAATTAGGAGAATTTCCGTCTTTATGCCCAAACATATAGGGAATTTCTGCCTTTTGCCCCACAATTAGGGGAATTTCTACAATTTTAATCCAAAATACGAGGAATTTCTGTCTTTTTGCCCGAAAATAAGGGGAATGCATAACTTTTTGCCATTAAAAAGGGAAATTTCTTCATTTTTGCTCCAAAATAAGGGGAATTTCTGCCTTTTTGCCTCTAAATAAGTGGAATTTCTGTCTTTTTCTCCCAAAACAAAGGGAATTTCTGTCTTTTTTGCCCCAAAATAAAGGGAATTTCTGACTTATTACCCTAAAATAAGTGAAATTACTGCAATTTTGCCCCAAAATAAGGGAAATTTCTGCTTTTTGCCCTAAAATATGTGAAATTTCTGCAATTTTACCCCAAAATACGGTGAATTTCCTCCTTTTTCCCCCAAAATAATGGGAATTTCTGCCTTTTTGCTCCAAAATAAGAAAAAATTTTGCTTTTTTTCTCTGAAATAAGTAAAATTTCTGCAATTTTGCCCTAAAATAATGGAACTTTCTGCAATTATTTTCTATAATAAGGGAAATGTCTGCAATTTTGCCCCAAAATAAAGAGAATTTCTCCTTTTTGCCCCAAAATAAAGGAAATTTCAGCCTTTTCACCTGAAAATAAGTGAAATTTCTGCAATTTTGCCCCAAAAAAAGGAAATTTCTGCAATTTTGCCCCAAAATAAGGTAAATTCCTGCAATTTTGCCCCAAAATAGAGGAAATTTCAGGAATTACGCCAAAATAAGAGGAATTTCTGATTTTTGCCCCAAAATAAAAAGAATTTCTGGCTTTTGCCCCAAAATTAGGGGAATTTCTGCAATTTTGCCCCAAAATATAGGAAATTTCTTGAATTTTGCCCCAAAATAAGGGGAATTTCTGATTTTTGCCCCAAAATAAAGGGAATTTCTGCCTTTTGCCCCAAAATTAAAGGAATTTCTGCAATTTTGCTCCAAAATACGAGGAATTTCTGCCTTTTTTCCCGAAAATAATGGGAATGCATACCTTTTTGCCATAAAAAATGAAATTTCTTTATTTTTGCTCCAAAATAAGGGGAATTTCTGCCTTTTTGCCTCTAAATATGTGCAATTTCTGTCTTTTTCCCACAAAACAAAGGGAATTTCTCTCTTTTTTGCCTCAAAATAAGAGAAATTTCTGACTCATTACACTGAAATAAGTGAAATTTCTGCAATTTTACCCCAAAATAAGGGAAATTTCTGCCTTTTTCCCCCAAATAAGGGGAATTCAGCCTTTTTACCTCAAAATAAGAGGAATTTCTGCATTTTTGCCACAAAATATTAGGAATTTCTGTTTTTTTACCACAAAATAAAAAAAATTTCTGCCTTTTTTCCCTGAAATAAGTGAAATTTCTGCAATTTTGCCCCAAAATAAGTGAAATTTCTGCAATTTTGCCCCAAAATAAAGGAAATTTCTGTAATTTTGCCCCAAAAGAAGTGGAATTTCTGAGTTTTGCCCCAAAATAAGGAGAATTTCTGTCTTTTGCCAAAACATATAGTGAATTTCTGCCTTTTTGCCCCACAATTAGGGGAATTTCTTCAATTTTGCTCCAAAATACGGGGAATTTCTGCCTTTTTTCCCAAAAATAAGGGAAATGCATAACTTTTTGCCATAAAAAAGGAAAATTTCTTCATTTTTTCTTTAAAATAAGGGGAATTTCTGCCTTTTTGCCGCTAAATAAGTAGAATTTCTGTCTTTTTCCCCCAAAACAACGGGAATTTCTGTATTTTTTGCCCCAAAATAAGGGGAATTTCTGACTTATTACTCTGAAATAAGTGAAATTTCTGCAATATTGCCCCAAAACAATGGAAATTTCTGCCTTTTTGCCCTGAAATATGTGAAATTTCTGCAATTTTTCCCCAAAATAAGGTGAATTTCTGCCTTTTTGCACTAAAATAATGGGAATTTCTGTCTTTTTGCTTCAAAATAAATAACATTTTTGATTTATTTCTCCGAAATAGTTGAAATTTCTGCAATTTTGCCCTAATATAAGGTAAATTTCTGCAATTTTTTCCCATAACAAGGGAAATTTCTGCAATTTTGCCCCAAAATAAAGGGATTTTCTCCCTTTTTGCCCCAAAATAAAGAAAATTTCAGCCTTTTTACCTGAAAATATCCGAACTTTCTGCAATTTTGCCCCAAATAAGGGAAATTTGTGCAATTTTGCACCAAAATAAGGAAAATTCCTGCAATTTTGCCCCAAAAGAAAGTAAATTTCTTGAATTTTGCCCCAAAATAAGGGGAATTTCTGATTTTTGCCCCAAAATAAAGGGAATTTATGCCTTTTGCCCCAAAATTTGGGAATTTCTGCAACTTCGCTCCAAAATACGGGGAATTTCTGTTTTTTGCCCGAAAATAATGGGAATGCATACCTTTTTGCCATAAAAAGGAAAATTTCTTCATTTTTGCTCCAAAATAAGGGGAATTTCTGCATTTTTGCCTCTAACTAAGTGGAATTTCTGTCTTTTTCCCCCAAAACAAAGGGAATTTCTGTCTTTTTTGCCCCAAAATAAGGGGAATTTCTGACTTATTACCATGAAATAAGTGAAATTTCTGCAATTTTGCCACAAAATAAGGGAAATTTCTGCCTTTTTGCCTTGAAATATGTGAAATTTCTGCAATTTTACCCCAAAATAAGTCGAATTTCTGCCTTTATGCCCCAAAATAAGAAAAATTTTTGCTTTTTGTCTCTGAAATAAGTGAAATTTCTGCAATTTTGCCCTAAAATAAGGAAAATTTCTGCAATTTTTCCCCACAATACGGGAAATTTCTGCAATTTTGCCTCAAAATTAGAGGAATTTCTCCCTTTTTGCCCCAAAATAAAGGAAATTTTAGCCTTTTTTCCTGAAAATAAGTGAAATTTCTGCAATTTTGCCCCAAATGCGGGAAATTTCTGCAATTTTGCCCCAAAATAAGGTAAATTTCTTTAATTTTGCCCCAAAATAAAGGAAATTTTTTGAATTTTGCCCCAAAATGAAGGGATTTTCTGATTTTTGCACTAAAATAAAAGGAATTTCTGCCTTTTGCCCCAAAATTAGGGAAATTTCTGCAATTTTGCTCCAAAATACGGGGAATTTCTGCCTTTTTTCCCGAAAATAATGGGAATGCATACCTTTTTGCCATAAAAATAAAATTTCTTCATTTTTGCTCCAAAATAAGGGGAATTTCTGCCTTTTTGCCTCTAAATGAGTGGAATTTCTGTCTTTTTCCTTCAAAACAAAGGGAATTTCTGTCTTTTTTGCCCCAAAATAAGATTAATTTCTGACTTATTACCCTGAAATAAGTGAAATTTCTGCAATTTTTTCCCAAAATAAGGGAAATTTCTGCAATTTTGCCCCAATGTAAAGCAAATTTCTGCAATTTTGCCCCAAAATAAGGGAAATTTCTGCATTGTTGCCCTGAAATATGTGAAATTTCTGAAATTTTACCCCAAAGTACGGTGAATTTCTGCCTTTTTCCCCCGAAAGAAAGGGAATTTCTCCCTTTTTGCACCAAAATAAAGGAAATTTCAGTCTTTTTACCTGAAAATAACTGAAATTTCTGCAATTTTGCCCCAAATAAGGGAAATTTCTGAAATTTTGCCCCAAAATAAGGTAAATTCCTGTAATTTTGCCCCCAAAAAAAGGAAATTTCTAGAATTTTGCCCTAAAACACAAGGAATTTCTGATTTTTACCTCAAAATAAAGGGAATTTCTGCCTTTTGCCCCCAAAATAGGGGAATTTCTGCAATTTTGCTCCAAAATACGGGGAATTTCTGCCTTTTTGCCTGAAAATAATGGGAATGCATACCTTTTTGCCATAAAAAGAGAAATTTCTTCATTTTTGCTTCAAAATAAGGGGAATTTCTGCCTTTTTGCCTCTAAATAAGTGGAATTTCTGTCTTTTTCCCCCCAAACAAAAGGAATTTCTGTCCTTTGCCCCAAAATAAGGGGAATTTCTTACTTATTACCCTGAAATAAGTGAAATTTTTGCAATTTTGCCCTAAAATAAGGGAAATTTCTGCAATTTTGCCCCAATGTAAAAAAAAATTCTGCAATTTTGCCCAAAAATAAGGGGAATTTCTGACAGTTTGCCCCCGAAAAAAGAAGATTTTCTGTCTTTTTGCCCCAAAATGAGGAGAATTTCAGCCTTTTTGCCCGATAATTATGAGAATTTCTGCAATTTTGCTTCAAAATACAGGGAATTTCTGCTTTTATCCCAATAGTAAGGGGAATGCATATCTTTTTGCCATAAAAAGGAAAATTTCTTCATTTTTGCTCCAAAATAAGGGGAATTTCTGCCTTTTTGCCTCTAAATAAGTGGAATTTCTGTCTTTTTTCCCCAAAACAAAGGGAATTTCTGTCTTTTTTGCCCCAAAATAAGGGGAATTTCTGACTTATTACCCTAAAATAAGTGCAATTTTGCCCCAAAATAAGGGAAATTTCTGCCTTGTTGCCCTGAAATATGTGAAATTTCTGCAATATTACCCCAAAATACGGTGAATTTCTGCCTTTTTCCCCTCAAAAGAAAGGTAATTTCTCCCTTTTTGCACCAAAATAAAGGAAATTTCAGCCTTTTTACCTGAAAATAACTGAAATTTCTGCAATTTTGCCCCAAATAAGGGAAATTTCTGCAATTTTGCCCCAAAAAAAGGTAAATTCTTGTAATTTTGCCCCCCCAAAAAAGAAATTTCTAGAATTTTGCCCTAAAACACAGGGAAATTCTGATTTTTGCCTCAAAATAAAGGGAATTTCTGCCTTTTGCCCCAAAATTAGGGGAATTTCTGCAATTTTGATCCAAAATACGGAGAATTTCTGGCTTTTTGCCTGAAAATAATGGGAATGCATACCTTTTTGCCATAAAAATAGAAATTTCTTCATTTTTGCTTCAAAATAAGGGGAATTTCTGCCTTTTTGCCTCTAAATAAGTGGAATTTCTGTCTTTTTCCCCAAAAACAAAGGGAATTTCTGTCTTTTTTGCCCCAAAATAAGGGGAATTTCTTACTTATTACCCTGAAATAAGTGAAATTTTTGCAATATTGCCCTAAAATAAGGGAAATTTCTGCAATTTTGCCCCAATGTAAAAGAAATTTCTGCAATTTTGCCCAAAAATAAGGGGAATTTCTGACAGTTTGCCCCCGAAAAAAGAAGATTTTCTGTCTTTTTGCCCCAAAATAAGGAGAATTTCTGTCTTTTTGCCCGAAAATTAGGAGAATTTCTGCAATTTTGCTTCAAAATACGGGGAATTTCTGCTTTTTATCCCGAAAGTAAGGGGAATGTATACCTTTTGCCGCAAAAAAGGGAAATTTCTTCATTTTTGCCCCAAAATAAGAGGAATTTCTGCCTTTTTACCTCACAATAAATGAAATTTCTGCCTTTTTACCCAAAAATAAACGGATTTTCTGTCTTTTTGCCCCAAAATAAAAGGAATTTTTGAATTATGCCCTGAAATAAGTGAAATTTCTGCAATTTGGCCCCAAAATAAAAGAAATTTCTGCCTTTTGCCACAAAATAAAGAGAATTTCTGCCTTTTTGCCCGAAAATTATGAGAATTTCTGCAATTTTGCTTCAAAATACGGGGAATTTCTGCTTTTATCCCAATAGTAAGGGGAATGCATACCTTTTTGCCATAAAAAGGGAAATTTCTTCATTTTTGCTCCAAAATAAGGGGAATTTCTGCCTTTTTGCCTCTAAATAAGTGGAATTTCTGTCTTTTTCCTCCAAAACAAAAGGAATTTCTGTCTTTTTTGCCCCAAAATAAGTGGAATTTCTGACTTATTACCATTAAATAAGTGAAATTTCTGCAATTTTGCCCCAAAATAAGGGAAATTTCTGCTTTTTTGCCCTGAAATATGTGAAATTTCTGCAATTTTATCCCAAAATACTGTGAATTTCAGCCTTTTTCCCCCAAAATAAAGGGAATTTCTCCATTTTTCCCTTAAAATAAAAGAAATTTCAGCCTTTTTACCTGAAAATAAGTGAAATTTTTGCAATTTTGCCCCAAATAAGGGAAATTTCTGCAATTTTGCCCCAAAATAAGGTAAATTCCTGTAATTTTGCCCCCCAAAAAAGGAAATTTCTAGAATTTTGACCCAAAACACGAAGAATTTCTGATTTTTGCCTCAAAATAAAGGGAATTTCTGCCTTTTGCCCCAAAATTAGGGAAATTTCTGCAATTTTGCTCCAAAATACAGGGAATTTCTGCCTTTTTGCCTGAAAATAATGGGAATGCATACCTTTTTGCCATAAAAAGAGAAATTTCTTCATTTTTGCTTCAAAATAAGGGGAATTTCTGCCTTTTTGCCTTTAAATAAGTGGAATTTCTGTCTTTTTCCCCCAAAACAAAGGGAATTTATGTGGTTTTTGGCCCAAAATAAGGGGAATTTCTTACTTATTACCCTGAAATAAGTAAAATTTTTGCAATTTTGCCCTAAAATAAGGGAAATTTCTGCAATTTTGCCCCAATGTAAAGGAAATTTCTGCAATTTTGCCCAAAAATAAGGGGAATTTCTGACAGTTTGCTCCCGAAAAGAGAAGATTTTCTGTCTTTTTGCCTCAAAATAAGGAGAATTTCTGTCTTTTTGCCCGAAAATTAGGAGAATTACTGCAATTTTGCTTCAAAATACAGGGAATTTCTGCTTTATATCCCGAAAGTAAGGGGAATGTTTACCTTTTGCCACAAAAAAGGGAAATTTCTTTATTTTTGCCCCAAAATAAAAAGAATTTCTGCCTTTTTACCTTAAAATAAGTGAAATTTCTGCCTTTTTACCCAAAAATAAACGGATTTTCTGTCTTTTTGTCCCAAAATATAAGGAATTTTTGAATTATGCCCTGAAATAAGTGAAATTTCTGCAATTTGGCCCCAAAATAAAAGAAATTTCTGCCTTTTTGCCACAAAATAAGGAGAATTTCTTTCTTTTTGCCCGAAAATTATGAGAATTTCTGCAATTTTGCTTCAAAATACAGGGAATTTCTGCTTTTATCCCAAAAGTAAGGGGAATGCATACCTTTTTGCCATAAAAAGGGAAATTTCTTCATTTTTGCTCCAAAATAAGGGGAATTTCTGCCTTTTTTTCCTCTAAATAAGTGGAATTTCTATCTTTTTCCCCCAAAACAAAGGGAATTTCTCTCTGGTTTGCCCCAAAATAAGGGGAATTTCTGACTTATTACCCTAAAATAAGTGAAATTTCTGCAATTTTGCCCCAAAATAAGGGAAATTTCTGCCTTTTTGCCCTGAAATATGTGAAATTTCTGCAATTTTACCCCAAAATACGGTAATTTCTGCCTTTTTCCCCCAAAATAAAGGGAATTTCTCTCTTTTTGCCCCAAAATAAAGGAAATTTCAGCCTTTTTACCTGAAAATTAGTGAAATTTATGCAATTTTGCCCCAAATAAGGGAAATTTCTGCAATTTTGCCCCAAAATAAGGTAAATTCCTGTAATTTTGCCCCCAAAATAGGAAATTTCTAGAATTTTGCCCGAAAACACGAAGAATTTCTGATTTTTGCCTCTAAATAAAGGAATTTCTGCCTTTTGCCCCAAAATTAGGGGAATTTCTGCAATTTTGCTCCAAAATACGGGGAATTTCTGCCTTTTTGCCTGAAAATAATGGGAATGCGTATCTTTTTGCCATAAAAAGAAAAATTTCTTCATTTTTGCTTCAAAATAAGGGGAATTTCTGCCTTTTTGCCCCTAAATAAGTGGAATTTCTGTCTTTTTCCCCAAAAAGAAAGGGAATTTCTGTCTTTTTTGCCCCAAAATAAGGGGAATTTCTTACTCATTACCCTGAAATAAGTGAATTTTTTGCAATTTTGCCCTAAAATAAGGGAAATTTCTGCAATTTTGCCCAAAAATAAGGGGAATTTCTGACAGTTTGCTCCCGAAAAAAGAAGATTTTCTGTCTTTTTGCCACAAAATAAGGAGAATTTCTGTCTTTTTGCCCGAAAATTAGGAGAATTTCTGCAATTTTGCTTCAAAATACGGGGAATTTCTGCTTTTTATCCCGAAAGTAAGGGGAATGTATACCTTTTGCCACAAAAAAGGGAAATTTCTTCATTTTTGCCCCAAAATAAGAGGAATTTCTGCCTTTTTACCTCAAAATAAGTGAAATTTCTGCCTTTTTACCCAAAAATAAACGGATTTTCTGTCTTTTTGCCCCAAAATAAAAGGAATTTTTGAATTATGCCCTGAAATAAGTGAAATTTCTGCAATTTGGCCTCTAAATAAAAGAAATTTCTGCCTTTTTGCCACACAATAAGAAGAATTTCTGTCGTTTTGCCCCAAAATAAGGAAAATTTCTGCCTTTTTGCCCCAAAATAAGGAAAATTTCTGCCTTTTTGCCCCCAAATAAAAGGAATTTCAGCCTTTTTACCTGAAAATAAGTGAAATTACTTCAATTTTGCCCCATATAAGGGAAATTTCTGCAACTTTGCTCCAAAATAAGGTAAATTCCTGCAATTTTGCCCCCAAATAAAGGAAATTTCTTGAATTTTGCCCCAAAATATGGAGAATTTCTGATTTTGGCCTCAAAATAAAGGGAATTTCTGCCTTTTGCCCCAAAATTAAGGGAATTTCTGCAATTTTGTTCCAAAATACGGTAAATTTCTGCCTTTTTGCCCAAAAATAATGGGAATGCATACTTTTTTGCCATAAAAAGGGAAATTTCTTCATTTTTGCTCAAAAAAAGTGGAATTTCTGCCTATTTGCCTCTAAATAAGTGGAATATCTGTCTTTTTACCCCAAAACAAAGGGATTTTCTGTCTTTTTGCCCCAAAATAAGAAAAATTTCTGACTTATTACCCTGAAATAAGTGAAATTTCTGCAATTTTGCCGCAAAATAAGGGAAATTTCTGCCTTTTTGCCCCCAAATAAGGGGAATTTCAGCATTTTTACCTCAAAATAAAGGGAATTTCTGCATTTTTGCCACAAAATATTAGGAATTTCTGCCTTTTTCCCCAAAATAAGGAAAATTTCTGCCTTTTTTCCCTGAAATAAGTTAAATTTCTGCAATTTTGCCCCAAAATATTGGAAATTTCTGCAATTTTGCCCCAAAATAATTGGAATTTCTGAGTTTTGCCCCAAATAAGGAGAATTTCTGTCTTTTTGCCCCAACATATAGGAAATTTCTGCCTTTTTGTACCACAATTAGGGAAATTTCTGCAATTTTGCTCCAAAATAGAGGGAATTTCTGCCTTTTTGCCCGAAAATAAAGGGAATGCATAACCTTTTGCCATAAAAAAGGGAAATTTCTTCATTTTTGCTCCAAAATAAGGGTAATTTCTGCGTTTTTACATCTAAATAAGTGGAATTTCTATCTTTTTTCCCAAAACAAAGAGAATTTCTGTCTTTTTTGCCCCAAAATAAGGAAAATTTCTGATTTATTACCCTGAAATAAGTGAAATTTCTGCAATTTTGCTCCAAATACAAGGAATTTCTGCCTTTTTGCCCGAAAATAATGGGAATGCATAACTTTTTGCCATAAAAAATGAAATTTCTTCATTTTAGCTCCAAAATAAGGGGAATTTCTGTCTTTTTGCCTCTAAATAAGTGGAATTTCTGCAATTTTGCTTTAAATTAAGAGAAATTTCTGCAATATTTCCCCATAATAAGGGAAATTTCTGCAATTTTGCTCCAAAATACGGGAAATTTCTGCCTTTTTTCTAAAAAATAAAGGAAATGCATAACTTTTTGCCATAAAAAAGGGAAATTTCTTCATTTTTGCTCCAAAATAAGAGGAATTTCTGCATTTTTGCCTCTAAATAAGTGGAATTTCTGCCTTTTTCCCCCAAAACAAAGGGAATTTCTGTCTTTTTTGCCCCAAAATAAGGGAAATGTCTGCCTTTTTGCCCTGAAATATGTGAAAATTCTGCAATTTTCCCCCAAAATAAGGTGAATTTTTTCATTTTGCCCCAAAATAATGGGAATTTCTGCCTTTTTGCCCCAAAATAAGAAAAATTTCTGCTTTTTTTCTCTGAAATAAGTGAAATTTCTGCAATTTTGCTTTAAATTAAGAGAAGTTTCTGCAATATTTCCCTATAATAAGGGAAATTTCTGCAATTTTGCCCCATAATAAGGGGAATTTCTCCCTTTTTGCCCCAAAATAAAGGAAATTTCAGCCTTTTTACCTGAAAATAAGTGAAATTTCTGCAATTTTTCCCCATATAAAATAAATTTCTGCAATTTTGCTCCAATATAAGGTAAATTCCTGCAATTTTGCCCAAAAATAAAGGAAATTTCTTGAATTTTGCCCCAAAATAAAGGGAATTTTTGCCTTTTGCTCCAAAATTAGGGGAATTTCTGCAATTTTGCTCCAAAATACGGGGAATTTCTGCCTTTTTGCCCGAAAATAATGGGAATGCATACCTTTTTGCCATAAAAAGGGAAATTTCTTCATTTTTGCTTTAAAATAAAGGGAATTTCTGCCTTTTTGCCTTTAAATAAGTGGAATTTCTGTCTTTTTCCCCCAGAACAAAAAGAATTTCTGTCTTTTTTGCCCCAAAATAAGGGGAATTTCTGACTTATTACCCTGAAATAAGTGAAATTTCTGCAATTTTGCCCCAAAATAAGGGAAATTTCTGAAATTTTGCCCCAATGTAAAAGAAATTTCTGCAATTTTGCCCCAAAATAAGGGAAATTTCTGACTGTTTGTTCCCAAAAAAAAAAAGATTTTCTGTCTTTTTGCCCCCAAATAAGGAGAATTTCTGCCCTTTTGCCCGAAAATTATGAGAATTTCTGCAATTTTGCTTCAAAATACGGGGAATTTCAGCTTTTATCCTGAAAGTAAGGAGAATGCAAACCTTTTTGCCATAAAAAGGTAAATTTCTTCATTTTTGCTCCAAAATAAGGGGAGTTTCTGCCTTTTTGCCTCTAGATAAGTGGAATTTCTCTCTTTTTACCCCAAAACAAAGTGAATTTCTTTCTTTTTTGCCCCAAAATAATGGGAATTTCTGCCTTTGTGCCCCAAAATAAAAAAATTTTTTTCTTTTTTTCTCTGAAATAAGTGAAATTTCTGCAATTTTGCCTTAAATTAAGGGAAATTTCTGCAATATTTCCCCATAAAAGGGAAATTTCTGCAATTTTGCTCCAAAATAAAAGGAATTTCTCCCTTTTTGCCACAAAATAAAGGAAATTTCAGCATTTTTACCTGAAAATAAGTGACATTTCTGAAATTTTGCCCCAAATAAGGGAAATTTCTTCAATTTTGCCCTAAAATAAGGTAGATTCATGTAATTTTGCCCCGAAAAAAGGAAATTTCTTGAATTTTGCCCCAAAAGAAGGGGAATTTTTGATTTTTGCCCCACAATAAAAGGAATTTCTGACTTTTGCCCAAAAATTAGGGAATTTCTCCCTTTTTGCCCGAAAATTATGAGAATTTCTGCAATTTTGCTTCAAAATACGGGAAATTTCTGCTTTTTATCCCGAATGTAAGAGGAATGTATACCCTTTTCCACAAAAAAGGAAATTTCTTCATTTTTGCTCCAAATTAAGAGGAATTTCTGCCTTTTTACTTCAAAGTAAGTGAAATTTCTGCCTTTGTACAAAAAAATAAATGGAATTTCTGTCTTTTTGCCCCAAAATAAAAGGAATTTTTGAATTATGCCCTGAAATAAGTGAAATTTCTTCAATTTTGCCCCAAAATAAATGAAATTTCTGCCTTTTTGCCACAAAATAGAAGGAATTTCTGTCTTTTTGCCCCCAAATAAAAGGAATTTCTGCCTTTTTGCCCCCAAATAAAAGGATTTTCAGCATTTTTACCTCAAAATAAGGGGAATTTCTATATTTTTGCCAAAAATATTAAGAATTTCTGCATTTTTGCCACAAAATAAGGAAAATTTCTGCCTTTTTTCCCTGAAATAAGTGAAATTTCTCCAATTTTGCCCTAAAATAAGTGAAATTTCTGCATTTTTTTCCCAAAATAAGGGAAATTTCTGGAATTTTGCCCCAAAATAAGGGGAATTTCTGATTTTTGCCCCAAAATAAAGGGAATTTTTGCCTTTTGCCCCAAAATTAGGGGAATTTCTGCAATTTTGCTCCAAAATACGGGGAATTTCTGCCTTTTTGCCCGAAAATAATTGGAATGCATACCTTTTTTCCATAAAAAGGGAAATTTCTTCATTTTTGCTTTAAAATAAAGGGAATTTCTGCCTTTTTGCCTCTAAATAAGTGGAATTTCTGTTTTTTTCCCCAGAACAAAGGGAATTTCTGTCTTTTTTGCCCCAAAATAAGGGGAATTTCTGACTTATTACCCTGAAATAAGTGAAATTTCTGCAATTTTGCCCCAAAATAAGGGAAATTTCTGAAATTTTGCCCCAATGTAAAAGAAATTTCTGCAATTTTGCCCCAAAATAAGGAAAATTTCTGACAGTTTGTTCCCCAAAAAAAAGATTTTCTGTCTTTTTGCCCCCAAATAAGGAGAATTTCTGCCTTTTTGCCCGAAAATTATGAGAATTTCTGCAATTTTGCTTCAAAATACGGGGAATTTCTGCTTTAATCCCAATAGTAAGGGGAATGCATACCTTTTTGCCATAAAAAGGGAAATTTCTTCATTTTTGCTCCAAAATAAGGGGAATTTCTGCCTTTTTGCCTCTAAATAAGTGTAATTTCTGTCTTTTTCCCCCAAAACAAAGTGAATTTCTGTCTTTTTTGCCCCAAAATAATGGGAATTTCTGCCTTTTTCCCCCAAAATAAGAAAATTTTTTTCCTTTTTTCTCTGAAATAAGTGAAATTTCTGCAATTTTGCCTTAAATTAAGGGAAATTTCTGCAATATTTCCCCATAATAAGGGAAATTTCTGCAATTTTGCTCCAAAATAAGAGGAATTTCTCCCTTTTTGCCACAAAATAAAGGAAATTTCAGCATTTTTACCTGAAAATAAGTGAAATTTCTGCAATTTTGCCCCAAATAAGGGAAATTTCTTCAATTTTGCCCTAAAATAAGGTAGATTCCTGTAATTTTGCCCCAAAAAAAGGAAATTTCTTGAATTTTGCCCCAAAAGAAGGGGAATTTCTGATTTTTGCCGCACAATAAAAGGAATTTCTGCCTTTTGCCCCAAAATTAGGGAATTTCTCCCTTTTTGCCCGAAAATTATCAGAATTTCTTCAATTTTGCTTCAAAATACGGGGAATTTCTGCTTTTTATCCCGAATGTAAGAGGAATGTATACCCTTTACCACATAAAAGGAAATTTCTTCATTTTTGCTCCAAATTAAGAGGAATTTCTGCCTTTTTACTTCAAAGTAAGTGAAATTTCTGCCTTTGTACAAAAAAATAAATGGAATTTCTGTCTTTTTGCCCCAAAATAAAAGGAATTTTTGAATTATGCCCTGAGATAAGTGAAATTTCTACAATTTTGCCCCAAAATAAATGAAATTATTGCCTTTTTGCCACAAAATAGAAGGAATTTCTGTCTTTTTGCCCCAAAATAAGGGAAATATCTGCCTTTTTGCCCCCAAATAAAAGGAATTTCAGCCTTTTTACCTCAAAATAAGGGGAATTTCTATATTTTTGCCACAAAATATTAAGAATTTCTGCATTTTTGCCACAAAATAAGGAAAATTTCTGCCTTTTTTTCCCTGAAATAAGTGAAATTTCTCCAATTTTGCCCTAAAATTAGTGAAATTTCTGCAATTTTGCCCCAAAATAAGGGAAATTTCTAGAATTTCGCACTAAAAAAAAGTGGAATTTCTGAGTTTATCACAAAATAAGGAGAATTTCTGTCTTTTTTCCCCAACATATAGGGAATTTCTGCCTTTTTGCACCACAATTAGGGGAATTTCTGCAATTATGCTCCAAAATACGAGGAATTTCTGCCTTTTTGCCCGAAAATAAGGGGAATGCATACCTTTTTGCCTTAAAAAAGGGAAATTTCTTCATTTTTGCTACAAAATAAGGGAAATTTCTGCTTTTTTGCCTCTAACTAAGTGGAATTTCTGCTCTTTCCTCCAAAACAAAGGGATTTTCTGTTTTTTGGCCCCAAAATCAAGAAAATTTCTGACTTTTTACCCTGAAATAAGTGAAATTTCTGCAATTTTGCCCCAAAATAAGGAAAATTTCTGCCTTTTTGCCCCCAAATAAGAAGAATTTCAGCTTTTTCACCTCAAAATAAAAGAAATTTCTGCATTTTTGCCACAAAATATTAGGAATTTCTGCCTTTTTGCTCCAAAATAAGGAAAATTTCTGCCTTTTTTCTCTGAAATAAGTGAAATTTCTGCAAATTTGCCCTAAAATAAGTGAAATTTCGGCAATTTTGCCCCAAAATATAGGAAAATTTCTGGAATTTTTCCCCAAAATAAGTGGAATTTCTGAGTTTTGCCCCAAAATAAGGAGAATTTCTGTCTTTTTGCCCCAACATATAGGGAATTTCTGCATTTTTGCCCCAAAATTAGGGGAATTTCTGCAATTTTACTCCAAAATACGGGGAATTGCTGCCTTTTTGCCCGAAAAAAAGGGGAATGCATAACTTTTTGCCATAAAAAATGGAAATTTCTTCATTTTTGCTCAAAATAAGGGGAATTTTTGCCTTTTTGCCTCTAAATAAGTGGAATTTCTGTCTTTTCCCCCAAAACAAAAAGAATTTCTGTCTTTTTTGCCCCAAATTAAGGGAAATTTCTGCCTTTTTGCCATGAAATATGTGAAATTTCTGCAATTTTACCGCAAAATAAGGTGAATTTCTGCTTTTTTGCCCCAAAATAATGGGAATTTCTGCATTTTTGCCCCAAAATAAGAAAAATTTTTGCTTTTTTTCTCTGAAATAAGTGAAATTTCTGCAATTTTGCCCCAAAATAAGGAAAATTTCTGGAATTTTGCCCCAAAATACGTGGAATTTCTGAGTTTTGCCCCAAAATAAGGAGAATTTCTGACTTATTACCCTGAAATAAGTGAAATTTCTGCAATTTTGCACCAAAATAAGGGAAATTTCTGAAATTTTGCCCCAATGTAAATGAAATTTCTGCAATTTTGCCCCAAAATAAGGGAAATTTCTGACTGTTTGTTCCCAAAAAAAATTAGATTTTCTGTCTTTTTGCCCCCAAATAAGGAGAATTTTTGCCTTTTTGCCCGAAAATTATGAGAATTTCTGCAATTTTGCTTCAAAATATGGGGAATTTCTGCTTTATCCCGAAAGTAAGGGGAATGCATACCTTTTTGCCATAAAAAGGTAAATTTCTTCCTTTTTGCTCCAAAATAAGGGGAATTTCTGCCTTTTTGCTCCAAAATAACAAAATTTCTTTTTTTTCCATGAAATAAGGGAAATTTCTGCAATTTTGCCGAAAATAAGTGAAATTTCTGCAATTCTGCCCCAGAATAAGGGAAATTTCTGGAATTTTGCCCCAAAATAAGTGGAATTTCTGAGTTTTGCACCAAAATAAGGAGAATTTCTGTCTTTTTGCCACAACATATAGGGAATTTCTGCATTTTTGTCCCACAATTAAAGGAATTTTTGCAATTTTGCACCAAAATACGGGGAATTTCTGCCTTTTTGCCCGAAAATAAGAAGAATGCATAACTTTTTGCCTTAAAAAAGGGAAATTTCTTCATTTTTGCTTCAAAATAAGGGGAATTTCTGCTTTTTTGCCTCTAAATTAGTGGAATTTATGATTTTCCTTCAAAACAAAGGGATTTTCTGTCTTTTTTGCCCCAAAATAAGAAAAATTTCTGACTTATTACCCTGAAATAAATGACATTTCTGCAATTTTGCCCAAAAATAAAAAAAAATTTTTGCCTTTCTGCCCACAAATAAGGGGAATTTCAGCCTTTTTACCTCAAAATGAAGGGAATTTCTGCATTTTTGCCATAAAATATTAGGAATTTCTGCATTTTTGCCCCAAAATAAAGAAAATTTCTGCCTTTTTCCCTGAAATAAATGAAATTTCTGCAATTTTGCCCCAAAATAAGTGGAGTTTCTGAGTTTTGCCCCAAAATAAGGAGAATTTCTGTCTTTTTGCCACAACATATAGGGAATTTCTGCCTTTTTGCACCACAATTAGAGGAATTTCTGCAATTTTGCTCCGAAATACATGGAATTTTTGCCTTTTTACCCGAAAATAAGGGGAATGCATAACTTTTTGCCATAAAAAAGGGAAATTTCTTTATTTTTGCTCTAAAATAAGGGGAATTTCTGCCTTTTTGCTTCTCAATAAGTGGAATATCTGTCTTTTCCCCCCAAAACAAAGGGAATTTCTTACTTTTTGCCCCAAAATAAGGGGAATTTCTGACTTATTACTCTAAAATAAGTGAAATTTCTGCAATTTTGCCCCAAAATAAGAGAAATTTCTGCCTCTTTGCCCCCAAATAAGGGGAATTTCAGCCTTTATACCTCAAAATAAGGGGAATATCTGCATTTTGCCACAAAATATTAGGAATTTCTGACTTTTTGCTCCAAAATAAGGAAAATTTCTGCCTTTTTTCCCTGAAATAATTGAAATTTCTGCAATTTTGCCCCAAAATAAGTGAAATTTGGCAATTTTGCCCCAAAATAAGAAAATTTCTGGAATTTTGCCCTAAAATAAGTGGAATTTCTAAGTTTGGCCGCAAAATAATGAGAATTTCTGTTTTTTGCCCCAACATGTAGGGAATTTCTGTCTTTTTGCCCCACAACAAGGGGAATTTCTGCAATTTTGCTCCAAAATACGGGGAATTTCTGCCTTTTTGCCCTGAAATATGTGAAATTTCTGCAATTTTACCCCTAAAAAGGTGAATTTCTGTTTTTTTGCCCCAAAATAATGGGAATTTCTGCATTTTTGCCCCAAAATAAGAAAAATTTTTGCTTTTTTTCTCTGAAATAAGTGAAATTTCTGCAATTTTCCCCTAAAATAAGGGAAATTTTTGCAATTTTTTCCCATAATAAGGGAGATTTCTGCAATTTTGCCCCAAAATAAGGGGAGTTTCTTCCTTTTTGCCCTAAAACAAAGGAATTTTCAGCCTTTTTACCTGAAAATAAGTGAAATTTCTGAAATTTTGCCCCAAATAAGGGAAATTTCTGCAATTTTGCCTCAAAATAAGGTAAATTCCTGCATTTTTGCCCCAAAATAATGGAAATTTCTGGAATTTTGCACCAAAATACGGGGAATTTCTGATTTTTGCCACAAAATAAAGGGAATTTCTGCCTTTTGCCCCAAAATTAGGGGAATTTCTGCAATTTTGCTCCAAAATACGATGAATTTCTGCCTTTTTGCCTGAAAATAATGGGTATGCATACCCTTTTGCCCTTAAAAAAGAAACATTTCTTCATTTTTGCTCCAAAATAAAGGGAATTTCTGCCTTTTTGCCTCTAAATAAGTGGAATTTCTGTCTTTTTCCCCCAAAAGAAAGAGAATTTCTGTCTTTTTTGCCCCAAAATAAGGGGAATTTCTGACTTATTACCCTGAAGTAAGTGAAATTTCTGCAATTTTGCCCCAAAATAAGGGAAATTTCTTCAATTTTACCCCAATGTAAATAAAATTTCTGCAATTTTGCCCCAAAAAAAGGGAATTTCTGAATGTTTGCTCCCGAAAAAAGGAGATCTTCTGTCTTTTTGCCCCAAAATAAGGAGAATTTTTTACTTTTTGCCCAAAAATTATGAGAATTTCTGCAATTTTGCTTCAAAATACGGGGAATTTCTGCTTTTTATCCCGAAAGTAAGGGGAATGCATACCTTTTTGCCATAAAAAGGTAAATTTCTTCATTTTTGCTCCAAAATAAGGGGAATTTCTGCCTTTTTCCTCTAAATAAGTGGAATTTCTGTCGTTTTCCCCCAAAACAAAGGGAATTTCTGTCCTTTTTGCCCCAAAATAAGGGGAATTTCTGAATTATTACCCTGAAATAAGTGAAATTTCTCCAATTTTGCCCCAAAATAAGGGAAATTTCTGCCTCTTTGCCCCCAAATAAGGGGAATTTCAGCGTTTTTACCTCAAAATAAGGAGAATTTCTGCATTTTTGCCACAAAATATTAGGAATTTCTGACTTTTTGCCCCAAAATAAGGGAAATATCTGGAATTTTGCTCCAAAATAAGTGGAATTTCTAAGTTTTGCCCCAAAATAAGGAGAATTGCTTTCTTTTTGCCTCTAAATAAGTGAAATTTCTGCAATTTTGCCCCAAAATAAGGGAAATTTCTGCCTTTTTGCCCCCAAATAAGGGGAATTTCAGCCTTTTTACTTCAAAATAAGGGGAAATTCTGCATTTTTGCCAGAAAATATTAGGAATTTCTGCCTTTTTGCCCCAAAATAAAGAAAATTTCTGCCTTTTTTCCCTGAAATAAGTGAAATTTCTTCAATTTTGCCTCAAAATAAGTGAAATTTCTGCAATTTTGCCCCAAAATAAGGGAAATTTCTGGAATTTTGCCCCAAAATAAGTGGAATTTCTGAGTTTTGCCCCAAAATAAGGAGAATTTCTGTCTTTTTGCCCCAACATATAGGGAATTTCTGTCTTTCTGCATCGCAACTAGGGGAATTTCTGCAATTATGCTCCAAAATACGGGGAATTTCTGCCTTTTTGCCTGAAAATAAGGGGAATGCATAACTTTTTGCCATAAAAAAGGGAAATTTCTTCATTTTTGCTCCAAAGTAAGCGAAATTTCTGCATATTTGCCTCTAAATAAGTGGAATTTCTGTCTTTTTCCCTCAAAACAAAAGGCATTTCTGTATTTTTTGCCTCAAAATAAGGGGAATTTCTGACTTGTTACACTGAAATAAGTGAAATTTCTGCAATTTTGCCCCAAAATAAGGAAAATTTCTGCCTTTTTGCCCTGAAATATGTGAAATTTCTGCAATTTTGCCCCAAAATAAGTGAAATTTCTGAAATTTTTCCCCAAAATAAGGGAAATTTCTGGAATTTTGCCCCAAAATAAGTGGAATTTCTAAGTTTTGCCCCAAAATAAGGAGAATTTCTGTATTTTTCCTTCTAAATAAGTTAAATTTCTCCAATATTGCCCCAAAATAAGGGAAATTTCTGCCTTTTTGCCCCCTTATAAATTGAATTTCAGCCTTTTTACCTCAAAATAAGGGGAATTTCTGCATTTTTGCCAGAAAATATTAGGAATTTCTGCCTTTTTGCCCCAAAATAAAGAAAATTTCTGCCTTTTTTCTCTGAAATAAGTGAAATTCCTGCAATTTTGCCCCAAAATAAGTGAAATTTCTGCAATTTTGCCCCAAAATAAGGGAAATTTCTGGAATTTTGCCCCAAAATATGTGGAATATCTGAGTTTTGCCCAAAAATAAGGAGAATTTCTGTTTTTTGCCCCAACATATGGGGAATTTCTATCTTTCTGCACCACAACTAGGGGAATTTCTGCAATTATGCTCCAAAATACGGGGAATTTCTGCCTTTTTGCCCGAAAATAAGGGGAATGCATAACTTTTTGCCATAAAAAAGAAAAATTTCTTCATTTTTGCTCCAAAATAAGGGAAATTTCTGCATTTTTGCCTATAAATATGTGGAATTTCTGTCTTTTTCCCTCAAAACAAAGGGAATTTCTGTCTTTTTTGCCTCAAAATAAGGGGAATTTCTGACTTATTACACTGAAATAAGTGAAATATCTGCAATTTTGCCCCCAAAATAAGGGGAATTTCTGATTTTTGCCTCAAAATAAAGGGAATTTCTGCATTTTGCCCCAAAATTAGGGGAATTTCTGCAATTTTGCTCCAAAATCCGGGGAATTTCTGCCTTTTTGCCTGAAAATAATGGGAATGCATATTTTTTTGCCATAAAAAGGGACATTTCTTCATTTTTGCTCCAAAATAAATGGAATTTCTTCCTATTTTCCTCTAAATAAGTGGAATTTCTGTCTTTTTCTCCCCCAAAAAAAGAGAATTTCTGTCTTTTTTGCCCGAAAATAAGGGGAATTTCTGACTTATTACCCTGAAGTAAGTGAAATTTCTGCAATTTTGCCCCACAATAAGGGAAATTTCTTCAGTTTTGCCCCAATGTAAAGGAAATTGCTGCAATTTTGCCGCAAAATAAGGGGAATTTCTGAATGTTTGCTCCCGAAAAAAGGAGATCTTCTGTATTTTTGTCCCAAAATAAGGAGAATTTCTGCCTTTTTGCCAGAACATTATGAGAATTTCTGCAATTTTGCTTCAAAATACGGGGAATTTCTGCTTTTTATCCCGAAAGTAAGGGGAATGCATACCTTTTTGCCATAAAAAGGTAAATTTCTTCATTTTTGCTCTAAAATAAAGGGAATTTCTGCCTTTTGCCTCTAAATAAGTGGAATTTCTGTCTTTTTCCCCCAAAACAAAGGGAATTTCTGTCTTTTTTGCCCCAAAATAAGGGGAATTTCTGAATTATTACCCTGAAATAAGTGAAATTTCTGCAATTTTGCCCCACAATAAGGGTAATTTCTTCAGTTTTGCCCCAATGTAAAGAAAATTGCTTCAATTTTGCCGCAAAATAAGGGGAATTTCTGAATGTTGGCTCCCGAAAAAAGGAGATCTTCTGTATTTTTGCCCCAAAATAAGGAGAATTTCTGCCTTTTTGCCAGAACATTATGAGAATTTCTGCAATTTTGCTTCAAAATACGGGGAATTTCTGCTTTTTATCCCGAAAGTAAGGGGAATGCATACCTTTTTGCCATAAAAAGGTAAATTTCTTCATTTTTGCTCTAAAATAAAGGGAATTTCTGCCTTTTGCCTCTAAATAAGTGGAATTTCTGTCTTTTTCCCCCAAAACAAAGGGAATTTCTGTCTTTTTTGCCCCAAAATAAGGGGAATTTCTGAATTATTACCCTGAAATAAGTGAAATTTCTCCAATTTTGCCCCAAAATAAGGGAAATTTCTGCCTTTTTGCCCCCAAATAAGGGGAATTTCAGCCTTTTTACCTCAAAATAAGGGGAATTTCTGCATTTTTGCCAGAAAATATTAGGAATTTCTGAATCTTTGCCCCAAAATAAGGAAAATTTGTGCCTTTTTTCCCTAAAATAAGTGAAATTTCTGCAATTTTGCCCCAAAATAAGTGAAATTTCTGCAATTTTGCCCCAAAATAAGGGAAATTTCTGGAATTTTGCCCCAAAATAAGTGGAATTTCTAAGTTTTGCCCCAAAATAAGGAGAATTGCTGTCTTTTTGCCTCTAAATAAGTGAAATTTCTGCAATTTTGCCCCAAAATAAAGGAAATTTCTGCCTTTTTGCCCCCACATAAGGGGAATTTCAGCCTTTTAACCTCAAAATAAGGGGAATTTCTGCATTTTTGCCAGAAAATATTAGAAATTTCTGCCTTTTTGCCCCAAAATAAAGAAAATTTCTGCATTTTTTCCCTGAAATAAGTGAAATTTCTGCAATTTTGCCCCAAAATAAGTGAAATTTCTGCAATTTTGCCCCAAAATAAGGGAAATTTCTGAAATTTTGCCCCAAAATAAGTGGAATTTCTAAGTTTTGCCCCAAAATAAGAATTTCTGTCATTTTGCCCTAACATATAAGGAATTTCTGTCTTTCTGCACAACAACTAGGGGAATTTCTGCAATTATGCTCCAAAATACGGGGAATTTCTGAATTTTGCGCGAAAATAAGGGGAATGCATAACTTTTTGCCATAAAAAAGGGAAATTTCTTCATTTTTGCTCCAAAATAAGGGAAATTTCTGCATTTTTGCCTCTACATGAGTGGAATTTCTTTCTTTTTCCCTCAAAACAAAGGGAATTTCTGTCTTTTTTGCCTCAAAATAAGGGGAATTTCTGACTTATTACACTGAAATAAATTTCTGCAATTTTGGCCCAAAATAAGGGAAATTTCTGCCTTTTTGCCCAGAAATATGTGAAATTTCTGCAATTTTACCCCAAAATAAGGTGAATTTCTGCCTTTTTGCCACAAATTAATGGGAATTTCTGCCTTTTTGCCCCAAAATAAGAAAAATTTTTGCTTTTTTTCTCTGAAATAAGTGACATTTCTGCAATTTTGCCCTAAAATAAGGAAAATTTCTGCAATTTTTCCCAATAATAAGGGAAATTATTGCAATTTTGCCCCAAAATAAGGGGAATTTCTCCCTTTTTGCCCTAATATGAAGGAAATTTCAGCCTTTTTACCTGAAAATAAGTGAAATTTCTGCAATTTTGCCCCAAATAAGGGAAATTTCTTCAATTTTGCCCCAAAATAAGGTAAATTCCTGTAATTTCGCCACAAAATAAAGGAAATTTCTTGAATTTTGCCCCAAAAGAAGGGGAATTTCTGATTTTTGTCCCACAATAAAAGGAATTTCTGCCTTTTGCCCCAAAATTAGGGATTTTCTCCCTTTTTGCCCGAAAATTATTAGAATTTCTGCAATTTTGCTTCAAAATACGGGGAATTTCTGCTTTTTATCCCGAATGTAAGGGGAATGTATACCTTTTACCACAAAAAAGAAAATTTCTTCATTTTTGCCCCAAAATAAGCGTAATTTCTGCATTTGAATTCAAAGTAAGTGAAATTTCTGCCTTTGTACCAAAAAATAAATGGAATTTCTGTCTTTTTCCCCCAAATAAAAGGAATTTTTGAATTATGCCCTGAAATAAGTGAAATTTCTGCAATTTTGCCCCAAAATAAAAGAAATGTCTGCCTTTTGCCACAAAATAAAAGGAATTTCTGTCTTTTGCCCCAAAATAAGGGAAATTTCTGCCTTTTTGCCCCCAAATAAAAGGCATTTCAGCATTTTTACCTCAAAATAAGGGGAATTTCTACATTTTTGATACAAAATATTAAGAATTTCTGCATTTTTACCCCAAAATAAGGAAAATTTCTGCCTTTTTTCCTTGAAATAAGTGAAATTTCTCCAATTTTGCCCTACAATAAGTGAAATTTCTGCAATTTTTCTCCAATATAAGGGAAATTTCTGGAATTTTGCCCAAAATTAAGTGGAATTTCTGAGTTTTGCCCCAAAATAAGGAGAATTTCTGTCTTATTTCCCCAACATATAGGGAATTTCTGCCTTTTTGCCCCACAATTAGGGGAATTTCTGCAATTTTGCTCCAAAATACGGAAAATTTCTGCCTTTTCCCAAAAATAAAGAAAATAAATAACTTTTTGCCATAAAAAAAAGAAATTTCTTCATTTTTGCTCCAAAATAAGGGGAATTTCTGCTTTTTTGCCTCTAAATAAGTGGAATTTCTGATTTTTTCCCCCAAAACAAAGGGAATTTCTGTCTTTTTTGCCCCAAAATAATAGGAATTTCTAACTTATTACCCTGAAATAAGTGAAATTTCTGCAATTTTGCCCCAAAATAAGGGAAATTTCTGTAATTTTGCCACAATGTAAAGGAAATTTATGCAATTTTGCCCCAAAATAAGGGAAATTTCTGCCTTTTTGCCCTAAAATAAGGGGAATTTCAGACTTTATACCTCAAAATAAGGGGAATTTCTGCATTTTTGCCACAAAATATTAGGAATTTCTGACTTTATGCCCCAAAATAAGGAAAATTTCTGCCTTTTTTCCCTGAAATAAGTGAAATTTCTGCAATTTTTCCTCAAAATAAGTGAAATTTCTGCAATTTTGCCCCAAAATAAGGAAAATTTCTGGAATTTTGTCCCAAAATAAGTGGAATTTCTAAGTTTTGCCCCAAAATAAGGAGAATTTCTGTCTTTTTGCCCCAACATATAGGGAATTTCTGTCTTTTTGCCCCGCAACTAGGGGAATTTCTGCAATTTTGCTCCAAAATACGGGGAATTTCTGCCTTTTTGCCCTAAAATATGTGAAATTTCTGCAATTTTAACCTTAAATAAGGTGAATTTCTGCTTTTTTGCCCCAAAATAATGGGAATTTCTGCCTTTTGCCGCAAAATAAAAAAAATTTTGCTTTTTTTCTCTGAAATAAGTGAAATTTCTGCAATTTTCCCCTAAAATAATGGAAATTTTTGCAATTTTTTCCCATAATAAGAGAGATTTCTGCAATATTGCCCCAAAATAAGAAGAATTTCTTCCTTTTTGCCCCAAAACAAAGGAAATTTCAGCCTTTTTACCTGAAAATAAGTGAAATTTCTGAAATTTTGCCCCATATAAGAGAAATTTCTGCAATTTAGCCTCAAAATATAGCAAATTCCTGCAATTTTGCCCCAAAATAAAGGAAATTTCTGGAATTTTGCCCCAAAATAAAGGGAATTTCTGATTTTTTCCCCAAAATAAAGGGAATTTCTGCCTTTTGCCCCAAAATTAGGGGAATTTCTGCAATTTTGCTCCAAAATACGGGGAATTTCTGCCTTTTTGCCTGAAAATAATGGGAATGCATACCTTTTTTCCATAAAAAGGGAAATTTCTTCATTTTTGCTCCAAAATAAGGGGAATTTCTGCCTTTTTGCCTCTAAATAAGTGGAATTTCTGTCTTTTTCTTCCAAAACAAAGAGAATTTCTGTCTTTTTTGTCCCAAAATAAGGGGAATTTCTGACTTATTACTCTGAAGTAAGTGAAATTTCTGCAATTTTGCCCCAAAATAAGGAAAATTTCTGCAATTTTGCCCCAATGTAAAGGAAATTTCTGCAATTTTGCCCAAAAATAAAGGGAATTTCTGACAGTTTGCTCCCGAAAAAAGGAGATCTTCTGTCTTTTTGCCCCAAAATGAGGAGAATTTCAGCCTTTTTGCCCGATAATTATGAGAATTTCTGCAATTTTGCTTCAAAATACGGGGAATTTCTGCTTTTTATCCCGAAAGTAAGGGGAATGCATACCTTTTTGCCATAAAAAGATAAATTTCTTCATTTTTGCTCCAAAATACGGAGAATTTCTGCCTTTTTGCCTCTAAATAAGTGGAATTTCTGTCTCTTTCCCCCAAAACAATGGGAATTTCTGTTTTTTTGCCTTAAAATAAGGGGAATTTCTGAATTATTACCCTGAAATAAGTGAAATTTCTCCAATTTTGCCCCAAAATAAGGGAAATTTCTGCCTCTTTGCCCCCAAATAAGGGGAATTTCAGCCTTTTTACCTCAAAATAAGGGGAATTTCTGCATTTTTGCCACAAAATATTAGGAATTTCTGACTTTTTGCCCCAAAATAAGGAAAATTTGTGCCTTTTTTCCCTGAAATAAGTGAAATTTTTGCAATTTTGCCACAAAATAAGTGAAATGTCTGCAATTTTGCCCCAAAATAAGTGAAATTTCTGGAATTTTGCCCCAAAATAAGTGGAATTTCTGAGTTTTGCCCCAAACTAAGGAGAATTTCTGTCTTTTTGCCCCAACATATAGGGAATTTCTGTCTTTCTGCACCACAACTAGGAGAATTTCTGCAATTATTCTCCAAAATACGGGCAATTTCTGCCTTTTTGCCCGAAAATAAGGGGAATGCATACCTTTTTGCCATAAAAAAGGGAAATTTTTTCATTTTTGCTCCAAAAGAAGGGAAATTTCTGCCTTTATGCCTCTAAATAAGTGGAATTTCAGTCTTTTTCCCTCAAAACAAAGGGAATTTCTGTCTTTTTTGCCTCAAAATAAGGGGAATTTCTGACTTATTACACTGAAATAAGTGAAATTTCTGCAATTTTGCCCCAAAATAAGAGAAATTTCTGCCTTTTTGCCCTGAAATATGTGAAATTTCTGCAATTATACCCCAAAATAAGGTGAATTTCTGCCTTTTTGCCACAAATTAATGGGAATTTCTGCCTTTTTGCCCAAAAATAAGAAAAATTTTTGCTTTTTTTCTCTGAAATAAGTGAACTTTCTGCAATTTTGCCCCAAAATAAGGAAAATTTCTGGAATTTTGTCCCAAAATAAGTGGAATTTCTAAGTTTTGCCCCAAAATAAGGAGAATTTCTGTCTTTTTGCCCCAACATATAGGGAATTTCTGTCTTTTTGCCCCGCAACTAGGGGAATTTCTGCAATTTTGCTCCAAAATACGGGGAATTTCTGCCTTTTTGCCCTAAAATATGTGAAATTTCTGCAATTTTAACCTTAAATAAGGTGAATTTCTGCTTTTTTGCCCCAAAATAATGGGAATTTCTGCCTTTTGCCGCAAAATAAAAAAAATTTTGCTTTTTTTCTCTGAAATAAGTGAAATTTCTGCAATTTTCCCCTAAAATAATGGAAATTTTTGCAATTTTTTCCCATAATAAGAGAGATTTCTGCAATATTGCCCCAAAATAAGAAGAATTTCTTCCTTTTTGCCCCAAAACAAAGGAAATTTCAGCCTTTTTACCTGAAAATAAGTGAAATTTCTGAAATTTTGCCCCATATAAGAGAAATTTCTGCAATTTAGCCTCAAAATATAGCAAATTCCTGCAATTTTGCCCCAAAATAAAGGAAATTTCTGGAATTTTGCCCCAAAATAAAGGGAATTTCTGATTTTTTCCCCAAAATAAAGGGAATTTCTGCCTTTTGCCCCAAAATTAGGGGAATTTCTGCAATTTTGCTCCAAAATACGGGGAATTTCTGCCTTTTTGCCTGAAAATAATGGGAATGCATACCTTTTTTCCATAAAAAGGGAAATTTCTTCATTTTTGCTCCAAAATAAGGGGAATTTCTGCCTTTTTGCCTCTAAATAAGTGGAATTTCTGTCTTTTTCTTCCAAAACAAAGAGAATTTCTGTCTTTTTTGTCCCAAAATAAGGGGAATTTCTGACTTATTACTCTGAAGTAAGTGAAATTTCTGCAATTTTGCCCCAAAATAAAGAAAATTTCTGCAATTTTGCCCCAATGTAAAGGAAATTTCTGCAATTTTGCCCAAAAATAAAGGGAATTTCTGACAGTTTGCTCCCGAAAAAAGGAGATCTTCTGTCTTTTTGCCCCAAAATGAGGAGAATTTCAGCCTTTTTGCCCGATAATTATGAGAATTTCTGCAATTTTGCTTCAAAATACGGGGAATTTCTGCTTTTTATCCCGAAAGTAAGGGGAATGCATACCTTTTTGCCATAAAAAGATAAATTTCTTCATTTTTGCTCCAAAATACGGAGAATTTCTGCCTTTTTGCCTCTAAATAAGTGGAATTTCTGTATCTTTCCCCCAAAACAATGGGAATTTCTGTTTTTTTGCCTTAAAATAAGGGGAATTTCTGAATTATTACCCTGAAATAAGTGAAATTTCTCCAATTTTGCCCCAAAATAAGGGAAATTTCTGCCTCTTTGCCCCCAAATAAGGGGAATTTCAGCCTTTTTACCTCAAAATAAGGGGAATTTCTGCATTTTTGCCACAAAATATTAGGAATTTCTGACTTTTTGCCCCAAAATAAGGAAAATTTGTGCCTTTTTTCCCTGAAATAAGTGAAATTTTTGCAATTTTGCCACAAAATAAGTGAAATGTCTGCAATTTTGCCCCAAAATAAGTGAAATTTCCAGAATTTTGCCACAAAATAAGTGGAATTTCTAAGTTTTGCCCCAAAATAAATAGAATTTCTTTCTTTTGGCCACTAAATAAGTGAAATTTCTGCAATTTTGCCCCAAAATATGAGAAATTTCTGCTTTTTGCCCCCAAATAAGGGGAATTTCAGCCTTTTTACCTCAAAATAAGATGAATTTCTGCATTTTTGCCAGAAAATATTAGGAATTTTTCTTTTTTTGCCCCAAAATAAAGAAAATTTCTGCCTTTTTTCCCTGAAATAAGTGAAATTTCTGCAATTTTGCCTCAAAATGAGTGAAATTTCTGCAATTTTGCCCCAAAATAAGGGAAATTTCTGGAATTTTGCCCCAAAATAAGTGGAATTTCTGAGTTTTGCCCCAAACTAAGGAGAATTTCTGTCTTTTTGCCCCAACATATAGGGAATTTCTGTCTTTCTGCACCACAACTAGGAGAATTTCTGCAATTATTCTCCAAAATACGGGCAATTTCTGCCTTTTTGCCCGAAAATAAGGGGAATGCATACCTTTTTGCCATAAAAAAGGGAAATTTTTTCATTTAAGCTCCAAAAGAAGGGAAATTTCTGCCTTTATGCCTCTAAATAAGTGGAATTTCAGTCTTTTTCCCTCAAAACAAAGGGAATTTCTGTCTTTTTTGCCTCAAAATAAGGGGAATTTCTGACTTATTACACTGAAATAAGTGAAATTTCTGCAATTTTGCCCCAAAATAAGAGAAATTTCTGCCTTTTTGCCCTGAAATATGTGAAATTTCTGCAATTATACCCCAAAATAAGGTGAATTTCTGCCTTTTTGCCACAAATTAATGGGAATTTCTGCCTTTTTGCCCAAAAATAAGAAAAATTTTTGCTTTTTTTCTCTGAAATAAGTGAACTTTCTGCAATTTTGCCCCAAAATAAGGAAAATTTCTGGAATTTTGTCCCAAAATAAGTGGAATTTCTAAGTTTTGCCCCAAAATAAGGAGAATTTCTGTCTTTTTGCCCCAACATATAGGGAATTTCTGTCTTTTTGCCCCGCAACTAGGGGAATTTCTGCAATTTTGCTCCAAAATACGGGGAATTTCTGCCTTTTTGCCCTAAAATATGTGAAATTTCTGCAATTTTAACTTTAAATAAGGTGAATTTCTGCTTTTTTGCCCCAAAATAATGGGAATTTCTGCCTTTTGCCGCAAAATAAAAAAAATTTTGCTTTTTTTCTCTGAAATAAGTGAAATTTCTGCAATTTTCCCCTAAAATAATGGAAATTTTTGCAATTTTTTCCCATAATAAGAGAGATTTCTGCAATATTGCCCCAAAATAAGAAGAATTTCTTCCTTTTTGCCCCAAAACAAAGGAAATTTCAGCCTTTTTACCTGAAAATAAGTGAAATTTCTGAAATTTTGCCCCATATAAGAGAAATTTCTGCAATTTAGCCTCAAAATATAGCAAATTCCTGCAATTTTGCCCCAAAATAAAGGAAATTTCTGGAATTTTGCCCCAAAATAAAGGGAATTTCTGATTTTTTCCCCAAAATAAAGGGAATTTCTGCCTTTTGCCCCAAAATTAGGGGAATTTCTGCAATTTTGCTCCAAAATACGGGGAATTTCTGCCTTTTTGCCTGAAAATAATGGGAATGCATACCTTTTTGCCATAAAAAGGGAAATTTCTTCATTTTTGCTCCAAAATAAGGGGAATTTCTGCCTTTTTGCCTCTAAATAAGTGGAATTTCTGTCTTTTTCTTCCAAAACAAAGAGAATTTCTGTCTTTTTTGTCCCAAAATAAGGGGAATTTCTGACTTATTACTCTGAAGTAAGTGAAATTTCTGCAATTTTGCCCCAAAATAAGGAAAATTTCTGCAATTTTGCCCCAATGTAAAGGAAATTTCTGCAATTTTGCCCAAAAATAAAGGGAATTTCTGACAGTTTGCTCCCGAAAAAAGGAGATCTTCTGTCTTTTTGCCCCAAAATGAGGAGAATTTCAGCCTTTTTGCCCGATAATTATGAGAATTTCTGCAATTTTGCTTCAAAATACGGGGAATTTCTGCTTTTTATCCCGAAAGTAAGGGGAATGCATACCTTTTTGCCATAAAAAGATAAATTTCTTCATTTTTGCTCCAAAATACGGAGAATTTCTGCCTTTTTGCCTCTAAATAAGTGGAATTTCTGTCTCTTTCCCCCAAAACAATGGGAATTTCTGTTTTTTTGCCTTAAAATAAGGGGAATTTCTGAATTATTACCCTGAAATAAGTGAAATTTCTCCAATTTTGCCCCAAAATAAGGGAAATTTCTGCCTCTTTGCCCCCAAATAAGGGGAATTTCAGCCTTTTTACCTCAAAATAAGGGGAATTTCTGCATTTTTGCCACAAAATATTAGGAATTTCTGACTTTTTGCCCCAAAATAAGGAAAATTTGTGCCTTTTTTCCCTGAAATAAGTGAAATTTTTGCAATTTTGCCACAAAATAAGTGAAATGTCTGCAATTTTGCCCCAAAATAAGTGAAATTTCCAGAATTTTGCCCCAAAATAAGTGGAATTTCTAAGTTTTGCCCCAAAATAAATAGAATTTCTTTCTTTTGGCCACTAAATAAGTGAAATTTCTGCAATTTTGCCCCAAAATATGAGAAATTTCTGCTTTTTGCCCCCAAATAAGGGGAATTTCAGCCTTTTTACCTCAAAATAAGATGAATTTCTGCATTTTTGCCAGAAAATATTAGGAATTTTTCTTTTTTTGCCCCAAAATAAAGAAAATTTCTGCCTTTTTTCCCTGAAATAAGTGAAATTTCTGCAATTTTGCCCCAAAATAAGTGAAATTTCTCCAATTTTGCCCCAAAATAAGGGAAATTTCTGCAATTTTGCCCCAAAATAAGTGGAATTTCTGAGTTTTGCCCCAAAATAAGGAGAATTTCTGTTATTTTGCCCCAACATATAGGGAATTTCTGTCTTTCTGCACCACAACTAGGAGAATTTCTGCAATTATGCTCCAAAATACGGGAAATTTCTCCCTTTTTGCCCGAAAATAAGGGGAATGCATACCTTTTTGCCATAAAAAAGGGAAATTTCTTCATTTTTGCTCCAAAAGAAGGGAAATTTCTGCCTTTTTGCCTCTAAATAAGTGGAATTTCTGTCTTTTTTCCTCAAAACAAAGGAAATTTCTCTCTTTTCTGCCTCAAAATAAGGGGAATTTCTGACTTATTACACTGAAATAAGTGAAATTTCTGCAATTTTGCCCGAAAATAAGGGAAATTTCTGCCTTATTGCCCTGAAATATGTGAAATTTCTGCAATTATACCCCAAAATATGGTGAATTTCTGCCTTTTTGCCAGAAATAATGGGAATTTCTGCCTTTTTGCCCCAAAATAAGAGAAATTTTTGCTTTTTTTCTCTGAAATAAGTGAAATTTCTGCAATTTTGCCCTAAAATAAGGCAAATTTCTGCAATTTTGCTCCAAAATACCGAGAATTCCTGCCTTTTTGCCTCTAAATAAGTGGAATTTCTGTCTTTTTCCCCCAAAACAAAGGGACTTTCGGTCTTTTTTGCCCCAAAATAATGGGAATTTCTGAATTATAACCCTGAAATAAGTGAAATTTCTCCAATTTTGCCAAAAAATAAGGGAAATTTCTGCCTCTTTGCCCCCAAATAAGGGGAATTTCAGCCTTTTTACCTCAAAATAAGGGGAATTTCTGCATTTTTGCCACAAAATATTAGGAATTTCTGACTTTTTGCCCCAAAATAAGGAAAATTTGTGCCTTTTTTCTCTTAAATAAGTGAAATTTCTGCAATTTTGCCCCAAAATAAGTGAAATTTCTACAATTCTGCACCAAAATAAGTGAAATTTCTGCAATTTTGCCCCAAAATAAGGGAAATTTCTGGAATTTTGCCTTAAAATATGTGGAATTTCTAAGTTTTGCCCCAAAATAAGGAGAATTTCTGTCTTTTTGCCTCTAAATAATTGATATTTCTGCAATGTTGCCCCAAAATAAGGGAAATTTCTGCCTTTTTGCCCCCAAATAAATGGAATTTCAGACTTTTTACCTCAAAATAAGGGGAATTTCTTTCTTTCTGCACCACAACTAGGGAAATTTCTGCAATTATGCTCCAAAATACGGGGAATTTCTGCCTTTTTGCCCGAAAATAAGGGGAATGCATAACTTTTAGCCATAAAAAAGAGAAATTTCTTCATTTTTGCTCCAAAATAAGGGAAATTTTTGCCTTTTTGCCCTGAAATATGTGAAATTTCTGAAATTTTACCCCAAAATAAGGTGAATTTCTGCCTTTTTTCCACAAATTAATGGGAATTTCTGCCTTTTTGCCCCAGAATAAGAAAAATTCTTGTGTTTTTTCTCTGAAATAAGTGAAATTTCTGCAATTTTGCCCTAAAATAAAAAAAATTACTGCAATTTTTCCCAATAATAAAGGAAATTTCTTCAATTTTGCCCCAAAATAAGGGGAATTTCTCCGTTTTTGCCCCAAAATAAAGGAAATTTCAGCCTTTTTACCTGAAAATAATTGAAGTTTCTGCAATTTTGCCCCAAATAAGAAAAATTTCTGCAATTTTGCCCCAAAATAAAGTAAATACCTGCACTTTTGCCCCAAATTAAAGGAAATTTCTTGAATTTTGCCCCAAAATAAGGGGAATTTATGATTTTTGCCCCAAAATAAAGGGAATTTCGTCCTTTTGCCCCAAAATTAGGGGAATTTCTGCAATTTTACCACAAAATATGTCAAATTTCTGCATTTTTGCCCCAAAATAATGGGAATTGCTGCCTTTTTGCCCCAAAATAAAAAAAATTTTTGCTTTTTTTCTCTGAAATAAGTGAAATTTCTGCAATTTTGCGTTAAATAAGGAAAATTTGTGCAATTTTTCCCCATAATAAGAGAAATTTCTGCAATTTTGCCCCAAAAATAAGAGGAATTTCTCCCTTTTTGCCCCAAAATAAAGGAAATATCAGCCCTTTTACCTGAAAATAAGTGAAATTTCTGCAATTTTGCCCCAAATAAGGGAAATTTCTGCAATTTGGCCCAAAAATAAGGTAAATTCCTCTAATTTTGCCCCAAAATAAAGGAAATTTCTTGAATTTAGCCCCAAAATAAACAGATTTTCTGATTTTTGCCCCAAAATAAAGGGAATTTCTGCCTTTTGCCCCAAAATTAGAGGAATTTCTGCAATTTTGCTCCAAAATACGGGGAATGTCTGCCTTTTTGACCGAAAATAATGGGAATGCATACCTTTTTGCCATAAAAAATGAAATTTCTTCATTTTTGCTCCAAAATAATGGGAATTTCTTCCTTTTTGCCTCTAAATAAGTGGAATTTCTGTCTTTTTCCCCCAAATAAGGGAATTTCTCTCTTTTTTGCCCCAAAATAAGGGGAATTTCTGACTCATTACCCTGAAATAAGTGAAATTTCTGCAATTTTGCCCCAAAATGAGTGAAATTTCTGCAATTTTGCCCCAAAATAAGGGAAATTTCTGGATTTTTGCCCCAAAATAAGTGGAAATTCTAAGTTTTGCCCCAAAATAAGGAGAATTTCTGTCTTTTTGCTTCTAAATAAGTGAAATTTCTGCAATTTTGCCCCAAAATAAGAAAAATTTCTGCCTTTTTGCCTCCAAATACGGGGAATTTCAGCCTTTTTACCTCAAAATAAGGGGAATTTCTAAATTCTTGCCAGAAAATATTAGGAATTTCTGCCTTTTTGCCCCAAAATAATGGGAATTTCTACCTTTTTGCCTCAAAATAAGAAAAATTTTTGCTTTTTTTCTCTGAAATAAGTGAAATTTCTGCAATTTTACCCTTAAATAAGTAAAATTTCTGAAATTTTTCCCCATAATAAGAGAAATTTCTGCAATTTTGCCCCAAAATATGAGGAATTTCTTTCTTTTTGCCCCAAAATAAAGGAAATATCAGCCCTTTTTCCTGAAAATAAGTGAAATTTCTGCAATTTTGTCCCAAATAAGGGAAATTTCTGCAATTTTGCCCAAAAATAAGGTAAATTCCTCCAATTTTGCCCCAAAATAAAGGAAATTTCTTGAATTTTGCCCCAAAAATAAAGAGATTTTTTGATTTTTGCCCCAAAATAAAGGGAATTTCTGCCTTTTGCCCCAAAATTAGGGGAATTTCTGCAATTTTGCTCCAAAATACAGGGAATTTCTGCCTTTTTGCCCGAAAATAATGGGAATGCATACCTTTTTGCCATAAAAATGAAATTTCTTCATTTTTGCTCCAAAATAGGGGGAATTTCTGTATTTTTGCCTCTAAATAAGTGGAATTTCTGTCTTTTTCCCACAAAACAAGGGAATTTCTCTCTTTTTTGCCCCAAAATAAGGGAAATTTCTGACTCATTACCCTGACATAAGTGAAATTTCTGCAATTTTGCTCCAAAATAAGGGAAATTTCTGTCTTTTTGCCCCCAAATTAGGGTAATTCAGCCTTTTTACCTCAAAATAAGAGGAATTTCTGCATTTTTGCCACAAAATATTAGGAATTTCTGTATTTTGCCCCAAAATAAAAAAATTTCTGACTTTTTTCCCAGAAATAAGTGAAATTTCTGCAATTGTGCCCCAAAATAAGTGAAATTTCTGCAATTTTGCCCCAAAATAAGAGAAATTTCTGGAATTTTGCCCCAAAAGAAGTGGAATTTCTGAGTTTTGCCCCAAAATAAGGAGAATTTCTGTCTTTTTGCCCCAACATATAGGGAATTTCTTCCTTTTGCCCCACAATTAGGGGAATTTCTGCAATTTTGCTCCAAAATACGGGGAATTTCTGCCTTTTTTCCCAAAATAAGGGAAATGCATATCTTTTCGCCATAAAAAAGGGAAATTTCTTAATTTTTGCTGCAAAATAAAGGGAATTTTTGCCTTTTTGCCTCTAAATAAGTGGAATTTCAGTCTTTTTCGCCCAAAACAACGGGAATTTCTGTATTTTTTGCCCCAAAATAAGGGAGAATTTCTGACTTATTACACTGAAATAAGTGAAATTTCTGCAATTTTGCCCCAAAATAAAAAAAAATTTCTGCCTTTTTGCCCTGAAATATGTGGAATTTCTGCAATTTTACCCCAAAATAAGGTGAATTTCTGCCTTTTTGCCATAAAATAATGGGAATTTCTGCCTTTTTGCCCCAAAATAAGAAACATTTTAGCTTTATTTCTCTGAAATAAGTGAAATTTCTGCAATTTTGCCCTAAAATAAAGGAAATTTCTGCAATTTTTTCCCATAACAAGAGAAATTTCTGCAATTTTGCCCCAAAATAAAAGGAATTTCTCTTTTTTTGCCCCAAAATAAAGGAAATTTCAGCCTTTTTACCTGAAAATAAGTGAATTTTATGCAATTTTGCCCCAAATAAAAGAAATTTCTGCAATTTTGCCCCAAAATAAGGTAAATTCCTGCAATTTTGCCCCAAAATAAAGGAAATTTCTTGAATTTTGCCCCAAAATAAAGGAATTTCTGATTTTTGCCCAAAAATAAAGGGAATTTCTGCCTTTTGACCCAAAATTAGGGGAATTTCTGCAATTTTGCTTCAAAATACGGGGAATTTCTGCCTTTTTGCACGAAAATAATGGAAATGCATACCTTTTTGCCATAAAAAGGAAAATTTCTTCATTTTTGCTCCAAAATAAGGGGAATTTCTGCATTTTTGCCTCTAACTAAGTGGAATTTCTGTCTTTTTCCCCCAAAACAAAGGAAATTTCTGTCTTTTTTGCCCCAAAATGTGGGGAATTTCTGACTTATTACCCTGAAATAAGTGAAATTTCTGCAATTTTGCCCCAATGTAAAGGAAATTTCTGCAATTTTGCCCCAAAAGAAGGGGAATTTCTGACTGTTTGCTCTCGAAAAAAGGAGATTTTCTGACTTTTTGCCCTAAAATAAGGAGAATTTCTGCTTTTTTGCCCGAAAATTATGAAAATTTCTGCAATTTTGCTTCAAAATACGGGGAATTTCGGCTTTTTATCCCGAAAGTAAGGGGAATGTATACCTTTTGCCACAAAAAAGGGAAATTTCTTCATTTTTGCCCCAAAATAAGAGGAATTTCTGCTTTTTACCTCAAAATAAGTGAAATTTCTCCCTGTTTAACCAAAAATAAATGGAATTTCTGTCTTTTTGCCCCAAAATAAAAGGAATTTTTGAATTAGGACCTGAAATAAGTGATATTTCTGCAATTTTGCCCCAAAATAAAAGAAATTTCTGACTTTTTGCCACAAAATAAGGGGAATTACTGTCTTTTTGCCCTAAATTAAGGAAAATTTCTGCCTTTTTGCCCCCAAATAAGGAGAATTTCAGCCTTTTTCCCTCAAAATAAAGGGAATTTCTGCATTTTTGCCACAAAATATTAAGAATTTCTGCAATTTTGCCCCAAAAAAAGAAAAATTTTGGAATTTTTCCACAAAATAAGTGGAATTTCTGTGTTATGCCCCAAAAAAAGGAGAATTTCTGTCTTTTTGCCCCAACATATTGGGAATTTCTGCATTTTTGCCCCACAATTAGGGGTATTTCTGCAATTTTGCTCCAAAATACGGGGAATTGCTGCCTTTTTGCCCGAAAATAAGGGGAATGCATAACTTTTTGCCAAAAAAAGGGAAATTTCTTCATTTTTGCTCCAAAATAATGAGAATTTCTGTCTTTTTGCCTCTAAATAAGTGGAATTTCTGTCTTTTTCCCCCAAAACAAAGGGAATTTTTGTCTTTTTTGCCCCAAAATAAGGGGAATTTCTGATGTAATACCATGAAATAAGTGAAATTTCTGCAATTTTTCCCCAAAATAAGGGAAAGTTCTGCTTTTTGCCCTGAAATATGTGAAATTTCTGCAATTTTACCACAAATTAAGTCGAATTTCTGCCTTTTTGCCCCATAATAATGGGAATTTCTGAATTTTTGTCCAAAATAAGAAAAATTTTTGCTTTTTTTCTCTGAAATAAGTGAAATTTCTGCAATTTTGCTCTAAAATAAGGAAAATTTCTGCAATTTTTCCACATAATAAGGGAAATTTCTGCAATTTTGCCCCAAAATAAGGGGAATTTCTCCCTTTTTGCCCCAAAATAAAGGAAATTTCAGCCTTTTTTTCTGAAAATAAGTTAAATTTCTGCAATTTTGCTCCAAAATACGGGGAATTTCTGCCTTTTTTCCCAAAAATAAACTTTTTGCCATAAAAAAGGGAAATTTCTTCATTTTTGCTCCAAAATAAGGGGAATTTCTGCCTTTTTGCCTCTAAATAAGTGGAATTTCTGTCTTTTTCCTCCAAAACAACAGGAATTTCTGTATTTTTTGCCCCAAAATAAGGTGAAATTTCTGACTTATTACCCTGAAATAAGTGAAATTTCTGAAATTTTGCCACAAAATAAAAGAAATTTCTGCCATTTTGCCCTGAAATATGTGAAATTTCTGCAATTTTACCCCAAAATAGGTGAATTTCTGCCTTTTTGCCCTAAAATAATGGGATTTTCTGCCTTTTTGCCCCAAAATAAGAAACTTTTTTGCTTTATTTCTCTAAAATAAGTGAAATTTCTTCAATTTTGCCCTAAAATAAGGGAAATTTCTGCAATTTTTTCCCATAACAAGGGAAATTTCTGCAATTTTGCCCCAAAATAAGGGGAATTTCTCTTTTTTTGCCCCAAAATAAAGGAAATTTCAGCCTTTTTACCTGAAAATAAGTGAATTTTATGCAATTTTGCCCCAAATAAAGGAAAATTCTGCAATTTTGCCCCAAAATAAGGTAAATTCCTGCAATTTTGCCCCAAAATAAAGGAAATTTCTTGAATTTTGCCCCCAAATAAGGGGAATTTCTGACTTTTGCCCCAAAATAAAGGGAATTTCTGCCTTTTGACCCAAAATTAGGGGACTTTTTGCAATTTTGCTCCAAAATACGGGGAATTTCTGCCTTTTTGCACGAAAATAATGGGAATGCATACCTTTTTGCCATAAAAAGGAAAATTTCTTCATTTTTGCTCCAAAATAAGGGGAATTTCTGCATTTTTGCCTCTAAGTGGAATTTCTGTTTTTTCCCCCAAAACAAAGGGAATTTCTGTCTTTTTTGCCCCAAAATAAGGGGAATTTCTGACTTATTACCCTGAAATAAGTGAAATTTCTGCAATTTAACCCCAAAATAAGGGAAATTTCTGAAATTTTGCCCCAATATAAAGGAAATTTCTGCAATTTTGCCCCAAAATAAGGGGAATTTCTGACTGTTTGCTCCCGAAAAAAGGAGATTTTCTGTCTTTTTGCCCTAAAATAAAGAGAATTTTTGCTTTTTTGCCCGAAAATTATGAAAATTTCTGCAATTCTGCTTCAAAATACGGGGAATTTCTGCTTTTTATCCCGAAAGTAAGGGGAATGTATACCTTTTGCCACAAAAAAAGGAAATTTCTTCATTTTTGCCCCAAAATAAGAGGAATTTCAGCTTTTTACCTCAAAATAAGTGAAATTTCTCCCTTTTTAACCAAAAAAAATGGAATTTCTGTCTTTTTGCCCCAAAATAAAAGGATTTTTTGAATTAGGCCCTGAAATAAGTGATATTTCTGCAATTTTGCTCCAAAATAAAAGAAATTTCTGACTTTTTGCCACAAAATAAAAGGAATTACTGTCTTTTTGCCCCAAAGTAAGGGAAATTTCTGCCTTTTTGCCCCCAAATAAGGGGAATTTCAGCCTTTTTCCCTCAAAATAAAGGGAATTTCTGCATTTTTGCCACAAAATATTAAGAATTTCTGCATTTTTGACCCAAAATAAGGAAAATTTCTGCCTTTTTTCCCTGAAATAAGAGAAATTTCTGCAATTTTGCCCCAAAATAAGAGAAATTTTGGAATTTTTCACAAAATAAGTGGAATTTCTGAGTTATGCCCCAAAATAAGGAGAATTTCTGTCGTTTTGCCCCAACATATTGGGAATTTCTGAATTTTTGCCCCACAATTAGAGGAATTTCTGCAATTTTGCTCCAAAATACAAGGAATTTCTTACTTTTTGTTCGAAAATAAGGGGAATGCATAACTTTTTGCCATAAAAAAGGGAAATTTCTTCATTTTTGCTCCAAAATAATGGGAATTTCTGCCTTTTTGCCTCTAAATAAGTGGAATTTCTGTCTTTTTCCCCCAAAACAAAGAGAATTTTTGTCTTTTTTGCCCCAAAATAAGGGGAATTTCTGACTTATTACCATGAAATAAGTGAAATTTCTGCAATTCTGCCCCAAAATAAAGGAAATTTCTGCCTTTTTGCCCAGAAATATGTGAAATTTCTGCAATTTTACCCCAAAATAAGTCGAATTTTTGCCTTTTTGCCCCAAAATAATGGGAAATTCTGCATTTTTGTCCCAAAATAATAAAAATTTTTGCTTTTTTTCTCTGAAATAAGTGAAATTTCTGCAATTTTGCCCTAAAATAAGGAAAATTTCTGCAATTTTTCCTCATAATAAGGGAAATTTCTGCAATGTTGCCCCAAAATAAGGGAAATTTCTCCCTTTTTGCCCCAAAATAAAGGAAATTTCAGCCTTTTTTTTTAAAATAAGTTAAATTTCTGCAATTTTGCCCCAAATAAAGGAAATTTCTGCAATTTTGCCTTAAAATAAGGTAAATTCCTCCAATTTTGCCCCAAAATAAAGGAAATTTCTTGAATTTTGCCCCAAAATAAAGGGATTTTCTGATTTTTGCCCCAAAATAAAGGGAATTTCTGCCTTTTGCCCCAAAATTAGAGGAATTTCTGAAATTTTGCTCCAAAATTACGGAAATTTCTGCCTTTTTGCCCGAAAATAATGGGAATGCACACCTTTTTGCCATAAAAAATGAAATTTCTTCATTTTTGCTCCAAAATAAGGGGAATTTCTGCCTTTTTGCCTCTAAATAAGTGGAATTTCTGTCTTTTTCTCACAAAACACAGGGAATTTCTCTTTTTTTTTGTCCCAAAATAAAGGGAATTTCTGACTCATTACCCTGAAATAAGTGAAATTTCTGCAATTTTGCCCCAAAATAAGGGAAATTTCTGCCTTTTTGCCCCCAAATAAAAAGAATTTCAGCCATTTTACCTCAAAATAAGGGGAATTTCTGCATTTTTGCCCCAGAATATGGAAAATTTCTGCCTTTTTTCCCCGAAATAAGTGAAATTTCTGCCTTTTTTTCCTGAAATAAGTGAAATTTCTGCAATTTTGCCCAAAAATAAGTGAAAATTCTGCAATTTTACCTTAAAATAAGGTGAATTTCTGCATTTTGCCCCAAAATAATGGGAATTTCTGCCTTTTTGCCCCAAAATAAGAAAAATTTTTGCTTTTTTTCTCTGAAATAAGTGAAATTTCTGCAATTTTGCTTTAAATTAAGGGAAATTTCTGCAATATTTCAACATAATAAGGGAAATTTCTGCAATTTTGACCCATAATAAGGGGTATTTCTCCCTTTTTGCCCCAAAATAAAGGAAGTTTTAGCCTTTTTACCTGAAAATAAGTGAAATTTCTGTAATTTTGCTTCATATAAATAAAATTTCTGCAATTTTCCTCCAAAATAAGGTAAATTCCTGCAATTATGCCCCAAAATAGAGGAAATTTCTTGAATTTTGCCTCAAAATAATGGGAATTTCTGATTTTGGCCCCAAAATAAAGGGATTTTCTGCCTTTTGCCCCAAAATTAAGGGAATTTCTGCAATTCTGCTCCAAAATACGAGGAATTTTTGCCTTTTTGCCGGAAAATAATGGGAATGCATACCTTTTTGCCATAAAAAAGGGAAATTTCTTCATTTTTGCTTTAAAAAAAGGGGAATTTCTGTATTTTTGCCTTTAAATAAGTGGAATTTCTGTCTTTTTCCCCCAAAAAAAGGGATTTTCTGTCTTTTTTGCTACAAAATAATGAGAATTTCTCACTTATTACCCTGACATAAGTGAATTTTCTGCAATTTTGCCCCAAATTAAGGGAAATATCTGCAATTTTGCCCCAATGTAAAGGAAATTTCTGCAATTTTGCCCCAAAATAAGGGGAATTTCTGACTGTTTGTTCCCAAAAAAAGGAGATTTTGTGCCTTTTTGCCCCAAAATAAGGAGAATTTCTGCCTTTTTGCTCGAAAATTATGAGAATTTCTGCAATTTTGCTTCAAAATACGGGGAATTTCTGCTTTTATCCCGAAAATAAGAAGAATGCATACCTTTTTGCCATAAAAAGGTAAATTTCTTCATTTTTGCTCCAAAATAAGGGGAATTTCTGCTTTTTTGCCTATAAATAAGTGGAATTTCTGTCTTTTTCCCCCAAAACAAAGGGAATTTCTGTCTTTTTTGCCCTAAAATAAGTGCAATTTCTGTATTTTTCCCCCAAAACAAAGGGAATTTCTGCAATTTTGCTCCAAAATACGAGGAATTTCTGCCTATTTGCCCGAAAATAATGGGAATGCATACCTTTTTGCCATAAAAAAGGAAATTTCTTCATTTTTGCTCCAAAAAAAGGAAATTTCTGCAATGTTGCCCCAAAATAAGGGAAATTTCTTCATTTTTGCCCCCAAATAAGGGGAATTTCAGGCTTTTTACCTCAAAATAAGGGGAATTTCTGCCCTTTTGCCCCAAAATAAGGAAAATTTCTGCCTTTTTTCCATGAAATAAGTGAAATTTCTGCAATTTTGCCCCCAAATAAGTGAAATTTCTGCAATTTTGCCCCAGAATATAGGAAATTTCTGGAATTTTGCCCCAAAATATGTGGAATTTCTGAGTTTTGCCCCAAAATAAGGAGAATTTCTGTCTTTTTGCCCCAACATATAGGGAATTTCTTCATTTTTGCCCCACAATTATGGGAATTTCTGCAATTTTGCTCCAAAATACAGGGAATTACTGCCTTTTTGCCCGAAAATAGGAAGAATGCATACCTTTTTGCCTTAAAAAAGGGAAATTTCTTCATTTTGCTCCAAAATAAGGGGAATTTGTTTTTTTGCCTCTAAATATGTGGAATTTCTGGTTTTTTTCCAAAAAAAGAGATTTTCTGTCTTTTTTGCCCCAAAATCAAGAAGATTTCTGACTTATTACCCTGAAATAAGTAAAAATTCTGCAATTTTGCCCCAAAATAAGGGAAATTTCTGCCAGTTTGCCCCCAAAGAGAGGAATTTCAGCTTTTTCACCTCAAAATAAGGGGAATTTCTGTATTTTTGCCACAAAATATTAGAAATTTTTGCCTTTTTGCCCCAAAATAAAGAAAATTTCTGCTTTTTTTTCCCTGAAATAAGTGAAATTTCTGCAATTTTGCCCTAAAATAAGTGAAATTTTGCAATTTTGCCCCAAAATAAGGGGAATTTCTGGAATTTTGCCCCAAAATAAGTGGAATTTCTGAGTTTTGCCACAAAATAAGGAGAATTTCTGTCTTTTTGCCCCAACTTATAGGGAATTTCTGCATTTTTGCCCCACAATTAGGGGAATTTCTGCAATTTTGCTCCAAAATACGGGGAATTTCTGCATTTTTGCCCGACAATAAGCGGAATGCATAACTTTTTGCCATAAAGAAGGGAAATTTCTTTATTTTTGCTCCAAAATAAGGGGAATTTCTGCCTTTTTGCCTCTAAATAAGTAGAATTTCTGTCTTTTTCCCCCAAAACAAAGGGAATTTCTGTCTTTTTTGCCCCAAAATAAGGGGAATTTCTGCCTTTTTGCCCTGAAATATGTGAAATTTCAGCAATTTTACCCCCAAAAAAGGTGATTTTCTGCTTTTTTGCCACAAAATAATGGGAATTTCTGCCTTTTTGCCCCAAAATAAGAAAAATTTTTGCTTTTTTCCTTTGAAATAAGTGAAATTTCTGCAATTTTGGCATAAAATAAGGGAAATTTCTGCAATTATTCCCCATAATAAGGGAAATTTCTGCAATTTTGCCCCAAAATAAGGGAAATTTCTCCCTTTTTGCCCCAAAATAAATTAAATTTCACCCTTTTTACCTGATAATAACTGAAATTTCTGCAATTTTGCCCCAAATAAGGGAAATTTCTGAAATTGTGCCCCAAAATAAGGTAAATTATTGCAATTTTTCCCCAAAATACAGGAAATTTCTGAAATTTTGCCCCAAAATAAAAAGAATTTTTGCCTTTTGCCCCAAAATTAGGGGAATTTCTGCAATTTTTCTCCAAAATACGGGGAATTTCTGCCTTTGTGCCCGAAAATAATGGGAATGCATACATTTTGCCATGAAAAGAGAAATTTCTTCATTTTTGCTCCAAAATAAAGGGAATATCTGCCTTTTTGACTCTAAATAAGTGGAATTTCTGTTTTTTTCCCCCAAAACAAAGGGAATTTCTGTCTTTTTTGCCCCAAAATAAGGGGAATTTCTGACATATTACCCTGAAATAAGTAAAATTTCTGCAATTTTGCCCAAAATAAGGAAAATTTCTGCAATTTTGCCCCAATGTAAAGGAAATTTAAGCAATTATGCCACAAAATAAGAGGAATTTCTGACTGTTTGTTCCCAAAAAAAGGAGATTTTCTGTCTTTTTGCCCCAAAATAAGGAGAATTTCTGTCTTTTTGCCCGAAAATTATGAGAATTTCTGCAATTTTGCTTCAAAATACGGGTAATTTCTGCTTTTATCCCGAAAGTAAGGGGAATGCATACCTTTTTGCCATAAAAAGGTGAATTTCTTCATTTTTGCTCCGAAATAAGGGGAATTTCTGCTTTTTGCCTCTAAATAAGTGGAATTTCTGTCTTTTTCGCACAAAACAAAAGGAATTTCTGTCATTTTTGCCCCAAAATAAAAGGAATTTCTGACTAATTACTATGAAATAAGTAAAATTTCTGCAATTTTGGCCCAAAATAAAGAAAATTTCTGCCTTTTTGCCGCAAAATATGGGGAATTTCTCCCTTTTTGCCCTAAATAAAGGAAATTTCAGCATTTTTACCTGAAAATAAGTGAAATTTCTGCAATTTTGCACCAGAATAAAGGAAATTTCTGGAATTTTGACCCAAAATAAGTGGAGTTTTTGAGTTTTGCCCCATAATAAGGAGAATTTTTGCCTTTTTTCCTCAACATATAGGGTATTTCTGCATTTTTGCCCCAAAATTAGGGGAATTTCTGCAATTTTGCTCCAAAATACGAGGAATTTCTGCCTTTTTGCCCGAAAATAACAGGAATGCATACCTTTTTGCCTTAAAAAGGGGAAATTTCTACATTTTTACTCCAAAATAAGGGGAATTTCTGCTTTTTTGACTCTAAATAAGTGAAATTTCTGTTTTTCCCTCCAAAACAAAAAGATTTTCTGTGTTTTTTGCCCCAAAATCAAGAAAATTTCTGACTTATTATACTGAAATAAGTGAAATTTCTGCAATTTTGCCCCAGAATAAGGGAAATTTCTGCCTTTTTGCCCCCAAATAAGGGGAATTTCAGCCTTTTCACCTCAAAATAAGAGGAATTTCTGCATTTTTGCCACAAAATATTAGGAATTTCTGACTTTTTGCTCCAAAATAAGGAAAATTTCTGCCTTTTTTTCCTGAAATAAGTGAAATTTCTGCAATTTTGCCCTAAAATAAGTCAAATTTCTGCAATTTTGCCCCAAAATAAGGGGAATTTTTTTAATTTTGCCCCAAAATATGTGGAATTTCTGAGTTTCGCCCCAAAATAAGGAGAATTTCTGTATTTTTGCCCCAACGTATAGGGAATTTCTGCATTTTTGCCTCACAATTAGGGGAATTTCTGCAATTTTGCTCTAAAATACAAGGAATTTCTGCCTTTATGCCCGAAAATAAGGGGAATGCATAACTTTTTGCCATAAAAAAAGGGAAATTTCTTCATTTTTGCTCCAAAATAAGAGGAATTTTTGCCTTTTTGCCTCTAAATAAGTGGAATTTCTGTCTTTTTCCCCCAAAACAAAAAAAATTTCTGGCTTTTTTGCCCCAAATTAAAAGAAATTTCTGCCTTTTTGCCCTGAAATATGTGAAATTTCTGCAATTTTACCCCAAAATAAGGTGAATTTCTGCCTTTTTGCCCCAAAATAATGGGAATTTCTGCCTTTTTGCCCCAAAATAAGAAAAATTTTTGCTTTTTTTCTCTAAAATAAGTGAAATTTCTGCAATTTTGCCTTAAATTAAGAAAAATTTCTTCAATATTTTTCCATAATAAGAAAAATTTCTGCAATTTTGCCCCAAAATAAGGGGAATTTCTCTCTTTTTGCCCCAAAATAAAGGAAATTTCAGCCTTTTTACCTTAAAATAACTGAAATTTCTGCAATTTTGCCCCAAAATAATGGGAATTTCTGCCTTTTTGCCCCAAAATAAGGTAAAATCCTGCAATTTTGCCCCAAAATAAAGGAAATTTCTGGAATTTTGCCTCTAAATAAAGGAAATTTCTAGAATTTTGCCACAAAATTAGTGGAATTTCTGCAATTTTGCTCAAAAATACGGGGAATTTCTGCCTTTTTGCCCAAAAATAATGGAAATGCATACCTTTTTTCCATAAAAAGAAAAATTTCTTCAATTTATCTCCAAAATAAAGGGAATTTCTGCCTTTTACCTCTAAATAAGTGGAATTTCTGTCTTTTTCCCCCAAAACAAAGGGAATTTCTGTCTTTTTTGCCCCAAAATAAGGGGAATTTCTGACTTATTACCCTGAAATAAGTGAAAATTCTGCAATTTTGCCCCAAAATATAGGAAATTTCTGACTGTTTGTTCCCAAAAAAAGGAGATTTTCTGTCTTTTTGCCCCCAAATAAAGAAAATTTCTGCCTTTTTGCCCGGAAATTATGAGAATTTCTGCAATTTTGCTTCAAAATACGGGGAATTTCTGCTTTTATCCCGAAAGTAAGGGGAATGCATACCTTTTTGCCATAAAAAGGTAAATTTCTTCATTTTTGCTCCAAAATAAGAAGAATTTCTGCGTTTTTGGCTCTAAATAAGTGGAATTTCTGTCTTTTTCCCCCAAAACAAAGGGAATTTCTGTCATTTTTTCCCCAAAATAATGGGAATCTCTGCCTGTTTGCCCCAAAATAAGAAAAAATTTTGCTTTTTTTCTCTGAAATATGTGAAATTTCTGCAATTTTGCCTTAAATTAAGGGAAATTTCTGCAATATTTCCCCATAATAAGGGAAATTTCTGCAATTTTGCTTCAAAATAAGTGGAATTTCTCCCTTTTTGCCCCAAAATAAAGGAAATTTCAGCCTTTTTACCTGAAAATAAGTGAAATTTCTGCAATTTTGCCCCAAATAAGGTAAATTTCTTCAATTTTGCAGCAAAATAAGGTAAATTCCTGTAATTTTGCCCCAAAATAAAGGAAATTTCTTGAATTTTGCCCCAAAAACAGGGGAATTTCTGATTTTTGCCCCAAAATAAAAGGAATTTCTGCCTTTTGTCCCAAAATTAGGGAATTTCTCCCTTTTTGCCCGAAAATTATGAGAATTTCTGCAATTTTGCTTCAAAATACGGGGAATTTCTGCTTTTTATCCCGAATGTAAGGGGAATGTATACCTTTTACCACAAAAAAGGAAATTTCTTCATTTTTGCCCCAAAATAAGAGGAATTTCTGCCTTTTTACTTCAAATTAAGTAAAATTCCTGCCTTTGTACCAAAAAATAAATGGAATTTCTGTCTTTTTGCCTCAAAATAAAAGGAATTTTTGAATTATGCCCTGAAATAAGTGAAATTGCATCAATTTTGCCCCAAAATAAATGAAATTTCTGCCTTTTTGCCACAAAATAAAAGGAATTTCTGTCTTTTTGCCACAAAATAAGAGAAATTTCTGCCTTTTTACCCCCAAATAAAAGGAAATACAGCCTTTCTACCTCAAAATAAGGGGAATTTCTACATTTTTGCCACAAAATATTAAGAATTTCTGCTTTTATGCCCCAAAATAAGAAAAATTACTGCCTTTTTTCCCTGAAATAAGTGAAATTTCTCCAATTTTGCCCTAAAATAAGTGAAATTTCTGCGATTTTTCTCCAAAATAAGGAAAATTTCTGGAATTTTGCCCAAAAATAAGTGGAATTTCTGAGTTTTGCCCCAAAATAAGTAGAATTTCTATCTTTTTTCCCCAACATATAAGGAATTTCTGCCTTTTTGCCCCACAATTAGGGTAATTTCTGCAATTTTGCTCCAAAATACGGGGAATTTCTGCCTTTTCCCAGAAATAAAGGGAATGCATAACTTTTTGCCATAAAAAAGGGAAATTTCTTCATTTTTGCTCCAAAATAAGGGGAATTTCTGCTTTTTTGCCTCTAACTAAGTGGAATTTCTGTTTTTTCCTCCAAATCAAAGGGATTTTCTGTCTTTTTTGCCCCAAAATCAAGACAATTTCTGACTTATTACACTGAAATAAGTGAAATTTCTGCAATTTTGCCCCAAAATAAGGGAAATTTCTGCCTTTTTGCCCCCAAATAAGGGGAATTTCAGCTTTTTCACCTCAAAATAATGGGAATTTCTGCATTTTTGCCACAAAATATTAGGAATTTCTGCATTTTTGCTCCAAAATAAAGAAAATTTCTGCCTTTTTTCCCTGAAATAAGTGAAATTTCTGCAATTTTGCCCTAAAATAAGTGAAATTTCTGCCTTTTTGCCCCAAAATAAGGTTATTTCTGGAATTTTGCCCCAAAATAATTGGAATGTCTGAGTTTTGCCCCAAAATAAGGAGAATATCTGTCTTTTTGCCCCAACATATAGGGAATTTCTGCATTTTTGCCCGACAATTAGGGGAATTTCTGCAATTTTGCTCCAAAATACGGGGTATTTCTTCCTTTTTGCCCGAAAAAATGGGGAATGCATAACTTTTTGCCATAAAAAAGGGAAATTTCTTCATTTTTGCTCCAAAATAAATAGAATTTTTGCCTATTTGCATCTAAATAAGTGGAATTTCTGTCTTTTTTCCCCAAAACAAAGGAAATTTCTGTCTCTTTTGCCCCAAATTAAGGGAAATTTCTGCCTTTTTGCCCTGAAATATGTGAAATTTCTGCAATTTTACCCCAAAATAAGGTGAATTTCTGCCTTTTTGCCCCAAAATAATGGGAATTTCTGCCTTTTTGCCCCAAAATAAGAAAAATTTTTGCTTTTTTTCTCTGATATAAGTGAAATTTCTGCAATTTTGCCTTAAATTAAGAGAAATTTCTGAAATATTTCCCCATAATAAGGGAAATTTCTGCAATTTTGCCCCAAAATAAGGGGAATTTCTCCCTTTTTGCCCCAAAATAAAGTTAATTTCAGCCTTTTTACCTTAAAATAACTGAAATTTCTGCAATTTTGCCACCAATAAGGGAAATTTCTGAAATTGTGCCCCAAAATAAGGTAAATTCCTGCAATTTTGCACCAAAAAAAAGGAAATTTCTAGAATTTTGCCCCAAAATTAGGGGAATTTCTGCAATTTTGCACCAAAATACAGGGAATTTCTGCCTTTTTGCCCGAAAATAATGGGAATGCATAACTTTTTTCCATAAAAAGGAAAATTTCTTCATTTTTGCTCCAAAATAAAGGGAATTTCTTCCTTTTTGCCTCTAAATAAGTGGAATTTATGTCTTTTTCCCCCCAAAAAAGGGAATTTCTGTCTTTTTTGCCCCAAAATAAGGGGAATTTCTGACTTATTACCCTGAAATAAGTGAAATTTCTGCAATTTATTCCCAAAATAAGGGAAATTTCTGACTGTTTGTTCCCAAAAAAAGGAGATTTTCTGTCTTTTTGCCCCCAAATAAAGAGAATTTCTGCCTTTTTGCCCGAAAATTATGAGAATTTCTGCAATTTTCCTTCAAAATACGGGGAATTTCTGCTTTTATCCCGAAAGTAAGGGGAATGCATACCTTTTTGCCATAAAAAGTTAATTTCTTCATTTTTGCTCCAAAATAAGGGGAATTTCTGCGTTTTTGCCTCTAAATAATTGGAATTTCTGTCTTTTTCCCCCAAAGCAAAGTCAATTTCTGTCTTTTTTGCCCCAAAATAATGAGAATTTCTGCCTTTTTGCCCCAAAATAAGAAAAATTTTTGCTTTTTTATTCTGAAATAAGTGAAATTTCTGCAATTTTGCCTTAAATTAAGGGAAATTTCTGCAATATTTCTCCATAATAAGGGAAATTTCTGCAATTTTGCTCCAAAATAAGTGGAATTTCTCCCTTTTTGCCCCAAAATAAAGGAAATTTCAGCCTTTTTACCTGAAAATAAGTGAAATTTCTGCAATTTTGCCCCAAATAAGGGAAATTTCTTCAATTTTGCCCCAAAATAAGGTAAATTCCTGTAATTTTGCCCCATAATAAAGGAAATTTCTTGAATTTTGCCCCAAAAGAAGGGGAATTTCTGATTTTTGTTCCAAAATAAAAAGAATTTCTGCCTTTTGCTCCAAAATTAGGGAATTTCTCCCTTTTTGCCCAAAAATTATGAGAATTTCTGCAATTTTGCTTCAAAATACGGGGAATTTCTGCTTTTTATCCCGAATGTAAGGGGAATGTATACCTTTTACCACAAAAAAGAAAATTTCTTCATTTTTGGCTCAAAATAAGAGGAATTTCTGCCTTTTTACTTCAAAGTAAGTGAAATTTCTGCCTTTGTACCAAAAAATAAATGGAATTTCTGTCTTTTTGCCCCAAAATAAAAGGAATTTTTGAATTATGCCCTGAAATAAGTGAAATTTCTGCAATTTTGCCCCAAAATAAATGAAATTTCTGCCTTTTTGCCACAAAATAAAAGGAATTTCTGCCTTTTTGCCCCAAAATAAGGGAAATTTCTGCCTTTTTGCCTCCAAATAAAAGGAATTACAGCCTTTTTACCTCAAAATAAAGGGAATTTCTACATTTTTGACACCAAATATTAAAAATTTTTGCCTTTTTGCCCCAAAATAAGGAAAATTTCTGCCTTTTTTCCCTGAAATAAGTGAAATTTCTCCAATTTTGCCCTAAAATAAGTGAAATTTCTGCAATTTTTTCATAAAATAAGGAAAATTTCTGGAATTTTGCCCAAAATTAAGTGGAATTTCTGAGTTTTGTGCCAAAATAAGTAGAATTTCTGTCTTTTTTCCCTAACATATAGGGAATTTCTGCCTTTTTGCCCCACAATTAGGGGAATTTCTGCAATTTTGCTCCAAAATACGGTGAATTTCTGCCTTTTCCCAAAAATAAAGGGAATGCATAACTTTTTGCCATAAAAAAATGAAATTTCTTCATTTTTGCTCCAAAATAAGGGGAATTTCTGCCTTTTTGCCTCTAAATAGGTAGAATTTCTGTCTTTTTCCCCCAAAACAAAGGGAATTTCTGTCTTTTTTGCCCCAAAATAATGGGAATTTCTGACTTATTACCCTGAATTAAGTGAAATTTCTGCAATTTTGCCACAAAAAAGGGAAATTTCTGCAATTTTGCCCCAATGTAAAGGAAATTTCTGCAATTTTGCCCCAAAATAAGGGAAATTTCTGACTCTTTGCTCCCGAAAATAGGAGATTTTCTGTCTTTTTGCCCCAAAATAAGGAGAATTTCTGCCTTTTTGCTCGAAAATTATAAGAATTTCTGCAATTTTGCGTCAAAATACGGGGAATTTCTGCTTTTTATCCCGAAAGTAAGGGGAATGCATACCTTTTTGCCATAAAAAGGTAAATTTCTTCATTTTTGCTCCAAAATAAGGGAAATTTCTGCCTATTTGCCTTTAAATAACTGGATTTTCTGTCTTTTCCTCCAAAACAAAGGGAATTTCTGTCTTTTTTGCTCCAAGATAAGGGGAATTTCTGACTTATTACCCTGAAATAAGTGAAATTTCTGCAATTTTGCTCCGAAATAAGGGAAATTTCTGCCTCTTTGCCCTCAAATAAGGGGAATTTCAGCCTTTTTACCTCAAAATAAGGGGAATTCATGCCTTTTTGACCCAAAATAAGAAAATTTCTAACTTTTTTTTCTGAAATAAGTAAAATTTCTTCAATTTTACCACAAAATAAGTGAAATTTCTTCAATTTTGCCCCAGAATAAGGGAAATTTCTGGAATTTTGAACCAAAATAAGTGGAATTTCTGAGTTTTGCCCCAAAATAAGGAGAATTTCTGTTTTTTGCCCCAACATATAAGGAATTTCTGCATTTTTGCCCCACAATTAGGGGAATTTCTGCAATTTTGCTCCAAAATACGAGAAATTTCTGCCTTTTTGCCCGAAAATAAGAACAATGCATAACTTTTTGCCTTAAAAAAGAGAAATTTCTTCATTTTTGCTCAAAAATAAAGGGAATTTCTGCTTTTTTGCCTCTAAATAAGTGGAATTTCTGTCTTTTTCCCCCAAAACAAAGGGATTTTCTGTCTTTTTTGCCCCAAAATAAGGAAAATTTCTGACTTATTACCCTGAAATAAGTGAAATTTCTGCAATTTTGCCCCAAAATAAGGGAAATTTCTGTCTTTTTGCCCCCAAATAAGGGAAATTTCAGCCTTTTTACCTCAAAATAAGGGGAATTTCTGCATTTTTGCCCCAAAATACCAAAATATTTTTTTTCCAAGAAATAAGGGAAATTTCTGCAATTTTGCCCAAAATAAGTGAAATTTCTGCAATTTTGCCTCAGAATAAGGGAAATTTCTGGAATTTTGCCCCAAAATAAGTGGAATTTCTGAGTTTTGCCCCAAAATAAGGAGAATTTCTGTCTTTTTGCCCCAACATATAGGGAATTTCTGCATTTTTGCCCCACAATTAGGGGAATTTTTGCAATTTTGCTCCAAAATACGGGGAATTTCTGCCTTTTTGCCCGAAAATAAGAAGAATGCATACCTTTTTGCCTTAAAAAAGAGAAATTTCTGCAATTTTGCTTCAAAATAAGGGAAATTTCTGCCTTTTTGCCCCCAAATAAGGGGAATTTCAGCCTTTTCACCTCAAAATAAGGGGAATTTCTGCATTTTTGCCACAAAATATTAGGAATTTCTGCCTTTTTGCCCCAAAATAAAGAAAATTTCTGCCTTTTTTCCCTGAAATAAGTGAAATTTCTGCAATTTTGACCTAAAATAAGTGAAATTTTGCAATTTTGCCCCAAAATAAGGGGAATTTCTGGAATTTTGCCCCAAAATAAGTGATATTTCTGAGTTTTGCCCCAAAATAAGAAGAATTTCTGTCTTTTTGCCCCAACATATAGGGAATTTCTGCCTTTTGCCCCAGAATTAGGGGAATTTCTGCAATTTTGCTCCAAAATACGGGGAATTTCTGCATTTTTGCACGAAAATAAGGGGAATGCATAACTTTTTGCCATAAAAAAGTAAAATTTCTTTATTTTTGCTCCAAAATAAGGGGAATTTCTGCCTTTTTGCCTCTAAATAAGTGGAATTTCTGTCTTTTTCCCCCAAAACAAAGGGAATTTCTGTCTTTTTGCCCCAAAATAAGGTAAATTTCTGCCTTTTTGCCCTGAAATATGTGAAATTTCTGCAATTTTACCAAAAAATAAGGTGAATTTCTGCCTTTTTGCCCTAAAATAATGGGAATTTCTGCCTTTTTGCCCCGAAATAAGAAAAATTTTTGCTTTTTTCCTCTGAAATAAGTGAAATTCCTGCAATTTTGGCCTAAAATAAGAGAAATTTCTGCAATTTTTCCCCATAATAAGGGAAATTTCTGCAATTTTGCCCCAAAATAATAGGAATTTCTCCCTTTTTGCCCCAAAATAAAAAAAATTTCACTCTTTTTACCTGAAAATAATTGAAATTTCTGCAATTTTGCCCCAAATAAGGGAAATCTCTGAAATTGTGCCCCAAAATAAGGTAAATTATTGCAATTTGCCTCAAAATATTGAAAATTTCTGAAATTTTGCCCCAAAATAATGGGAATTTCTGAATTTTGCCCCAAAATAAAAAGGATTTTTGCCTTTTGCCCCAAAATTAGGGGAATTTCTGCAATTTTGCTCCAAAATACGAGAAATTTCTGCCTTTTAGCCCGAAAATAATGGGAATGCATACCTTTTTGCCATAAAAAGGGAAATTTCTTCATTTTTGCTCCAGAATAAAGGGAATTTCTGTTTTTGCCACTAAATAAGTGGAATTTCTGTCTTTTTCCCCCAAAACAAAAGGAATTTCTGTCTTTTTTGCCCCAAAATAAGGGGAATTTCTGACTTATTACCCTGAAATAAGTGAAATTTCTGCAATTTTGCCCCAAAATTAGGGAAATTTCTGAAATTTTGCCCCAATGTAAAGGAAATTTCTGCAATTTTGCCCCAAAATAAGGGGAATTTCTGACTGTTTGTTCCTTAAAAAATGAGATTTTCTGTCTTTTTGCCCCAAAATAAAGAGAATTTCTGTCTTTTTGCCCGAAAATTATGAGAATTTCTGCAATTTTGCTTCAAAATACGGGGAATTTCTGCTTTTATCTCGAAAGTAAGGGGAATGCATACCTTTTTGCCATAAAAAGGTGAATTTCTTCATTTTTGCTCCAAAATAAGGGGAATTTCTGCTTTTTGCCTCTAAATAAGTGGAATTTCTGTCTTTTTCCCCCAAAACAAAAGGAATTTCTGTCAATTTTGCCCCAAAATAAGAGGAATTTCTGACTTGTTACTATGAAATAAGTGAAATTTCTGCAATTTTGCCCCAAAATAAGGAAAATTTCTGCCTCTTTGCCCCCAAATAAGGGGAATTTCAGGCTTTTTACTTTAAAATAAGGGGAATTTCTGCCTTTTGGCCCCAATATAAGGGGAATTTCTCCATTTTGCCCCAAAATAAAGGAAATTTCAGCTTTTTACCTGAAAATAAGTGAAATTTCTGCAATTTTGCCCCAGAATAAAGGAAATTTCTGGAATTTTGCCCCAAAATAAGTGGAATTTCTGAGTTTTGCCCCAAAATAAGGAGAATTTTTGCCTTTTTGCCCCAAAATATAGGGAATTTCTGCATTTTTGCCCCAAAATTAGGGGAATTTCTGCAATTTTGCACCAAAATACGAGGAATTTCTGCCTTTTTGCCCGAAAATAAAGGGAATGCATAACTTTTTGCTATAAAAAAAGGGAAATTTCTTCATTTCTTTATATTTGCTCCAAAATAAGGGGAATTTTTGACTTTTTGCCTCTAAATAAGTGGTATTTCTGTCTTTTTCACCCAAAACAACGGGAATTTCTGTATTTTTTGCCCCAATTAAGGGAAATTTCTGACTTATTACCCTGAAATAAATGAAATTTCTGGAATTTTGCCCCAAAATAAGGTGAATTTCTGCCTTTTTGCCCCAAAATAATGGGAATTTCTGCCTTTTTGCCCCAAAATAAGAAAAATTTTTTCCTTTTTTTTCTCTGAAATAAGTGAAATTTCTGCAATTTTGCCTTAAATTAAGGGAAATTCCTGCAATATTTTCTCATAATAAGGGAAATTTGTGCAATTTTGCCCGAAAATAAGGGGAATTTCTCCGTTTTTGCCCCAAAATAAAGGAAATTTCAGCCTTTTTACCTGAAAATAACTGAAATTTCTGCAATTTTGCCCCAAATAAGGGAAATTTCTGCAATTTTGCCCCCAAATAAGGTAAATTCCTGCAATTCTGCCCCAAAATAAAGAAAATTTCTGGAATTGTGCCCCAAAATAAGGGGAATTTCTGATTTTTGCCCCCAAAAAAAGGGAATTTTTGCCTTTTGCCACACAATTAGGGGAATTTCTGCAATTTTGCTCCAAAATATGGGGAATTTCTGCTTTTTTCCCGAAAATAATGGGAATGCATACCTTTTTGCCATAAAAAGGGAAATTTCTTCATTTTTGCTCCAAAATAAGGGGAATTTCTGCCTTTTTGCCTCTAAATAAGTGGAATTTCTGTCTTTTCCCCCAAAACAAAGTGAATTTCTGTCTTTTTTGCCACAAAATAATGGGAATCTCTGCCTGTTTGCCCCAAAATAAGAAAAAATTTTGCCTTTTTTCTCTGAAACAAGTGAAATTTCTGCAATTTTGCCCCAGAATAAAGGAAATTTCTGGAATTTTGCCCCAAAATAAGTGGAATTTCTGAGTTTTGCCCCAAAATAAGGAGAATTTTTATCTTTTTGCCCTAACATATAGGGAATTTCTGCATTTTTGCCCCAAAATTAGGGGAATTTCTGCAATTTTGCTCCAAAATACGAGGAATTTCTGCCTTTTTGCCCGAAAATAAAGGGAATGCATAACTTTTTCCATAAAAAAAGGTAATTTCTTCATTTTTGCTCCAAAATAAGGGGAATTTTTTCCTTTTTGCCTCTAAATAAGTGGAATTTCTGTTTTTATCACCCAAAACAACGGGAATTTCTGTATTTTTTGCCCCAATTAAGGGAAATTTCTGACTTATTACCCTGAAATAAGTGAAATTTCTGGAATTTTGCCCCAAATAATGTGAATTTCTGCCTTTTTGCCCCAAAATAATGGGAATTTCTTCCTTTTTGCCACAAAATAAGAAAAATTTTTGCTTTTTTTCTCTGAAATAAGTGAAATTTCTGCAATTTTGCCTTAAATTAAGGGAAATTTCTGCAATATTTTCCCATAATAAGGGAAATTTCTGCAATTTTGCCCCAAAATAAAGGGAATTTCTCTCTTTTTGCCCCAAAATAAAGGAAATTTCAGCCTTTTTACCTGAAAATAACTGAAATTTCTGCAATTTTACCCCAAATAAGGGAAATTTCTGCAATTTTGCCCCAAAATAAGGTAAATTCCTGCAATTTTGCCCCAAAATAAAGGAAATTTTTGGAATTTTGCCCCAAAATAAGGGGAATTTCTGATTTTTGCCCCCAAATAAAGGGAATTTTTGCCTTTTGCCGCACAATTAGGGGAATTTCTGCAATTTTGCTCCAAAATACGGGGAATTTCTGCCTTTTTGCCCGAAAATAATGGGAATGCATACCTTTTTGCCATAAAAAGGGAAATTTCTTCATTTTTGCTCCAAAATAAGGGGAATTTCTGCCTTTTTGCCTCTAAATAAGTGGAATTTCTGTCTTTTTCCCCCAAAACATAGGGAATTTCTGTTTTTTTTTGCCACATAATAAGGGGAATTCCTGACTTATTACCCTGAAATAAGTGAAATTTCTGCAATTTTGCCCCAAAATAAGGGAAATTTCTGAAATTTTGGCCCAATGTAAAGGAAATTTCTCCAATTTTGCCCCAAAATAAGGGAAATTTCTGACTGTTTGTTCCCAAAAAAAGGAGATTTTCGTTTTTTTGCCCTAAAATAAGGAGAATTTCTGCTTTTGGCCCGAAAATTATGAGAATTTCTGCAATTTTGCTTCAAAATACGGGGAATTTCTGCTTTTATCCCGAAAGTAAGGGAATGCATACCTTTTTGCCATAAAAATGTGAATTTCTTCATTTTTGCTCCAAAATAAGGGGAAGTTCTGCCTTTTTGCCTCTAAATAAGTGGAATTTCTGTCTTTTTCCCCCAAAACAAAGTGAATTTCTGTCTTTTTTGCACCAAAATAATGGGAATCTCTGCCTGTTTGCCCCAAAATAAGAAAAAATTTTGCTTTTTTTCTCTGAAATATGTGAAATTTCTGCAATTTTGCCTTAAATTAAGGAAAATTTCTGCAATATTTCCCCATAAAAAGGGAAATTTCTGCAATTTTACTCCAAAATAAGGGGAATTTCTCTGTTCTTGCCCCAAAACAAAAGAAATTTCCGCCTTTTTACCTGAAAATAACTGAAATTTCTGCAATTTTGCCCCAAAATAAGGTAAATTCCTGAAATTTTGCCCCAAAATAAAGGAAATTTCTTGAATTTTGTGCCAAAAGAAGGGGAATTTCTGATTTTTGCCCCAAAATAAAGGGAATTTCTGACTTTTGCCAAAAATTAAGGAATTTCTGCCTTTTTGCCCGAAAATTATGAGAATTTCTGCAATTTTGCTTCAAAATACGGGGAATTTCTGCTTTTTATCCCAAATGTAAAAAGAATGTATACCGTTTACCACAAAAAAGGGAAATTTCTTCATTTTTGCCCCAAAATAATAGGAATTTCTGCCTTTTTACCTCAAAGTAAGTGAAATTTCTGCCTTTTTACCAAAAAATAAATGGAATTTCTGTGTTTTTGTCCCTAAATAAAAGGAATTTTTGAATTATGCCATGAAATAAGTGAAATTTCTGCAATTTTGCCCCAAGATAAGGGAAATTTCTGGAATTTTGCCACAAAATTAATGGAATTTCTGAGTTTTGCCCCAAAATAAGAAGAATTTCTTCTTTTTTCCCCAACATATAGGGAATTTCTGCCTTTTTGCCCCACAATTAGGGGAATTTCTGCAATTTTGCACCAAAATACGGGAAATTTCGGCCTTTTCCCAAAAATAAAGGGAATGCATAACTTTTTGCCATTAAAAAAAGAAATTTCTTTATTTTTGCTCCAAAATAAGGGGAATTTCTGCCTTTTTGCCTCTAAATAAGTGGACTTTTTGTCTTTTCCCCCCAAAACAAAGGGAATTTCTGTCTTTTTTGCCCCAAAACAAGGAGAATTTCTGACTTATTACACTGAAAGAAGTGAAATTTCTGCAATTTTGCCCCAAAATAAGGGATATTTCTGCAATTTTGCGCCAGTGTAAAGGAAATTTTTGCAATTTTGCCCCAAAATAAGGGAAATTTCTGACTGTTTGCTCCCGAAAAATGGAGATTTTTTAACTTTTTGCCCCAAAATAAGGAGAATTTCTGCCTTTTTGCCCTAAAATTATGAGAATTTCTGCAATTTTGCTTCAAAATACATGGAATTTCGGCTTTTTATTTCGAAAGTAAGGGGAATGCATACCTTTTTGCCATAAAAAGGTAAATTTCTTCATTTTTGCTCCAAAATAAAGGAAATTTCTGCCTTTTTGCCTCTAAATAAGTGGAATTTCTGTCTTTTCCTCCAAAACAAAGGAAATTTCTGTCTTTTTTGCCCCAAAATAAAAGGAATTTCTGACTTATTACCCTGAAATAAGTTAAATGTCTGTAATTTTTCCCCAAAATAAGGGAAATTTCTGACTCTTTGCTCTCAAATAAAAGGAATTTCAGCCTTTTTACCTCAAAATAAGGGGAATTCCTGCCTTTCTGACCCAAAATTAAGGAAAATTTCTCCCTTTTTCCCCTGAAATAAGTAAAATTTTTGCAATTTTGCCCCACAATATATGAAATTTCTGCAATTTTGCCCCAGAATAAGGGAAATTTCTGGAATTTTGCCCCAAAATAAGTGGAATTTCTGAGTTTTGCCCCAAAATAAGGAGAATTTCTGTCTTTTTGCCCCAACATATAGGGAATTTCTGTCTTTCTGCCCCACAACTAGGGGAATTTCTGCAATTTTGCTCCAAAATACGGGTAATTTCTGCCTTTTTGCCCGAAAATAAGGGGAATGCATAACTTTTTGCCATAAAAAAGGGAAATTTCTTCATTTTTGCTCAACAATAAGGGAAATTTCTACCTTTTTGCCTCTAAATAAGTGGAATTTCTGTCTTTTTCCCTAAAAAACAAAGGGAATTTCTGTCTTTTTCGCCTCAATATAAGGGGAATTTCTTACTTATTACACTGTAATAAGTGAAATTTCTGCAATTTTACCCCAAAATACGGTGAATTTCTGCCTTTTTGCCACAAATTAATAGGAATTTCTGCCTTTTTGCCCCAAAATAAGAAAAATTTTTGCTTTTTTTCTATGAAAAAATGAAATTTCTGCAATTTTGCCCTAAAATAAGGAAAGTTTCTGCAATTTTCCCAATAATAACGGAAATTTCTGCAATTTTGCCCCAAAATAAGGGGAATTTCTGACTTATTACCCTGAAATAAGTGAAATTTCTGCAACTTTGCCCCAAAATAAGGGATATTTCTGCCTTTTGCCCCCAAATAAGGGGAATTTCAGCCTTTTTACCTCAAAATAAGTGGAATTTCTGCTTTTTTGCCCCAAAATAACAAAATTTCTTTTTTTCCATGAAATAAGAGAAATTTCTGCAATTTTGCCCAAAATAAGTGAAATTTCTTCAATTTTGCCCCAGAATAAGGGAAATTTCTGGAATTTTGCCCCAAAATAAGTGGAATTTCTGAGTTTTGCCTCAAAATAAGGAGAATTTCTGTCTTTTTGCCCAAACATATAGAGAATTTCTGCATTTTTGCCCCACAATTAGGGGAATTTTTCCAATTTTGCTCCAAAATACGAGGAATTTCGGCTTTTTTGCCCGAAAATTAGAAGAATGCATACCTTTTTGCCTTAAAAAAGGGAAATTTCTTAATTTTTGCTTCAAAAAAAGGGGAATTTCTGTTTTTTGCCTCTAAATAAGTGGAATTTCTGTCTTCTTCCCCCAAAACAAATGGATTTTCTGTCTTTTTTGCGCCAAAATAAGAAAAATTTCTGACTTATTACCCTGAAATAAGTGAAATTTCTGCAATTTTGCCCCAAAATAAGGGAAATTTTTGCATTTGCACACAAATAAGAGGAATTTCAGGATTTTTACCTCAAAATAAGGGGAATTTCTGCATTTTTGCCACAAAATATTAGGAATTTCTGCCTTTTTGCCCCAAAATAAAGAAAATTTCTGCCTTTTTTCTCTGAAATAAGTGAAATTTCTGCAATTTTTCCCCAAAATAAGTGGAATTTCTGAGTTTTGCTCCAAAATAAAGAGAATTTCTGTCTTTTTACCCCAACATATAGGGAATTTCTGCCTTTTTGCACCACAATTATGGGAATTTCTGCAATTTTGCTCCTAAATACGGGGAATTTCTGCCTTTTTGTCCGAAAACAAGGGGAATGCATAACTTTTTGCCATAAAAAGGGAAATTACTTTATTTTTGCTCCAAAATAAGGGGAATTTCTGCCTTTTTGCTTCTCAATAAGTAGAATTTCTGTCATTTTCTCCCAAAAGAAAGAGAATTTCTGTCATTTTTGCCCCAAAATAAGGGGAATTTCTGACTTATTACCCTAAAATAAGTGAAATTTCTGCAATTTTGCCCCAAAATAAGGGAAATTTCTGCCTTTTTGCCCTGAAATAAGGGGAATTTCAGCCTTTTTACCTAAAAATAAGGGGAATTTCTGCATTTTTGCCACAAAATATTAGAAATTTCTGACTTTTTGCCCCAAAATAAGGAAAATTTCTGCCTTTTTTTCTGAAATAAGTGAAATTTCTGCAATTTTGCCCCAAAATAAGTGAAATTTCTGCAATTTTGCCCCAAAATAAGGGAAATTTCTGGAATTTTGCCCCAAAATAAGGAAAATTTCTGTATTTTTGCCCCAACATATAGGGAATTTCTGCCTTTTTGCCCCACAATTAGGGGAATTTCTGCAATTTTGCTCCAAAATACGGGGAATTTCTGCCTTTTTGCCCTGAAATATGTGAAATTTCTGCAATTTTACCCCTAAATAAGGTGAATTTCTGCTTTTTTGCCACAAAATAATGGGAATTTCTGCCTTTTTGCCCCCAAATAAGAAAAATTTTTCCTTTTTTTCTCTAAAATAAGTGAAATTTCTGCAATTTTGCCCCAAAATAAGGGGAATTTCTTCCTTTTTTCCCCAAAACAAAGGAAATTTCAGCCTTTTTACCTGAAAATAAGTGAAATTTCTGAAATTTTGCCCCAAATAGGGAAATTTCTTCAATTTTGCCCAAAAATAAGGTAAATTCCTGCAATTTTGCCCCAAAATAAAGGAAATTTCTGGAATTTTGCCCCAAAATAAGGGGAATTTCTGATTTTTGCCCCTAATAAAGGGAATTTCTGCCTTTTGCCCCAAAATTAGGGGAATTTCTGCAATTTTGCTCCAAAATACAGGGAATTTCTGCCTTTTTGCCTGAAAATAATGGGAATGCATACCTTTTTGCCATAGAAAAAGAAATTTTTTCATTTTTGATCCAAAATAAGGGGAATTTCTGCCTGTTTTCCTCTAAATAAGTGGAATTTCTGTCTTTTTCCCCCAAAACAAAAAGAATTTCTGTCTTTTTTGCCCCAAAATAAGGGAAATTTCTGACTTATTACCCGGAAGTAAGTCAAATTTCTGCAATTTTGCCCCAAAATAAGGGAAATTTCTGCAATTTTGCCCCAATGTAAAGGAAATTTCTGCAATTTTGACCCAAAATAAGGGGAATTTCTGACTGTTTGCCACCGAAAAAGGAGATTTTCTGTCTTTTTGCCCCAAAATAAGGAGAATTTCTTCCTTTTTGCCTGAAAATTATGAGAATTTCTGCAATTTTGCTTCTAAAAACGGGGAATTTCTGCTTTTTATCCCGAAAATAACAGGAATGCATACCTTTTTGCCATAAAAAAGTAAATTTCTTCATTTTTGCTCCAAAATATAGGGAATTTCTGCCTTTTTGCCTCTAAATAAGTGGAATTTCTGTCTTTTTCCCCCAAAACAAAGGGAATTTCTGTCATTTTGCCCCAAAATAAGGGGAATTTCTGAATTATTACCCTGAAATACGTGAAATTTCTCCAATTTTGCCCCAAAATAAGGGAAATTTCTGCCTCTTTGCTCCCAAATAAGGGGAATTTCAGACTTTTACCTCAAAATAAGGGGAATTTCTGCATTTTTGCCACAAAATATTAGGAATTTCTGATTTTTTGCCCCAAAATAAGAAAAATTTCGGCCTTTTTCCCCTGAAATAAGTGAAATTTCTGTAATTTTGCCCCAAAATAAGTGAAATTTCTGCAATTTTGCCCCCAATAAGGGAAATTTCTGGAATTTTGCCCCAAAATAAGGGGAATTTCTCTCTTTTTGCCCCAAAATAAAGGAAATTTTAGCTTTTTTACCTGAAAATAAGTGAAATTTCTGTAATTTTGCAAAAAATAAGGGAAATTTCTTCAATTTTGCCCCAAAATAATGTAAATTCCTGCAATTTTGCCCCAAAATAAAAAAAATTCTGAATTTTGCCCCAAAATAAAAGGAATTTCTGAATTTTGCCCCAAAATAAAAGGAATTTCCTATTTTTGCCCCAAAATAAAAGGAATTTCTTTTTTTTGCCCCAAAATTAGGGGAATTTCTGCAATTTTGCTCCAAAATACGGGGAATTTCTGCCTTTTTGCCCGAAAATAATGGGAATGCATAACTTTTTGCCATAAAAAGGGAAATTTCTTCATTTTTGCACCAAAATAAGGGGAATTTCTGCATTTTTGCCTCTAAATAAGTGGAATTTCTGTCTTTTTCCCCCAAAACAAATGGAATTTCTTTCTTTTTTGCCCCAAAATAAAAGGAATTTCTGACTTATTACCCTGAAATAAGTGAAATTTCTGCAATTTTGCCCCAAAATAATAAAAATTTCTGCAATTTGGCCCCAATGTAAAGGAAATTTCTGCAATCTTGCCCCAAAATAAAGGGAATTTCTGACTGTTTGTTCCCAAAAAAAAGAGATTTTCTGTTTTTGCCCCTAAATAAGGAGAATTTCTGCCTTTTTGCCCAAAAATTATGAGAATTTCTGCAATTTTGCTTCAAAATACGGAAAATTTCTGCTTTTTATACCGAAAGTAAGGGGAATGCATACCTTTTTGCCATAAAAAGTTAAATTTCTTCATTTTTGCCCCAAAATAAGGGGAATTTCTGCCTTTTTGCCTCTAAATAAGTGGAATTTCTGTCTTTTTCCTCAAAAACAAAGGGAATTTCTGTCTTTTTTTGCCCCAAAATAAGGGGAATTTGTGAATTATTACTCTGAAATAAGTGAAATTTCTGCAATTTTGCCCAAAAAATGAGAGAAAATTTTTGCCTCTTTTCCCCCAAATAAAGGAAATTTCAGCCTTTTTACCTCAAAATAAGGGAAATTTTTGCCTTTTTTGCCTCAAAATAAAGAAAATTTCTGCCTTTTTTAACTGATATAAGTAAAATTTCTGCAATTTTGCCCCAAAATAAGTGAAATTTTTGCAATTTTGCCCCAGAATAAGGGAAATTTCTGGAATTTTGCCCCAAAATAAGGGGAATATCTGAGTTTTGCCCCAAAATAAGGAGAATTTCTGTTTTTTGCCCCAACATATAGGGAAATTCTGCATTTTTGCCCCACAATTAGGAGAATTTCTGCAATTTTGCTCCAAAATACGAGGAATTTCTGTCTTTTTGCCCGAAAATAAGAAGAATGCATACCTTTTTGCCTTAAAAAAGGGAAATTTCTTCATTTTTGCTCCAAAATAAAGGGAATTTCTGCTTTTTTGCCTCTAAATATGTGGGATTTCTGTCTCTTATCCCCAAAACAAAGGGATTTTCTGTCTTTTTTGCCCCAAAAAAAAAAAAATTTCTGACTTATTACCCTAAATTAAGTGAAATTTCTGCAATTTTGCCCCAAAATAAGGGAAATTTCTACCTTTTTGCCCCCAAATAAGGGGAATTTCAGCCTTTTTACTTCAAAATAAGGGGAATTTCTGCATTTTTGCGACAAAATATTAGGAATTTTTGCTTTTTTGCCCCAAAATAAAGAAAATTTCTGCCTTTTTCCCTGAAAGAAGTGAAATTTCTGCAATTTTGCCCCAAAATAAGTGAAATTTGTGCAATTTTGCCCCAAAAAAAGGGAAATTTCTGGAATTTTGCTTCAAAATAAGTGGAATTTCTGAGTTTTGCCCCAAAATAAGCAGAATTTTTGTTTTTTGCCCCAACATATAGGGAATTTCTGTCTTTTTGTCCCACAACTAGGGGAATTTCTGCAATTTTGCTCCAAAATACGGGGAATTTCTGCCTTTTTGCCTGAAAAAAGTGGAATGCATAACTTTTTGCAATAAAAAAGGGAAATTTCTTCATTTTTGCTCCAAAATAAGGGAAATTTTTGCATTTTTGCCTCTAAATAACTGGAATTTCTGTCTTTTTCTCTCAAAACAAAGGGAATTTCTGTCTTTTTTGCCTCAATATAAGTGGAATTTCTGACGAATTACCCTGAAATAAGTGAAATTTCTGCAATTTTGCCCCAAAATAAGGGAAATTTCTGCCTTTTTGCCCAGAAATATTTGAAATTTCTGCAATTTTACCCCAAAATAAGGTGAATTTCTGCCTTTTTGCCCCAAAATAATGGCAATTTCTGACTTTTTGCCCCAAAATAAGAAAAATTTTTGCTTTTTTTCTCTTAAATAAGTGAAATTTCTGCAATTTTGCTCTAAAAGTAAGAAAATTTCTGAAATTTTTACCAATAATAAGGGAAATTTCTGAAATTTTGCCCCAAAATTAGAGGAATTTCTCCCTTTTTGCCACAAAATAAAAAAAATTTCAGCCTTTTTACCTGAAAATAAGTGAAATTTCTGCAATTTTGCCCCAAATAAGAAAAATTTCTGCAATTTTGCCCCAAAATAAGATAAATTCCTGCACTTTTGCCCCAAAACAAAGGAAATTTCTTGTATTTTGCCCCAAAATAAGGGGAATTTATGATTTTTGCCCCAAAATAAAGGGAATTTCTGCCTTTTGCCCCAAATTTAGGGGAATTTCTGCAATTTTGCTTTAAAATACGGGGAATTTCTGCCTTTATGCCCGAAAATAATGGGAATGCATACCTTTTTGCCATAAAAAGGGAAATTTCTTCCTTGTTGCTCCAAAATAAGGGGAATTTCTGCCTTTTTGCCTCTAAATAAGTGGAATTTCTGTCTTTTTCTCTAAAAACAAAGAGAATTTCTGTCTTTTTTGCCCCAAATTAAGGGGAATTTCTGACTTATTACCCTGAAATAAGTGAAATTTCTGCAATTTTGCCCCAAAATAAGGGATATTTCTGCTTTTTTGCCCCCAAATAAGGAGAATTTCTGCCTTTTTACCTCAAAATAAGGGGAATTTCTGCTTTTTTGCCCCAAAATAACAAAATTTCTTTTTTTCCCCTGAAAGAAGTGAAATTTCTGCAATTTTGCCCACAATAAGTGAATTTTCTGCAATTTTGCCCCAGAAAAAGTGAAATTTCTGGAATTTTGCCCTAAAATAAGTGGAATTTCTGAGTTTTTCCCCAAAATAAGGAGAATTTCTGTCTTTTTGCCCCAACATATAGGGAATTTCTGCATTTTTGCCCCACAATTAGGGGAATTTTTGCAATTTTGCTTCAAACTACGGGTAATTTCTGCCTTTTTGCCCGAAAATAAGAAGAATGCATACCTTTTTGCCTTAAAAAAGGGAAATTTCTTCATTTTTGCTTCAAAATAAGGGGAATTTCTGTTTTTGCCTCTAAATAGTGGAATTTCTGTCTTTTTCACCCAAAACAAAGGGATTTTCTGTCTTTTTTGCACCAAAATAAGAAAAATTTCTGACTAATTACCCTGAAATAAGTGAAATTTCTGAAATTTTGCCCCAAAATAAGGGAAATTTTTGCCTTTTTGCCCACAAATAAGGGGAATTTCACCCTTTATACCTCAAAATAAGGGGAATTTCTGCATTTTTGCCACAAAATATTAGGAATTTCTGCCTTTTTGCCCCAAAATAAGGAAAATTTCTTCCTTTTCCCCCTGAAGTAAGTGAAATTTCTGCAATTTTGCCCCAAAATAAGTGGAATTTCTGAGTTTTGCCCCAAAATAAGGAGAATTTCTGTCTTTTTGCCCCAACATATAGGGAATTTCTGCCTTTTTGCACCACAATTAGGGGAATTTCTGCAATTTTGCTCCAAAATATGGGAATTTCTCCTTTTTGCGTGAAAATAAGGGGAATGCATAACTTTTTGCCATAGAAAAGGGAAATTTCCTCATTTTTGCTCCAAAATAAGAGGAATTTCTGCCTTTTTGCTTTTCAATAAGTGGAATTTCTGTCTTTTTCACCCAAAACAAAGGAAATTTCTGTCTTTTTTGCCCCAAAATAAGGGGAATTTTTGACTTATTACCCTAAAATAAGTGAAATTTCTGCAATTTTGCCCCAAAATAAGGGAAATTTCTGGAATTTTGCCCCAAAATAAGTGGAATTTCTAAGTTTTGCCCCAAAATAAAAAGAATTTCTGTATTTTTGCCCCAACATATAGGGAATTTCTGTCTTTTTCCCCACAACTAGGGAAATTTCTGCAATTTTGCTCCAAAATACGGGGAATTTCTGCCTTTTTGCCCTGAAATATGTGAAATTTTTTCAATTTACCCCTAAATAAGGTGAATTTCTGCTTTTTTGCCCCAAAATAATGGGAATTTCTGCCTTTTTGCCCCAAAATAAGAAAAATTTTTGCTTTTTTTCTCTGAAATCAGTGAAATTTCTTTAATTTTGCCCTAAAATAAGGGAAATTTTTGCAATTTTTTCCCATAATAAGGGAGATTTCTGCAATTTTGCCCAAAAATAAGGGGAATTTCTTCCTTTTTGCCCCAAAACAAAGGAAATTTCAGACTTTTTACCTGAAAATAAATGAAATTTCTGAAATTTTGCCCCAAATAAGGGAAATTTCTGCAATTTTGCCCCAAAATAAAGGGAATTTCTGCCTTTTGCCCCAAAATACAAGGAATTTCTGCCTTTTTGCACGAAATTAATGGGAATGCATACCTTTTTGCCATAAAAAGGGAAATTTCTTCATTTTTGCTCCAAAATAAAGGGAATTTCTGCTTTTTGCCTCTAAATAACTGGAATTTCTTTCTTTTTCCCCCAAAACAAAGAGAATTTCTGTCTTTTTTGCCCCAAAATAAGGGAAATTTCTGACTTATTACCCTGAATTAAGTGAAATTTCTGCAATTTTGCCCCAAAATAAGTGAAAATTCTGCAATTTTGCCCCAATGTAAAGGAAATTTCTTCAATTTTGCCCCAAAATAAAAGGAATTTCTGACTGTTTGCTCCAGAAAAAAGGAGATTTTCTGTCTTTTTGCCCCAAAATAAGGAGAATTTCTGCATTTTTGCCTGAAAATTATGAGAATTTCTGCAATTTTGCTTCAAAATATGGGGAATTTCTGCTTTTTATCCCGAAAATAACAGGAATGCATACCTTTTTGCCATAAAAAGTAAATTTTCTTCATTTTTGCTCCAAAATAAGGGGAATTTCTGCCTTTTTGCCTGTAAATAAGTGGAATTTCTGTCTTTTACCCCCAAAACAAAGGGAATTTCTGTATTTTTGCCCCAAAATAAGGGGAATTTCTGAATTACTACCCTGAAATACTTGAAATTTCTTCAATTTTGCCCCAAAATAAGGGAAATTTCTGCAATTTTGCCCCAAAATAAGGGAAAATTCTGAAATTTTGCTTCAAAATAAGTGGAATTTCTAAGTTTTGCCCCAAAATAAAGAGAATTTCTGTCTTTTTGCCCCAACTTATAGGGAATTTCTGACTTTTTGCCCCACAATTATGGGAATTTCTGCAATTTTGCTCCAAAATACGGAAAATTTCTTCCTTTTTGCCCTGAAATATGTGAAATTTCTGGAATTTTACCCCTAAATAAGGTGAATTTCTGCCTTTTTGCCCCAACATAATGGGAATTTCTGCCTTTTTGCCCCAAAATAAGAAAAATTTTTCCTTTTTTTCTCTGAAGTAAGTGAAATTTCTGCAATTTTGTCCTAAAATAATGGAAATTTCTGCAATTTTTCTCTATAATAAAGGAAATTTCTGCAAGTTTGCCCCAAAATAAGGGGAATTTCTCTCTTTTTGCCCCAAAATAAAGGAAATTCAGCCTTTTTAACTGAAAATAAGTGAAATTTTTGCAATTTTGCCCCAAATAAGGGAAATTTCTTCAATTTTGCCCCAAAATAAGGTAAATTCCTGCAATTTTGCCCCAAAATAAAAAAATTTCTGAATTTTGCCACAAAATAAAAGAAATTTCTGATTTTTTCCCCAAAATAAAAGGAATTTCTGCCTTTTTCCCCAAAATTACGGGAATTTCTGCAATTTTGCTCCAAAATACGGGGAATTTCTGCCTTTTTGCCCGAAAATAATGGGAATTCATAACTTTTTGCCATAAAAAGGAAAATTTCTTCAATTTTGCTCCAAAATAAGGGGAATTTCTGCCTTTTTGCCTCTAAATAAGTGGAATTTCTGTATTTTTCCCCCAAAACAAATGGAATTTCTTTTTTTTTGCCCCAAAATAAAAGGAATTTCTGACTTATTACCCTGAAATAAGTGAAATTTCTGCAATTTTGGCCCAATGTAAAGGAAATTTCTGCAATCTTGCCCCAAAATAAAGGGAATTTCTGACTATTTGTTCCCAAAAAAAGGAGATTTTCTGTTTTTGCTCCAAAATAAGGAGAATTTCTGCCTTTTTGCCTGAAAATTATAAGAATTTCTGCAATTTTGCTTCAAAATACCGGGATATTCTGCTTTTTATCTCGAAAGTAAGGGGAATGCATACCTTTGTGCCATAGAAAGGTAAATTTCTTCATTTTTGCTCCAAAATAAGGGGAATTTCTGCCTTTTTGACTCTGAATAAGTGGAATTTCTGTCTTTTTCCTCCAAAATAAAGGGAATTTCTGTCTTTTTTGCCCCAAAATAAAAGGAATTTCTGAATTATTACCCTGAAATAAGTGAAATTTCTGCAATTTTGCCTCAAAATAAGGTAAATTTCTGCCTCTTTTCTCCCAAATAAAGGGAATTTCAGCCTTTTTACCTCAAAATAAGGAAAATTTCTGCCTTTTTTGCCTCAAAATAAGGAAAATTTCTGCCTTTTTTCCCTGAAATAAGTAAAATTTCTGCGATTTTGCCCCAAAATAAGTGAAATTTCTCCAATTTTGCCCCAGAATAAGGGAAATTTCTGGAATTTTGTCCCAAAATAAGGGGAATTTCTGAGTTTTACCCCAAAATAAGGAGAATTTCTGTCTTTTTGCCCCAACATATAGGGAAATTCTGCATTTTTACCCAACAATTAGGAGAATTCCTGCAATTTTGCTCCAAAATACGAGCAATTTCTGCCTTTTTGCCCAAAAATAAGAAGAAGGCATACCTTTTTGCCTTAAAAAAGGGAAATTTCTTAATTTTACTCCAAAATAAAGGGAATTTTTGCTTTTTTGCCTCTAAATAAGTGGAATCTCTGTCTTTTTCTTCCAAAACAAATGGATTTTCTGTCTATTTTGCCCCAAAATAAGGAAAATTTCTGATTTATTACCCTGAAATAAGTGAAATTTCTGCAATTTTGCCCCAAAATAAGGGAAATTTCTGCCTTTTTCCCCACAAATAAAGGGAATTTGAGCATTTTTACCTAAAAATAAGGGGAATTTCTGCATTTTTGCGACAAAATATTAGGAATTTTTGCCTTTTTGCCCCAAAATAAAGAAAATTTCTGACTTTATTCCATGAAATAAGTGAAATTTCTGCAATTTTGCCCCAAAATAAGTGAAATTTCTGCAATTTTGCCCCAAAATAAGGAAAATTTCTAGAATTTAGCCCCAAAATAAGTGGAATTTCTGAATTTTGCCCCAAAATAAGGAGAATTTCTGTTTTTTTGGCTCAACATATAGGGCGTTTCTGTCTTTTTGCCCCACAACTAGGGGAATTTCTGAAATTTTGCTCCAAAATACGGGGAATTTCTGCCTTTTTGCCCGAAAAAAAGGGGAATGCATAACTTTTTGCCATAAAAAAGGGAAATTTCTTCATTTTTGCTCCAAAATAAGGGAAATTTCTGCCTTTTTGCCCAGAAATATGTGAAATTTCTGCAATTTTACCCCAAAATAACGGAAATTTCTGCAATTTTACCTCAAAATAAGGTGAATTTCTATTTTTTGCCGCAAAATAATGGGAATTTCTGCCTTTTTGCCCCAAAATAAGAAAAATTTTTGCTTTTTTTTCTGAAATAAGTAAAATTTCTGCAATTTTGCCCTAAAATAAAGGAAATTTCTGCAATTTTTCCCCATAATAAGGGAAATTTCTGTAATTTTGCCTTAAAATAAAAGGAATTTCTCCCTTTTTGCCCCAAAATAAAGGAAATTTCAGCCTTTTTACCTGAAAATTAGTAAAATTTCTGCAATTTTGTCCCAAAATAAGGTTAATTCCTGCAATTTTGCCCCCAAAATAAAGGAAATTTCTGAAATTTTGCCCCAAAATAAGTGGAATTTCTGATTTTTGCCCCAAAATAAAGGGAATTTCTGCCTTTTGTCCCAAAATTAGGGGAATTTCTGCAATTTTGCTCCAAAATACGGGGAATTTCTGCCTTTTTGCCCGAAAATAATGGGAATGCATACCTTTTTGCCATAAGAAGGGAATTTTTTTCATTTTTGCTCCAAAATAAAGGGAATTTCTGCCTTTTTGCCTCTAAATAAGTGGAATTTCTGTCTTTTTCCCCCAAAACAAAGGGAATTTCTGTCTTTTTTGCCGCAAAATAAGGGGAATTTCTGACATATTCTTCTGCAATAAGTGAAATTTCTGCAACTTTGCTCCAAAATAAGGGAAATTTCTTCAATTTTGCTCCGATGAAAAGGAAATTTCTGCAATTATGCCCCAAAATAAGAGGAATTTCTGACTGTTTGCTCCCGAAAAAGGAGATTTTCTGTCTTTTTGCCCCAAAATAAGGAAAATTTCTGCCTTTTTGCACGAAAATTGAGAGAATTTCGGCAATTTTGCTTCAAAATACGGGGAATTTCCGCTTTTTATCCCGAAAGTAAGGGGAATGTATACCTTTTGCCATAAAAAAGGGAAATTTTTTTTGCCCCAAAATAAAAGGAATTTTTGAATTATGCCCTGAAATAAGTGAAATTTCTGCAATTTTGCCCCCAAAAAAAGAAATTTCTGCATTTTTGCCACAAAATAAGGAGAATTTCTGTTTTTTTGCCCCAAAATAAGGGAAATTTCTGCCTTTTTGCCTCCAAATAAGGGGAACTTCAGCCTTTTTACCTCAAAATAAGGGGAATTTCTGCATTTTTGCCCCAAAATAAGGAAAATTTCTGGCTTTTTTTCCCTTGAAATAAGTGAAATTTCTGCAATTTTGCCCCAAAATAAGTGAAATTTCTGCAATTTTGCCCCAAAATAAGGGAAATTTCTGGAATTTTGCCCCAAAATAAGGGGAAATTCTGAGTTTTGCCCCAAAATAAGGAGAATTTCTATTGTTTGCCCCAACATATAGGGAATTTCTGCCTTTTTGCCCCAGAATTAGGGGAATTTCTGCAATTTTGCTCCAAAATACGGGGAATTTCTGCATTTTGCCAAAAAATAGAGGAAATGCATAAGTTTTTGGCATAAAAGAGGAAAATTTCTTCATTTTTGCTCCAAAATAAGAAGAATTTCGGCTTTTTTGCCTCTAAATAAGTGGAATTTCTGTCTTTTTTCCCCAAAACAAAGGGAATTTCTGTCTTTTTTGCCCCAAAATAAGGGGAATTTCTGACTTATTACACTGAAATAAGTGAAATTTTAGCAATTTTGCCCCAAAATAAGGGAAATTTCTGCCTTTTTGCCCTGAAATATGTGAAATTTCTGTAATTTTACCCCAAATTAAGGTGAATTTCTGCCTTTTTGCCCCAAAATAATGGGAATTTTTGACTTTTTGTCCCAAAATAAAAAAAAATTTCCTTTTTTTCTTTGAAATAAGTGAAATTTCTGCAATTTTGCCCTAAAATAAGGGAAATTTCTGCAATTTTTCCCCATAATAAGGGAAAATTCTTGAATTTTGCCCCAAAATAAAAGGAATTTCTCGCTTTTTGCCCCAAAATAAAGGAAATTTCAGCATTTTTACCTGAAAATAAGTGAAATTTCTGCAATTTTACCCCAAATAATGGAAATTTCTGCAATTTTGCCCCGAAATAAGGTAAATTCCTGCAATTTTGCCCCAAAATAAAGAAAATTTCTGGAATTTTGCCCCAAAATAAGGAGATTTTTTGATTTTTGCCCCAAAATAAAGGGAATTTCTGCCTTTTGCCCTAAAATTAGGGGAATTTCTGCAATTTTGCTCCAAAATACGGGGAATTTCTGCCTTTTTGCCCGAAAATAATGGGAATGCATACCTTTTTGCCATAAAAAAGGAAATTTCTTCATTTTTGCTCCAAAATAATGGGAATTTCTGCATTTTTACCTCTAAATAAGTGGAATTTCTGTCTTTTTCCCTCAAAACAAAGGGAATTTCTGTTTTTTTGCCCCAAAATAAGGGGAATTTCTGACTTATTACCCTGAAATAAGTGTAATTTCTGCAATTTTGCCCCAAAATAAGGGAAATTTCTACCTTTTTGCCCTGAAATATGTGAAATTGCTGCAATTTTACCCCAAAATAAGGTCAATTTCTGCCTTTTTGCCCCAAAATAATGGAAATTTCTGCCTTTTTGCCCCCAAAAATGAAAAATTTTTGATTTTTTTTCTCTGAAATTAGTTAAATTTCTGCAATTTTGCCCTAAAATAAGGGAAATTTTTGCAATTTTTCCCCATAATAAGGGAAATTTCTGCAATTTTGCCCCAAAATTAAGGAAATTTCAGACTTTTTACCTGAAAATAAGTGAAATTTCTGCAATTTTGCCCCAAATAAGAGAAATTTCTGCAATTTTTCCCAAAAATAAGGTAAATTCCTGCAATTTTGCCCCAAAATAAAGGAAATTCCTGAAATTTTGCCCCAAAATAGGGGAAATATCTAATTTTTGCCCCAGCATAAAGGGAATTTCTGCCTTTTGCCACAAAATTAGGGGAATTTCTGCAATTTTGCTGCAAAATACGGGGAATTTCTGCCTTTTTGCCTGAAAATAATGGGAATGCATACCTTTTTGCCATAAAAAGGGAAATTTCTTCATTTTTGCTCTAAAATAAGGGAAATTTCTGCGTTTTTGCCTCTAAATAAGTGGAATTTCTGCCTTTTTCCTCCAAAACAAAGGGTATTTCTGTCTTTTATGCCCCCAAAATAAGGGGAATTTCTGACTTATTACCCTGAAATAAGTGAAATTTCTGCAATTTTGCAACAAAATAAGAGAAATTTCTCTAATTTTGCCCCAATGTAAAGGAAAATTTTGCAATTTTGCCCCAAAATAAGGGGAATTTCTGACTTATTAACCTGAAATAAGTGAAATTTTTGATATTTTTCCTTAAAATAAGGGAAATGTCTGCAATTTTGCCCCACAATATGGGGAATTTCTGACTGTTTGCTCTTGAAAAAGGAGATTCTCTGTCTTTTTGCCCCAAAATAAGGAAAATTTCTGCCTTTTTGCCCAAATTGAGAGAATTTCTGCAATTTTGCTTCAAAATACGGGGAATTTCTGCTTTTTATCCCGAAAGTAAGGGAAATGTATACCTTTTGCCACAAAAAAGTGAAATTTCTTCATTTTTGCCCCCAAAAAAGAGGAATTTCTGCCTTTTTACCTCAAAATAAGTTAAATTTCTGCCTTTTTACCCCAAAATAAACGGAATTTCTGTCTTTTTGCCCCAAAATAAAAGGAATTTTTGAATTATGCCTTAAAATAAGTGAAATTTCTACAAATTTGTCCCATAATAAAAGAAATTTCTGCATTTTTGCCACAAAATAAGGGGAATTTCTGTCTTTTTGCCCCCAAATAAGGGGAATTTCAGCCGTTTTACCTCAAAATAAGGGGAATTTCTGCATTTTTGCCCCAAAATAAGGAAAATTTCTGCCTTTTTTCCCTGATATAAGTGAAATTTCTGCAATTTTGCCCCAAAATAAGGGAAATTTCTGCCTTTTTGCCCTGAAATATGTGAAATTTCTGCAATTTTACCCCAAAATAAGGTGAATTTCTGCCTTTTTGCCCCAAAATAAGAAAAATTTTTGTTTTTTATCTCTGAAATAAGTGAAATTTCTGCAATTTTGCCCTAAAATAAGGGAAATTTCTGAAATTTTACTTCAAAATAAGGTGAATTTCTATTTTTTGCCGCAAAATAATGGGAATTTCTGCCTTTTTGCCCCAAAATAAGAAAAATTTTTGCTTTTTTTTTTCTGAAATAAGTAAAATTTCTGCAATTTTGCCCTAAAATAAAGGAAATTTCTGCAATTTTTCCCCATAATAAGGGAAATTTCTGTAATTTTGCCTTAAAATAAAAGGAATTTCTCCCTTTTTGCCCCAAAATAAAGGAAATTTCAGCCTTTTTACCTGAAAATTGATAAAATTTCTGCAATTTTGCCCACAAATAAGGTTAATTCCTGCAATTTTGCCCCAAAAATAAAGGAAATTTCTGAAATTTTGCCCCAAAGTAAGTGGAATTTCTGATTTTTGCCCCAAAATAAAGGGAATTTTTGCCTTTTGTCCCAAAATTAGGGGAATTTCTGCAATTTTGCTCCAAAATACGGGGAATTTCTGCCTTTTTGCCCGAAAATAATGGGAGTGCATACCTTTTTGCCATAAAAAGGGAATTTTTTTCATTTTTGCTCCAAAATAAATGGAATTTCTGCCTTTTTGCCTCTAAATAAGTGGAATTTCTGTCTTTTTCCCCCAAAACAAAGGGAATTTCTGTCTTTTTTGCCGCAAAATAAGGGGAATTTCTGACATATTCCCCTGCAATAAGTGAAATTTCTGCAACTTTGCTCCAAAATAATTGAAATTTCTTCAATTTTGCTCCGATGTAAAGAAAATTTCTGCAATTATGCCCCAAAATAAGAGGAATTTCTGACTGTTTGCTCCCGAAAAAGGAGATTTTCTGTCTTTTTGCCCCAAAATAAGGAAAATTTCTGCCTTTTTGCACGAAAATTGAGAGAATTTCTGCAATTTTGCTTCAAAATACGGAGAATTTCTGCTTTTTATCCCGAAAGTATGGGGAATGTATACCTTTTGCCACAAAGAAGGGAAATTTTTTTTGCCCCAAAATAAAAGGAATTTTTGAATTATGCCCTGAAATAAGTGAAATTTCTGCAATTTTGCCCCCCAAAAAAGAAATTTCTGCATTTTTGCCACAAAATAAGGAGAATTTCTGTTTTTTTGCCCCAAAATAAGGGAAATTTCTGCCTTTTTGCCTCCAAATAAGGGGAACTTTAGCCTTTTTACCTCAAAATAAGGGGAATTTCTGCATTTTTGCCCCCAAATAAGGAAAATTTCTGGCTTTTTTCGCCTGAAATAAGTGAAATTTCTGCAATTTTGCCCCAAAATAAGTGAAATTTCTGCAATTTTCCCCAAAATAAGGGAAATTTCTGGAATTTTGCCCCAAAATAAGGGGAAATTCTTAGTTTTGCCCCAAAATAAGGAGAATTTCTGTCTTTTTGCCCCAACATATAGGGAATTTCTGCCTTTTTGCCCCAGAATTAGGGGAATTTCTGCAATTTTTCTCCAAAATACTAGGAATTTCTGCATTTTGCCAAAAAATAGAGGAAATGCATAAGTTTTTGGCATAAAAGAGGAAAATTTCTTAATTTTTGCTCCAAAATAAGAAGAATTTCGGCATTTTTGCCTCTAAATAAGTGGAATTTCTGTCTTTTTTCCCCAAAACAAAGGGAATTTCTGTCTTTTTTGCCCCAAAATAAGGGGAATTTCTGACTTATTACCCTGAAATAAGTGAAATTTCTGCAATTTTGCCCCAAAATAAGGGAAATTTCTACCTTTTTGCCCTGAAATATGTGAAATTTCTGTAATTTTACCCCAAATTAAGGTGAATTTCTGCCTTTTTGCCCCAAAATAATGGGAATTTTTGCCTTTTTGTCCCAAAATAAAAAAATTTTTCCTTTTTTTCTTTGAAATAAGTGAAATTTCTGCAATTTTGCCCTAAAATAAGGGAAATTTCTGCAATTTTTCCCCATAATAAGGGAAAATTCTTCAATTTTGCCCCAAAATAAGAGGAATTTCTCGCTTTTTGCCCCAAAATAAAGGAAATTTCAGCATTTTTACCTGAAAATAAGTGAAATTTCTGCAATTTTACCCCAAATAATGGAAATTTCTGCAATTTTGCCCCAAAATAAGGTAAATTCCTGCAATTTTGCCCCAAAATAAAGGAAATTTCTGGAATTTTGCCCCAAAATAAGGAGTTTTTCTGATTTTTGCCCCAAAATAAAGGGAATTTCTGCCTTTGCCCTAAAATTAGGGGAATTTCTGCAATTTTGCTCCAAAATACGGGGAATTTCTGCCTTTTTGCCCGAAAATAATGGGAATGCATACCTTTTGCCATAAAAAAGGAAATTTCTTCATTTTTGCTCCAAAATAATGGGAATTTCTGCATTTTTACCTCTAAATAAGTGGAATTTCTGTCTTTTTCCCTCAAAACAAAGGGGATTTCTGTCTTTTTTGCCCCAAAATAAGGGGAATTTCTGACTTATTACCCTGAAATAAGTGTAATTTCTGCAATTTTGCCCCAAAATAAGGGAAATTTCTACCTTTTTGCCCTGAAATATGTGAAATTGCTGCAATTTTACCCCAAAATAAGGTCAATTTCTGCCTTTTTGCCCCAAAATAATGGAAATTTCTGCCTTTTTGCCCCCAAAAATGAAAAATGTTTGCTTTTTTTTCTTAAATAAGTGAAATTTCTGCAATTTTGCCCTAAAATAAGGGAAATTTCTGCAATTTTTCCCCATAATAAGGGAAATTTCTGCAATTTTGCCCCAAAATAAGGATTATTTCTCTCTTTTTGCCCCAAAATAAAGGAAATTTCAGCCTTTTTATCTGAAAATAAGTGAAATTTCTTTAATTTTGCCCGAAATAAGAGAAATTTCTGCAATTTTGCCCCAAAATAAGGTAAATTCCTGCAATTTTGCCTCAAAAATAAAGGAAATTTCTGGAATTTTGCCCCAAAATAAGAGGAATTTTTGATTTTTGCCCCAAAATAAAGGGAATTTCTGCATTTTGCCCCTAAAATGAGGGGAATTTCTGCAATTTTGCTCCAAAGTACGGGGAATTTTTGCCTTTTTGCCCGAAATAATGGGAATGCATAACTTTTTGCAATAAAAAGGGAAATTTCATCATTTTTGCTCCAAAAAAAAGGGAATTTCTGCCTTTTGCCCAACAATTAGGGGAATTTCTGCAATTTTGCTCCAAAATACGGGGAATTTCTGCATTTTGCCCGAAAATAATAAGAATGCATACCTTTTTGCTATAAAAAGGGAAATTTCTTCATTTTTGTTCCAAAATAAAGGGAATTTCTGACTTTTTGCCTCTAAATAAGTGGAATTTCTGTCTTTTTCCCCCAAAACAAAGGGAATTTCTCTCTTTTTTGCCCCAAAATAAGGGGAATTTCTGACTGTTTGCTCCCGAAAAAAGAGATTTTCTGTCTTTTTGCCCCAAAATAAGGAGAATTTCTGCCTTTTTGCACGAAAATTGAGAGAATTTCTGCAATTTTGCTTCAGAATACGGGGAATTTCTGCTTTTTATCACGAAAGTAAGGGGAATGTATATCTTTTGCCACAAAAAAGGGAAATTTCTTCATTTTTGCCCCAAAATTAGAGGAATTTCTGCATTTTTACCTCAAAATAAGTGAAATTTCTGCCTTTTTACCCAAAAATAAACGGAATTACTATCTTTTTGCCCCAAAATAAAAGGAATTTTTGAATTATGACCTGAAATACGTGAAATTTCTGCAATTTTGCCACAAAATAAAAGAAATTTGTGCATTTTTGCCACAAAATAAAGAGAATTTCTGTTTTTTTGCCCCAAAATAAGGGAAATTTCTGCCTTTTGCCCCCAAATAAGGGGAATTTCAGCCTTTTTACCTCAAAATAGGGGGAATTTCTGCATTTTTGCCCCAAAATAAGGAAAATTTATGCCATTTTTCCCTGAAATAATTAAAATTTCTACAATTTTGTCCCAAAATAAGGGAAATTTCTGGAATTTTGCCCCAAAATAATTGAAATTTCTGGAATTTTGCCCACAAATAAGGGGAATTTCTGAGTTTTGCCCCAAAATAAAGAGAATTTCTGTCTTTTTGCCTCAATATATAGGGAATTTCTCCCTTTTTGCCCCAGAATTAGGGAAATTTCTGCAATTTTGCTCCAAAACACGGGGAATTTCTGCATTTTGCCCGAAAATAGAGGAAATGCATAAGTTTTTACCATGAAAGAGGAAAATTTTTTCATTTTTGCTCCAAAACAAGAAGAATTTCGGCTTTTTTGCCTCTAAATAAGTGAAATTTCTGTCTTTTTCCCCCCCAAAAAAGGGAATTTCTGTCTTTTTTGCCCCAAATAAGGGGAATTTCTGACTTATTACCCTGAAATAAGTGAAATTTCTGCAATTTTGCACCAAAATAAGGGAAATTTCTGCCTTTTTGCTCTGAAATATGTGAAATTTCTGCAATTTTACCCCAAAATAAGGTGAATTTCTGCCTTTTTGCCCCAAAATAATGGGAATTTCTGCCTTTTTGCCCCAAAAAAAAAAATTTTTGATTTTTTTCTCTGAAATAAGTGAAATTTCTGCAATTTTGCCCTAAAATAAAAGAAATTTCTGCAATTTTTCCCCATAATAAAAAAAATTTCTGCAATTTTGCCCCAAAATAAGGGGAATTTCTCTTTTTTTGCCCCAAAATAAAGGAAATTTCAGCCTTTTTATCTGAAAATAATTGAAATTTCTTCAATTTTGCCCCAAATAAGGGAAATTTCTGCAATTTTGCCCCAAAATAAGTGAAATTTCTGCAATTTTGCCCCAAAATAACAGAAATTTCTGGTATTTTGCCCCAAAATAAGGGGAATATCTGAGCTTTGCGCCAAAATAAATAGAATTTCTGTCTTTTTGCCCCAACATATAGGGAATTTCTGCCTTTTTGCCCCACAATTAGGGGAATTTCTGCAATTTTGCTCAAAAATACAAGGAATTTCTGTTTTTTTGCCCGAAAATAAGGGGGATGCATAACTTTTTGAAATAAACGAGGAAAATTTCTTCATTTTTGCTCCAAAATAAGAAGAATTTCTCCTTTTTTGCCTCTAAATAAGTGGAATTTCTGTCTTATTCCCACAAAACAAAGGGAATTTCTGTTTTTTGGCCCCAAAATAAAGGGAATTTCTGACTTATTACCCTGAAATAAGTGAAATTTTTCCAATTTTGCCCCAAAATAAGGGAAATTTCTGCATTTTTGCCCTGAAATATGTGAAATTTCTGCAATTTTACCCTAAAATAAGGTGAATTTCTTACTTTTTGCCCCAAAATAAAGTGAATTTCTGCCTTTTTGCCTCCAAATAATGGGAATTTCTGCATTTTTGCCCCCAGAAAAGAAAAATTTTTGATTTTTTTCTCTGAAATAAGTGAAATTTCTGCAATTTTGCTCCAAAAATAAAGGAAATTTCTGGAATTTTGTCCCAAAATAAGAGGAATTTCTGATTTTTGCCTCAAAATAAAGGGAATTTCTGCCTTTTGCCCCAAAATTAGGGGAATTTCTGCAATTTTGCTCGAAAATACGGGGAATTTCTGCCTTTTTGCCCGAAAATAATGGGAATGCATACCTTTTTGCCATAAAAAGGGAAATTTCTTCATTTTTGCTCTAAAATAAGGGGAATTTCTGCCTTTTTGCCTCTAAATAAGTGGAATTACTGTATTTTTCCCCCAAAACAAATGGAATTTCTGTCTCTTTTGCCCCAAAATGAGGGGAATTTCTGACTTATTACCCTGAAATAAGTGAAATTTCTGCAATTTTGCCCCAAAATAAGGGAAATTTCTGCCTTTTTGCCCTGAAATATGTGAAATTTCTGCAATTTTACCCAAAAATAAGGTGAATTTCTGCCTTTTTGCCCCAAAATAATGGGAATTTCTGCCTTTTTGCCCCAAAATAAGAAAAATGTTTGCTTTTTTTCTCTGAAATAAGTGAAATTACTGCAATTTTGCTCTAAAATAAGGGAAATTTCTGCAATTTTTCACCATAATAAGGGAAATTTCTGCAATTTTGCCCCAAAATAAGGATTATTTCTCTCTTTTTGCCCCAAAATAAAGGAAATTTCAGCCTTTTTATCTGAAAATAAGTGAAATTTCTTTAATTTTGCCTCATTAAGAGAAATTTCTGCAATTTTGCCCCAAAATAAGGTAATTTCCTGCAATTTTGCCTCAAAAATAAAGGAAATTTCTGGAATTTTGCCCCAAAATAAGAGGAAATTCTGATTTTTGCCCCAAAATAAAAAGAATTTCTGCATTTTGCCCCAAAATGAGGGGAATTTATGCAATTTTGCTCCAAAATACGGGGAATTTCTGCCTTTTTGCCCGAAATAATGGGAATGCATAACTTTTTGTAATAAAAAGGGAAATTTCATCATTTTTGCTCCAAAATAAAGGGAATTTCTGCCTTTTGCCCAACAATTAGGGGAATTTCTGCAATTTTGCTCCAAAATACGGGGAATTTCTGCATTTTGCCCGAAAATAATAAGAATGCATACCTTTTTGCTATAAAAAGGGAAATTTCTTCATTTTTGTTCCAAAATAAAGGGAATTTCTGACTTTTTGCCTCTAAATAAGTGGAATTTCTGTCTTTTTCCCCTAAAACAAAGGGAATTTCTCTCTTTTTTGCCCCAAAATAAGGGGAATTTCTGACTTATTACCCTGAAATAAGTAAAATTTCTGCAACTTTGCCCCAAAATAAAAGAAATTTGTGCAATTTTGCCCCAATGTAAAGGAAATTTCTGCAATTTTGCCCCAAAATAAGGGGAATTTCTGACTGTTTGCTCCCGAAAAAAGAGATTTTCTGTCTTTTTGCCCCAAAATAAGGAGAATTTCTGCCTTTTTGCACGAAAATTGAGAGAATTTCTGCAATTTTGCTTCAAAATACGGGGAATTTCTGCTTTTTATCACGAAAGTAAGGGGAATGTATATCTTTTGCCACAAAAAAGGGAAATTTCTTCATTTTTGCCCCAAAATTAGAGGAATTTCTGCATTTTTACCTCAAAATAAGTGAAATTTCTGCCTTTTTAACCAAAAATAAACGGAATTACTAACTTTTTGCCCCAAAATAAAAGGAATTTTTGAATTATGACCTGAAATAGGTGAAATTTCTGCAATTTTGCCACAAAATAAAAGAAATTTGTGCATTTTTGCCACAAAATAAAGAGAATTTCTGTTTTTTGCCCGAAAATAATGGAAATTTCTGCCTTTTTGCCCCCAAATAAGGGGAATTTCAGCCTTTTTACCTCAAACTAAGGGGAATTTCTGCATTTTTGCCCCAAAATAAGAAAAATTTCTGCGTTTTTTTCCTGAAATAATTAAAATTTCTGCAATTTTGCCCCAAAATAAGGGAAATTTCTGGAATTTTGCCCCAAAATAATTGAAATTTCTGGAATTTTGCCCCAAAATAAGGGGAATTTCGGCCTTTTTGCCTCCAAAATAACGAGAATTTCTGTCTTTTTGCCTAAACATATAGGAAATTTCTGCCTTTTTGCCCCAGAATTAGGGGAATTTCTGCAATTTTGCTCCAAAATACGGGGAATTTCTGCATTTTGCCCAAAAATAGAGGAAATGCATAAGTTTTTGCCATGAAAGAGGAAAATTTTTTCATTTTTGCTCCAAAACAAGAAGAATTTCGGCTTTTTTGCCTCTAAATAAGTGGAATTTCTGTCCTTTTCCTCCCCAAAAAAGGGAATTTCTGTCTTTTTTGCCCCAAATAAGGGGAATTTCTGACTTATTACCCTGAAATAAGTGAAATTTCTGCAATTTTGCCCCAAAATAATAGAAATTTCTGCCTTTTTGCCCCAAAAAAAGAAAAATTTTTGATTTTTTTCTCTGAAATAAGTGAAATTTCTGCAATTTTGCCCTAAAATAAAAGAAATTTCTGCAATTTTCCCCATAATAAAGAAAATTTCTGCAATTTTGCCCCAAAATAAGTGAAATTTCTGCAATTTTGCCCCAAAATAACGGAAATTTCTGGTATTTTGCCCCAAAATAAGGGGAATTTCTGAGATTTGCGCCAAAATAAGGAGAATTTCTGTCTTTTTGCCCCAACATATAGGGAATTTCTGCCTTTTTGCCCCACAATTAGGGGAATTTCTGCAATTTTGCTCAAAAAATACAGGGATTTTCTGTCTTTTTGCCCGAAAATAAGGGGAATGCATAACTTTTTGAAATAAACGAGGAAAATTTCTTCATTTTTTCTCCAAAATAAGAAGAATTTCTGCTTTTTTGCCTCTAAATAAGTGGAATTTCTGTCTTTTTCCCCCAAAACAAAGGGAATTTCTGATATTGGCCCCAAAATACAGGGAATTTCTGACTTATTACCCTGAAATAAGTGAAATTTTTCCAATTTTGCCCCAAAATAAGGGAAATTTCTGCATTTTTGCCCTGAAATATGTGAAATTTCTGCAATTTTACCCCAAAATAAGGTGAATTTCTTACTTTTTGCCCCAAAATAAGGTGAATTTCTGCATTTTGCCTCCAAATAATGGGAATTTCTGCATTTTTGCCCCCAGAAAAGAAAAATTTTTGATTTTTTTCTCTGAAATAAGTGAAATTTCTGCAATTTTGCCCTAAAAAAAGGGAAATTTCTGCAATTTTTCCCCATAATAAGGGAAATTTCTAAAATTTTGCCCCAAAATAAAAAGAATTTCTCTCTTTTTGCCCCAAAATAAAGGAAATTTCAGCCTTTTTATCTGAAAATAAGTGAAATTTCTTTAATTTTGCCCCAAATAAGGGAAATTTCTGCAATTCTGCCTTAAAGTAAGGTAAATTCCTGCAATTTTGCCCCAAAAATAAAGGAAATTTCTGGAATTTTGTCCCAAAATAAGAGGAATTTCTGATTTTTGCCCCAAAATAAAGGGAATTTCTGCCTTTTGCCCCAAAATTAGGGGAATTTCTGCAATTTTGCTCCAAAATACGAGGAATTTCTGCCTTTTTGCCTGAAAATAATGGGAATTCATAACTTTTTGCCATAAAAAGGGAAATTTCTTCATTTTTGCTCCAAAATAAAGGGAATTTCTGCTTTTTGCCCCAAAATTAGGGGAATTTCTGCAATTTTGTTCCAAAATACGAGGAATTTCTGCCTTTTTGCCCGAAAATAATGGGAATGCATAACTTTTTGCCATAAAAAGGGAAATTTCTTCATTTTTGCTCCAAAATAAAGGAAATTTCTGTTTTTTGCCCCACAATTAGGGGAATTTCTGCAATTTTGCTCCAAAATACGGGGAATTTCTGCCTTTTTGCCCGCAAATAATGGGAATGCATACCTTTTTGCTATAAACAGGGAAATTTTTTCATTTTTGCTCCAAAATAAAGGGAATTTCTGCCTTTTTGCCTCTAAATAAGTGGAATTTTTGTCTTTTTCCCCCAAAACAAAGGGAATTTCTGATATTGGCCCCAAAATAAAGGGAATTTCTGACTTATTACCCTGAAATAAGTGAAATTTTTCCAATTTTGCCCCAAAATAAGGGAAATTTCTGCATTTTTGCCCTGAAATATGTGAAATTTCTGCAATTTTACCCCAAAATAAGGTGAATTTCTTACTTTTTGCCCCAAAATAAGGTGAATTTCTGCATTTTGCCTCCAAATAATGGGAATTTCTGCATTTTTGCCCCCAGAAAAGAAAAATTTTTGATTTTTTTCTCTGAAATAAGTGAAATTTCTGCAATTTTGCCCTAAAATAAGGGAAATTTCTGCAATTTTTCCCCATAATAAGGGAAATTTCTGAAATTTTGCCCCAAAATAAAAAGAATTTCTCTCTTTTTGCCCCAAAATAAAGAAAATTTTAGCCTTTTTATCTGAAAATAAGTGAAATTTCTTTAATTTTGCCCCAAATAACGGAAATTTCTGCAATTCTGCCTTAAAGTAAGGTAAATTCCTGCAATTTTGCCCCAAAAATAAAGGAAATTTCTGGAATTTTGTCCCAAAATAAGAGGAATTTCTGATTTTTGCCCCAAAATAAAGGTAATTTCTGCCTTTTGCCCCAAAATTAGGGGAATTTCTGCAATTTTGCTCCAAAATACGAGGAATTTCTGCCTTTTTGCCCGAAAATAATGGGAATTCATAACTTTTTGCCATAAAAAGGGAAATTTCTTCATTTTTGCTCCAAAATAAAGGGAATTTCTGCCTTTTGCCCCAAAATTAGGGGAATTTCTGCAATTTTATTCCAAAATACGAGGAATTTCTGCCTTTTTGCCCGAAAATAATGGGAATGCATAACTTTTTGCCATAAAAAAGGAAATTTCTTCATTTTTGCTCCAAAATAAAGGAAATTTCTGTTTTTTGCCCCACAATTAGGGGAATTTCTGCAATTTTGCTCCAAAATACGGGGAATTTCTGCCTTTTTGCCCGCAAATAATGGGAATGCATACCTTTTTGCTATAAACAGGGAAATTTTTTCATTTTTGCTCCAAAATAAAGGGAATTTCTGCCTTTTTGCCTCTAAATAAGTGGAATTTCTGTCTTTTTCCCCCAAAACAAAGGAAATTTCTGTTTTTTTTGCCCCCAAAATAAGGGGAATTTCTGACTTATTACCCTGAAATAAGTGAAATTTCTGCAACTTTGCCCCAAAATAAGGGAAATTTCTTCAATTTTGCCCCAATGTAAACGAAATTTCTGCAATTTTGCTTCAAATTAAGGGAAATTTCTGACTGTTTGCTCCCGAAAAAAGAGATTTTCTGTCTTTTTGCCCCAAAATAAGAAGAATTTCTGCCTTTTTGCATGAAAATTGAAAGAATTTCTGCAATTTTGCTTCAAAATACGGGGAATTTCTGCTTTTTATCCCGAAAGTAATGGGAATGTATACCTTTTGCCACCAAAAAAGGGAAATTTCTTCATTTTTGCCCCAAAATAAGAGGAATTTCTGCCTTTTTACCTCAAAATAAGTGAAATTTCTTCCTTTTTACCCAAAAATAAACGGAATTTCTAACTTTTTGCCCTAAAATAAAAGGAATTTTTGAATTATGCCCTGAAATAGGGGAAATTTCTGCAATTTTGCCCCAAAATAAAAGAAATTTCTGCATTTTTGCCACAAAATAAGGAGAATTTCTGTTTTTTTTGCCCCAAAATAAGGGAAATTTCAGCCTTTTTGCCCCCAAATAAGGGGAATTTCAGCCTTTTTACCTCAAAATAAGGGGAATTTCTGCATTTTTGCCCCAAAATAAAGAAAATTTCTGCCTTTTTTCATTGAAATAAGTGAAATTTCTGCAATTTTGCCCCAACATAAGTGAAATTTCTGCAATTTTGCCCCAAAATAGAGGAAATTTCTGGAATTTTGCCCCAAGGTAAGAGGAATTTTTGAGTTTTGCCCCAAAATAAAGAGAATTTCTGTCTTTTTGCCCCAACATAAAGGGAATTTCTGCCTTTTTGCCCCAGAATTAGGGGAATTTCTGCAATTTTGCTCCAAAATACGGGGAATTTCTGCATTTTGCCCGAAAATAGAGGATGCATAAGTTTTTGCCATAAAAGAGGAAAATTTCTTCATTCTTGCTCCAAAATAAGAAGAATTTCGGCTTTTTTGCATCTAAATAAGTGGAATTTCTGTCTTTTTCCCCCAAAACTAAGGGAATTATTTTTTGCCCCAAAATAAGGAAAATTTCTGACTTATTACTTTGAAATAAGTGAAATTTCTGCAATTTTGCCCCAAAATAAGGTGAATTTCTTCCTTTTTGCCCTGAAATAGGTGAAATTTCTGCAATTTTACATCAAAATAAGGTGAATTTCTGCCTTTTTGCCCCAAAATAGGGGAAATTTCTGCCTTTTTGCCCCTAAATAAGGGGAATTTCATCCTTTTTACCTCAAAATAAGTGAATTTTCTGCAATTTTTCCCCAAAATAAGTGAAATTTCTGCAATTCTGCCCTAAAATAAGGGAAATTTCTGCAATTTTTCCCCATAATAAGGGAAATTTCTGAAATTTTGCCCCAAAATAAGAGGAATTTCTCTCTTTTTGCCCCAAAATAAAGGAAATTTCAGCCTTTATATCTGAAAATAAGTGAAATTTCTTCAAATTTGCCCCAAATAAAGAAAATTTCTGTAATTTTGCCCCAAAATAAGGTAAATTCCTGCAATTTTGCCTCCAAAATAAAGGAAATTTCTGGAATTTTGCCCCAAAATAAGAGGAATTTCTGATTTTTGCCCCAAAATAAAGGGAATTTCTGCCTTTTGCCCCAAAATTAGGGGAATTTCTGCAATTTTGCTCCAAAATACGGGGAATTTCTGCCTTTTTGCCCGAAAATAATGGGAATTCATAACTTTATGCCATAAAAAGCGAAATTTCTTCATTTTTGCCTCAAAATAAAGAGAATTTCTGCCTTTTGCCCCGAAATTAGGGGAATTTCTGCAATTTTGTTCCAAAATACGAGGAATTTCAGCCTTTTTGCCCGAAAATAATGGGAATGCATAACTTTTTGCCATAAAAAGTGAAATTTCTTCATTTTTGCTCCAAAATAAAGGAAATATCTGTTTTTTGCTCCACGATTAGGGGAATTTGTGCAATTTTGCTCCAAAATACGGGGAATTTCTGCCTTTTTGCCCGCAAATAATGGGAATGCATACCTTTTTGCTATAAAAAGGGAAATTTCTTCATTTTTGCTCCAAAATTAAGGGAATTTCTGCCTTTTTGCCTCTAAATAAGTGGAATTTCTGTCTTTTTCCCCCAAAACAAAGGGAATTTCTGTCTTTTTTGCCCCCAAAATAAGGGGAATTTCTGACTTATTACCCTGAAATAAGTGAAATTTCTGCAACTTTGCCCCAAAATAAGGGAAATTTCTGCAATTTTGCCCCAATGTAAACAAAATTTCTGCAATTTTGCTTCAAATTAAGGGGAATTTCTGACTGTTTGCTCCCGAAAAAAAGAGATTTTCTGTCTTTTTGCCCCAAAATAAGAAGAATTTCTGCCTTTTTGCATGAAAATTGAAAGAATTTCTGCAATTTTGCTTCAAAATACGGGGAATTTCTGCTTTTTATCCCGAAAGTAATGGGAATGTATACCTTTTGTCACAAAAAAAGGGAAATTTCTTCATTTTTGCCCCAAAATAAGAGGAATTTCTGCCTTTTTACCTCAAAATAAGTGATATTTCTTCCTTTTTACCAAAAAGTAAACGGAATTTCTAACTTTTTGCCCTAAAATAAAAGGAATTTTTGAATTATGCCCTGAAATAGGTGAAATTTCTGCAATTTTGCCCCAAAATAAAAGAAATTTCTGCATTTTTGCCACAAAATAAGGAGAATTTCTGTTTTTTTGCCCCAAAATAAGGGAAATTTCAGCCTTTTTGCCCCCAAATAAGGGGAATTTCAGCATTTTTACCTCAAAATAAGGGGAATTTCTGCATTTTTGCCCCAAAATAAGGGGAATTTCTTACTTATTACCCTGAAATAAGTGAAATTTCTGCAATTTTGCCCCAAAATAAGGGAAATTTCTGCCTTTTTGCCTTGAAATATGTGAAATTTCTGCAATTTTACTCCAAAATAAGGTGAATTTCTGCCTTTTTGCCCCAAAATAATGGGAATTTCTGCCTTTTTGCCCCCAAAAAAGAAAAATATTTGATTTTTTTCTCTGAAATAAGTGAAATTTCTGCAATTTTGCCCTAAAATAAGGGAAATTTCTGCAATTTTTTTTCATAATAAGGGAAATTTCTGAAATTTTGCCCCAAAATAAGGGGAATTTCTCTCTTTTTGCCCCAAAATAAAGAAAATTTCAGCCTTTACATCTGAAAACAAGTGAAATTTCTTCAATTTTACCCCAAATAATGGAAATTTCTGCAATTTTGCCCCAAAATAAGGTAAATTCCTGCAATTTTGCCCCAAAATAAGGTAAATTCCTGCAAGTTTGCCCCAAAATAAAGGAAATTTCTGCAATTTTGAACCAAATAAGTGAAATTTCTGCAATTTTGCCCCAAAATAAGGGGAATTTCTAATTTTTGCCCCAACATAAAGGGAATTTCTGCCTTTTGCTCCAAAATTAGAAGAATTTCTGCAATTTTGCCTCAAAATACGAGGAATTTCTGCCTTTTTTGCCTGAAAATAATGGGAATGCATACCTTTTTGCCATAAAAAGGGAAATTTCTTCATTTTTGCTTCAAAATAAGGGGAATTTCTGCATTTTTGCCTCTAAATAAGTAAATTTCTGTCTTTTTCCCCCAAAACAAAGGGAATTTCTGTCTTTTTTGCCCCAAAATAAGGGGAATTTCTGACTTATTACCCTGAAATAAGTAAAATATCTGCAATTTTGACAGAAAATAAGAGAAATTTCTGCAATTTTGCCTCAATGTAAAAGAAATTTTTGCCATTTTGCCCCAATATAAGGGGAATTTCTGACTTATTAACCTGAAATAAGTGAAATTTCTGCAATTTTGCCTTAAAATAAGGGAAATTTCTGCAATTTTGCCCCAATGTAAAAAAAAATTCTGCAATTTTGCCCCACAATATGGGGAATTTCTGACTGTTTGCTCCTGAAAAAGGAGATTTTCTGTATTTTTCCCCAAAATAAGGAGAATTTCTGCCTTTTTGCCCAAAAATTGAGAGAATTTCTGCAATTTTGCTTCAAAATACGGGGAATTTCTGCTTTTTACCCGAACGTAAGGGGAATGTATACCTTTTGTAACAAAAAAGAGAAATGTCTTCATTTTTGCCTCAAAAAAAAGGAATTTCTGCCTTTTTACCTCAAAATAAGTGAAATTTCTGCATTTTTACCCCAAAATAAACGGAATTTCTGTCTTTTTGCCCGAAAATAAAAGGAATTTTTGAATTATGCCCTGAAATAAGTGATATTTCTTCAAATTTGCCACAAAATAAAAGAAATTTCTGCATTTTTGCCACAAAATAATGGGAATTTCTGTCTTTTTGCCCCCAAATAAGGAAAATTTCTCCCTTTTTTCCCTGAAATAAGTGAAATTTCTGCAATTTTGCCCCAAAATAAGAGAAATTTCGGCCTTTTTTCTTGAAATATGTGAAATTTCTGCAATTTTACCCTAAAATAAACGGAATTTCTGTCTTTCTGCCCCAAAATAAAAGGAATTTTTGAATTATGCCCTGAAATAAGTGAAATTTCTGCAATTTTGCCCCAAAATAAAAGAAATTTCTGCCTTTTGCCACAAAATAAGGGGAATTTCTGTTTTTTTGCCCCAAAATAAGGGAAATTTCTGCCTTTTTGCCCCCAAATAAGGGGAATTTCAGCCTTTATACCTCAAAATAAGGGAAATTTCTGCATTTTTGCCACAAAATATTAAGAATTTCTGTCTTTTTGCCACAAAATAAGGAAAATTTCTGCCTTTTTCCCAGAAATAAGTTAAATTTCTGCAATTTTGCCCCAAAATAAGTGAAATTTCTGCTATTTTGCCCAAAATAAGGGAAATTTCTGGAATTTTGCCCCAAAATAAGTGGAATTTCTGAGTTTTGCCCCAAAATAAAGAGAATTTCTGTCTTTTTGCCCCAACATATAGGGAATTTCTGCCTTTTTGCCCCACAATTAGGGGAATTTCTGCAGTTTTGCTCCAAAATATGGGGAATTTTTGCTTTTTTGCCCAAAAATAAGGGGAATGTATTCCTTTTGCCACAAAAAAAGGAAAATTTCTTCATTTTTGCCCCAAAGTAAGAGGAATTTCTACCTTTGTACCACAAAGTAAGTGAAATTTCTGCCTTTTTACCCAAAAATAAACGAAATTTCTGTCTTTTTGCCTCAAAATAAAAGGAATTTTTGAATTAAACTGAAATTAGTGAAATTTTTGCAATTTTTCCCTAAAATAAAAGAAATTTCTACCTTTTTGCCACAAAATAAGGTGAATTTCTGTCTTTTTGCCCCAAAATAAGGGAAATTTCTGCCTTTTTGCCCCCAATTAAGGGGAATTTCAGCCTTTTTACCTCAAAATAAGGGGAATTTCTGCATTTTTGCCACAAAATATTAGTAATTTCTGCCTTTTTGCCCCAAACTAAGAAAAATTTCAGCGTTTTTTTCCCTGAAATAAGTAAAATTTCTGCAATTTTGGCCCAAAAAATTGAAATTTCAGCAATTTTGTCCCAAAATAAGAGAAATTTCTGGAATTTTGCCCCAAAATAAGTGGAATTTCTGAGTTTTTCCCCAAAATAAGGAGAATTTCTGTCTTTTTGCCCCAACATATAGGGAATTTCTGCCTTTTTGCCCCACAATTAGGGGAATTTCTGCAATTTTGCTCCAAAATATGGGGAATTTCTGCTTTTTTGCCCAAAAATAAGAGGAATGTTTACCTTTTGCCACAAAAAAAAAATTTCTTCATTTTTGCCCCAAAAGAAGAGGAACTTCTGCTTTTTTCCCTCAAACTAAGTGAAATTTCTGCCTTTTTACTCAAAAATATACGGAATTTATATATTTTTTGCCCCAAAATAAATGCAATTTTTGAATTTTGCCCTGAAATAAGTGAAATTTCTCCAATTTTGCCTCAAAATAAGGGAAATTTCTGCCTTTTTGCCACAAAATAAAAGGAATTTCTGTGTTTTTGCCCCAAAATAAAAGGAATTTCAGCCTTTTTACCTAATAATAAGGGGAATCTCTCTTTTTTGCCCTAAAGTATGGGAAATTTCTTTATTTTTGCCCCAAAATAAAGAAATTTTCTGCAATTTTGTACCAAAATAAAAGTAATTTCTGCCTTTTTGCCCCAAAATAAGAGAAATTTCTGCGTTTTTTTCCTGAAATAATTGAAATTTCTGTTATTTTGCCCCAAAATAAAAGAGATTTCTGCAATTTTGCTTCAAAATAAAGGAAATTTCTGGAATTTTGCCTCAAAATAAGTGGAATTTCTGTCTTTTTGCCCTGAAATAAAGAGAATTTCTTTCTTTTTGCCCCAAAATAATGTGAATTTCTGCATTTTCCCTCAAAATTAGGGGAATATGTGCAATTTGGCTTCAAAATACGGGGAATTTTTGCCTTATTGCACCAAAAGAAAAAGAATTTCTGCATTTTTGCACCAATATAAAGGGAATTTCTGAAATTTTGCTCCAAAATACGGGGAATTTTTGCCTTATTGCCCGAAATAAAGTGGAATTTCTGCCTTTTTGCCCTGAAATATTTGAAATTTCTGCAATTTTACCCCAAAATAAGGGGAATTTCTGTTTTTGGACCAAAAATTAAGAGAATTTCTGCTTTTTGCCCCAAATTAAGGCAAATTTCTGACTTTTTGCATTGAAATAAGTGAAATTTCTGCAATTTTGCCCCAAAATAAGGGGAATTTCTGCCTTTTTGCCAAAATAAGGGGAATTTCAGCATGTTACCTTCAAATAAGGGGAATTTCTGCCTTTTTGCCACAAAATATGGGGAATTTTTGCCTTATTGCCCCCAAATAAGGAAAATTTTTGCTTTTCTGCCCCAATTAATGGGAATTTCTGCCTTTGTGCCACAAAGTAAAGGGAATTTCTGCCTTTTTGCCCCAAAATAACGGGAATTTCAGCCTTTTAACCCCAAAATAAAGGGAATTTCTGCCTTTTGCCCAAAATATGGGGAATTTCTGACATTTGTTCCAAAATAAGGAAAATTTCTTCAATTTTGTACCAAAATATAAGAAATTTCTGCTTTTTGCCCCAAAATAAAAGTAATTTCTGACTTTTTGCCCTGAAATAAATGAAATTTCTGCAATTTGGCCCGAAAATAAGGGAAATTTGTGCCTTTTTGCCCCAAAATGAGGGGAATTTTAGCCTTTTAACCCCAAAATATGGGGAATTTCAGCATTTTACCTCAAAATAAGGGGAATTTCAGCATTTTTGCACCAAAATATGGGGAATTTCTGCCTTTTTGCCACAAAATAAGAAAAATTTCTGCAATTCTATACCAAAATAAAAGAAATTTCTAAAATTGTGCCCCAAAATAAGGGAAATTTCTGATTTTTGCCCCGAAATAAGGAAAATTTCTGTATTTTTGCCCCCAAAAAAGGGAATTTCTGCCTTTTTGCCCCAAAATTAGGGGAGTTTCTGCTTTTTTGCTTCAAAATAAAGGGAATTTCTGCCTCTTTTCCTGAAAATAAGGGGAACTTCAGCCGATTTGCCCCAAATAAATGGAATTTCTGCATTTTTGCCCCTATATTTAGGGAATTTCTGCAATTTTGCTTTAAAATACGGGGAATTTCTGCCTTTTTGCCCAAAATTAAAAGGATTTTCTGCCTTTTTGCCCCCAAACAAGGGAAATTTCTGTAATTTTATCCCAAAATAAAAGGAATTTCTGCCTTTATGCCCTCAAATAACGGGAATTTCGGGCTTTTTGCCCTGAAATATGTGAAATGTCTGCAATTTTACCCCAAAATAAGGTGAATTTCTACATTTTTGCCCCAAAATAATTGGAATTTCTGCCTTTTTGCCCCAAAATATAAAAAATTTTTGCTTTTTTTCTCTAAAATATGTGAAATTTCTGCAATTTTGCCTTAAAATAAAAGAAATTTCTGCAATTTTTTTCCATAATAAAGGAATTTTTTGCAATTTTGCCCCAAAATAAAGGGAATTTCTGTTTTTTGTCCCCAAATAAGAAAAATTTCTGCAATTTTGCCCCAAAAATAATGGGAATTTCTGCCTTTTGCCCCAAAATAAGGAGAATTTCTGCCTTTTTGCCCCAAAACAAAGAAAATTACTGCATGTTTTACGCCAAAATTAGGTGAATTTCTGCAATTTTGCTCCAAAATATGGGGATTTTCTGCCTTTTTCGCAGAAAATAAGGGGAATTTCTGCCATTTTGCTGCGAAATAAATGAAATTTCTGCAGTTTTACCCCAAAATAAGGGGAATTTCTGCCTTTTTGCCCCAAAATTAGGGGAATTTCTGCAATTTTGATCCAAAATAAGGGGAATTTCTGCCTTTTTGCCCGAAAATAAAGGGAATGTATACCTTTTTGCCATAAAAAAGGAAATTTCTTCATTTTTACCCCAAAATAAGGGGATTTTCTGCCTTTTTGACTCAAAATAAGTGCAATTTCTGACTTTTTCCAAAAATAAATGGAATTTCTGTCTTTTTGCCCCAAAATAAGGGGAATTTCCGACTTTTTCCCCTTAAATAAGTTAAATTTCAAAAATTTTTCCCCAAAATAATTGAAATTTCTGCAATTTTGCCCCAAAATAAGGGACATTTCTGTATTTTTGCCCTAAAATGAGAGAAATTTCTGCCTTTTTACCTCAAAAAAAGAAGAATTTCTGCATTTTTGCCACAAAATATAAGGAATTTTTGCCTTTTTGCCCCAAAATAAGAAAAATTTCTGCCTTTTTTCCCTGAAATAAGGGAAATTTCTGCAATTTTGGCCCAAAAAAAATTGAAATTTCTGCAATTTTGTCACAAAATAAGAGAAATTTCTGGAATTTTGCCCCAAAATAAGTGGAATTTCTGAGTTTTGCCCCAAAATAAGGAGAATTTCGGTCTTTTTGCCCCAACATATAGGGAATTTCTGCCTTTTTGCCCCACAATTAGGGGAATTTTTGCAATTATGCTACAAAATACAGGGAATTTCTGCTTTTTTGCCCGAAAATAAAGGGAATGTATACGTTTTGCCACAAAAAGGGGAAATTTCTTCATTTTTGCCCCAAAATAAGAGGAATTTCTGCCTTTTTACGTCAAAATAAGTGAAATTTCTGCCTTTTTACTCAAAAATATATGGAATTTCTGTATTTTTGCCCCAAAATAAAAGGAATTTTTGAATTTTGCCCTGAAATAAATGAAATTTCTCCAATTTTGCCTCAAAATAAGGGAAATTTCTGCTTTTTTGCCACAAAATAAGGGGAATTTCCGTCTTTTTGCCCCAAAATAAGGGGAATTTTTGACGTTTTGCCACAAAATATGGGGAATTTCTGACTTATTGCTCACAAATAAGGAAAATTTTTGCTTTTCTGCCCCAATTAACGGAAATTTCTGCCTTTTTGCCACAAAGTAAAGGGAATTTCTGCCTTTTTGCCCCAAAATAACGGGAATTTCAGCCTATTTACCTCAAAATAAGGGCAATTTCTATCTTTTGCTCAAAATATGGGGAATTTCTGACTTCTTGTTCCAAAATAAAGAAAATTTCTTCAATTTTGTAACAAAATAAAAGAAATTTCTGCTTTTTACCCTAAAATAAAAGTAATTTCTGACTTTTTGCCCTGAAATAAATGAAATTTCTGCAATTTGGCCCGAAAATAAGGGAAATTTGTGCCTTTTTGCCCCAAAATGAGAGGAATTTCTGCCTCTTTGCCCCAAAATATGGGGAATATCAGCATTCTACCTCAAAATAAGGGGAATTTCAGCCTTTTTGCACCAAAATATGGAAAATTTCTGCCTTTTTGCCACAAAATAAGAAAAATTTCTGCAATTCTTTACCAAAATAAAAGAAATTTCTAATATTTTGCTCCAAAATAAGGGAAATTTCTGATTTTTGCCCCGAAATAAGGAGAATTTCTGTATTTTTGCTCCAAAATAAAGGGAAATTCTGCCTTTTTGCCCCAAAATTAGGGGAATTTCTGCAATTTTGTTTTGAAATACAGGGAATTTCTGCCTCTTTTCCCGAAAATAAGGGTAACTTCTGCCGATTTGCCCCAAATAAAGGGAATTTCTGCATTTTTGCCCCAATATTAGAGGAATTTCTGGAATTTTGCTCTAAAATACGGGGAATTTCTGCCTTTTTGCCCGAAATTAAAGGGATTTTCTGCCTTTTTGCCCCCAAACAAGGGAAATTTCTGCAATTTTATCCCAAAATAAGGGGAATTTCTGCCTTTTTGCCCCTAAATAAGAGGAATTTCTGCCTTTTTGCCCTGAAATATGTGAAATGTCTGCAATTTTACCCCAAAATAAGGTGAATTTCTGCCTTTTGCCCAAAAATAATGGAAATTTCTGCATTTTGCCCTAAAATAAGAAAAATTTTTGCTTTTTTTCTCTGAAATAAGTGAAATTTCTGCAATTTTGCCTTAAAATAAAAGAAATTTCTGCAATTTTTCCACATAATATAGGAATTATCTACAATTTTACCCCAAAATAAAGGGAATTTCTGTTTTTTGTCCCCAAAGAAGGGAAATTTCTGCAATTTTGCACTAAAATAACGGGAATTTCTACCTTTTGCCCCAAAATAAAGAAAATTACAGCATGTTTTACCTCAAAATTAGGCGAATTTCTGCAATTTTGCTCCAAATTATGGGGATTTTCTGCATTTTTCGCAGAAAATAAAAGGATTTTCTACCATTTTGCCGCGAAATAAGTGAAATTTCTGCAGTTTTACCCCAAAATAAGGGGAAGTTCTGCGTTTTTGCCCCAAAATTAGGGGAATTTCTGCAATTTTGCTCCAAAATACGAGGAATTTCTGCCTTTTTGCCCGAAAAGAAAGAGAATGTATACCTTTTTGCTATAAAAAAGGGAAATTTCTTCATTTTTACCCCAAAATAAGGGGATTTTCCGCCTTTTTGACTCAAAATAAGTGCAATTTCTGACTTTTTTCCAAAAATAAATGGAATTTCTGGCTTTTTGCCCCAAAATAAAGGGGAATTTTCGAATTTTTGCCCTGAAATAAGTTAAATTTCAAAAATTTTTCCCCAAAATAATTGAAATTTCTGCAATTTTGCCCCAAAATAAGGGGAATTTCTGTATTTTTGCCCCAAAATAAGGGAAATTTCTGCCTTTTTACCTCAAAAGAAGGGGAATTTCTGCATTTTTGCCACAAAATATAAGAAATTTCTGTTTTTTTGCACCAAAATAAGAAAAATTTCTGCCTTTTTTCCCTGAAATAAGTGAAATTTCTGCAATTTTGGCCCAAAAAAATTGAAATTTCTGCAATTTTGTCCCAAAATAAGAGAAATTTCTGGAATTTTTTTTCCCAAAATAAGTGGAATTTCTGAGTTTTGCCCCAAAATAAGGAGAATTTCTGTCTTTTTGCCCCAACATATAGGGAATTTCTGCATTTTTGCCCCACAATTAGGAGAATTTCTGCAATTTTGCTCCAAAATACGGGGAATTTCTGCATTTTTGCCCGAAAATAAGGGAAATGTTTACCTTTTGCCACAAAAAAGGAAAATTTCTTCATTTTTGCCCCAAAATAATAGGAATTTCTGTCTTTTTACGTCAAAATAAGTGAAATTTCTGCCTTTTTACTCAAAAATATACGGGATTTCTGTATTTTTGCCCCAAAATAAAAGAAATTTTTGAATTTTTCCCTGAAATAAATGAAATTTCTCCAATTTTGCCTCAAAATAAGGGAAATTTCTGCTTTTTTGCCACAAAATAAGGGGAATTTCTCTCTTTTTGCCCCAAAATTAAAGGAATTTCAGCCTTTTTACCTGATAATAAGGGGAATCTCCACTTTTTGCCCTAAAATATGGGGAATTTCTGTATTTTTGCCCCAAAATAAAAAAATTTTCTGCAATTTTGTACCAAAATAAAAGTAATTTCTGCCTTTTTGCCCCAAAATAATAGAAATTTCTGCATTTTTTCCCTGAAATAAGTGAAATTTCTGTAATTTTGCCCCAAAATTAGGGAGCTTTCTGCAATTTTCCCCCAAAATAAAGGAAATTTCTGGAATTTTGCCCCAATATAAGGGGAATTTCTGACTTTTTACCCTGAAATAAATGAAATTTCTGCAATTTAGCCCGAAAATAAGGGAAATTTGTGCCTTTTTGCCCCAAAATTAGGGGAATTTCTGCCTTTTAACCCGAAAATATGGGGAATTTCAGCATTTTACCTCAAAATAAGGTGAATTTCAGCCTTTTTCACTAAAATATGGGGAATTTCTGCCTTTTTGCCACAAAATAAAAAAAATTTCTGCAATTCTGTTCCAAAATAAAAGAAATTTCTAAAATTTTGCCCCAAAATAAGGGAAATTTCTGATTTTTGCCCCGAAATAAGGAGAATTTTGGTATTTTTGCCCCAAAAAAAGAAGAATATCTGCCTTTTTGCCCCAAAATTAGGGGAGTTTCTGCAATTTTGCTTCAAAATACAGAGAATTTCTGCCTCTTTTCCCGAAAATAAAGGGAACTTCTGCCGATTTGCCCCAAATAAAGGGAATTTCTGCATTTTTGCCCCAAAATGAGAGAAATTTCTGCGTTTTTTCCCTGAAATAAGTGAAATTTCTCTAATTTTGCCCCAAAATTAGGGAGATTTCTGCAATTTTTCCCCAAAATAAAGGAAATTTCTGGAATTTTGCCCCAAAATAAGAGGAATTTCTGACTTTTTGCCCTGAAATAGGGAGAATTTCTGTCTTTTTGCCCCAAAATAATGTGAATTTCTGCATTTTCCCTCAAAATTAGGGGAATATGTGCAATTTGGCTTCAAAATACGGGGAATTTTTGCCTTATTGCACCAAAATAAAAGGAATATATGTATTTTTGCACCAATATAAAGGGAATTTCTGAAATTTTGCTCCAAATTACAGGGAATTTTTGCCTTATTGCCCGAAATAAAGTGGAATTTCTGCCTTTTTGCCCTGAAATATTTGAAATTTCCGCAATTTTACCCCAAAATAAGGGGAATTTCTGTTTTTGGCCCCAAAATTAGGAGAATTTCTGCTTTTTGCCCCAAAATAATGCAAATTTCTGACTTTTTGCCCTGAAATAAGTGAAATTTCTGCAATTTTGCCCCAAAATAAGGGGAATTTCTGCCTTTTTGCCAAAATAAAGGGAATTTCAGCATTTTACCTTCAAATAAGGGGAATGTCTGCCTTTTTGCCACAAAATATGGGGAATTTCTGCCTTATTGCCCCTAAATAAGAAAAATTTTTGCTTTTCTGCCCCAATTAATGGGAATTTCTGCCTTTTTGCCACAAAGTAAAGGGAATTTCTGCCTTTTTGCCCCAAAATAACGGGAATTTCAGCCTTTTTACCCCAAAATAAGGGGAATTTTTGCCTTTTGCCCAAAATATGGGGAATTTCTGACTTTTTGTTCCAAAATAAGGAAAATTTCTTCAATTTTGTACCAAAATAAAAGAAATTTCTGCGTTTTGCCCCAAAATAAAAGTAATTTCTGACTTTTTGCCCTGAAATAAATGAAATTTCTGCAATTTTGCCCGAAAATAAGGAAAATTTGTGCCTTTTTGCCCCAAAATGATAGGAATTTCTGCCTTTTAACCCCAAAATATGGGGAATTTCAGCATTTTACCTCAAAATAAGGGGAATTTCAGCCTTTTTGCACCAAAATATGGGGAATTTCTGCCTTTTTGCCACAAAATAAGAAAAATTTCTGCAATTCTGTACCAAAATAAAAGAAATTTCTAAAATTTTGCCACAAAATAAGGGAAATTTCTGATTTTTGCCCCGAAATAAGGAGAATTTCTGTATTTTTGCCCCCCAAAAAGGGGAATTTCTGTCTTTTTGCCCCAAAATAAGAAAAATTTCTGCCTTTTTTCCCTGAAATAAGTGAAACTTCTGCAATTTTTCCCCAAAATAAGTGAAATTTCTGCAATTTTGCCCCAAAATAAGAAAAATTTCTGGAATTTTGCCCCAAAATAAGTGGAATTTTTTGTTTTGCCCCAAATTAAGGAGAATTTCTGTCTTTTTGCCCCAACAAATAGGGAATTTCTGCCTTTTTGCCCCACAACTAGGGGAATTTCTGCAATTTTGCTCCAAAATACGGGGAATTTCTGCTTTTTTTTCCGAAAATAAAGGGAATGTATACCTTTTGCCACAAAAAAAGGAAGTTTCCTAATTTTTTCCCAAAATAAGAGGAATTTCTGCCTTTTTGACTAAAAATAAGTGAAATTTCTGCCTTTTACCCAAAAATAAACGGAATTTCTGTCTTTTTGCCCCAAAATAAAAGGAATTTTTGAATTATGCCCTGAAATAAGTGAAATTTCTGCAATTTTGCCCCAAAATAAGGGAAATTTCTGCCTTTTTGCCACAAAATAAGAGGAATTTCTGCATTTTTGCCACAAAATATTAGAAATTTCTGCCTTTTTGCCCCAAAATAAAGAAAATTTCTGCATTTTTTCCTGAAATAAGTGAAATTTCTGCAATTTTGCGCAAAAATAAATGAAATTTCTGCAATTTTGTCCCAAAATTAGGGAAATTTCTGGAATTTTGCCCCAAAGTATGTGGAATTTCTGAGTTTAACCTCAAAATAAGGTTAATTTCTGTCTTTTTTGCCACAACATATAGGGAATTTATGCCTTTTTGCCCCACAATTAGGGTAATTTCTGCAATTTTGCTCCAAAATCCGGGGAATTTCTTCCTTTTTGCCCGAAAATAAGGGGAATGTTTACCTTTTGCCACAAAAAAGGGAAATTTCTTCATTTTTGCCCCAAAATAAGAGGAATTTCTGCCTTTTTACCTCAAAATAAGTGAAATTTCTGCCTTTTTACCTAAAAATATACGGAATTTCTTTATTTTTGCCCCAAAATAAAAGGAATTTTTGAATTATGCCCTGAATTAAGTGAAATTTCTGCAATTTTGCTCCAAAATAAGGGAAATTTCTGCCTTTTTGCCAAAAAATAAAAGGAATTTCTGTCTTTTTGCCCCAAAATTAGGGGAATTTCAGCCTTTTTACCTAATAATAAGGGGAATCTCTGCCTTTTTGCCCTAAAATATGGGGAATTTCTGTATTTTTGCCCCAAAATAAGAGAAATTTCTGCATTTTTTCCCTGAAATAAGTAAAATTTCTGTAATTTTGCCCCAAAATTAGGGAGCTTTCTGCAATTTTGCCCCAAAATAAAGGAAATTTCTGGAATTTTGCCCCAATATAAGGGGAATTTCTGACTTTTTACCCTGAAATAAATGAAATTTCTGCAATTTAGCCCGAAAATAAGGGAAATTTGTGCCTTTTTGCCCCAAAATTAGGGGAATTTCTGCCTTTTAACCCGAAAATATGGGGAATTTCAGCATTTTACCTCAAAATAAGGTGAATTTCAGCATTTTTGCACCAAAATATGGGGAATTTCTGCCTTTTTGCCACAAAATAAAAAGAATTTCTGCAATTCTGTTCCAAAATAAAAGAAATTTCTAAAATTTTGCCCCAAAATAAGGGAAATTTCTGATTTTTGCCCCGAAATAAGGAGAATTTTGGTATTTTTGCCCCAAAAAAAGAAGAATATCTGCCTTTTTGCCCCAAAATTAGGGGAGTTTCTGCAATTTTGCTTCAAAATACAGAGAATTTCTGCCTCTTTTCCCGAAAATAAAGGGAACTTCTGCCGATTTGCCCCAAATAAAGGGAATTTCTGCATTTTTGCCCCAAAATGAGAGAAATTTCTGCGTTTTTTCCCTGAAATAAGTGAAATTTCTCTAATTTTGCCCCAAAATTAGGGAGATTTCTGCAATTTTTCCCCAAAATAAAGGAAATTTCTGGAATTTTGCCCCAAAATAAGAGGAATTTCTGACTTTTTGCCCTGAAATAGGGAGAATTTCTGTCTTTTTGCCCCAAAATAATGTGAATTTCTGCATTTTCCCTCAAAATTAGGGGAATATGTGCAATTTGGCTTCAAAATACGGGGAATTTTTGCCTTATTGCACCAAAATAAAAGGAATATATGTATTTTTGCACCAATATAAAGGGAATTTCTGAAATTTTGCTCCAAATTACAGAGAATTTTTGCCTTATTGCCCGAAATAAAGTGGAATTTCTGCCTTTTTGCCCTGAAATATTTGAAATTTCCGCAATTTTACCCCAAAATAAGGGGAATTTCTGTTTTTGGCCCCAAAATTAGGAGAATTTCTGCTTTTTGCCCCAAATTAAGGCAAATTTCTGACTTTTTGCCCTGAAATAAGTGAAATTTCTGCAATTTTGCCCCAAAATAAAGGGAATTTCTGCCTTTTTGCCAAAATAAAGGGAATTTCAGCATTTTACCTTCAAATAAGGGGAATGTCTGCCTTTTTGCCACAAAATATGGGGAATTTCTGCCTTATTGCCCCTAAATAAGAAAAATTTTTGCTTTTCTGCCCCAATTAATGGAAATTTCTGCCTTTTTGCCACAAAGTAAAGGGAATTTCTGCCTTTTTGCCCCAAAATAATGGGAATTTCAGCCTTTTTACCCCAAAATAAGGGGAATTTTTGCCTTTTGTCCAAAATATGGGGAATTTCTGACTTTTTGTTCCAAAATAAGGAAAATTTCTTCAATTTTGTACCAAAATAAAAGAAATTTCTGCGTTTTGCCCCAAAATAAAAGTAATTTCTGACTTTTTGCCCTGAAATAAATGAAATTTCTGCAATTTTGCCCGAAAATAAGGAAAATTTGTGCCTTTTTGCCCCAAAATGATGGGAATTTCTGCCTTTTAACCCCAAAATATGGGGAATTTCAACATTTTACCTCAAAATAAGGGGAATTTCAGCCTTTTTGCACCAAAATATGGGGAATTTCTGCCTTTTTGCCACAAAATAAGAAAAATTTCTGCAATTCTGTACCAAAATAAAAGAAATTTCTAAAATTTTGCCACGAAATAAGGGAAATTTCTGATTTTTGCCCCGAAATAAGGAGAATTTCTGTATTTTTGCCCCCCAAAAAGGGGAATTTCTGTCTTTTTGCCCCAAAATAAGAAAAATTTCTGCCTTTTTTCCCTGAAATAAGTGAAACTTCTGCAATTTTTCCCCAAAATAAGTGAAATTTCTGCAATTTTGCCCCAAAATAAGGAAAATTTCTGCAATTTTGCCTTAAAATAAGTGGAATTTTTTGTTTTGCCCCAAATTAAGGAGAATTTCTGTCTTTTTGCCCCAACAAATAGGGAATTTCTGCCTTTTTGCCCCACAACTAGGGGAATTTCTGCAATTTTGCTCCAAAATACGGGGAATTTCTGCTTTATTTTCCGAAAATATAGGGAATGTATACCTTTTGCCACAAAAAAGGGAAGTTTCCAAATTTTTGCCCAAAATAAGAGGAATTTCTGCCTTTTTGACTAAAAATAAGTGAAATTTCTGCCTTTTACCCAAAAATAAACGGAATTTCTTTTTGCCCCAAAATAAAAGGAATTTTTGAATTATGCCCTGAAATAAGTGAAATTTCTGCAATTTTGCCCCAAAATAAGGGAAATTTCTGCCTTTTTGCCACAAAATAAGAGGAATTTCTGCATTTTTGCCACAAAATATTAGAAATTTCTGCCTTTTTGCCCCAAAATAAAGAAAATTTCTGCATTTTTCCTGAAATAAGTGAAATTTCTGCAATTTTGCGCAAAAATAAATGAAATTTCTGCAATTTTGTCCCAAAATTAGGGAAATTTCTGGAATTTTGCCCCAAAGTATGTGGAATTTCTGAGTTTAACCTCAAAATAAGGTAAATTTCTGTCTTTTTTGCCACAATATATAGGGAATTTATGCCTTTTTGCCCCACAATTAGGGTAATTTCTGCAATTTTGCTCCAAAATCCGGGGAATTTCTTCCTTTTTGCCCGAAAATAAGGGGAATGTTTACCTTTTGCCACAAAAAAGGGAAATTTCTTCATTTTTGCCCCAAAATAAGAGGAATTTCTGCCTTTTTACCTCAAAATAAGTGAAATTTCTGCCTTTTTACCTAAAAATATACGGAATTTCTGTATTTTTGCCCCAAAATAAAAGGAATTTTTGAATTATGCCCTTAATTAAGTGAAATTTCTGCAATTTTGCTCCAAAATAAGGGAAATTTCTGCTTTTTACCAAAAAATAAAAGGAATTTCTGTCTTTTTGCCCCAAAATTAGGGGAATTTCAGCCTTTTTACCTAATAATAAGGGGAATCTCTGCCTTTTTGCCCTAAAATATGGGGAATTTCTGTATTTTTGCCCCAAAATAAAGAAATTTTCTTCAATTTTGTACCAAAATAAAAGTAATTTCAGCCTTTTTGCTGCAAAATAAGAGAAATTTCTGCGTTTTTTCTCTGAAATAATTAAAATTTCTGTAATTTTGCCCCAAAATAAGGGAGATTTCTGCAATTTTGCACCAAAATAATGGACATTTCTGAAATTTTGCCCCAAAATAAGTGGAATTTCTGACTTTTTGCCCTGAAATAAGGAGATTTTCTGTCTTTTTGCCCCAAAATAATGTGAGTTTCTGCATTTTCCCTCAATATTAGGGGAATATGTGCAATTTTGCTTCAAAATACGGGGAATTTCTGCTTTATTGCACCAAAATAAAGGGAATTTCTGCCTTTTTGCACCAATAAAAGGGGAATTTCTGAAATTTTGCTCCAAAATACGGGGAATTTCTGCCTTATTGCCCAAAATAAAGTGGAATTTCTGCCTTTTTGCCCAAAAATATTTGAAATTTCTGCAATTTTACCCCAAAATAAGGGGAATTTCTGTTTTTGGCCCCAAAATTAGGAGAATTTCTGCTTTTTGCCCCAAAATAAGGCAAATTTCTGACTTTGCCCTGAAATAAGTGAAATTTCTGCAATTTTGCCCGAAAATAAGGGGAATTTCTGCCTTTTTGCCAACATAAGGGGAATTTCAGCATTTTACCTCCAAATAAGGGGAATTTCTGCCTTTTTGCCACAAAATATGGGTCATTTCTGCCTTATTGCCCCTAAATAAGGAAAATTTTTGCTTTTCTGCCCCAATTAACGGGAATTTCTGCCTTTTTGCCACAAAGTAAAGAGAATTTCTGCCTTTATGCCCCAAAATAACGGGAATTTCAGCCTTTTTACCTCAAATAAAGGGAATTTCTGCCTTTTGCCCAAAATACGGGGAATTTCTGACTTTTTGTTCCAAAATAAGGAAAATTTCTTCAATTTTGAACCAAAATAAACAAAATTTCTGCTTTTTGCCCCAAAATAAAAGTAATTTCTGACTTTTTGCCCTGAAATAAATGAAATTTCTGCAATTTAGCCCGAAAATAAGGGAAATTTGTGCCTTTTTGCCCCAAAATTAGGGGAATTTCTGCCTTTTAACCCGAAAATATGGGGAATTTCAGCATTTTACCTCAAAATAAGGTGAATTTCAGCCTTTTTGCACCAAAATATGGGGAATTTCTGCCTTTTTGCCACAAAATAAAAAAAATTTCTGCAATTCTGTTCTAAAATAAAAGAAATTTCTAAAATTTTGCCCCAAAATAAGGGAAATTTCTGATTTTTGCCCCGAAATAAAGAGAATTTTGGTATTTTTGCCCCAAAAAAAGAAGAATATCTGCCTTTTTGCCCCAAAATTAGGGGAGTTTCTGCAATTTTCCTTCAAAATACAGAGAATTTCTGCCTCTTTTCCCTAAAATAAAGGGAACTTCTGCCGATTTGCCCCAAAAAAGGGAATTTCTGCATTTTTGCCGCAATATTTGGGGAATTTCTGCAATTTTACTTTAAAATACAAGGAATTTCTGCCTTTTGCCCCCAAATAACAGGAATTTCTGCCTTTTGCCCCGTAATATGTGAAATGTCTGCAATTTTACCCCAAAATAAGGTGAATTTCTGCCTTTTTGCCCCAAAATAATGGAAATTTCTGCATTTTTGCCCCAAAACAAGAAAAATTTTTGCTTTTTTTCTCTGAAATAAGTGAAATTTCTGCAATTTTCCCTTAAAATAAAAGAAATTTCTGCAATTTTTCCCCATTATAAAGGAATTTTCTGCAATTTTGCCCCAAAATAAAGGGAATTTCTGTTTTTTGTCCCCAAATAAAGGAAATTTCTGCAATTTTGCCCTAAAATAAAGGGAATTTCAGCCTTTTGCCCCAAAATAATGGGAATTTCTGCCTTTTTGTCCCAAAACAAAGAAAATTACTGCATGTTTTACGCCAAAATTAGGTGAATTTCTGCAATTTTGCTCCAAAATACAGAGATTTTCTGCCTTTTTCGCAGAAAATAAAGGGAATTTCTGCCATTTAGCAGCGAAATAAGTGAAATTTCTGCAGTTTTACCCCAAAATAAGGGGAATTTCTCCCTTTTTGCCCCAAAATTAATGGAATTTCTGCAATTTTGCTCCAAAATACGGGGAATTTCTGCCTTTTTGCCTGAAAATAAAGGGAATGTATACCTTTTTGCCATAAAAAGAGAAATTTCTTCATTTTTACCCCAAAATAAGGGGATTTTCCGCCTTTTTGACTCAAAATAAGTGCAATTTCTGACTTTTTCCCAAAAATAAACGGAATTTCTGTTTTTTTACCCCAAAATAAGGGGAATTTCTGAATTTTTGCCCTGAAATGAGTTAAATTTCTAAAATTTTTTCCCAAAATAATTGAAATTTCTGCAATTTTGCCTCAAAATAAGGGGAATTTCTGTATTTTTGCCCCAAAATAAGATAAATTTCTGCATTTTTGCCCCTAAATAATGGGATTTTCAGCCTTTTTACCTCAAAATAATGGGAATTTCTGCATTTTTGCCACTAAATATTAGGAATTTATGCATTTTTGCTCTAAAATAAGGAATATTTCTGCCTTTCTTCCCTGAAATAAGTGAAATTTCTGCAATTTTGCCCCACAATAAGTGAAATTTCTGCAATTTTGCCCCAAAATAAGGGAAATTTCTGGAATTTTGCCCCAAAATAAGTGGAATTTCTGAGTTTTGCCCCAAAATAAGGAGAATTTTTGTTTTTTGCCCCAACAAATAGGGAATTTCTGCCTTTTTGCCCCACAACTAGGGGAATTTCTGCAATTTTGCTTCAAAATACGGGTAATTTCTGCAGTATTTCCTGAAAATAAGAGGAATGTATAACTTTTGCCACAAAAAAGGGAAATTTGTTCATTTTTGCCTCAAAATAAGAGGAATTTCTTTCTTTTTACCTCAAAATAAGTGAAATTTCTGCCTTTTTACCCAAAAATTAAAGGAATTTCTGTCTTTTTGCCCCAAAATAAAAGGAATTTTTTAATTATGCCCTGAAATAAGTTAAATTCCTGCCTTTTTGCCACAAAATAAGGGGAATTTCTCCCTTTTTGCCCCAAAATTAATGGAATTTCTGCAATTTTGCTCCAAAATACGGGGAATTTCTGCCTTTTTGCCTGAAAATAAAGGGAATGTATACCTTTTTGCCATAAAAAGAGAAATTTCTTCATTTTTACCCCAAAATAAGGGGATTTTCCACCTTTTTGACTCAAAATAAGTGCAATTTCTGACTTTTTCCCAAAAATAAACGGAATTTCTGTTTTTTTACCCCAAAATAAGGGGAATTTCTGAATTTTTGCCCTGAAATGAGTTAAATTTCTAAAATTTTTTCCCAAAATAATTGAAATTTCTGCAATTTTGCCTCAAAATAAGGGGAATTTCTGTATTTTTGCCCCAAAATAAGATAAATTTCTGCATTTTTGCCCCTAAATAATGGGATTTTCAGCCTTTTTACCTCAAAATAATGGGAATTTCTGCATTTTTGCCACTAAATATTAGGAATTTATGCATTTTTGCTCTAAAATAAGTAATATTTCTGCCTTTCTTCCCTGAAATAAGTGAAATTTCTGCAATTTTGCCCCACAATAAGTGAAATTTCTGCAATTTTGCCCCAAAATAAGGGAAATTTCTGGAATTTTGCCCCAAAATAAGTGGAATTTCTGAGTTTTGCCCCAAAATAAGGAGAATTTTTGTCTTTTTGCCCCAACAAATAGGGAATTTCTGCCTTTTTGCCCCACAACTAGGGGAATTTCTGCAATTTTGCTTCAAAATACGGGTAATTTCTGCAGTATTTCCTGAAAATAAGAGGAATGTATAACTTTTGCCACAAAAAAGGGAAATTTGTTCATTTTTGCCTCAAAATAAGAGGAATTTCTGTCTTTTTACCTCAAAATAAGTGAAATTTCTGCCTTTTTACCCAAAAATTAAAGGAATTTCTGTCTTTTTGCCCCAAAATAAAAGGAATTTTTTAATTATGCCCTGAAATAAGTTAAATTCCTGCCTTTTTGCCACAAAATAAGGGGAATTTCTGCATTTTGCCACAAAATATTAGGAATTTCTGCCTTTTTGCCCCAAAATAAGGTAAATTTCAACCTTTTTTACCTGAAATAATTGAAATTTCTGCAATTTTGCCCCTAAATAATTGAAATTTCTTCAAATTTGTCCCAAAATAAAGGAAATTTCTGGAATTTTGTCCCAAAATAAATGGAATTTCTGAGTTTTGCCCCAAAATAAGGAGAATTTCTTTCATTTTGCCACAACATATAGGAAATTTCTGCCTTTTTGCCCCACAATTAGGGGAATTTCTGCAATTTTGCTTCAAAATATGAGGAATTTCTGCTTTTTTGCCCGAAAAAAAGAAAAATGTTTACGTTTTGCCACAAAAAAGGGAAATTTCTTCATTTTTGCCCCAAAATAAGAGGAATTTCTGCCTTTTTTCCCTGAAATAAATGAAATTTCTGCCTTTTTACCCAAAAATATACGGAATTTCTGTATTTTTGCCCCAAAATAAAAGGAATTTTTGAATTTTGCCCTGAAATAAGGTAAATTTCTGCAATTTTGCCTCAAAATAAAAGAAATTTCTGCCTTTTTGCCACAAAATAAGGAGAATTTCTGTCTTTTTTCCCAAAATAAGGGGAATTTCAGCCTTTTTACTTAATAATAAGGGGAATCTCTACATTTTTGCCCTAAAATATGGGGAATTTCTGTATTTTTGCCCCAAAATAAAAAAATTTTCTGCAATTTTTTACCAAAATAAAAGTAATTTCTGCCTTTTTGCCCCAAAATAAGAGAAACTTCTGTGTTTTTTCCCTGAAATAAGTGAAATTTCTGTAATTTTGCCCCAAAATAAGGGAGATTTCTGCAATTTTGCCCCAAAATAATGGACATTTCTGGAATTTTGCACCAAAATAAGTGGAATTTCTGACTTTTTGCCCTGAAATCAGGAGAATTTCTGTCTTTTTGCCCCAAAATAATGTGAATTTCTGCATTTTCCCTCAAAATTAGGGGAATATGTGCAATTTGGCTTCAAAATACGGGAATTTTTTGCCTTATTGCACCAAAATAAAAGGAATTTATGTATTTTTGCACCAATATAAAGGGAATTTCTGAAATTTTACTCCAAAATACAGGGAATTTCTGCCTTATTGCCCGAAATAAAGTGGAATTTCTCCCTTTTTGCCCTTAAATATTTGAAATTTCCACAATTTTACCCCAAAATAAGGGGAAATTCTGTTTTTGGCCCCAAAATTAGGAGAATTTCTGTTTTTGCCCCAAATTAAGGCAAATTTCTGACTTTTTGCCCTGAAATAAGTGAAATTTATGCAATTTTGCCCTAAAATAAGGGGAATTTCTGCCTTTTTGCCAAAATAAGGGGAATTTCAGCATTTTACCTTCAAATAAGGGTAATTTCTGCCTTTTTGCCACAAAATATGGGGAATTTCTGCCTTATTGCCCCCAAATAAGGAAAATTTTTGCTTTTCTGCCCCAATTAATTGGAATTTCTGCTTTTTTGCCACAAAGTACAGGGAATTTCTGCCTTTTTGCCCCAAAATAACGGGAATTTCAGCCTTTTTACCCCAAAATAAGGGGAATTTCTGCCTTTTGCCCAAAATATGGGGAATTTCTGACTTTTTGTTCCAATATAAGGAAAATTTCTTCAATTTTGTACCAAAATAAAAGAAATTTCTGCTTTTTGCCCCAAAATAAAAGTAATTTCTGACTTTTTGCCCTGAAATAAATGAAATTTCTGCAATTTTGCCCGAAAATAAGGGAAATTTGTGCCTTTTTGCCCCAAAATGAGGGGAATTTCTGCCTTTTAACCCCAAAATATGGGAAATTTCAGCATTTTACCTCAAAATAATGGGAATTTCAGCCTTTTTGCACCAAAATATGGGGAATTTCTGCCTTTTTGCCATAAAATAAGAAAAATTTCTGCAATTCTGTACCAAAATAAACGAAATTTCTTAAATTTTGCCCCAAAATAAGGGAAATTTCTGATTTTTGCCCCGAAATAAGGAGAATTTCTGTATTTTTGCCCCCAAAAAAAGGGAATTTCTGCCTTATTGCCCAAATATTAGGGGAGTTTCTGCAATGTTGCTTCAAAATACAGGGAATTTCTGACTCTTTTCCCGAAAATAAGGGGAACTTCTGCCGATGTGCTCCCAATAAAGGGAATTTCTGCATTTTTGCTCCAATATTTAGGGAATTTCTGCAATTTTGCTTTAAAATACAGGGAATTTCTGCCTTTTTGCCCAAAATTAATGGGATTTTCTGCCTTTTGCACCCAAACAAGGGAAATTTCTGCAATTTTAACCCAAAATAAAAGGAATTTATGCCTTTATGCTCTCAAATAATGGGAATTTCTGCCTTTTTTGCCCTTAAATATTGAAATGTCTGCAATTTTACCCCAAAATAAGGTGAATTTCTACCTTTTTGTTAAAAAATAATGGGAATTTCTGCATTTTTGCCCCAAAATATAAAAAATTTTAGCTTTTTTTCTCTGAAATATGTGAAATTTCTGCAGTTTTGCCTTAAAATAAAAGAAATTTCTGCAATTTTCCCCATAATAAAGGAATTTTTTGCAATTTGCCCCAAAATAAAGGGAATTTCTGTTTTTTGTCCCCAAATAAGGGAAATTTCTGCAATTTTGCCCTAAAATAAGGGGAATTTTTGCCTTTTGCCACAAAATAAGAAGAATTTCTGCCTTTTTGCCCCAAAACAAAGAAAATTACTGCATGTTTTATGCCAAAATTAGGTGAATTTCTGCAATTTTGCTCCAAAATACAGGAATTTTCTGCCTTTTTGCCCGAAAATAAAGGGAATGTATACCTTTTTGCCATAAAAAGGGAAATTTCTTCATTTTCACCCCAAAATAAGGGGATTTTCTGCCTTTTTGACTCATAATAACTGCAATTTCTGACCTTTTTCCAAAAATAAATGGAATTTCTGTCTTTTTGCCCCAAAATAAGGGGAATTTCCAACTTTTTGCCCTGAAATAAGTTAAATTTCAAAAATTTTTCGCCAAAATAATTGAAATTTCTGTAATTTTGCCCCAAAATAAGGGGAATTTGTGTTTTTTTGCCCCAAAATAAGGGAAATTTCTGCCTTTTTACCTCAAAATAAGGGGAATTTCTGCATTTTTGCCACAAAATATAAGGAATTTCTGTCTTTTTGCCCCAAAATAAGAAAAATTTCTGCCTTTTTTCCCTGAAATAAGTGAAATTTCTGCAATTTTGGCCCAAAAAAATTGAAATTTCTGCAATTTTGTCCCAAAATAAGAAAAATTTCTGGAATTTTGCCCCAAAATAAGTGGAATTTCTGAATTTTGCCCCCAAAAAAGAAGACTTTCTGTCTTTTTGCCCCAACATATAGGGAATTTCTGCATTTTTGCCCCACAATTAGGGGAATTTCTGCAATTTTGCTCCAAAATACAGGGAATTTCTGCTTTTTTGCCCGAAAATAAGGGGAATGTTTTCCTTTTGCCACAAAAAAAAGGAAATTTCTTCATTTTTGCCCCAAAATAAGAGGAATTTCTGCCTTTTTACATCAAAATAAATGAAATTTCTGCCTTTTTACTCAAAATATACAGAATTTCTGTATTTTTGCCCCAAAATAAATGCAATTTTTAAATTTTGCCCTGAAATAAGTGAAATTTCTTTAATTTTGCCTCAAAATAAGGGAAATTTCTGCTTTTTTGCCACAAAATAAGGGGATTTTCTGTCTTTTTGCCCCAAAATAAAAGGAATTTCAGACTTTTTACATAATAATAAGGGGAATCTCTCCTTTTTGCCCTAAAATATGGGGAATTTCTGTATTTTTGCCCCAAAATAAAAAAATTTTCTGAAATTTTGTACCAAAATAAAAGTAATTTCTGCCTTTTTGCCCCAAAATAAGAGAAATTTCTGCGTTTTTCCCTGATATAAGTGAAATTTCTGTAATTTTGCCCCAAAATTAGGGAGATTTCTGCAAATTTTGCCCTAAAATAAAGGAAATTTCTGGAATTTTGCCCCAAAATAAGGAGAATTTCTGTCTTTTTGCTCCAAAATAATGTGAATTTCTGCATTTCCCCTCAAAATTAGGGGAATATGTGCAATTTTGCTTCAAAATACGGGGAATTTTTCCCTTATTGCACCAAAATAAAGGGAATTTCTGCATTTTTGCAACAATATAAGGGGAATTTCTGAAATTTTGCTCCCAAATACAGGGAATTTTTGCCTTATTTCCCAAAATAGAGTGGAATTTCTACCTTTTTGCACTGAAATATTTGAAATTTCCGCAATTTTACCCCAAAATAAGGGGAATTTCTGTTTTTGGCCCCAAAATTAGGAGAATTTCTGCTTTTTGCCCCAAATTAAAGCAAATTTCTGACTTTTTGCCTTGAAATAAGTGAAATTTCTGCAATTTTGCCCCAAAATAAGGGGAATTTCTGCCTTTTTGCCAAAATAAGGGGAATTTCATCATTTTACCTTCAAATAAGGGGAATTTCTGCCTTTTTGCCACAAAATATGGGGAATTTCTGCCTTATTGCCCCCAAATAAAGAAAATTTTTGCTTTTCTGCCCCAATTAATTGGAATTTTTGCCTTTTTGCCACAAAGTAAAGGGAATTTCTGCCTTTTTGCACCAAAATAATGAGAATTTCAGCCTTTTTACCCCAAAATAAGGGGAATTTCTGACTTTTGCCCAAAATATGGGGAATTTCTGACTTTTTGTTCCAAAATAAGGAAATTTTCTTCAATTTTGTCCCAAAATAAAAGAAATTTCTGCTTTTTGCTCCCAAATAAAAGTAATTTCTGACTTTTTGCCCTGAAATAAATGAAATTTCTGCAATTTTGCCCGAAAATAAGGGAAATTTGTGCCTTTTTGCCCCAAAATGAGGGGAATTTCTGCCTTTTAACCCGAAAATATGGGGAATTTCAGCATTTTACCTCAAAATAATGGGAATTTCAGCCTTTTTGCACCAAAATATGGGGAATTTCTGCCTTTTTGCTACAAAATAAGAAAAATTTATGCAATTCTGTACTAAAATAAAAGCAATTTCTAAAATTTGGCCCCAAAATAAAGGAAATTTCTGATTTTTGCCCAGAAATAAGGAGAATTTTTGTATTTTTGCCCCCAAAAAGGAATTTCTGCTTTTTTGCCCCAAAATTAGGGGAGTTTCTGCAATTTTGCTTCAAAATACAGGGATTTTCTTCCTCTTTTTCAGAAAATAAAGGGAACTTCTGCCGATTTGCCCCAAATAAAAGGAATTTCTGCATTTTTGCCCCAATATTTGAAGAATTTCTGCAATTTTGCTTTAAAATACGGAGAATTTCTGCCTTTTTGCCCAAAATTAAGAGGATTTTCTGCCTTTTTGCCCCCAAACAAAAGAAATTTCTGCAATTTTATCCCAAAATAAAAGGAATTTCTGCCTTTAGGCCCTCAAATAACGGGAATTTCTGCCTTTTTGCCCTGAAATATGTGAAATGTCTGCCTTTTTACCCCAAAATAAGGTGAATATCTACCTTTTTGCCCCAAAATAATAGGAATTTCTGCCTTTTTGCCCCAAAATGTGAAAATTTTTTGCTTTTTTTCTCTGAAATATGTGAAATTTCTGCAATTTTGCCTTAAAATAAAAGAAATTTCTGCAATTTTTCCTCTTAATGAAGGAATTTTTCAATTTTGCCTCAAAATAAAGGGAATTTTTGTTTTTTGTCCCCAAAGAAGGGAAATTTCTGCAATTTTGCACTAAGATAAGGGGAATTTCTGCCTTTTGCCCCAAAATAAGGAGAATTTCTGCTTTTTTCCCCAAAACAAAGAAAATTACTGCATGTTTTACGCCAAAATTAGGTGAATTTCTGCAATTTTGCTCCAAAATACGGTAATTTTCTGCCTTTTTCGCAGAAAATAAGGGGAATTTCTGCCATTTTGCCACGAAATAAGTGAAATTTCTGCAGTTTTACCCCAAAATAAGGGGAATTTCTTACTTATTGCCCCAAAATTAGGGGAATTTCTGCAATTTTGCTCCAAAATACGGAGAATTTCTGCCTTTTTGCCCGAAAATAAAGAAAATGTATAACTTTTTGCCATAAAAAGGGAAATTTCTTCATTTTTACCCCAAAATAAGGGGATTTTCCGCCTTTTTGACATAAAATAAGTGTAATTTCTGACTTTTTTCCAAAAATAAATGGAATTTCTGTCTTTTTGCCCCCAAATAAGGGGAATTTCCGACTTTTTGCCCTGAAATAAGATAAATTTCAAAAATTTTTCCTCAAAATAATTGAAATTTCTGCAATTTCGCCCCAAAATGAGGGGAATTTCTGTATTTTTGCCCCAAAATAAGGGAAATTTCTGCCTTTTTGCCTCCAAATAAGGAGAATTTGAGCCTTTTTACCTCAAAATAAGGGGAATTTCTGCATTTTTGCTACAAAATATTAGGAAATTCTGCATTTTTGCTCCAAAATAAGGAAAATTTCAGCCTTTCTTTTCTGAAATAAGTAATATTTCTGCAATTTTGCCCCAAAATAAGTGAAATTTCTGCAATTTTGCCCCAAAATAAGGGAAATTTCTTGAATTTTGCCCCAAAATAAGTGGAATTTCTGAGTTTTGCCCTAAAATAAGAAGAATTTCTGTCTTTTTGCCCCAACATATAGGAAATTTCTGTCTTTTTGCCCCTCAATTAAAGGAATTTCTGCAATTTTGCTCCAAAATACGGGGAATTTCTGCTTTTTTTCCCGAAAATAAAGGGAATGTATACCTTTTGCCACAAAAAGGGGAAATTTCTTCATTTTTGCCCCAAAATAAGAGGAATTTCTGCCTTTTTACCACAAAGTAAGTGAAATTTCTGCCTTTTTACCCAAAAATAAACAGAATTTCTGGTTTTTTGCCCCAAAATAAAAGGAATTTTTGAATTATGCCCTGAAATTTGTGAAATTTCTGCAATTTTGCCCTGAAAAAAAAGAAATTTCTTCCTTTTTGCCACAAAAAAGGGGAATTTCTGTCTTTTTGCCCCAAAATAAGGGAAATTTCTGCCTTTTTGCCCCCAAATAAAGGGAATTTCAGCCTTTTTACCTCAAAATAAATGGAATTTCTGCATTTTTGCCACAAAATATTAGGAGTTTCTGCATTTTGGCTACAAAATAAGGAAAATTTCTGCATTTTTTCCTTGAAATAAGTGAAATTTATGCAATTTTGCCCCAAAATAAAAGAAATTTCTGCAATTTTGCTTCAAAATATGGAAAATTTGTGGAAATTTGCCCCAAAATAAGTGGAATTTCTGAGTTTTGCTTCAAAATAAGGAGAATTTCTGTCTTCTTGCCCCAACAAATAGGAAATTTCTGCCTTTTTGCCCCACAACTAGGGGAATTTGTGCAATTTTGCTCCAAAATTCGAAGAATTTCTGCATTTTTTCCCAAAAATAAGGGGAATGTATACCTTTTGCCACAAAAAAGAGAAATTTCTTCATTTTTGCCCCAAAATAAGAGGAATTTCTGCCTTTTTACCTCAAAATAAGTGAATTTTCTGCCTTTTTACCCAAAAATAAACTGAATTTCTGTCTTTTTGCTCCAAAATAAAAGAAATTTTTGAATTATGCCCTGAAATTACTGAAATTTCTGCAATTTTGCCCTAAAATAAAAAAAATTTCTGCCTTTGTGCCACAAAATAAGGGGAATTTCTGTCTTTTTGCCCCAAAATAAGAGGAATTTCTGTCTTTTTAGTCAAAATAAGTGAAATTTCTGCCTTTTTACTCAAAAATATACGGAATTTCTGTATATTTGCCCCAAAATATAAGGAATTTTTTAATTTTGCCCTGAAATAAATGAAATTTCTCCAATTTTGCCTCAAAATAAGGGAAATTTCTGCTTTTTTGCCACAAAATAAGGGGAATTTCTGTCTTTTTACCCCAAAATAAAAGGAATTTCAGCCTTTTTACCTAATAATAAAGGGAATCTCTCCTTTTTGCCATAAAATATGGGGAATTTCTGTATTTTTGCCCCAAAATAAAAAAATTTTCTGCAATTTTGTACCAAAATAAAAGTAATTTCTGCCTTTTTGCCCCAAAATAAGAGAAATTTCTGAGTTTTTTCCCTGAAATAAGTGAAATTTCTGTAATTTTGCCTTAAAATTAGGGAGATTTCTGCAATTTTGCCCCAAAATAAAGGTAATTTCTGGAATTTTGCCCCAAAATAAGGGGAATTTCTGACTTTTTACCCTGAAATAAGGAGAATTTCTGTCTTTTTGCCCCAAAATAATGTGAATTTCTGCATTTTCCTTCAAAATTAGGGGAATATGTGCAATTTGGCTTCAAAATACGGGGAATTTTTGCCTTATTGCCCGAAATAAAGTGGAATTTCTGCATTTTTGCCCTGAAATATTTGAAATTTCCGCAATTTTACCCCAAAATAAGGGGAATTTCTGTTTTTGGCCCCAAAATTAGGAGAATTTCTGCTTTTTGCCCCAAATTAAGGCAAATTTCTGACTTTTTGCCCTGAAATAAGTGAAATTTCTGCAATTTTGCCACAAAATAAGGGGAATTTCTGCCTTTTTGCCAAAATAAGGGGGATTTCAGCATTTTACCTTCAAATAAGGGGAATTTCTGCCTTTTTGCCACAAAATATGGGGAATTTCTGCCTTATTGCCCACAAATAAGGAAAAATTTTGCTTTTCTGCCCCAATTAATGGGAATTTCTGCCTTTTTGCCACAAAGTAAAGGGAATTTCTGCCTCTTTGCCCTAAAATAACAGAAATTTCAGCCTTTTTACCCAAAATAAGGGGAATTTCTGCATTTTTCCCAAAATATGAGGAATTTCTGACTTTTTGTTTCAAAATAAGTATAATTTCTTCAATTTTGTACCAAAATAAAAGAAATTTCTGCTTTTTGCCCCAAAATAAAAGTAATTTCTGACTTTTTGCCCTGAAATAAATGGAATTTCTGCAATTTTGCCCGAAAATAAGGGAAATTTGTTCCTTTATGCCCCAAAATGAGGGGAATTTCTGCCTTTTAACCCCAAAATATGGGGAATTTCAGCATTTTACCTCAAAATAAGGGGAATATCAGCCTTTTTGCACCAAAATATGAAGAATTTCTGCCTTTTTTGCCACAAAATAAGAAAAATTTCTGCAATTCTGTACTAAAATAAAAGCAATTTCTAAAATTTGGCCCCAAAATAAAGAAAATTTCTGATTTTTGCCCAGAAATAAGGAGAATTTTTGTATTTTTGCCCCCAAAAAAGGGAATTTCTGCTTTTTTGCCCCAAAATTAGGGGAGTTTCTGCAATTTTGCTTCAAAATACAGGGAATTTCTGCCTCTTTTTCAGAAAATAAGGGGAACTTCTGCCGATTTGCCCCAAATAAAGGGAATTTCTGCATTTTTGCCCCAATATTTGGGGAATTTCTGCAATTTTGCATTAAAATACGGAGAATTTCTGCCTTTTTGCCCAAAATTAAGGGGATTTTCTACTTTTTGCCTACAAACAAGGGAAATTTCTGCAATTTTATCCCAAAATAAAAGCAATTTCTGCCTTTATGCCCTCAAATAACGAGAATTTCTTCCTTTTTGCCTTGAAATATGTGAAATGTCTTCAATTTTACCCCAAAATAAGGTGAATTTCTACCTTTTTGCCCAAAAATAATGGGAATTTCTGACTTTTTGCCCCAAAATATGAAAAAATTTTGCTTTTTTTCTCTGAAATATGTGAAATTTCTGCAATTTTGCCTTAAAATAAAAGAAATTTCTGCAATATTTCCCCATAATAAAGGAATTTTTTGCAATTTTGCCCCAAAATAAAGGGAATTTCTGTTTTTTGTCCCCAAATAAGGGAAATTTCTGCAATTTTACCCTAAAATAAAGGGAATTTCTGCCTTTTGCCCCAAAATAAGGAGAATTTCTGCCTTTTTGCCCCATAACTAAGAAAATTACTGCATGTTTTATCCCAAAATTAGGTGAATTTCTGCAATTTTGCTCCAAAATACTTGGATTTTCTGCGATTTTCGCAGAAAATAAGGGGAATTTCTGCCATTTTTGCCGCGAAATAAGTGAAATTTCTGCAGTTTTACCACAAGATAAGGAGAATTTCTGCCATTTTGCCCCCAAATTAGGGGAATTTCTGCAATTTTGCTCCAAAATACGGGGAATTTCTGCCTTTTTGCCCGAAAATAAAGGGAATGTATATCTTTTTGCCATAAAAAGTGAAATTTCTTCATTTTTACCCCAAAATAAAGGGATTTTCCGCCTTTTTGACTCAAAATAACTGCAATTTCTGAATTTTCCAAAAATAAATGGAATTTTTGTCTTTTTGCCCCAAAATAAGGGGAATTTCCAACTTTTTACCCTGAAATAAATAAAATTTCAAAAATTTTTCCCCAAAATAATTTAAATTTCTGTAATTTTGCCCCAAAATAAGAAAAATTTCTGCCTTTTTGCCCCAAAATAAGGGAAATTTCTGCCTTTTTACCTCAAAAGAAGGGGAATTTCTGCATTTTTGCCACAAAATATAAGGAATTTCTGCCTTTTTGCCCCAAAATAAGAAAAATTTCTGCTTTTTTTCCCTGAAATAAGTGAATTTTCTGGAATTTTGGCCCAAAAAAATTGAAATTTCTGCAATTTTGTCCCAAAATAAGAAAAATTTCTGGAATTTTGCCCCAAAATAAGTGGAATTTTCGAGTTTTGCCCCAAAAAAAGGAGAATTTCTGTCTTTTTGCCCCAACATATAGGGAATTTCTGCCTTTTTGCCCCACAATTAGGGGAATTTCTGCAATTTTGCTCCAAAATACAGGGAATTTCTGCTTTTTTGCCCGAAAATAAGGGGAATGTTTACCTTTTGCCACAAAAAATGGAAATTTCTTCATTTTTGCCCCAAAATAAGAGGAATTTCTGCCTTTTTACGTCAAAATAAGTGAAATTTCTGCCTTTTTACTCAAAAATATACGGAATTTCTGTATTTTTACCCCAAAATAAATGCAATTTTTGAATTTTGCCCTGAAATAAGTGAAATTTCTCCAATTTTGCCTCAAAATAAGGGAAATTTCTGCTTTTTTGCCACAAAATAAGGGGAATTTCTGTCTTTTTGCCCCAAAATAAAAGGAATTTCAGACTTTTTACCTAATAATAAGGGGAATCTCTCCTTTTTGCCCTAAAATATGGGGAATTTCTGTATTTTTGCCCCAAAATAAAAAAAAATTTCTGCAATTTTGTACCAAAATAAAAGTAATTTCTGCCTTTTTGCCCCAAAATAAAAGAAATTTCTGCGTTTTTTCCATGAAATAAGTGAAATTTCTGTTATTTTGCCCCAAAATTTGGGAGATTTCTGCCATTTTGCCCCAAAATAAAGGAAATTTCTGGAATTTTGCCCCAAAATAAGGAGAATTTCTGTCTTTTTGCCCCAAAATAATGTGAATTTCTGCATTTTCCCTCAAAATTAGCGGAATATGTGCAATTTTGCTTCAAAATACAGGGAATTTCTGCTTTATTGCACCAAAATAACGGGAATTTTTGCATTTTTGCACCAATATAAGGGGAATTTCTGAAATTTTGCTCAAAATACGGGGAATTTTTGCCTTATTGCCCGAAATAAAGTGGAATTTCTGCCTTTTTGCCCTGAAATATTTGAAATTTCTGCAATTTTACCCCAAAATAAGGGGAATTTCTGATTTTGGCCCCAAAATTTGGAGAATTTCTGCTTTTTGCCCCAAATTAAAGCAAATTTCTGACTTTTTGCCCTGAAATAAGTGAAATTTCTGCAATTTTGCCCCAAAATAAGGGGAATTTCTGCCTTTTTGCCAAAATAAGGGGAATTTCATCATTTTACCTTCAAATAAGGGGAATTTCTGCCTTTTTACCACAAAATATGGGGAATTTCTGCCTTATTGCCCCCAAATAGAGAAAATTTTTGCTTTTCTGCCCCAATTAATGGGAATTTCTGCCTTTTTGCCACAAAGTAAAGAGAATTTCTGCCTTTTTGCCCCAAAATAATGGGAATTGTACACTTTTTACCCAAAAATAAGGGGAATTTCTGCCTTTTGCCCAAAATATGGGGAATTTCTGACTTTTTGTTCCAAAATAAGGAAATTTTCTCCAATTTTGTCCCAAAATAAAAGAAATTTCTGCTTTTTCCCCCCAAATAAAAGTAATTTCTGACTTTTTGCCCTGAAATAAATGAAATTTCTTCAATTTTGCCCAAAAATAAAAAAAATTTGTGCCTTTTTGCTTCAAAATGAGGGGAATTTCTGCCTTTTAATCCCAAAATATGGGGAATTTCAGAATTTTACCTCAAAATACGGGGAAATTCAGCCTTTTTGCACCAAAATATGGGGAATTTCTGCCTTTTTGCCACAAAATAAGAAAAATTTCTGCAATTCTGTACCAAAATAAAAGCAATTTCTAAAATTTTGCCCCAAAATAAGGGAAATTTCTGATTTTTGCCCCGAAATAAGGAGAATTTCTGTATTTTTGCCCCCAAAAAAGGGAATTTCTGCCTTTTTGCCCCAAAATTAGGGGAGTTTCTGCAATTTTGCTTCAAAATACAGGGAATTTCTGCCTCTTTTTCAGAAAATAAGGGGAACTTCTTCCGATTTGCCCCAAATAAAGGGAATTTCTGCATTTTTGCCCCACTATTTGAGGAATTTCTGCAATTTTGCTTTAAAATATAAGGAATTTCTGCCTTTTTGCCCAAAATTAAGGGGATTTTCTGCCTTTTTGCCCCCAAACAAGGGAATTTTCTGCAATTTTATCCCAAAATAAAAGGAATTTCTGCCTTTATTCCCTCAAATAACGGGAATTTCTGCCTTTTTGCCCTGAAATATGTGAAATGTCTTCAATTTTACCCCAAAATAAGGTGAATTTCCAACTTTTTGCCCCAAAATAATGGGAATTTCTGACTTTTTGCCCCAAAATATGAAAATTTTTTGCTTTTTTTCTCTGAAATATGTGAAATTTCTGCAATTTTGCCTTAAAATAAAAGAAATTTCTGCAATTTTTCCCCTTAATGAAGGAATTTTTCAATTTTGCCCCAAAATAAAGGGAATTTTTGTTTTTTGTCCCCAAATAAAGGAAATTTCTGCAATTTTGCCCTAAAATAAGGGGAATTTCTGCCTTTTGCCCGAAAATAAGGAGAATTTCTGCTTTTTGCCCCAAAACAAAGAAAATTACTGCATGTTTTACGCCAAAATTAGGTGAATTTCTGAAATTTTGCTCCAAAATACAGGGATTTTCTGTCTTTTTCGCAGAAAATAAGGGGAATTTCTGCCATTTTGTCACGAAATAAGGGAAATTTCTGCAGTTTTACCCCAAAATAAGGGGAATTTCTGACTTTTTGCCCCAAAATTAGGGGAATTTCTGCAATTTTGCTCCAAAATACAGAGAATTTCTGCCTTTTTGCTTGAAAATAAAGAAAATGTATACCTTTTTGCCATAAAAAGGGAAATTTCTTCATTTTTACCCCAAAATAAGGGGATTTTCCGCCTTTTTTGGACAAATAAGTGTAATTTCTGACTTTTTTCCAAAAATAAATGGAATTTCTGTCTTTTTGCCCCCAAATAATGGGAATTTCCGACTTTTTGCCCTGAAATAAGTTAAATTTCAAAAATTTTTCCCCAAAATAATTGAAATTTCTGCAATTTTGCCCCAAAACAAGGGGAATTTCTGTATTTTTGCCCCAAAATAAGGGAAATTTCTGCCTTTTTGCCTCCAAATAAGGGGAATTTGAGCCTTTTTACCTCAAAATAAGGGGAATTTCTGCATTTTTGCCACAAAATATTAGGAATTTCTGCATTTTTGCTCCAAAATAAGGAAAATTTCTGCCTTTCTTTCCTGAAATAAGTAAAATTTCTGCAATTTTACCCCAAAATAAGTGAAATTTCTGCAATTTTGCCCCAAAATAAGGGAAATTTCTTGAATTTTGCCCCAAAATAAGTGGAATTTCTGAGTTTTGCCCTAAAATAAGGAGAATTTCTGTCTTTTTGCCCCAACATATAGGAAATTTCTGCCTTTTTGCCCCACAATTAAAGGAATTTCTGCAATTTTGCTCCAAAATACGGAGAATTTCTGCTTTTTTTCCTGAAAATAAGGGAAATGTACACCTTTTGCCACAAATAAAGGAAATTTCTTCATTTTTACCCCAAAAAGAGGAATTTCTGCCTTTTTATCTCAAAGTAAGAGAAATTTCTGCCTTTTTACCCAAAAATAAACGGAATTTCTGTCTTTTTACCCCAAAATATTAGGAATTTTTGAATTATGCCCTGAAATTTGTGAAATTTCTGCAATTTTGCCCTAAAATAAAAGAAATTTCTTCTTTTTGCCACAAAAAAGGGGAATTTCTGTCTTTTTGCCCCAAAATAAGGGAAATTTCTGCCTTTTTGCCCCCAAATAAAGAGAATTTCAGCCTTTTTACCTCAAAATAAATGGAATTTCTGCATTTTTGCCACAAAATATTAGGAATTTCTGCCTTTTTGCTACAAAATAAGAAAAATTTCTGCCTTTTTTCCCTGAAATAAGTGAAATTTCTGCAATTTTGCCCCAAAATAAGTGAAATTTCTGCAATTTTGCCCCAAAATAAGGAAAATTTGTGGAATTTTGCCCCAAAATAAGTGGAATTTCTGAGTTTTGCCCCAAAATAAGGAGAATTTCTGTCGTCTTGCCCCAACAAATAGGGAATTTCTGCCTTTTTGCCCCACAACTAGGGGAATTTCTGCAATTTTGCTCCAAAATACGAAGAATTTCTGTATTTTTTACCAAAAATAAGGGGAATGTATACCTTTTGCCACAAAAAAAGGGAAATTTCTTTATTTTTGCCCCAAAATAAGAGGAATTTCTGCCTTTTTACCTCAAAATAAGTGAATTTTCTGCCTTTTTACCCAAAAATAAACTGAATTTCTGTCTTTTTGCTCCAAAATAAAAGAAATTGTTGAATTATGGCCTGAAATTAGTGAAATTTCTGCAATTTTGCCCTAAAATAAAAGAAATTTTTGCCTTTGTGCCACAAAATAATGGGAATTTCTGTCTTTTTGCCCCAAAATAGGGAAAATTTCTGCCTTTTTGCCCCCAAATAAGGGAAATTTCAGCCTTTTTACCTCAAAATAAGGTGAATTTCTGCATTTTTGCCACAAAATACTAGGAATTTCTGCCTTTTTGCTCCAAAATAAGAAATTTTCTGCCTTTTTTCCCTGAAATAATGAAATTTCTGCAATTTTGCCCCTAAATAAGGGGAATTTCTGTCTTTTTGCCCCAAAGTAAGGGGAATTTCAGCCTTTTTACCTAATAATAAGGGGAATCTCTGCCTTTTTGCCCTAAAATATGGGGAATTTCTGTATTTTTGCCCCAAAATAAAGAAAATTTCTGCAATTTTGTACCAAAATAAAAGTAATTTCTCCCTTTTTGCCCCAAAATAAGAGAAATTTCTGCGTTTTTTCCATGAAATAAGTGAAATTTCTGCAATTTTGCCCCAAAATAATGGACATTTTTGGAATTTTGCCCCAAAATAAGGGGAATTTCTGACTTTTTGCTTAAAATAAGGAGAATTTCCATCTTTTTGCCCCAAAATAATGTGAATTTCTGCATTTTCCCTCAAAATTAGGGGAATATGTGCAATTTTGCTTCAAAATACGTAAAATTTCTGCCTTATTGCACCAAAATAAAGGGAATTTGTGCATTTTTGCACCAATATAAGGGGAATTTCTGAAATTTTGCTCCAATATACGGGGAATTTCTGCCTTATTGCCTGAAACAAAGTGGAATTTCTGGCTTTTTTGCCCTGAAATATTTGAAATTTCCACAATTTTACCCCAAAATAAAGGGAATTTCTGTTTTTGGCCCCAAAATTAGGAGAATTTCTGCTTTTTGCCCCAAAATAATGCAAATTTCTGACTTTTTGCACTGAAATAACTGAAATTTCTGCAATTTTGCCCCAAAATAAGGGGAATTTCTGCTTTTTTGCAAAAATAAGGGGAATTTCAGCATTTTACCTTCAAATAAGGGGAATTTCTGCCTTTTTGCCACAAAATACGGGAAATTTCTGCCTTATTGCCCCCAAATAAGGAAAATTTTTGCTTCTCTGCCCCAATTAACGGGAATTTCTGCCTTTTTGCCACAAAGCAAAGGGAATTTCTGCCTTTTTGCCACAAAATAACGGGAATTTCAGCCTTTTTACCTCAAAATTATAAGAATTTCTGCCTTTTGCCCAAAATATGAGGAATTTCTGATTTTTGTTCCAAAATAAGGAAATTTTCTTAAATTTTGTACCAAAATAAAAGAAATTTCTGGTTTTTGCCCCAAAATAAAAGTAATTTCTGACTTTTTGCCCTGAAATAAATGAAATTTCTACAATTTTGCTAAAAAATAAGGGAAATTTGTGCCTTTTTGCCACAAAATTTGGGGAATTTCTGCCTTTTAACCCCAAAATATGGGGAATTTCAGCATTTTACCTCAAAATACAGGGAATTTCAGCCTTTTTGCACCAAAATATGGGGAATTTCTGCCTTTTCGCCACAAAATAAGAAAAATTTCTGCAATTCTGTACCAAAATAAAAGAAATTTCTTAAATTTTGCCCCAAAATAAGGGAAATTTCTGATTTTTGCCGCGAAATAATGAGAATTTCTGTATTTTTGCCCCCAAAAAAGGGAATTTCTGCCTTTTTGCCCCAAAATGAGGGGAGTTTCTGCAATTTTGCTTCAAAATACAGGGAATTTCTGCCTCTTTTCCCGAAAATAAGGGGAACTTCTGCCGATTTGCCCCAAATAAAGGAAATTTCTGCATTTTTGCCCCAATATTTGGGGAATTTCTGCAATTTTGCTTTAAAATATGAGGAATTTCTGCCTTTTTGCCCAAAATTAAGGGGATTTTCTGCATTTTTGCCCTCAAACAATGGAAATTTCTGCAATTTTATCCAAAAATAATGGAAATTTCTGCCTTTTTGCCCCCAAATAACAGGAATTTCTGCCTTTTTGACCTGAAATATGTGAAATGTCTGCAATTTTATTCCAAAATAAGGTGAATTTATGCCTTTTTGCCCCAAAATAATGGGAATTTCTGCATTTTTGTCCCAAAATAAGAAAAATTTTTGCTTTTTTCTCTGAAATAAGTGAAATTTCTGCAATTTTGCCTTAAATTAAAAGAAATTTTTGCAATTTTTCCCCAAAATAATTGAAATATCTCCAATTTTGCCCCAAAATAAGGGGAATTTCTGTATTTTTGCCAAAAAATAAGGGAAATTTCTGCTTTTTTGCCCCCAAATAAGGTGAATTTCAGCATTTTAACTAAAAATAAGTTTTAATTTCTGCATTTTTGCCACAAAATATTAAGAATTTCTGCATTTTTGCTCCAAAATGAAAAAAATTTCTGCCTTTCTTGGCTGAAATAAGTGAAATTTCTGCAATTTTGCCCCAAAATAAGTGAAATTTCTGCAATTTTGCCCCAAAATAAAGGAAATTTCTGAAATTTGGCCCCAAAATAAGTGGAATTTCTGAGTTTTGCCCCAAAATAAGGAGAATTTCTGTCTTTTTTCCTCTACAAATAGGGGATTTCTGCTTTTGCCCAACAACTAGGGGAATTTCTGCAATTTTGCTCCAAAATACAGGGAATTTCTGCATTTTTCCCAAAAATAAAGAGAATGTATACATTTTGCCACAAAAAAGGGAAATTTCTTAATTTTTGCCCCAAAATAAGAGGAATTTCTGCCTTTTTACCTCAAAATAAGTGAAATTTCTGCCTTTTTACCAAAAAATAAATGGAATTTCTGTCTTTTTGCCCCAAAATAAAAGGAATTTTTGAATTATGCCATGAAATTAGTGAAATTTCTGCAATTTTGCCCTAAAATAAAAGAAATTTCTGCCTTTGTGCCACAAAATAATGGGAATTTCTGGCTTTTTGCCCCAAAATAGGGGAAATTTCTTCCTTTTTGCCCCTAAATAAGGGGAATTTCATCCTTTTTACCTCAAAATAAGTGAAATTTCTGCAATTTTTCCCCAAAATAAGTGAAATTTCTGCAATTTTGCCCCAAAATAAGGAAAATTTCTGGAATTTTGCCCCAAAATAAGTGGAATTTTTTGTTTTGCCCCAAAATAAGGAGAATTTCTGTCTTTTTGCCCCAACAAATAGGAATTTCTGCCTTTTTGCCCCACAACTAGGGGAATTTGTGCAATTTTGCTCCAAAATACGGGGAATTTCTGCTTTTTTTCCCGAAAATAAAGGGAATGTATACCTTTTGCCACAAAAAAGGGAAATTTCCTAATTTTTGCCCCAAAATAAAAGGAATTTCTGCCTTTTTGCCTAAAAATAAGTGAAATTTCTGCCTTTTTACCCAAAGATAAACGGAATTTCTGTCTTTTTGCCCCAAAATAAAAGGAATCTTTGAATTATGCCCTGAAATAAGTGAAATTTCTGCAATTTTGCCCCAAAATAAGGGAAATTTCTGCCTTTTTGCCACAAAATAAGGAGAATTTCTGCATTTTTGCCACAAAATATTAGGAATTTCTGCCTTTTTGCCCCAAAATAATGAAAATTTCTGCATTTTTTCCTGAAATAAGTGAAATTTCTGCAATTTTGCGCCAAAATAATTGAAATTTCTGCAATTTTGTCTCAAAATTAGGGAAATTTCTGGAATTTTGCCCCAAAATATGTGGAATTTCTGAGTTTAGCCTCAAAATAAGGTTAATTTCTGTCTTTTTGCCACAACATATAGGGAATTTTTGCCTTTTTGCCCCACAATTAGGGTAATTTCTGCAATTTTGCTCCAAAATACGGGGAATTTCTGCATTTTTGCCACAAAATAAGGGGAATTTCTGTCTTTTTGCCCCAAAATTAGGGGAATTTCAGCCTTTTTACCTAATAATAAGGGGAATCTCTGCATTTTTGCCCTAAAATATGGGGAATTTCTGTATTTTTGTCCCAAAATAAAGAAATTTTCTGCAATTTTGTACCAAAATAAAAGTAATTTCTGCCTTTTTGCTGCAAAATAAGAGAAATTTCTGCGTTTTTTCTCTGAAATAATTAAAATTTCTGTAATTTTGCCCTAAAATAAGGGAGATTTCTGCAATTTTGCACCAAAATAATGGACATTTCTGAAATTTTGCCCCAAAATAAGTGGAATTTCTGACTTTTTGCCCTGAAATAAGGAGAATTTCTGTCTTTTTGCCCAAAAATAATGTGAATTTCTGCATTTTCCCTCAAAATTAGGGGAATATGTGCAATTTTGCTTCAAAATACGGGGAATTTCTGCTTTATTGCACCAAAATAAAGGGAATTTCTGCCTTTTTGCACCAATAAAAAGGGAATTTCTGAAATTTTGCTCCAAAATACGGGGAATTTTTGCCTTAATGCCCGAAATAAAGTGGAATTTCTCCCTTTTTGCACTGAAATATTTGAAATTTCTGCAATTTTACCCCAAAATAAGGGGAATTTCTGTTTTTGGCCCCAAAATTAGAAGAATTTCTGCTTTTTGCCCCAAAATAAGGCAAATTTCTGACTTTGCCCTGAAATAAGTGAAATTTCTGCAATTTTGCCCGAAAATAAGGGGAATTTCTGCCTTTTTGCCAACATGAGGGGAATTTCACCATTTTACCTCCAAATAAGGGGAATTTCTGCCTTTTTGCCACAAAATATGGGTCATTTCTGCCTTATTGCCCCTAAATAAGGAAAATTTTTGCTTTTCTGCCCCAATTAACGGGAATTTCTGCCTTTTTGCCACAAAGTAAAGGGAATTTCTGCCTTTTTGCCCAAAAATAACGGGAATTTCAGCCTTTTTACCTCAAATAAAGGGAATTTCTGCCTTTTGCCCAAAATATGGGGAATTTCTGACTTTTTGTTCCAAAATAAGGAATATTTCTTCAATTTTGAACCAAAATAAACAAAATTTCTGCTTTTTGCCCCAAAATAAAAGTAATTTCTGACTTTTTGCCCTGAAATAAATGAAATTTCTGCAATTTAGCCCGAAAATAAGGGAAATTTGTGCCTTTTTGCCCCAAAATGAGGGGAATTTCTGCCCTTTAACCCGAAAATATGGGGAATTTCAGCATTTTACCTCAAAATAAGGGGAATTTCAGCCTTTTTGCACCAAAATATGGGGAATTTCTGCCTTTTTGCTACAAAATAAAAAAAAATTTCTGCAATTCTGTTCCAAAATAAAAAAAATTTCTAAAATTTTGCCCCAAAATAAGGGAAATTTCTGATTTTTGCCCCGAAATAAGGAGAATTTTGGTATTTTTGCCCCAAAAAAAGAAGAATATCTGCCTTTTTGCCCCAAAATTACGGGAGTTTCTGCAATTTTGCTTTAAAATACAGAGAATTTCTGCCTCTTTTCCCAAAAATAAGGGGAACTTCTGCTGATTTGCCCCAAATAAAGGGAATTTCTGCATTTTTGCCCCAATATTTGGGGAATTTCTGCAATTTTGCTTTAAAATACAAGGAATTTCTGCCTTTTGCCCTCAAATAACAGGAATTTCTGCCTTTTGCCCCGAAATATGTGAAATGTCTGCAATTTTACCCCAAAATAAGGTGAATTTCTGCCTTTTTGCCCCAAAATAATGGAAATTTCTGCATTTTTGCTTCAAAACAAGAAAAATTTTTGCTTTTTTTCTCTGAAATAAGTGAAATTTCTGCAATTTTGCCTTAAAATAAAAGAAATTTCTGCAATTTTTCCCCATAATAAAGGAATTTTCTGCAATTTTGCCCCAAAATAATGGGAATTTCTGTTTTTTGTCCCCAAATTAGGGAAATTTCTGCAATTTTGCCCTAAAATAAGGGGAATTTCAGCCTTTTGCCCCAAAATAATGGGAATTTCTGCCTATTTGCCCCAAAACAAAGAAAATTACTGCATGTTTTATGCCAAAATTAGGTGAATTTCTGCAATTTTGCTCCAAAATACAGGGATTTTCTGCCTTTTTCGCAGAAAATAATGGGAATTTCTGCCATTTAGCAGCAAAAAAAGTGAAATTTCTGCAGTTTTACCCCAAAATAAGGGGAATTTCTCCCTTTTTGCCCCAAAATTAGGGGAATTTCTGCAATTTTGCTCCAAAATACGGGGAATTTCTGCCTTTTTGCCCGAAAATAAAGGGAATGTATAACTTTTTGCCATAAAAAGGGAAATTTCTTCATTTTTACCCCAAAATAAGGGGATTTTCCGCCTTTTTGACTCAAAATAAGTGCAATTTCTGACTTTTTCCCAAAAATAAACGGAATTTCTGTTTTTTTGCCCCAAAATTAGGGGAATTTCTGAATTTTTGCCCTGAAATGAGTTAAATTTCTAAAATTTTTTCCCAAAATAATTGAAATTTCTGCAATTTTGCCCCAAAATAAGGGGAATTTCTGTATTTTTGCCCCAAAATAAGATAAATTTCTGCATTTTTGCCCCCAAATAATGGGATTTTCAGCCTTTTTACCTCAAAATAATGGGAATTTCTGCATTTTTGCCACTAAATATTATAAATTTACGCATTTTTGCTCTAAAATAAGGAATATTTCTGCCTTTCTTCCCTGAAATAAGTGAAATTTCTGCAATTTTGCCCCAAAATAAGTGAAATTTCTGCAATTTTGCCCCAAAATAAGTGAAATTTCTGCAATTTTGCCCCAAAATAAGGGAAATTTCTGGAATTTTGCCCCAAAATAAGTGGAATTTCTGAGTTTTGCCCCAAAATATGGAGAATTTCTGTTTTTTTGCCCCAACAAATAGGAAATTTCTGCCTTTTTGCCCCACAACTAGGGGCAAATTTTGCTTCAATTTCTGCAATTTTGCTTCAAAATACGGGTAATTTCTGCATTATTTCCTGAAAATTAGGGGAATGTATACCTTTTGCCACTAAAAAGGGAAATTTCTTCATTTTTGCCTCAAAATAAGAGGAATTTCTGCCTTTTTACCTCAAAATAAGTGAAATTTCTGCCTTTTTACCCAAAAATTAACGCAATTTCTGTCTTTTGCCCCAAAATAAAAGGAATTTTTGAATTATGCCCTGAAATAAGTTAAATTTCTGCCTTTTTGCCACAAAACAAGGGGAATTTCTGCATTTTGCCACAAAATATTAGGAATTTCTGCCTTTTTGCCCCAAAATAAGGAATATTTCTGCCTTTTTTACCTGAAATAAGTGAAATTTCTGCAATTTTGCCCCAAAAAAATTGAAATTTCTGCAAATTTGTCCCAAAATAAGGGAAATTTCTGGAATTTTGTCCCAAAATAAATGGAATTTCTTAGTTTTGCCCCAAAATAAGGAGAATTTCTTTTTTTGCCACAACATATAGGAAATTTCTGCCTTTTTGCCCCACAATTAGGGGAATTTCTGCAATTTTGCTTCAAAATAAGAGGAATTTCTGCTTTTTTGCCCGAAAATAAGGGGAATGTTTACGTTTTGCCACAAAAAAGGGAAATTTCTTCATTTTTGCCCCAAAATAAGAGGAATTTCTGCCTTTTTACCTCAAAATAAGTGAAATTTCTTCCTTTTTACCCAAAAATATACGGAATTTCTGTATTTTTGCCCCAAAATAAAAGGAATTTTTGAATTTTGCCCTGAAATATGTGAAATTTCTGCAATTTTGCCCCAAAATAAAAGAAATTTCTGCCTTTTTGCCACAAAATAAGGGGAATTTCTGTCTTTTTTTCCCAAAATAAGGGGAATTTTAGCCTTTTTACCTAATAATAAGGGGAATCTCTACATTTTTGCCCTAAAATATGGGGAATTTCTGTATTTTTGCCCCAAAATAAAGAAATTTTCTGCAATTTTTTACCAAAATAAATGTAATTTCTGCCTTTTTGCCCCAAAATAAGAGAAATTTCTGTGTTTTTTCCCTGAAATAAGAGAAATTTCTGTAATTTTGCCCCAAAATAAGGGAGATTTCTGCAATTTTGCCCCAAAATAATGGACATTTCTGGAATTTTGCACCAAAATAAGGGGAATTTCTGACTTTTTGCCTTGAAATAAGGAGAATTTCTGTCTTTTTGCCCCAAAATAATGTGAATTTCTGCATTTTCCCTCAAAATTAGGGGAATATGTGCAATTTTGCTTCAAAATACGGGGAATTTCTGCCTTATTGCACCAAATAAAGGGAATTTCTGCCTTTTTGCACCAATGAAAAAGGAATTTCTGAAATTTTGCTCCAAAATACGGGGAATTTCTGCCTTATTGCCCGAAATAAAGTGGAATTTCTGCCTTTTTGCCCTGAAATATATAAAATTTCCGCAATTTTACCTCAAAATAAGGGCAATTTATATTTGGCCCCAAAATTAAGAGAATTTCTGTTTTTGCCCCAAAATAAGGGAAATTTCTGACTTTTTGCCCTGAAATAAGTGAAATTTCTGCAATTTTGCCCCAAAATAAGGGGAATTGCTGCCTTTTTTCCAAAATAAGGGGAATTTCATCATTTTACCTCCAAATAAGGGGAATTTCAGACTTTTCACCTCAAAATAAGGGGAATTACTGCCTTTTGTCAAAATATGGGGAATTTCTGACTTTTTGTTCCAAAATAAGGAAAATTTCTTCAATTTTGTACCAAAATAAAAGAAATTTCTGCTTTTTGCCCCAACGTAAAAGTAATTTCTGACTTTTTGCCCTGAAATAAATTAAATTTCTGCAATTTTGCCCGAAAATAAGAGAAATTTGTGCTTTTTTGCCCCAAAATGAGGGGAATTTCTGCCTTTTAACTCCAAAATATGGGGTATTTCAGCATTTTACCTCAAAATAAGGGGAATTTCAGCCTTTTTGCACCAAAATATGGGGAACTTCTGCCTTTTTGCCACAAAATAAGAAAAATTTCTGCAATTCTGTACCAAAATAAAAGAAATTTCTAAAATTTTGCCCCAAAATAAAGGAAATTTCTGATTTTTGCCCCAAAATAATGAGAATTTCTGTATTTTTGCCCCAAAATATAGGGAATTTCTACCTTTTGGCCCCAAAATTAGCGGAGTTTCAGAAATTTTGCTTCAAAATACAGGGAATTTCTGCCTATTTTCCCGAATATAAGGGGAACTTCTGCCAATTTGCTTCACATAAAGGGAATTTCTGCATTTTTGCCCCAATATTAAGGGAATTTCTGCAATTTTGCTCCAAAATACGAGGAATTTCTGCCTTTTTGCCCGAAATTAAGGAGATTTTCTGCCTTTTTGCCCCCAATCAAGGGAAATTTCTGCAATTTTATACCAAAATAAGGGGAATTTCTGCCTTTTTGCCCCCAAATAACGGGAATTTCTGCCTTTTGCCCTGAAATATGTGAAATGTCTGCAATTTTACCCCAAAATAAGGTGAATTTCTGCCTTTTTGCCCCAAAATAATGGGAATTTCTGCATTTTTGCCTCAAAATAAAAAAAAATTTTGCATTTATTCTCTGAAAGAAGTGAAATTTCTGCAATTTTGCCTTAAAATAAAAAAAATTTCTGCAATTTTTCCTCATAATAAAAGAATTTTCTGCAATTTTGCCCCAAAATAAAGGGCATTTCTGTTTTTTGTCCCCAAATAAGGGAAATGTCTGCAATTTTGCCTTAAAATAAGGAGAATTTCTGCTTTTTGCCCCAAAATAATGGGAATTTCTGCCTTTTGCCCCCAAACAAAGAAAATTACTGCATGTTTTACCCCAAAATTAGGTGAATTTCTGCAATTGTGCTCCAAAATACGGGGAATTTCTGCCTTTTTGCCCGAAAATAAAAAGAATGTATACCTTTTTGCCATAAAAAGGGAAATTTCTTCATTTTTACCCCAAAATAAGGAAATTTTCTGCATTTTTGCCTCAAAATAAGTGCAATTTCTGACTATTCCCCAAAAATAAACGGAATTTCTGTCTTTTTGCCCCAAAATAAGGGGAATTTCTGACTTTTTGCTCTAAAATAAGTTAAATTTCTAAAATTTTTCCCCAAAATAAGGGAAATGTCTGCTTTTTGCCCCAAAATAAGGGGAATTTCTGCATTCTTGCCCCAAAATAAGGGAAATTTCAGCCTTTTTTCATCAAAATAAGGAAAATTTCTGCCTTTTGCCCCAAAGTATGGGGAATTTCTGCCTTTTTGCCCCAAAATAAGAAAAATTTCTGCAATTTTGTACCAAAATAAAAGAAATTTCTGCCTTTTTGCCCCAAAATACGAAAAATTTCTGCCTTTTTTCCCTGAAATAATTGAAATTTCTGCAATTTTGCCCCATAATAAGGGAAATTTCTGCAATTTTGCCCCAAAGTAAAGGAAATTTCTGCAATTTTGCCACAAATAAGGGGAATTTCTGAGTTTTTGCCCTTGAAAAACGGAGATATTCTTTCTTTTTGCACCAAAATAAGGAGAATTTCAGACTTTTTCCCCTAAAATTATGAGATTTTCTGCAATTTTGCTTCAAAATATGGGGAATTTCTGCCTTTTAGCTCCAAAATAAAGGGAATTTCTGCATTTTTCCTCAAAATTAGGGGAATTTCTGCATTTTACCTCTAAATAAGGGGAATTCCTGCATTTTGCCACAAAATATGGGGAATTTCTGCCTTTTTGTTCCAAAATAATGAAATTTTCTTCAATTTTGTACCAAAATAAAAGAAATTTCTGCTTTTTGCCCCAAAATAAAAGTAATTTCTGACTTTTTGCCCTGAAATAAATGAAATTTCTGCAATTTTGCCGGAAAATAAGGGAAATTTGTGCCTTTTTGCCCCAAAATGAGGGGAATTTCTGCCTTTGAACCCCAAAATATGGGGAAATTCAGCAGTTTACTTCAAAATAAGGGGAATTTCAGCCTTTTTGCACCAAAATATGGGGAATTTCTGCCTTTTTGCCACAAAATAAGAAAAATTTCTGCAATTCTGTACCAAAATAAAAGAAATTTCTAAAATTTTGCCCCAAAATAAGGGATATTTCTGATTTTTTCCCCCAAATAAGGAGAATTTCTGTATTTTTGCCACAAAATAAAGGGAATTTCTGCCTTTTTGCCCCAAAATTAGGGGAGTTTCTGCAATTTTGCTTCAAAATACAGGGAATATCTGCCTCTTTTCCCGAAAATAAGGGGAATGTCTGCCGATTTGCCCCAAATAAAGGGAATTTCTGCATTTTTGCCCCAATATTAGGGGAATTTCTGCAATTTTGCTTCAAACTACGGGGATTTTCTTCCTTTTTGCCCCCCAAAAAGGGAAATTTCTGCAATTTTATCCCAAAATAAAATGAATTTCTGCATTTTTGCCCCCAAATAAGGGGAATTTCTGCCTTTTTGCCCTGAAATATGTGAAATGTCTGCAATTTTACCCCAAAATAAGGTGAATTTCTGCCTTTTTGCCCCAAAATAATGGGAATTTCTGCGTTTTTGCCCCAAAATAAGAAAAATTTTTGCTTTTTTTCTCTGAAATAAGTGAAATTTCTGCAATTTTGCCTTGAAATAAAGGAAATTTCTGCAATTTTTTTCCATAAAAAAGGAAATTTCTGCAATTTTGCCCCAAAATAAAGGGAATTTCTGTTTTTTGTCCCCAAATAAGGGAAATTTCTGCAATTTTTCCCTAAAATAGTGGGAATTTCTGCCTTTTGTCCCAAAACAAAGAAAATTACTGCATGTTTTATCCTAAAATTAGGTGAATGTCTGCAATTTTGCTCCAAAATACAGGGATTTTCTTCTTTTTTCGCCAAAAATAAGGGGAATTTCTGCAAAATAAGTGAAATTTCTTCAGTTTTACCTCAAAACAAGGGGAATTTTTGCCCTTTTGCCCCAAAATGAGGGGAATTTCTGCCTTTTGCCCCAAAATATGAGGAATTTCAGCATTTTACCACAAAATAAGGGAAATTTCAGCCTTTTTGTTCCAAAATACTGGTCATTTCTGCCTTTTTGCCCAAAATTAAGTGGAATTTCTGCCTTTTTTTTTAGCCAAAAATTAGGGATTTCATATTTTTGCCCCAAAATAAGGGGAATTTCTGCCATTTTGCCCTAAAATATTTGAAATTTCTGCAATTTTACCCAAAAATAAAAATAATTTCGGCCCTTTTGCCCCAAAATAAGGGGAATTTCAGCCTTATTACCTCGAAATAAGAGAAATTTCTGCCATTTGCCCCAAAATAAGGGGCATTTCTGCATTTTTGCCACAAAATAAAGAAAATTACTGCATGTTTTACCCCAAAATTAGGTAAATTTCTGCAATGTTGCTCCAAAATACGAGGATTTTCTGCCTTTATCGCCGAAAATGAGGGGAATGCATACCTTTTTGCCAAAAAAAGGATAATTTCATCATTTTTGCCCCAAAATAAGGGGAATTTCTACCTTTTTGCCTCTAAATAAGTGGAATTTCTGTCTTTTTCTCCCAGAACAAAGGGAATTTCTGTCTTTTTTGCCCCAAAATAAGGGGAAATTCTGACTTATTACCCTGAAATAAGTGAAATTTCTTCAATTTTGCCCCAAAATAAGGAAAATTTCTGCTTTTGCCCCCAAAAAAGGAGAATTTCAGCTTTTTTACCTCGAAATAAAGGGAATTTCTGCAATTTTGCTCCAAATACGGGGAATTTCTGCCTTTTTGCCCGAAAATAAGGGGAATGCATACCTTTTTGCTATAAAAAAGGGAAATTTCTTCATTTTTGCCCCAAAATAAGGGGAATTTCAGCCTTTTTACCTCAAAATAAGGGGAATTTCTGCATTTTTGTCACAAAATATTAAGAATTTCTGCCTTTTTGCCCTAAAATAAAGAAAATTTCTGCCTTTTTTTCCTGAAATAAGTGAAATTTCTGCAATTTTGACCCAAAATAAGGGAAATTTCTGCAATTTGGCACCAAAATAAGGGAAATTTCTGGAATTTTGCCCCAAAATAAGTGGAATTTCTGAGTTTTGCCCCAAAATAAGGGGAATTTCTGATTTTTGGCCCAACATATAGGGAATTTCTGCCTTTTTGCCCAACAACTAGGGGAATTTCTGCAATTTTGCTCCAAAATATAGGGAATTTCTGCATTTTTGCCAGAAAATAAGGGGAATGTATACCTTTTGCCACAAAAAAAGGAAATTTCTTCATTTTTGCCCCAAAATAAGAGGAATTTCTTCCTTTTCCCCTCAAAATAAGTGAAATTTCTGTCTTTTTACCCAAAAATAAACGGAATTTCTGCCTTTTTGCCCCAAATAAGGGAAATTTTTGAATTTTTTCCCAGAAATAAGTAAAATTTCTGCAATTTTGCCCCAAAATAAGAGAAATTTCTGCCTTTTTGCCACAAAATAAGGGGAATTTCTGTCTTTTTGCCCCAAAATAAGGGGAATTTCAGCATTTTTCCTCATAATAAGGGGAATCTTTGTATTTTTGCCCCAAAATATGGGGAATTTCTGCATTTTTGCTCCAAAATAGAGAAATTTTCTGCAATTTTGTACCAAAATACAAGAAATTCCTGCCCTTTTGTCCTAAAACAAGAGAAATTCCTGTCTTCTTATTCTGAAATAATTGAAATTTCTGCAATTTTGAACAAAATAAGAAAAATTTCTGCAATTTTGCCACAAAATAAGGGATATTTCTGCAATTTTGCCCCAAAATAAGGAGAATTTCTGTCTTTTTTCCCCAAAATTATGTGTATTTCTGCATTTTCACTCTAAATTAGGGGAACTTGTGCAATTTTGCTTCAAAATACGGGGAATTTGAGCCTTATTGCACCAAAATAAAGGGAATTTCTGCATTTTTCACCAATATAAGGGGAATTTCTGAAATTTTGCTCCAGAGTACGGGGAATTTTTGCCTTATAGCACAAAATTAAGTGGAATTTCTGCATTTTTGCCCTGAAATATTTGAAATTTCTGCAATTTTACCCCAAAATATAGGGAATTTCTGTTTTTGGCCCCAAAATTAGGGGAATTTCTGCTTTTTGCCCCAAAATAAGGCAAATTTCTGACTTTTTGCCCTGAAATAAGTGAAATTTCTGCAATTTTGCCCCAAAATAAGGGGAATATCTGCCTTTTTGCCCAGAATAAGGGGAATTTCAGGATTTTACCTCCAAATAAGGGGAATTTCTGCCTTTTTGCCACAAAATATGGGGAATATCTGCCTTATTGCCCCCAAATAAGGAAAATTTCTGCTTTTCTGCCCCAATTAACGGGAATTTCTGCCTTTTTGCTGCAAAGTAAAGGGAATTTCTGCCTTTTTGCCCCAAAATAAGAGGAATTTCATCCTTTTAACCTCAAAATAAGGGGAATTTCTGCCTTTTGCCCCAAATTATGGGGAATTTCTGCCTTTTTGTTCCAAAATAAGAAAAATTTCTTCAATTTTGTACCAAAATCGAAGAAATTTCTGCTTTTTGTCCCAAAAAAAAATTTCTGACTTTTTGTCCTGAAATAAATGAAATTTCTGCAATTTTGCCCGAAAATAAGAAAAATTTCTGCCTTTTTGCCACAAAATATAAAAAAATTTCTGCCTTCTTGCCACAAAATAAGAAAAATTTCTGCAATTCTGTACCAAAATAAAAGAAATTTCTCCAATTTTGACCCAAAATAAGGGAAATTTCTTCAATTTTCCCCCAAAATAAGGAGAATTTCTGTATTTTTGCACCAAAATAAAGGGAATTTCTGCCTTTTTGCCCCAAAATTAGGGGAGTTTCTGCAATTTTGCTTCAAAATACAGGGAATTTCTGCCTCTTTCCCCGAAAATAAGAGGAACTTCGGCCTTTTTGCCCCAAATAAAAGGAATTTCTGCATTTTTGCCCCAATATTAGGGGAATTTCTGCAATTTTGCTCCAAAATACAGGGAATTTTTGCATTTTTGCCCGAAATTAAGGGGATTTTCTGCTTTTTGCACCCAAATAAGGGAAATTTCGGCAATTTTATCCCAAAATAAGGGGAATTTCTGCTTTTTTGCCCCAAAATAAAGAAAATTTCGGCATTTTTGCCCCAAAATAAGAAAAAATTTTGCTTTTGTTCTCTGAAATAAGTGAAATTTCTGCAATTTTGCCCTAAAATAAGAGAAATTTCTGCAATTTTTCCCCATAATAAAGGAAATTTCTACAATTTTCTCCAAATTAAGGGAATTTCTGTTTTTTGCTCCCAAATATAAGAAATTTCTGCAATTTTGCCCTAAAATAAGGGGAATTTCTGACTTTTTCCCCAAAATAAGGAGAATTTCTGCCGTTTAGCCCCAAAATAAAGGGAATTTCTTAATTTTCCCCCAATATTAGGGGAATTTCTGCGTTTTACATCTAAATAAGGGGAATTTCTGGATTTTACCCCCAAAAATGGGGAATTTCTGCCTTTTTGTTCCAAAATAAAAAAAAATTTCTTAAATTTTGGACCATAATAAAAGAAATTTCTGCTTTTTGCCCCAAAATAAGGGAAATTTCTGACTTTTTACCCTGAAATAAATGAAATTTCTGCAATTTTGCCTGAAAATAAGGGAAATTTGTGCCTTTTTGCCCCAAAATGAGGGGAATTTCTGCCTTTTTGCACCAAAATATGGGGAATATCTGCCTTTTTGCTCCAAAATAAAGGAAATTTCTGCATTATTGCACCAATATTAGAGGAATTTCTGCAATGTTGCTCCAAAATACGGGTCATTTCTGCCTTTTTGCCCGAAATTAAGTGAAATTTCTGCCTTTTTGTCCCAAAATAAGTGAAATATCTGCAATTTTACCCAAAAATAAGGGATTTGATATTTTTGCCCCAAAATAAGTGGAATTTCTATCATTTTGCCATGAAATATTTGAATTTTTTTCAATTTTACCCCAAAATAATAAGAATTTCTGCCTTTTTGCCCCAAAATAAGGGGAATTTTAGCCTTATTACCTCAAAATAAGGGGAATTTCTGCCTTTTGCCACAAAATATGGGAAATTTCTGCCTTTTTGTTTCAAAATAAAGAAAATTTCTTCAATTTTGTACCAAAATAGAAGAAATTTCTGATTTTTGCCCCAAAATAAAAGGAATTTCTGACTTTTTGTCCTGAAATAAATGAAATTTCTCCAATTTTGCCTGAAAATAAGAAAAATTTCTGCCTTTTTCCACAAAATATATAAAATTTCTGCCTTCTTGCCACAAAATAAGAAATATTTCTGCAATTCTGTACCAAAATGAAAGAAATTTCTCCAATTTTGCCCCAAAATAAGAGAAATTTCTGCAATTTTGCCCCAAAATAAGGGAAATTTCTTCAATTTTGCCCCAAAATAAGGGGAATTTCTGATTTTTTCCCCGAAATAAGGAGAATTTCTGTATTTTTGCCCCAAAATAAAGGGAATTTCTGAATTTTTGCCCCAAAATTAGGGGAGTTTCTGCAATTTTGCTTCAAAATACAGGGAATTTCTGATTCTTTCCCCGAAAGTAAGAGGAACTTCTGCGTTTTTAGCCCAATGAAAGGAATTTCTGCATTTTTGCCCCAATATTAGGGGAATTTCTGCAATTTTGCTCCAAAATACGGGGAATTTTTGCCTTTTTACCCGAAATTAAGGGGATTTTCTGCCTTTTTGCTCCCAAATAAGGGAAATTTCGGCAATTTTATCACAAAATAAGGGGAATTTCTGCTTTTTTGCCAAAAATAAAGGAAATTTCTGCATTTTTGCCCCAAAATAAGAAAAAATTTTGCTTTTTTTCTCTGAAATAAGTGAAATTTCTGCAATTTTGCCCTAAAATAAGAGAAATTTCTGCAATTTTTCCCCATAGTAAAAGAAATTTCTGCAATTTTCCCCAAATTATGAGAATTTCTGATTTTTACCGCCAAATAAAAGAAATTTCTGCAATTTTGCCCTAAAATAAGGGGAATTTGTGACTTTTTCCCCAAAATAAGGGGAATGTCTGCCTTTTAGCCCCAAAATTAAGGGAATTTCTTCATTTTCCCATAATATTAGGGGAATTTCTGCGTTTTTCCTCTAAATAAGGGGAATTTCTGGATTTTACACCAAAAAATGGGGAATTTCTGACTTTTTGTTCCAAAAAAAGGAAAATTTCTTAAATTTTGTACCATAATAAAAGAAATTTCTGCTTTTTGCCCCAATATAAGGGGAATTTCTGACTTTTAACCCTGAAATAAATGAAATTTCTGCAATTTTGCCTGAAAATAAGGGAAATTTTTGCCTGTTTGCCCCAAAATGAGGGGAATTTCTGCATTTTGCCCCAAAATATGAGGAATTTCAGAATTTTACCTCAAAATGAGGGGAATTTCAGTCTTTTTGCACCAAAATATGGGGAATATCTGCCTTTTTGCTCCAAAATAAAGGGAATTTCTGCATTATTGCACCAATATTAGAGGAATTTCTGCAATTTTGCTCCGATATACGGGTCATTTCGGCCTTTTTGCCTGAAATTAAGTGGAATTTCTGCCTTTTTGTCCCAAAATAAGTGAAATATCGGCAATTTTAGCCAAAAATAAGGTATTTAATCTTTTTGCCCCAAAATAAGGGGAATTTCTGCCATTTTGCCCTGAAATATTTGAAATTTTTTTAATTTTACCCCAAAATAAAAAGAATTTCCGCCTTTTTGCCTCAAAATAAGGGGAATTTCAGCCTTTTTACCTCAAAATAAGGGGAATTTCTGCCTTTTGCCACAAAATATGGGGAATTTCTACCTTTTTGTTCCAAAATAAGGAAAATTTCTTCAATTTTGTACCAAAATAGAAGAAATTTCTGCTTTTTGCCCCAAAATAAAAGGAATTTCTGACTTTTTGTCCTGAAATAAATGAAATTTCTGCAATTTTGCCCGAAAATAAGAAAAATTTGTGCCTTTTTGCCACAAAATATAAAAAATTTCTGCCTTCTTGCCACAAAATAAGAAAAATTTCTGCAATTCTGTACCAAAATAAAAGAAATTTCTCAATTTTGCCCCAAAATAAGGAAAATTTCTGCAATTTTGCCCCAAAATAAGGGAAATTTCTTCAATTTTGTCTCAAAATAAGAAGAATTTCTGTATTTTTGCCCCTAAATAAATGAAATTTCTGATTTTTTGGCCCAAAATTAGGAAAGTTTCAGCAATTTTGTTTCAAAATACAGAAAATTGTTGCCTCTTTCCCAGAAAATAAGGGGAATTTCTGCCTTTTTGCCACAAGTAAAAGGAATTTCTGCATTTTTGCCCCAATATTTGGGGAATTTCTGCAATTTTGCTCCAAAATACGGGGAATTTTTGCCTTTTTCCCCGAAATTAAAGGGATTTTCTGCCTTTTTGCCCCCAAATAAGGGAAATTTCGGCAATTTTATCTCAAAATAAGGGGAATTTCTGCTTTTTTGCCAAAAAATAAAGAAAATTTCTGCATTTTTGCCCAAAAATAAGAAAAATTTTTGCTTTTTTTCTCTGAAATAAGTGAAATTTCTGCAATTTTGCCCTAAAATAACAGAAATTTCTGCAATTTTTCCCCAAATTAAGGGAATTTCTGTTTTTTATCACCAATTAAAGGAAATTTCTACAATTTTGCCCTAAAAAAAGGGGAATTTGTGACTTTTTCCCCAAAATAAGGGGAATTTCTGCCTTTTAGCTCCAAAATAAAGGGAATTTCTTCATTTTCCCCCAATATTAGAGGAATTTCTGCGTTTTACCTCTAAATAAGGAGAATTTCTGGATTTTACCCTAAAAAATGGGGAATTTCTGCCTTTTTGTTCCAAAAAAAAAGAAAATTTCTTAAATTTTGTACCATAATAAAAGAAATTTCTGCTTTTTGCCCCAAAATAAGAGGAATTTCTGACTTTTTACCCTGAAATAAATGAAATTTCTGCAATTTTGCCTGAAAATAAGGGAAATTTGTGCCTTTTTGCCTCAAAATGAGGGAAATTTCTAACTTTTGCCCCAAAATATGAGGAATTTCAGCATTTTACCTCAAAATGAGGGGAATTTCAGCCTTTTTGCACCAAAATATGGGGAATATCTGCCTTTTTGTTACAAAAAAAGAAAATTTCTTAAATTTTTTACCATAATAAAAGAAATTTCTGCTTTTTGCCCCAAAATAAGGGGAATTTCTGATTTTTGCCCCGAAATAAGGAGAATTTCTGTATTTTTGCCCCAAAATAAAGGGAATTTCTGCATTTGTGCCCCAAAATTAGGGAAGTTTCTGAAAATTTGCTTCAAAATACAGGTAATTTCTGCCTCTTTCCCCAAAAATAAGTGGAACTTCTGCCTTTTTGCCCCAAATAAAAGTAATTTCTGCATTTTTGCCCCAATATTAGGGGAATTTCTGCAATTTTGCTCCAAAATACGGGGAATTTTTGCCTTTTTGCCCGAAATTAAGGGGATTTTCTGCCTTTTTGCCCCCAAATAAGGGAAATTTCGGCAATTTTATCCCAAAATAAGGGGAATTTCTGCTTTTTTGCCCAAAAATAAAGGAAATTTCTGCATTTTTGCCCCAAAATAAGAAAAATTTTTGCTTTTCTTTTTTGAAATAAGTGAAATTTCTGCAATTTTTCCCTAAAATAAGAGAAATTTCTGCAATTTTTCCCCATAATAAAGGAAATTTCTGCAATTTTCCCCAAATTAAGGGATTTCTGTTTTTTACCGCCAAATAAAAGAAATTTCTGCAATTTTGCCCTAAAATAAGGGGAATGTGTGACTTTTTCCCCAAAATAAGGGAAATGTCTGCCTTTTAGCCTCAAAATAAAGGGAATTTCCTCATTTTCCCCCAATATTAGGGGAATTTCTGCATTTTACATCTAAATAAGGGGAATTTCTGGATTTTACCCCAAAAAATGGGGAATTTCTGCCTTTTTGTTCCAAAAAAAGAAAATTTCTTAAATTTTTTACCATAATAAAAGAAATTTCTGCTTTTTGCCCCAAAAGAAGGGGAATTTCCCTCTTTTTACCCTGATATAAAGGAAATTTCTGCAATTTTGTCTGAAAATAAGGAAAATTTGTGCCTTTTTGCCCCAAAATATGAGGAATTTCAGCATTTTACCTCAAAATGAGAAGAATTTCAGCCTTTTTGCACCAAAATATGGGGAATATCTGCTTTTTTGCTCCAAAATAAAGGGAATTTCTGCATTATTGCACCAATATTAGAGGAATTTCTGCAATTTTGCTCTAAATACGGGTCATTTCTGCCTTTTTGCCCGACATTAAGTGGAATTTCTGCCTTTTTGTCCCGAAATAATTGAAATATCTGCAATTTTACCCAAAAATAAGGGATTTCATCTTTTTGCCCAAAAATAAGGAGAATTTCTGCCATTTTGCTCTGAAATATTTGAAATTTCTACAATTTTACCCCAAAATAAAAGAATTTCTGCCTTTTTGCCCCAAAATAAGGGGAATTTCAGACTTATTACCTCAAAATAAGGGGAATTTCTGCCTTTTCGCCCCAAAATATAAGAAATTTCTGCCTTTTTGCTGCAAAATAAGGAAAATTTCTGCAATTTTGCCCCAAAGTAAGGGGACTTTCTCCCTTTTGGCCCCTAAATAAAGGAAATTTCAAACTTTTTACCTGAAAATAAGTGAAATTTCTGCAATTTTGCCCCAAATAAAGGAAATTTCTTCAATTTTGCCCAAAAATAAAGGAAATTTCTGGAATTTTGCCCCAAAATAAGGGGAATTTCTGATTTTTGCCCCAAAATAAAGAGAATTTCTGCCTTTTGCCCCAAATTTAGGGGAATTTCTGCAATTTTGCTCCAAAACACGGGGAATTTCTGCCTTTTTTCCCGAAAATAAGGGGAATGCAAACCTTTTTGCCATAATAAAGGGAAATTTCTTGATTTTTGCCCCAAAATGAGGGGAATTTCTTCCTTTTTGCCACTAAATAAGTGGAATTTCTGTCTTTTCCCCCAAAACAAAAAGAATTTCTGTCTTTTTTTGCCCCAAAATAAGGGGAATTTCTGACTTATTACCCTCAAATAAGTGAAATTTCTTCAATTTTGCCCCAAAATAAGGGGAATTTCTGACTTTTTACCCCCAAATAAGGGGAATTTCAGACTTTTCACCTCAAAATAAGGGGAATTTCTGCATTTTTGCAACAAAATATTAGGAATTTCTGCCCTTTTGCCCTAAAATAAGGAAAATTTCTGCCTTTTATTCCTGAAATAAGGGAAATTTCTGCAATTTTGCCCCCAAAAAATGGAAATTTCTGCATTTTGCCTTAAAATAAGGGAAATTTCTGGAATTTTGCCCCAAAATAAGTGGAATTTCTGAGCTTTGCCCCAAAATAAGAATTTCTGTCTTTTTGCCCTAACATATAGGGAATTTCTGCCTTTTTGCCCCACAATTAGGGGAATTTCTAGAATTTTGCTCCAAAATACGGGGAATTGCTGCCTTTTTGCCCGAAAATTAAAAGAATGCAAACCTTTTTGCCATAAAAAATGGAAATTTTTTCATTTTTGCCCCAAAATAAGGGGAATTTCTGCCTTTTTGCATCTAAATAAGTGGAATTTCTTTTTCCCCCAAAACAAAGGGAATTTCTGTCTATTTTGCCCCAAAATAAGGGGAATTTCTGACTTATTACCCTGAAATAAGTGAAATTTCTTCAATTTTGCCCCAAAATAAGGAAAATTTCTTCCTTTTTGCCCGCAAATAATGGGAATTTCAGCCTTTTTACCTCAAAATAAAAGGAATTTCTGAATTTTTGCCACAAAATATTAGGAATTTCTGCACTTTTGCTCTAAAATATGAAAAATTTCTGCGTTTTTTTCCTGAAATAAGGAAATTTCTGCAATTTTGACCCAAAATATGGAATTTCTGCAATTTTGCCCCAAAATAAGGGAAATTTCTGGAATATTGCCCCAAAATAAGTGGAATTTTTGAGTTTTGCCCCATAATAAGGAGAATATCTGTCTTTTTGCCCCAACATATAGGGAATTACTGCCTTTTTGCCCCACAACTAGGGGAATTTCTGCAATTTTGCTCCAAAATACGGGGAATTTCTGCTTTTTTGCCCGAATATAAGGGGAATGTATATCTTTTGCCACAAAAAAGAGAAATTTCTTCATTTTACCCAAAATAATAGGAATTTCTGCATTTTTACCCCAAAATAAACGGAATTTCTGTATTTTTGCCCCAAAATAAGGGGAATTTTTGAATTTTGCCCTGAAATAAGTTAAATTTCTGCAATTTTGCCACAAAATAAAAGAAATTTCTGCCTTTTTGCCACAAAATAAGGGGCATTTCTGTCTTTTTGCCTCAAAATAAGGGGAATTTCAGCCTTTTTACCTCATAATATCGGGAATCTCTCCTTTTTTGCCCCAAAATATAGGGAGTTTCTGCATTTTTGCCTCAAAATAATGAAAATTTCTGCAATTTTCTACAAAAATAAAAGAAATTTCTTCCCTTTTGCCCCAAAACAAGAGAAATTCCTGTCTTCTTTCCCTGAAATAAGTGAAATTTCTGCAATTTTGCTCAAAATAAGAAAAATTTCTGCAATTTTGCCCCAAAATAAGAGGAATTTCTGAGTTTTTGCCCTGAAATAAAGAAAATTTCTGTCTTTTTGCCCCAAAGTAATGTGTATTTCTGCATTTTCCCTCAAAATTAGGAAAATTTGTGCAATTTTGCTTCAAAATACAAAGGATTTCAGCCTTATTTCACCAAAATAAAGGGAATTTCTGCATTTTTGCACCAATATAAGGGGAATTTCTGAAATTTTGCTCCAAAATACGGGAAACTTCTGCCTTATAGCCCGAAATTAAGTGGAATTTCTGCCTTTTTACCCTGAAATATTTGAAATTTCTGCTATTTTACCCCAAAATAAGGGGAATTTCTGTTTTTGGCCCCAAAATTAGGGGAATTTCTGCTTTTTGCCCCAAAGTAAGGCAAATTTCTGACTTTTTGCCCTGAAATAAGTGAAATTTCTGCAATTTTGCCCCAAAATAAGGCGAATTTCTGCCTTTTTGCCAAAATAAGGGGATATTCAGCATTTTACCTCCAAATAAAAGGAATTTCTGCCTTTTTGCCACAAAATATGGCGAATTTCTGCCTTATTGCTTCCTAAGAAGGAAAATTTCTGCTTTTCTGCCCCAATTAACAGGAATTTCTGCCTTTTGCCACAAAGTAAAGGGAGTTTCTGCCTTTTTGCCCCAAAATAAGGGGAATTTCAGCCTTTTTACCTCAAAAAAAAAAAAAAGAATTTCTGCCTTTTGCCCCAAAATATGGGGAATTTCTGCCTTTTTGTTCTAAAATAATGAAAATTTCTTCAATTTTGTACTAAAATAAAAAAAATTTCTGCTTTTTGCCCCAAAATAAAAGGAATTTCTGACTTTTTGTCCTGAAATAAATAAAATTTCTGCAATTTTGCCTGAAAATAAGAAAAATTTGTGCCTTTTTGCCACAAAATATAAAAAATTTCTGCCTTCTTTCCACAAAATAAGAAAAATTTCTGCAATTCTGTACCAAAATAAATTTCTCCAATTTTGCCCCAAAATAAGGGAAATTTCTGCAATTTTGCCCCAAAATAAGGGAAATTTCTTCAATTTTGCCCCAAAATAAGGGGAATTTCTGACTTTTTGCCCCAAAATAAGGAGAATTTCTGTATTTTTGCCCCAAAATAAAGGGAATTTCTTCCTTTTTGCCCAAAAATTAGGGGAGTTTCTGCAATTTTGCTTCAAAATACAGGGAATTTCTGCCTCTTTACCCGTAGACAAGGGGAACTTCTGCCATTTTGCCCCAAATAAAAGGAATTTCTGCATTTTTGCCCCAATATTAGGGGAATTTCTGCAATTTTGCTCCAAAATACGGGGAATTTCTGCCCTTTTGCCCGAAATTAAGGGGATTTTCTGCCTTTTTGCCCCCAAATAAGGGAAATTTCTGCAATTTTATCCCAAAATAAGGGGAATTTCTGCCTTTTTGCCCCAAAATAAGGGGAATTTCTGCTTTTTGCTTTGAAATATGTGAAATTTCTGCAATTTTATCCCAAAATAAGGGAAATTTCTGCCTTTTTGCCCCAAAATATAAAAAAAAATTGATTTTTTCCCTGAAATAAGTGAAATTTCTGCAATTTTGCCCTAAAATAAGGGAAATTTCTGCAATTTTTCCTCATAATAAAGGAAATTTATGCAATTTTTCCCCAAAATAAGGGGAATTTCTCTTTTTTGCCCCAAAATAACTGAAATTTCTGCAATTTAGCCCTAAAATGAGGGGAATTTCTGCCTTTTGCCCCAAAATAAGGGGAATTTCTGCTTTTTTGCCCCAAAATAAAGAAAATTACTGCATGTTTTACCCCAAAATTAGGTGAATTTCTGCAATTTTGCTCAAAATATGGGGATTTTCTGCCTTTTTCAACAAAAATAAGGGGAATTTCTGCCATTTTGCCACGAAATAAGTGAAATTTCTGCAGTTTTACCCCAAAATAAGGAAAATTTCTGCCTTTTTGCCCCAAAATAAGGGGAATTTCAGCCTTTTTTCCTCAAAATAAGGGGAATTTCTGCCTTTTACCCCAAAATATGGGGAATTTCTGCCTTTTTGTTCCAAAATAAGGAAAATTTCTTCAATTTTGTACTAAAATAAAAGAAATTTCTGCTTTTTGCCCCAAAATAAAAGGAATTTTTGACTTTTTGTCCTGAAATAAATGAAATTTCTGCAATTTTGCCTGAAAATAAGAAAAATTTGTGCTTTTTTGCCACAAAATAAAAAAATTTCTGCCTTCTTACCACAAAATAAGAAAAATTTCTGCAATTCTGCACCAAAATAAATTTCTTTAATTTTGCCCCAAAATAAGGGAAATTTCTGCAATTTTGCCCCAAAATAAGGGAAATTTCTTCAATTTTGCCCCAAAATAAGGAGAATTTCTGACTTTTTGCCCCGAAATAAGGAGAATTTTTTTATTTTTGCCCAAAAATAAAGGGTATTTCTTCCTTTTTGCTTAAAAATTAGGGGAGTTTCTACAATTTTGCTACAAAATACAGGGTATTTCTGCCTCTTTACCCGAAAACAATTGGAACTTCTTCTTTTTGCCCCAAATAAAAAAAAATTTTGCATTTTTGACCCAATATTAGGGGAATTTCTGCAATTTTGCTCCACAATACAGGGAATATCTGGCTTTTTGCCCGAAATTAAGGGGATTTTCTACCTTTTTGCCCCGAAATAAGGGAAATTTCTGCAATTTTATCCCAAAATAAGGGGAATTTCTGCCTTTTTGCCCCAAAATAAGGGGAATTTCTGCATTTTTGCCCCAAAATATGAAAAAATTTTGATTTTTTCTCGGAAATAAGTGAAATTTCTGAAATTTTGCCCTAAAATAAGGGAAATTTCTGCAATTTTTCCTCATAATAAAGGAAATTTATGCAATTTTTCCCCAAAATAAGGGGAATTTCTGTTTTTTGCCCCAAAATAACTGAAATTTCTGCAATATTGCCCTAAAATGAGGGGAATTTTTGCCTTTTGCCCCAAAATAAGGGGAATTTCTGCCTTTTTGCCCCAAAATAAGGGGAATTTCAGCCTTTTTACCTCAAAAAAAGGGAATTTCTGCCTTTTGCCCCAAAATATGGGGAATTTCTGCCTTTTTGTTCCAAAATAAGGAAAATTTCTTCAATTTTGTACTAAAATAAAAGAAATTTCTGCTTTTTGCCCCAAAATAAAAGGAATTTCTGACTTTTTGTCCTGAAATAAATGAAATTTCTGCAATTTTGCCTGAAAATAAGAAAAATTTTTGCCTTTTTGCCACAAAATATAAAAAATTTCTGCCTTCTTGCCACAAAATAAGAAAAATTTCTGCAATTCTGTACCAAAATAATAGAAATTTCTCCAATTTTGCCCCAAAATAAAAAAAATTTCTTCAATTTTGCCCGAACATAATGGGAATTTCTGACTTTTTGCTCTGAAATAAGGAGAATTTCTGTATTTTTGCCCCAAAATAAAGGGATTTTCTTCCTTTTTGCCCAAAAATTAGGGGAGTTTCTGCAATTTTGCTTCAAAATACAGGGAATTTCTGCCTCTTTACCCAAAAACAATTGGAACTTCTGCCATTTTGCCCCAAATAAAAGGAATTTCTGCATTTTTGCCCCAATATTAGGGGAATTTCTGCAATTTTGCTCCAAAATATGGGGAATTTCTGCCTTTTTGCCCGAAATTAAGGGGATTTTCTGTATTTTTGCCCCCAAATATGGAAAATTTTTGCAATTTTATCCCAAAATAAGGCGAATTTCTGCCTTTTTGCCCCAAAATAAGGGGAATTTCTGCCTTTTGCCCTGAAATATGTGAAATTTCTGCAATTTTATCCCAAAATAAGGGGAATTTCTGCCTTTTTGCCCCAAAATAAGGGAAATTTCTGCATTTTTGCCCCAAAATATGAAAATTTTTTGATTTTTTTCTCTGAAATAAGTGAAATTTCTGCAATTTTGCCCTAAAATAAAGGAAATTTCTACAATTTTTCCTCATAATAAAGGAAATTTATGCAATTTTTCCCCAAAATAAGGGGAATTTATGATTTTTGCCCCAAAATAACTGAAATTTCTGCAATTTTGCTCTAAAATGAGGGGAATTTCTGCCTTTTGCCTTAAAATAAGGGGAATTTCTGCCTTTTTGCCCCAAAATAAAGAAAATTACTGCATGTTTTACCCCAAAATTAGGTGAATTTCTGCAATTTTGCTCCAAAATATGGGGATTTTCTGCCTTTTTCAACGAAAATAAAGGGAATTTCTGCCATTTTGCCACAAAATAAGTGAAATTTCTGCAGTTTCACCCCAAAATAAGGGGAATTTCTGCCTTTTTGCCCCAAAATTAGGGGAATTTCTGCTATTTTGCTCTAAAATCCGGGGAATTTCTGCCTTTTTGCCCTAAAATAAAGAGAATGTATATGTTTTTGCCATAAAGAAGTGAAATTTCTTCACTTTTGCCCCAAAATAAGCGAATTTTCCGCCTTTTTGACTCAAAAAAAGGGCAATTTCTGCCTTTTCCCTAAAAATAAACGGAATTTCTGTTTTTTTGCCCCAAAAAAGGGGAATTTCTGACTTTTTTGCCCTGAAATAAGTGAAATTTCTAAAATTTTTCCTCAAAATAAGGGAAATGTCTGCTTTTTGTCCCAAAATAAGGGGAATTTCTGCCTTTTTGCCCCAAAATAAGAGGAATTTCAGCCTTTTTTCCTCAAAATAAGGGGAATTTCTGCCTTTTGCCCCAATATATGGAGAATTTCTGCATTTTGCCCCAAAATAAGAAAAATTTCTGCAATTTTGTACCAAAATAAAAGAAATTTCTGCCTTTTTGCCCCAAAATAAGAAATTTCTGCCTTTTTTCCCTGAAATAAGTGAAATTTCTGCAATTATGCCCCAAAATAAGGGAAATTTCTGCAATTTTGCCCCAAAGTAAAGGAAATTTCTGCAATTTTGCCCCAAATAAGGGGAATTTCTGAATTTTTGCACCCAAAAAAAGGAGATTTTCTGTCTATTTGCCCCAAAATAAGGAGAATTTCAGCCTTTTTACCCAAAAATTATGAGAATTTCTGCAATTTTTCTTCAAAATACGGAAAATTTCTGCCTTTTAGCCCCAAAATATTGGGAATTTCTGCATTTTTCCCCTATATTAGGGGAATTTCTGCATTTTACATCTAAATAAGGGGAATTTCTGCATTTTACCTCAAAATAAAAGAATTTCTGCCTTTAACCCCAAAATATAGGAAATTTCTGCATTTTTGTTCCAAAATAAAGAAAATTTCTTCAATTTTGTACCATAATCAAAGAAATTTCTCATTTTTGCCCCAAAATAAAGGGAATTTCTGACTTTTTACCCTGAAATGAATGAAATTTCTGCAATTTTGCATGAAAATATGGGAAATTATTGCCTTTTTGCCTCAAAATAAGGGGAATTTCTGCCTTTTGCCCCAAAATATGGGGAATTTCAGGATTTTACTTCAAAATAAATGGAATTTCTGCATTTTTGCCCTGATATATGTGAAATTTCTGCAATTTTACCCCCAAATAAGGTGAATTTCTGCCTTTTGGCCCCCAAATAATGGGAATTTCTGCCTCTTTGCCACAAAATAAGAAAAATTTTTGCTTTTTTTCTCTGAAATAAGTGAAATTTCTGCAATTTTGCCCTAAAATAAGGGAAATTTCTGCAATTTTTCCCCATAATAAATCAAATTTCTGAAATTTTGCTGCAAAATAATGGGATTTTCTGTTTTTTGCCCCCAAATAAGGGATATTTCTGCAATTTTGCCCTAAAATAAGAAGAATTTCTGCAATTTGCCCTAAAATAAGGGGAATTTCTGCCTTTTGGCCACAAAATAAGAAAAATTACTTCATGTTTTACCCCAAAATTATGTGATTTTCTAAAATTTTACTCCAAAATATGAGGATTTTCTGCCTTTTTCGCCGAAAATAAGGGGAATTTCTGCCATTTTGCAGCGAAATAAGTGAAATTTCTCCAGTTTTACCCCAAAATAAGAAAAATTTCTGCCTTTTTGCCCCAAAATTAAGGGAATTTCTGCAATTTTGCTTCAAAATCCGGAGAATTTCTGCTTTTTTGCCCGAAAATAAATGGAATGTATACCTTTTTGCCATAAAAAAAGGAAATTTCTTCACTTTTGCCCCAAAATAATGGGATTTTCATCCTTTTTGACTGAAAATAAGTGCAATTTTTACCTTTTCCCCAAAAATAACCGGAATTTCTGTCTTTTTGCCCCAAAATAAGGGGAATTTCTGAATTTTTGCCCTGAAGTAAGTGAAATTTCTAAAATTTTTCCCCAAAATAATGGAAATGTCTGCTTTTTTGACCCAAAATAAGGGGATTTTCTGCCTTTTTGCCCCAAAATAAGGGAAATTTCAGCCTTTTTTCCTCAAAATAATGGGAATTTCTGCCTTTTTGCCTAAAAATATGAAGAATTTCTGCCTTTTTGCCACAAAATAAGAAAAATTTCTGCAATTTTGTACCCAAATAAAAGAAATTTCTGCCTTTTTGCCCCAAAATAAGAGAAATTTCTGCTTTTTTTCCCTGAAATAAGTGAAATTTCTGCAGTTTTGCCCCAAAATAAGGAAAATTTCTGCAATTTTGCTCCAATGTAAAGGAATTTTTTTTTGCCCCCAAATAAGGGAATTTTCTGAATTTTAGCTCCCGAAAAAAGGGGATTTTCTAATTTTTTGCCCCAAAATAAGGAGAATTTCTTCCTTTTTGCGCGAAAACTATGAGAATTTCTGCAATTTTGCTTCAAAATACGGGTAATTTCTGCCTTTTAGCCTCAAAATAAAAGAAATTTCTGCATTTTACCTCAAAATAAAAATAATTTCTGCATTTTGCCCCAAAATATGGGGAATTTCTGCCTTTTTGTTCCAAAATAAAAAAAAAAATTCTTCAAGTTTGTACCATAATAAATTTCTGCTTTTTGCCCCAAAATAAGGGGAATTTCTGACTTTTTGCCTTGAAATAAATGAAATTTCTGCAATTTTTCCCGAAAATAAAGGAAATTTGTGCCTTTTTGCCCCAAAATAAGAAGAATTTCTGCCTTTTGCCCCAAAATATGGGGAATTTCACCATTTTACCTAAAAATAAGAAAAATTTCAGCCTTTTTGCACCAAAATATGGGGAATTTCTTCCTTTTTGACTCCAAAATAAAGGGAATTTCTGCAATTTTGCACGAATATTAGGGGAATTTCTGCAATTTTGCTCCAAAATACGGGTCATTTCTGCCATTTTGCCCGAAATTAAGAAGATTTTCTGCATTTTTGCCCTCAAATAAGAGAAATTTCTGCAATTTTATTCCAAAATAAGGGGAATTTCTGCCTTTTTGCCCCAAAATAAAAAAAAATTTGCTTTTTATCCCTGAAAAAGGTGAAATTTCTGTAATTTTGCCCTAAAATAAGGGAAATTTCTGCAATTTTTCTACATAATAAACCAAATTTCTGCAATTTTGCCCCAAAATAAGGGGAATTTCTGTTTTTTGCCCTCAAATAAGGGAAATTTCTGCAATTTTGCCCTAAAATAGGGGAATTTCTGCCATTTGCCCCAAAATAAGGGGAAATTCTGCCTTTTTGCCACAAAATAAAGAAAATTACTGCATGTTTTACTTCATAATTAGGTGAATTTCTGCAATTTTGCTCCAAAATACGAGGATTTTCTGCCTTTTTCGCCGAAAATAAGGGGAATTTCTGCCATTTTGCCGATAAATAAGTGAATTTTCTGCAGTTTTACCGCAAAATACGGGGAATTTCTGCCTTTTTGCCCGAAAAGAAAGGGAATGTATACATTTTTGCCATAAAAAAAGGAAATTTCTTCACTTTTGTCCCAAAATAAGGGGATTTTCCACCTTTTTGACTCAAAATAAGTGCAATTTCTGCCTTTTCCCCAAAAATAAACGGAATTTCTGTCTTTTTGCCCCAAAATAAAGGGAATTTCTGACTTTTTACCCTGAAATAAGTGAAATTTCTAAAATTTTTCCCCAAAATAAGGGAAATGTCTGCTTTTTGCCCCCAAAAAAGGGGAATTTCTGCCTTTTTGCCCCCAAATAAGAAGAATTTCAGCCTTTTTACCTCAAAATAAGGGGAATTTCTGCCTTTTTGCCCCAAAATATGGGGAATTTCTGCTTTTTTGCCCAAAAATAAGAAAAATTTCTGCAATTTTGTACTAAAATAAAAGAAATTTCTACCTTTTTGCCCCAAAATAAGAGAAATTTTTGCCTTTTTTCACTGAAATAAGTGAAATTTCTGCAATTTTGCCCCAAAATAAGGAAAATAACTGCCATTTTGCAACAATGTAAAGGAAATTTCTGCAATTTTGCCCCAAAATAAGGGGATTTTCTGACTTCTTGCTCCCGAAAAAAGGGGATTTTCTGTCTTTTTACCCCAAAATAAGGAGAATTTCTGCATTTTTGCCCGAAAATTCTGAGAATTTCTGCAATTTTTCTTCAAAATACGGAAAATTTCTGCCTTTTAGCCCAAAAATAAAGGGAATTTCTGCCTTTTTCCCCAATATTATGGGAATTTCTGCATTTTACCTCTAAATAAGGGGAATTTCTGCATTTTACCTCAAAATAAGAAGAATTTCTGCCTTTTACCCCAAAATATGGGAAATTTCTGCCTTTTTGTTCCAAAATAAAGAAAATTTCTTCAATTTTGTACCATAATAAAAGAAATTTCTCTTTTTTGCCCCAAAATAAGAAGAATTTCTGCCTTTTGCCCCAAAATATGGAGAATTTCAGCATTTTACCTCAAAATAAGGGGAATTTCTGCCTTTTGCCCTGAAATATGTGAAATTTCTGCAATTTTACCCCAAAATAAGGTGAATTTCTGCATTTTTTGCCCCAAAATAATGGTAATTTTTGCATTTTTGCCAGAAATTATGAAAAATTTTTGCTTTTTTTTTTCTGAGATAAGTGAAATTTCTGCAATTTTGGCCTAAAATAAGGGAAATTTCTGCAATTTTTCCCCATAATAAAGCAAATTTTTGCAATTTTCCCCCAAAATAAGGGGAATTTCTGTTTTTTTGCCCCCAAATAAGAGAAATTTCTGCAATTTTGGCCTAAAATAAGGGAAATTTCTGCAATTTTTCCCCATAATAAAGCAAATTTCTGCAATTTTTCACCAAAATAAGGGGAATTTCTGTTTTTTGCCCCCAAATAAGAGAAATTTCTGCAATTTTGCCCTAAAATAAGGGGAATTTCTGCCATTTGCCCCAAAATAAGGGGAATTTCTGTTTTTTGCCCCCAAATAAAGCAAATTTCTGCACTTTTGCCCCAAAATAAGTGGAATTTCTGTTTCTTGCCCCCGAATAAGGGAAATTTTTGCAATTTTGCCCTAAAATAAGGGGAATTTCTGCCATTTGCCCCAAAATAAAAGGAATTTCTGCCTTTTTGCCACAAAATAAAGAAAATTACTGCATGTTTTACCCCAAAATTAGGTGAATATCTGCAATTTTGCTCCAAAATACGAGGATTTTCTGCCTTTTTCGCCGAAAATAAGGGGAATTTCTGCCATTTTGCCGCGAAATAAGTGAAATTTCTGCAGTTTTACCCCAAAATAAGGGTTATTTCTGCCTTTTTGCCCCCAAATTAGGGGAATTTCTGCAATTTTGCTCCAAAATACGGGTCATTTCTGCCATTTTGCCCGAAATTAAGAAGATTTTCTGCATTTTTGCCCTCAAATAAGAGAAATTTCTGCAATTTTATTCCAAAATAAGGGGAATTTCTGCCTTTTTGCCCCAAAATAAAAAAAATTTTGCTTTTTATCCCTGAAAAAGGTGAAATTTCTGTAATTTTGCCCTAAAATAAGGGAAATTTCTGCAATTTTTCCACATAATAAACCAAATTTCTACAATTTTGCCCCAAAATAAGGGGAATTTCTGTTTTTTGCCCTCAAATAAGGGAAATTTCTGCAATTTTGCCCTAAAATAGGGGAATTTCTGCCATTTGCCCCAAAATAAGGGGAAATTCTGCCTTTTTGCCACAAAATAAAGAAAATTACTGCATGTTTTACTTCATTATTAGGTGAATTTCTGCAATTTTGCTCCAAAATACGAGGATTTTCTGCCTTTTTCGCCGAAAATAAGGGGAATTTCTGCCATTTTGCCGATAAATAAGTGAATTTTCTGCAGTTTTACCGCAAAATACGGGGAATTTCTGCCTTTTTGCCCGAAAAGAAAGGGAATGTATACATTTTTGCCATAAAAAAGAAAATTTCTTCACTTTTGTCCCAAAATAAGGGGATTTTCCGCCTTTTTGACTCAAAATAAGTGCAATTTCTGCCTTTTCCCCAAAAATAAACGGAATTTCTGTCTTTTTGCCCCAAAATAAAGGGAATTTCTGACTTTTTACCCTGAAATAAGTGAAATTTCTAAAATTTTTCCCCAAAATAAGGGAAATGTCTGCTTTTTGCCCCAAAAAAGGGGAATTTCTGCCTTTTTGCCCCCAAATAAGAAGAATTTCAGCCTTTTTACCTCAAAATAAGGGGAATTTCTGCCTTTTTGCCCCAAAATATGGGGAATTTCTGCTTTTTTGCCCCAAAATAAGAAAAATTTCTGCAATTTTGTACTAAAATAAAAGAAATTTCTACCTTTTTGCCCCAAAATAAGAGAAATTTTTGCCTTTTTTCACTGAAATAAGTGAAATTTCTGCAATTTTGCCCCAAAATAAGGAAAATAACTGCCATTTTGCAACAATGTAAAGGAAATTTCTGCAATTTTGCCCCAAAATAAGGGGATTTTCTGACTTCTTGCTCCCGAAAAAAGGGGATTTTCTGTCTTTTTACCCCAAAATAAGGAGAATTTCTGCATTTTTGCCCGAAAATTCTGAGAATTTCTGCAATTTTTCTTCAAAATACGGAAAATTTCTGCCTTTTAGCCCAAAAATAAAGGGAATTTCTGCCTTTTTCCCCAATATTATGGGAATTTCTGCATTTTACCTCTAAATAAGGGGAATTTCTGCATTTTACCTCAAAATAAGAAGAATTTCTGCCTTTTACCCCAAAATATGGGAAATTTCTGCCTTTTTGTTCCAAAATAAAGAAAATTTCTTCAATTTTGTACCATAATAAAAGAAATTTCTCTTTTTTGCCCCAAAATAAGAAGAATTTCTGCCTTTTGCCCCAAAATATGGAGAATTTCAGCATTTTACCTCAAAATAAGGGGAATTTCTGCCTTTTGCCCTGAAATATGTGAAATTTCTGCAATTTTACCCCAAAATAAGGTGAATTTCTGCATTTTTGCCCCAAAATAATGGTAATTTTTGCATTTTTGCCAGAAATTATGAAAAATTTTTGCTTTTTTTTTCTGAGATAAGTGAAATTTCTGCAATTTTGGCCTAAAATAAGGGAAATTTCTGCAATTTTTCCCCATAATAAAGCAAATTTTTGCAATTTTCCCCCAAAATAAGGGGAATTTCTGTTTTTTTGCCCCCAAATAAGAGAAATTTCTGCAATTTTGGCCTAAAATAAGGGAAATTTCTGCAATTTTTCCCCATAATAAAGCAAATTTCTGCAATTTTTCCCCAAAATAAGGGGAATTTCTGTTTTTTGCCCCCAAATAAGAGAAATTTCTGCAATTTTGCCCTAAAATAAGGGGAATTTCTGCCATTTGCCCCAAAATAAGGGGAATTTCTGTTTTTTGCCCCCAAATAAAGCAAATTTCTGCACTTTTGCCCCAAAATAAGTGGAATTTCTGTTTCTTGCCCCCGAATAAGGGAAATTTTTGCAATTTTGCCCTAAAATAAGGGGAATTTCTGCCATTTGCCCCAAAATAAAAGGAATTTCTGCCTTTTTGCCACAAAATAAAGAAAATTACTGCATGTTTTACCCCAAAATTAGGTGAATATCTGCAATTTTGCTCCAAAATACGAGGATTTTCTGCCTTTTTCGCCGAAAATAAGGGGAATTTCTGCCATTTTGCCGCGAAATAAGTGAAATTTCTGCAGTTTTACCCCAAAATAAGGGTTATTTCTGCCTTTTTGCCCCCAAATTAGGGGAATTTCTGCAATTTTGCTCCAAAATACGGGTCATTTCTGCCATTTTGCCCGAAATTAAGAAGATTTTCTGCATTTTTGCCCTCAAATAAGAGAAATTTCTGCAATTTTATTCCAAAATAAGGGGAATTTCTGCCTTTTTGCCCCAAAATAAAAAAAATTTTGCTTTTTATCCCTGAAAAAGGTGAAATTTCTGTAATTTTGCCCTAAAATAAGGGAAATTTCTGCAATTTTTCCACATAATAAACCAAATTTCTACAATTTTGCCCCAAAATAAGGGGAATTTCTGTTTTTTGCCCTCAAATAAGGGAAATTTCTGCAATTTTGCCCTAAAATAGGGGAATTTCTGCCATTTGCCCCAAAATAAGGGGAAATTCTGCCTTTTTGCCACAAAATAAAGAAAATTACTGCATGTTTTACTTCATTATTAGGTGAATTTCTGCAATTTTGCTCCAAAATACGAGGATTTTCTGCCTTTTTCGCCGAAAATAAGGGGAATTTCTGCCATTTTGCCGATAAATAAGTGAATTTTCTGCAGTTTTACCGCAAAATACGGGGAATTTCTGCCTTTTTGCCCGAAAAGAAAGGGAATGTATACATTTTTGCCATAAAAAAGAAAATTTCTTCACTTTTGTCCCAAAATAAGGGGATTTTCCGCCTTTTTGACTCAAAATAAGTGCAATTTCTGCCTTTTCCCCAAAAATAAACGGAATTTCTGTCTTTTTGCCCCAAAATAAAGGGAATTTCTGACTTTTTACCCTGAAATAAGTGAAATTTCTAAAATTTTTCCCCAAAATAAGGGAAATGTCTGCTTTTTGCCCCAAAAAAGGGGAATTTCTGCCTTTTTGCCCCCAAATAAGAAGAATTTCAGCCTTTTTACCTCAAAATAAGGGGAATTTCTGCCTTTTTGCCCCAAAATATGGGGAATTTCTGCTTTTTTGCCCCAAAATAAGAAAAATTTCTGCAATTTTGTACTAAAATAAAAGAAATTTCTACCTTTTTGCCCCAAAATAAGAGAAATTTTTGCCTTTTTTCACTGAAATAAGTGAAATTTCTGCAATTTTGCCCCAAAATAAGGAAAATAACTGCCATTTTGCAACAATGTAAAGGAAATTTCTGCAATTTTGCCCCAAAATAAGGGGATTTTCTGACTTCTTGCTCCCGAAAAAAGGGGATTTTCTGTCTTTTTACCCCAAAATAAGGAGAATTTCTGCATTTTTGCCCGAAAATTCTGAGAATTTCTGCAATTTTTCTTCAAAATACGGAAAATTTCTGCCTTTTAGCCCAAAAATAAAGGGAATTTCTGCATTTTTCCCCAATATTATGGGAATTTCTGCATTTTACCTCTAAATAAGGGGAATTTCTGCATTTTACCTCAAAATAAGAAGAATTTCTGCCTTTTACCCCAAAATATGGGAAATTTCTGCCTTTTTGTTCCAAAATAAAGAAAATTTCTTCAATTTTGTACCATAATAAAAGAAATTTCTCTTTTTTGCCCCAAAATAAGAAGAATTTCTGCCTTTTGCCCCAAAATATGGAGAATTTCAGCATTTTACCTCAAAATAAGGGGAATTTCTGCCTTTTGCCCTGAAATATGTGAAATTTCTGCAATTTTACCCCAAAATAAGGTGAATTTCTGCATTTTTGCCCCAAAATAATGGTAATTTTTGCATTTTTGCCAGAAATTATGAAAAATTTTTGCTTTTTTTTTCTGAGATAAGTGAAATTTCTGCAATTTTGGCCTAAAATAAGGGAAATTTCTGCAATTTTTCCCCATAATAAAGCAAATTTTTGCAATTTTCCCCCAAAATAAGGGGAATTTCTGTTTTTTTGCCCCCAAATAAGAGAAATTTCTGCAATTTTGGCCTAAAATAAGGGAAATTTCTGCAATTTTTCCCCATAATAAAGCAAATTTCTGCAATTTTTCCCCAAAATAAGGGGAATTTCTGTTTTTTGCCCCCAAATAAGAGAAATTTCTGCAATTTTGCCCTAAAATAAGGGGAATTTCTGCCATTTGCCCCAAAATAAGGGGAATTTCTGTTTTTTGTCCCCAAATAAAGCAAATTTCTGCACTTTTGCCCCAAAATAAGTGGAATTTCTGTTTCTTGCCCCCGAATAAGGGAAATTTTTGCAATTTTGCCCTAAAATAAGGGGAATTTCTGCCATTTGCCCCAAAATAAAAGGAATTTCTGCCTTTTTGCCACAAAATAAAGAAAATTACTGCATGTTTTACCCCAAAATTAGGTGAATATCTGCAATTTTGCTCCAAAATACGAGGATTTTCTGCCTTTTTCGCCGAAAATAAGGGGAATTTCTGCCATTTTGCCGCGAAATAAGTGAAATTTCTGCAGTTTTACCCCAAAATAAGGGTTATTTCTGCCTTTTTGCCCCCAAATTAGGGGAATTTCTGCAATTTTGCTCCAAAATACGGGTCATTTCTGCCATTTTGCCCGAAATTAAGAAGATTTTCTGCATTTTTGCCCTCAAATAAGAGAAATTTCTGCAATTTTATTCCAAAATAAGGGGAATTTCTGCCTTTTTGCCCCAAAATAAAAAAAATTTTGCTTTTTATCCCTGAAAAAGGTGAAATTTCTGTAATTTTGCCCTAAAATAAGGGAAATTTCTGCAATTTTTCCACATAATAAACCAAATTTCTACAATTTTGCCCCAAAATAAGGGGAATTTCTGTTTTTTGCCCTCAAATAAGGGAAATTTCTGCAATTTTGCCCTAAAATAGGGGAATTTCTGCCATTTGCCCCAAAATAAGGGGAAATTCTGCCTTTTTGCCACAAAATAAAGAAAATTACTGCATGTTTTACTTCATTATTAGGTGAATTTCTGCAATTTTGCTCCAAAATACGAGGATTTTCTGCCTTTTTCGCCGAAAATAAGGGGAATTTCTGCCATTTTGCCGATAAATAAGTGAATTTTCTGCAGTTTTACCGCAAAATACGGGGAATTTCTGCCTTTTTGCCCGAAAAGAAAGGGAATGTATACATTTTTGCCATAAAAAAGAAAATTTCTTCACTTTTGTCCCAAAATAAGGGGATTTTCCGCCTTTTTGACTCAAAATAAGTGCAATTTCTGCCTTTTCCCCAAAAATAAACGGAATTTCTGTCTTTTTGCCCCAAAATAAAGGGAATTTCTGACTTTTTACCCTGAAATAAGTGAAATTTCTAAAATTTTTCCCCAAAATAAGGGAAATGTCTGCTTTTTGCCCCAAAAAAGGGGAATTTCTGCCTTTTTGCCCCCAAATAAGAAGAATTTCAGCCTTTTTACCTCAAAATAAGGGGAATTTCTGCCTTTTTGCCCCAAAATATGGGGAATTTCTGCTTTTTTGCCCCAAAATAAGAAAAATTTCTGCAATTTTGTACTAAAATAAAAGAAATTTCTACCTTTTTGCCCCAAAATAAGAGAAATTTTTGCCTTTTTTCACTGAAATAAGTGAAATTTCTGCAATTTTGCCCCAAAATAAGGAAAATAACTGCCATTTTGCAACAATGTAAAGGAAATTTCTGCAATTTTGCCCCAAAATAAGGGGATTTTCTGACTTCTTGCTCCCGAAAAAAGGGGATTTTCTGTCTTTTTACCCCAAAATAAGGAGAATTTCTGCATTTTTGCCCGAAAATTCTGAGAATTTCTGCAATTTTTCTTCAAAATACGGAAAATTTCTGCCTTTTAGCCCAAAAATAAAGGGAATTTCTGCATTTTTCCCCAATATTATGGGAATTTCTGCATTTTACCTCTAAATAAGGGGAATTTCTGCATTTTACCTCAAAATAAGAAGAATTTCTGCCTTTTACCCCAAAATATGGGAAATTTCTGCCTTTTTGTTCCAAAATAAAGAAAATTTCTTCAATTTTGTACCATAATAAAAGAAATTTCTCTTTTTTGCCCCAAAATAAGAAGAATTTCTGCCTTTTGCCCCAAAATATGGAGAATTTCAGCATTTTACCTCAAAATAAGGGGAATTTCTTCCTTTTGCCCTGAAATATGTGAAATTTCTGCAATTTTACCCCAAAATAAGGTGAATTTCTGCATTTTTGCCCCAAAATAATGGTAATTTTTGCCTTTTTGCCACAAATTAAAAAAATATTTTGCTTTTTTTTTCTGAGATAAGTGAAATTTCTGCAATTTTGGCCTAAAATAAGGGAAATTTCTGCAATTTTTCCCCATAATAAAGCAAATTTCTGCAATTTTCCCCCAAAAGAAGGGGAATTTCTGTTTTTTGCCCCCAAATAAGAGAAATTTCTGCAATTTTGGCCTAAAATAAGGGAAATTTCTGCAATATTTCCCCATAATAAAGCAAATTTCTGCAATTTTCCCCCAAAATAAGGGAATTTCTGTTTTTTGCCCCAAATAAGAGAAATTTCTGCAATTTTGCCCTAAAATAAGGGGAATTTCTGCCATTTGCCCCAAAATAAGGGGAATTTCTGTTTTTTGCCCCCAAATAAAGCAAATTTCTGCACTTTTGCCCCAAAATAAGTGGAATTTCTGTTTCTTGCCCCCGAATAAGGGAAATTTTTGCAATTTTGCCCTAAAATAAGGGGAATTTCTGCCATTTGCCCCAAAATAAAAGGAATTTCTGCCTTTTTGCCACAAAATAAAGAAAATTACTGCATGTTTTACCCCAAAATTAGGTGAATATCTGCAATTTTGCTCCAAAATACGAGGATTTTCTGCCTTTTTCGTCGAAAATAAGGGGAATTTCTGCCATTTTGCCGCGAAATAAGTGAAATTTCTGCAGTTTTACCCAAAAATAAGGGTTATTTCTGCCTTGTTGCCCCCAAATTAGGGGAATTTCTGCAATTTTGCTCCAAAATACATGGAATTGCTGCTTTTTTGCCCGAAAAGGAAGGGAATGTATACCTTTTTGCCATAAAAAAGAGAAATTTCTTCACTTTTGCCCCAAAATAAGGGGATTTTCCGTCTTTTATCTCAAAATAAGTGCAATTTCTGCCTTTTCCCCAAAAATAAAAGGAATTTCTTTTTTTTTGCCCCAAAATAAGGAGAATTTCTGCATTTTTGCCCCAAAATAAGGGAAATTTCAGCCTTCTTTCTAAAAATAAGAGGAATTTCTGCCTTTTGCCCCGAAATATGGGGAATTTCTGCCTTTTTGCCCCAAAATAAGAAAAATTTCTGCAATTTTGTACCAAAATAAAAGAAATTTATGTCTTTTTGCCCCAAAATAAGAGAAATTTCTGCCTTTTTTCCCTGAAATAAGTGAAATTTCTGCAATTTTACCCCAAAATAAGGGAAATTTCTGCAATTTTGCCCCAAAGTAAAGGAAATTTCTGCAATTTTGCCCCAAAGTAAAGGAAATTTCTGCAATTTTGCCCCAAAGTAAAGAAAATTTCTGCAATTTTGCCCCAAATAAAAGGAATTTCTGAATTTTTGCAAAGGAAAAAAGGAGATTTTCTGACTTTTTGCCCCAAAATAAAGAGAATTTCAGCCTTTTTGCCCAAAAATTATGAGAATTTCTGCACTTTTTCTTCAAAATATGAAAAATTTCTGCCTTTTAGCTCCAAAATAAAGTGAATTTCTGCATTTTTTCCCAATATTAGGGGAATTTCTGCATTTTACCTCTAAATAAGGGAAATTTCTGCATTTTACCTCAAAATAAGAAGAATTTCTGCCTTTTACCCCAAAATAAGGTGAATTTCTGCTTTTTGCCCCAAAATAATGGGAATTTCTGCCTTTTTGCCCCGAAATAAGAAAAAATTTTGCTTATTTTTTCTGAAATAATTGAAATTTCTGCAATTTTGCCCTAAAATAAGGGAAATTTCTGCAATTATTCCCCATAATAAAGCAAATTTCTGCAATTTTGCCCCAAAATAAGGGGAATTTCTGTTTTTTGCCCCCAAATAAAGCAAATTTCTGCAATTTTTCCCCAAAATAAGAGGAATTTATGTTTTTTGCCCCCGAATAAGGGAAATTTTTGCAATTTTGCCCTAAAATTAGGGGAATTTCTGCCATTTGCCCCAAAATAAGGGGAATTACTGCCATTTTGCCGCAAAATAAGTGAAATTTCTGCAGTTTTACCCTAAATTAAGGGGAATTTTTGCCTTTTTGCCCCAAAATTAGGGGAATTTCTGCAATTTTGCTTCAAAATACATGGAATTTCTGCCTTTTTGCCCGAAAATAAAGGGAATGTACATCTTTTTGCCATAAAAAAAGGGAAATTTCTTCACTTTTGCCCCAAAATAAGGGGATTTTCCGCCTTTTTGACTCAAAATAAGTGCAATTTCTGCCTTTTCCCCAAAAATAAACGGAATTTCTGTCTTTTTGCCCCAAAATAAGGGGAATTTCTGACTTTTTGCCCTGAAAATAGTGAAATTTCTAAAATGTTTCCCCAAAATAAGGGAAATGTCTGCTTTTTGCCCCAAAATAAGGGGAATGTCTACCTTTTAGCCCCAAAATAAAGGGAATTTCTGCATTTTACCTTCAAATAAGAATATTTTCTGCATTTTGCTCTAAAATATGGGGAATTTCTGCCTTTTTGTTCCAAAATAAAAATTTTCTTCAATTTTGTACAATAATACAAGAAATTTCTGCTTTTTGCCCCAAAATAAGGGGAATTTCTGACTTTTTGCCCTGAAATAATTGAAATTTCTAAAATTTTCCCCAAAATAAGGGAAATGTCTGCTTTTTGTCCCAAAATAAGTGGAATTTCTACATTTTTGCCCCCAAATAAGGGGAATTTCAGCCTTTTTACCTCAAAATAACGGGAATTTCTGCCTTTTTGCCCCAAAATAGGAAAAATTTCTGAAATTTATACCAAAATAAAAAAAATTTCTGACTTTTTGCCCCAAAATAAGGGAAATTTCTGAAATTTTGACCCAAAGTAAAGGAAATTTCTGCAATTTTGCCCCAAATAAGGAGAATTTCTGACTTTTTGCACCCGAAAAAAGGAGATTTTTTTTCTTTTTGCCTCAAAATAAGGAGAAACAGTTTTTTTGCCCGAAAATCATGAGAATTTCTGCAATTTTTTTTCAAAATACGGAAAATTTCTGCCTTTTAGCCCTAAAATAAAGGGAATTTCTGCATTTTTCCCCAATACTAAGGTAATTTCTACATTTTACTTCTAAATAAGGGGAATTTCTGCATTTTACCTCAAAATAAGAACCATTTCTGCCTTTTACCCCAAAATATGGGGAATTTCTGCCTTTTTCTTCCAAAATAAAAAAATTTCTTTAATTTTGTACCATAATAAAAGAAATTTCTCCTTTTTGCCCCAAAATAAGGGGAATTTCTGACTTTTTACCCTGAAATAATTGAAATTTCTGAAATTTTGCCCGAAAATAAGGGAAATTTGTGGCTTTTTGCCCCAAAATAAGGGGAATTTCTGCCTTTTGCCCCAAAATATGGGGAATTTCAGCATTTTACCTAAAATATGGGGAATTTCTGCCTTTTTGCCCTAAAATCTGTGAAATTTCTGCAATTTTACCCCAAAATAAGGTGAATTTCTGCCTTTTGCCCCAAAATAATAGGAATTTCTGCATTTTTGCCCCAAAATAAGAAAAATTTTTGCTTTTTTTTCTGAAATAAGTGAAATTTCTGCAATTTTGGCCTAAAATAAGGGAAATTTCTGCAATTTTTCCCCATAATAAAGCAAATTTCTGCAATTTTGCCCCAAAATAAATGGAATTTCTGGTTTTTGCCCACAAATAAGGGAAATTTCTGCAATTTTGCCCTAAAATAAGGGGAATTTCTGCCATTTGACCCAAAATAAGGGGAATTTCTGCCTTTTTCTCACAAAATATAGAAAATTACTGCATGTTTTACCCCAAAATTATGTGAAATTCGGCAATTTTGCTTCAAAATACGAGGATTTTCTGCGTTTTTCGCCGAAAATAAGGAGAATTTCTGCCATCTTGCCGCGAAATAAGAAAAATTTCTGCAGTTTTACCCCAAAATTAGGGGAATTTCTGCCTTTTTGCCCCAAAATTAGGGGAATTTCTTCAATTTTGCTCCAAAATACAGGGAATTTCTGCCTTTTTGCCCGAAAATAAAGGGAATGTATACCTTTTTGCCATAAAAAAAGGAAATTTCTTCACTTTCGCCCCAAAATAATGTGATTTTCTGCCTTTTTGACTAAAAATAAGTGCAATTTCTGCCTTTTCCTCAAAATAAGCGGAATTTCTGTCTTTTTGCCGCAAAATAAGGGGAATTTCTGACTTTATGCCCTGAAATAAGTGAAATTTCTAAAATTTTTTCCCAAAATAAGAGAAATGTCTGATTTTTGCCCCAAAATATGGGGAATTTATTCCTTTTTGCCCCAAAATAAGGGGAATTTCTGCTTTTTTGCCCCAAAATAAGAAAAATTTCTGCGTTTTTGCCCCAAAATAAGAGAAATTTTTGCCTTTTTTTCCTGAAATAAGTGAAATTTCTGCAATTTTGCCCCAAAATAAAAAAAATTTCTGCAATTTTGCCCCAATGTAAAGGAAATTTCTGCAATTTTGCCCCAAAATAAGGGAATTTTCTGACTTTTTGCTCCTGAAAAAAGGGGATATTCTGTCTTTTTGCCCCAAAATAAGGAGAATATCTGCCTTTTTGCCCAAAAATTATGAGAATTTCTGCAATTTTGTTTCGAAATACGGGGAATTTCTGCCTTTTAGCCCCAAAATAAAGGGAATTTCTGCATTTTACCTCAAAATAAGAATAATTTCTGCATTTTGCTCCAAAATATGGGGAATATCTGCATTTTTGTTCCAAAATAAAGAAAATTTCTTCAATTTTGTACCATAATAAAAGAAATTTCTCTTTTTTGCCCCAAAATAAGAGAAATTTCTGACTTTTTACCCAGAAATAAATGAAATTTCTGCAATTTTTAGCGAAAATAAGGAAAATTTGTGCCTTTTTGCCCCAAAATAAGGGGAATTTCTGCCTTTTGCCCCAGAATATGGGGAATTTCAGCATTTTACCTCAAAATAAGGGGAATTTCTGCTTTTTGCCCTGAAATATGTGAAATTTCTGCAATTTTACCCCAAAATAAGGTGAATTTCTGCCTTTTGGCCCAAACTAATGGGAATTTCTGCCTTTTACCTCCAAAGTAAAAAAAATTTTTGCTTTTTTTACTGAAATAAGTGAAATTTCTGCAATTTTGCCCTAAAATATGGGAAATTTCTGCAATTTTTCTCCATAATAAAGCAAATTTCTGCAATTTTGCCTAAAAATAAGGGGAATTTCTGGTTTTTGCCCCCAAATAAAGGGAAATATCTGCAATTTTGCCCTAAAATAAGGGGAATTTCTGCCATTTGCCCCGAAATAAGGGGAATTTCTGCCTTTTTGCCACAAAATAAAGAAAATTACTGCATGTTTTACCCCAAAATTAGGTGAATTTCTGCACTTTTGCTACAAAATAAGGGAAATTTCTGCAATTTTGCTCCAAAATATGAAATTTTCTGCCTTTTTCGCCAAAAATAAGGGGAATTTCTGCCATTTTGCCGCAAAATAAGTGAATTTTCTGCAGTTTTACTGCAAAATAAGGGGAATTACTGCTTTTTACCCCAAAATTAGGGGAATTTCTGCAATTTTGCTCCAAAATACGGGGAATTTCTGCCTTTTTGCCCGAAAAGAAAGGGAATGTATACCTTTTTGCCATAAAAAAAAGAAATTTCTTCACTTTTGCCCAAAAATAAGGGGATTTTCCGCCTTTTTGACTCAAAATAAGTGCAATTTCTGCCTTTTCCCCAAAAATAAACGGAATTTCTGTCTTTTTGCCCCAAAATAAAGAAAATTTCTGACTTTTTACCCTGAAATAAGTGAAATTTCTAAAATTTTTCCCCAAAATAAGGGAAATGTCTGCTTTTTGCCTCAAAATAAGGGGAATTTCTCCCTTTTTGCCAACAAATAAGGAGAATTTCAGCCTTTTTTCCTCAAAATAAGAGGAATTTCTGCCTTTTGCCCCAAAATATGGGGAACTTCTGCCTTTTTGCCCCAAAATAAGAAAAATTTCTGCAATTTTGTACCAAAATAAAAGAAATTTCTGCATTTTTGCCCCAAAATAAGAGAAATTTCTGCCTTTTTTCCCTGAAATAAGTGAAATTTTTGCAATTTTGCCCCAAAATAAGGGAAATTTCTGCAATTTTGCCCCAAACTAGAGAAAATTTCTGCAATTTTTCCCCAAATAAGGGGAATTTCTGACTTTTTGCACCCAAAAAAGGAGATTTTTTGTCTTTTGCCCCAAAATAAGGAGAATTTCAGCCTTTTTGCCCGAAAATTATGAGAATTTCTGCAATTTTTCTTCAAAATATGGAAAATTTCTGACTTTTAGCCCCAAAATAAAGGGAATTTCTGCATTTTTTCCCAATATTAGGGGAATTTCTGCATTTTACCTCTAAATAAGGGAAATTTCTGCATTTTACCTCAAAATAAGAAGAATTTCTGCCTTTTAGCCCAAAATATGAAGAATTTCTGCCTTTTTGTTCCAAAATAATGAATATTTCTTCAATTTTGTACGATAATAAAAGAAATTTTTCCTTTTTGGCCCAAACTAAGGGGAATTTCTAACTTTTTACCCTGAAATAAATGAAATTTCTGCAATTTTGCCCGAAAATAAGGGAAATTTGTGCCTTTTTGCCCCAAAATAAGGGGAATGTCTGCCTTTTGTCCCAAAATATGGGGAATTTCAACATTTTACCTCAAAATAAGGGGAATTTCTGCTTTTTTGCTCTGACATATGTGAAATTTCTGCAATTTTACCCCAAAATAAGGTGAATTTCTGCTTTTTGCCGAAAAATAATGGGAATTTCTGCCTTTTTGCCCCAAAATAAGAAAAATTTTTGCTTTCTTTTTCTGAAATAAGTGAAATTTCTGCAATTTTGCCTTACAATAAAGGAAATTTCTGCAATTTTTCCCCATAATAAAGCAAATTTCTGCAATTTTGCACCAAAATAAGAGGAATTTCTGTTTTTTTCCCACAAAAAAGGGAAATTTCTGCAATTTTGCCCTAAAATAAGGGTAATTTCTGCCATTTGCCCCAAAATAAAAGAAATTTCTGCCTTTTTGCCACAAAATAAAGATAATTACTGCATGTTTTACCCCAAAATTAGGTGAATTTCTGCAATTTTGCTCCAAAATATGAGGATTTTCTGCCTTATTCGCCAAAAATAAGGGGAATTTCTGGCATTTTGCCGAAAATAAGTGAAATTTCTGCAGTTTTACCCCAAAATAAGGGAAATTTCTGCCTTTTTGCCCAACAATTAGGGGAATTTCTGCAATATTGCTCCAAAATACGGGGAATTTCTGCCTTTTTGCCCGAAAATAAAGGGAATGTATACCTTTTGCTATAAAAAAGGGAAATTTCTATACTTTTGCCCCAAAATAAGAATATTTTCTGCCTTTTTGACTCAAAATAAGTGCAATTTCTGCCTTTTCCCCAAAAATAAACGGAATTTCTGTTTTTTTGCCCCAAAATAAAGGGAATTTCTGACTTTTTGCCCTTAAATAAGTGAAATTTTTAAAATTTTTCCCCAAAATAAGGGAAATGTCTGCTTTTTGCCCCAAAATAAGGGGAATGTCTGCCTTTTAGCCCCAAAATAAAGGGAATTTCTGCATTTTTGTACCGAAATGAAAGAAATATTTTCCTTTTTGCCCCAAAATAAGAGAAATTTTTGCCTTTTTTCCCTGAAATAAGTGAAATTTCTGCAATTTTGCCCCAAAATAAAGGTAATTTCTGCAATTTTTCCCCAAAGTAAAGGAAATTTCTGCAATTTTGCCCCAAATAATGGGAATTTCTGACTTTTTGCACCCGAAAAATGGAGATTTTCTGTCTTTTTGCCCCAAAATAAGGAGAATTTCAGCCTTTTTTCCCGAAAATTATGAGAATTTCTGCAATTTTTCTTCAAAATACGAAAATTTTTTGCGTTTTAGCCCCAAAATAAAGGGAATTTCTGCATTTTGCCACAATTTTAGGGGAATTTCTTCATTTTACCTCTAAATAAGGGGAATTTCTGCATTTTCCCTAAAAATAAGAACAATTTCTGCCTTTTACCCCAAAATATGGGGAATTTTGCCTTTTTGTTCCAAAATAAAGAAAAGTTTTTCAATTTTGTACCATAAAAAAAGAAATTTCTCCTTTTTGCCCCAAAATAAGGGGAATTTCTGACTTTTTACCCAGAAATAAATGAAATTTCTGCAATTTTGCCCGAAAATAAGGGAAATTTGTGCCTTTTTGCCCCAAAATAAGGGGAATTTCGGCCTTTTTCCCCAAAATATTGGGAATTTCAGCATTTTACCTCAAAATATGGGGAATTTGTGCCTTTTTGCCCTGAAATATGTGAAATTTCTGCAAATTTACCCCAAAATAAGGTTAATTTCTGCTTTTTTGCCCCAAAATAATGGGAATTTTGGCCTTTTTGCCCCAAAATAAGAAAAATTTTTGCTTCTTTTTCTGAAATAAGTGAAATTTCTGCAATTTTGCCCTAAAATAAGAGAAATTTCTGCAAATTTTCCCCATAATAAAGCAAATTTCTGCAAATTTACCCCAAAATAAGGGGAAATTCTGTTTTTTGCCCCCAAATAAGGGAAATTTCTGCAATTTTGCCCTTAAATAAGGGGAATTTCTGCCATTTGCCCGAAAATAAGGTGAATTTCTGCCTTTTTGCCACAAAATATAGAAAATTACTGCATGTTTTACCCCAAAATTAGGTGAATTTCTGCAATTTTGCTCCAAAATACGAAATTTTCTGCCTTTTTCGCCGAAAATAAGGGGAATTTCTGCCATTTTGCCGCAAAATAAGTGAATTTTCTGCAGTTTTACTGCAAAATAAGGGGAATTTCTGCTTTTTACCCCAAAATTAGGGGAATTTCTGCAATTTTGCTCCAAAATACGGGGAATTTCTGCCTTTTTGCCCGAAAAGAAAGGGAATGTATACCTTTTTGCCATAAAAAAAAAGAAATTTCTTCACTTTTGCCCAAAAATAAGGGGATTTTCCGCCTTTTTGACTCAAAATAAGTGCAATTTCTGCCTTTTCCCCAAAAATAAACGGAATTTCTCTCTTTTTGCCCCAAAATAAAGAAAATTTCTGACTTTTTACCCTGAAATAAGTGAAATTTCTAAAATTTTTCCCCAAAATAAGGGAAATGTCTGCTTTTTGCCTCAAAATAAGGGGAATTTCTCCCTTTTTGCCAACAAATAAGGAGAATTTCAGCCTTTTTTCCTCAAAATAAGAGGAATTTCTGCCTTTTGCCCCAAAATATGGGGAACTTCTGCCTTTTTGCCCCAAAATAAGAAAAATTTCTGCAATTTTGTACCAAAATAAAAGAAATTTCTGCATTTTTGCCCCAAAATAAGAGAAATTTCTGCCTTTTTTCCCTGAAATAAGTGAAATTTTTGCAATTTTGCCCCAAAATAAGGGAAATTTCTGCAATTTTGCCCCAAACTAGAGAAAATTTCTGCAATTTTTCCCCAAATAAGGGGAATTTCTGACTTTTTGCACCCAAAAAAGGAGATTTTTTGTCTTTTGCCCCAAAATAAGGAGAATTTCAGCCTTTTTGCCCGAAAATTATGAGAATTTCTGCAATTTTTTTTCAAAATATGGAAAATTTCTGCCTTTTAGCCCCAAAATAAAGGAAATTTCTGCATTTTTTCCTAATATTAGGGGAATTTCTGCATTTTACCTCTAAATAAGGGAAATTTCTGCATTTTACCTCAAAATAAGAAAAATTTCTGCCTTTTAGCCCAAAATATGAAGAATTTCTGCCTTTTTGTTCCAAAATAATGAATATTTCTTCAATTTTGTACGATAATAAAAGAAATTTCTCCTTTTTGGCCCAAACTAAGGGGAATTTCTAACTTTTTACCCTGAAATAAATGAAATTTCTGCAATTTTGCCCGAAAATAAGGGAAATTTGTGCCTTTTTGCCCCAAAATAAGGGGAATGTCTGCCTTTTGTCCCAAAATATGGGGAATTTCAACATTTTACCTCAAAATAAGGGGAATTTCTGCTTTTTTGCTCTGACATATGTGAAATTTCTGCAATTTTACCCCAAAATAAGGTGAATTTCTGCTTTTTGCCGAAAAATAATGGGAATTTCTGCCTTTTTGCCCCAAAATAAGAAAAAATTTTGCTTTCTTTTTCTGAAATAAGTGAAATTTCTGCAATTTTGCCTTACAATAAAGAAAATTTCTGCAATTTTACCCCATAATAAAGCAAATTTCTGCAATTTTGCACCAAAATAAGAGGAATTTCTGTTTTTTTCCCACAAAAAAGGGAAATTTCTGCAATTTTGCCCTAAAATAAGGGTAATTTCTGCCATTTGCCCCAAAATAAAAGAAATTTCTGCCTTTTTGCCACAAAATAAAGATAATTACTGCATGTTTTACCCCAAAATTAGGTGAATTTCTGCAATTTTGCTCCAAAATATGAGGATTTTCTGCCTTATTCGCCAAAAATAAGGGGAATTTCTGGCATTTTGCCGAAAATAAGTGAAATTTCTGCAGTTTTACCCCAAAATAAGGGAAATTTCTGCCTTTTTGCCCAACAATTAGGGGAATTTCTGCAATATTGCTCCAAAATACAGGGAATTTCTGCCTTTTTGCCCAAAAATAAAGGGAATGTATACCTTTTGCTATAAAAAAGGGAAATTTCTATACTTTTGCCCCAAAATAAGAATATTTTCTGCCTTTTTGACTCAAAATAAGTGCAATTTCTGCCTTTTCCCCAAAAATAAACGGAATTTCTGTTTTTTTGCCCCAAAATAAAGGGAATTTCTGACTTTTTGCCCTTAAATAAGTGAAATTTTTAAAATTTTTCCCCAAAATAAGGGAAATGTCTGCTTTTTGCCCCAAAATAAGGGGAATGTCTGCCTTTTAGCCCCAAAATAAAGGGAATTTCTGCATTTTTGTACCGAAATGAAAGAAATATTTTCCTTTTTGCCCCAAAATAAGAGAAATTTTTGCCTTTTTTCCCAGAAATAAGTGAAATTTCTGCAATTTTGCCCCAAAATAAAGGTAATTTCTGCAATTTTTCCCCAAAGTAAAGGAAATTTCTGCAATTTTGCCCCAAATAATGGGAATTTCTGACTTTTTGCACCCGAAAAATGGAGATTGTCTGTCTTTTTGCCCCAAAATAAGGAGAATTTCAGCCTTTTTTCCCGAAAATTATGAGAATTTCTGCAATTTTTCTTCAAAATATGAAAATTTTTTGCGTTTTAGCCCCAAAATAAAGGGAATTTCTGCATTTTGCCACAATTTTAGGGGAATTTCTTCATTTTACCTCTAAATAAGGGAAATTTCTGCATTTTCCCTAAAAATAAGAACAATTTCTGCCTTTTACCCCAAAATATGGGGAATTTTGCCTTTTTGTTCCAAAATAAAGAAAAGTTTTTCAATTTTGTACCATAAAAAAAGAAATTTCTCCTTTTTGCCTCAAAATAAGGGGAATTTCTGACTTTTTACCCAGAAATAAATGAAATTTCTGCAATTTTGCCCGAAAATAAGGGAAATTTGTGCCTTTTTGCCCCAAAATAAGGGGAATTTCTGCCTTTTTCCCCAAAATATTGGGAATTTCAGCATTTTACCTCAAAATATGGGGAATTGTGCCTTTTTGCCCTGAAATATGTGAAATTTCTGCAAATTTACCCCAAAATAAGGTGAATTTCTGCTTTTTTGCCCCAAAATAATGGGAATTTTGGCCTTTTTGCCCCAAAATAAGAAAAATTTTTGCTTCTTTTTCTGAAATAAGTGAAATTTCTGCAATTTTGCCCTAAAATAAGAGAAATTTCTGCAAATTTTCCCCATAATAAAGCAAATTTCTGCAAATTTACCCCAAAATAAGGGGAAATTCTGTTTTTTGCCCCCAAATAAGGGAAATTTCTGCAATTCTGCCCTTAAATAAGGGGAATTTCTGCCTTTTGCCCGAAAATAAGGTGAATTTCTGGCTTTTTGCCACAAAATAAAGAAAATTACTGCATGTTTTACCCCAAAATTAGGTGAATTTCTGCAATTTTCCTCCAAAATACGAAATTTTCTGCCTTTTTCGCCGAAAATAAGGGGAATTTCTGCCATTTTGCCGCAAAATAAGTGAATTTTCTGCAGTTTTACTGCAAAATAAGGGGAATTTCTGCTTTTTACCCCAAAATTAGGGGAATTTCTGCAATTTTGCTCCAAAATACGGGGAATTTCTGCCTTTTTGCCCGAAAAGAAAGGGAATGTATACCTTTTTGCCATAAAAAAAAAAGAAATTTCTTCACTTTTGCCCAAAAATAAGGGGATTTTCGCCTTTTTGACTCAAAATAAGTGCAATTTCTGCCTTTTCCCCAAAAATAAACGGAATTTCTGTCTTTTTGCCCCAAAATAAAGAAAATTTCTGACTTTTTACCCTGAAATAAGTGAAATTTCTAAAATTTTTCCCCAAAATAAGGGAAATGTCTGCTTTTTGCCTCAAAATAAGGGGAATTTCTCCCTTTTTGCCAACAAATAAGGAGAATTTCAGCCTTTTTTCCTCAAAATAAGAGGAATTTCTGCCTTTTGCCCCAAAATATGGGTAACTTCTGCCTTTTTTCCCCAAAATAAGAAAAATTTCTGCTATTTTGTACCAAAATAAAAGAAATTTCTGCATTTTTGCCCCAAAATAAGAGAAATTTCTGCCTTTTTTCCCTGAAATATGTGAAATTTTTGCAATTTTGCCCCAAAATAAGGGAAATTTCTGCAATTTTGCCCCAAACTAGAGAAAATTTCTGCAATTTTTCCCCAAATAAGGGGAATTTCTGACTTTTTGCACCCAAAAAAGGAGATTTTTTGTCTTTTGCCCCAAAATAAGGAGAATTTCAGCCTTTTTGCCCGAAAATTATGAGAATTTCTGCAATTTTTCTTCAAAATATGGAAAATTTCTGCCTTTTAGCCCCAAAATAAAGGGAATTTCTGCATTTTTTCCCAATATTAGGGGAATTTCTGCATTTTACCTCTAAATAAGGGAAATTTCTGCATTTTACCTCAAAATAAGAAGAATTTCTGCCTTTTAGCCCAAAATATGAAGAATTTCTGCCTTTTTGTTCCAAAATAATGAATATTTCTTCAATTTTGTACGATAATAAAAGAAATTTCTCCTTTTTGGCCCAAACTAAGGGGAATTTCTAACTTTTTACCCTGAAATAAATGAAATTTCTGCAATTTTGCCCGAAAATAAGGGAAATTTGTGCCTTTTTGCCCCAAAATAAGGGGAATGTCTGCCTTTTGTCCCAAAATATGGGGAATTTCAACATTTTACCTCAAAATAAGGGGAATTTCTGCTTTTTTGCTCTGACATATGTGAAATTTCTGCAATTTTACCCCAAAATAAGGTGAATTTCTGCTTTTTGCCGAAAAATAATGGGAATTTCTGCCTTTTTGCCCCAAAATAAGAAAAATTTTTGCTTTCTTTTTCTGAAATAAGTGAAATTTCTGCAATTTTGCCTTACAATAAAGGAAATTTCTGCAATTTTTCCCCATAATAAAGCAAATTTCTGCAATTTTGCACCAAAATAAGAGGAATTTCTGTTTTTTTCCCACAAAAAAGGGAAATTTCTGCAATTTTGCCCTAAAATAAGGGTAATTTCTGCCATTTGCCCCAAAATAAAAGAAATTTCTGCCTTTTTGCCACAAAATAAAGATAATTACTGCATGTTTTACCCCAAAATTAGGTGAATTTCTGCAATTTTGCTCCAAAATATGAGGATTTTCTGCCTTATTCGCCAAAAATAAGGGGAATTTCTGGCATTTTGCCGAAAATAAGTGAAATTTCTGCAGTTTTACCCCAAAATAAGGGAAATTTCTGCCTTTTTGCCCAACAATTAGGGGAATTTCTGCAATATTGCTCCAAAATACGGGGAATTTCTGCCTTTTTGCCCGAAAATAAAGGGAATGTATACCTTTTGCTATAAAAAAGGGAAATTTCTATACTTTTGCCCCAAAATAAGAATATTTTCTGCCTTTTTGACTCAAAATAAGTGCAATTTCTGCCTTTTCCCCAAAAATAAACGGAATTTCTGTTTTTTTGCCCCAAAATAAAGGGAATTTCTGACTTTTTGCCCTTAAATAAGTGAAATTTTTAAAATTTTTCCCCAAAATAAGGGAAATGTCTGCTTTTTGCCCCAAAATAAGGGGAATGTCTGCCTTTTAGCCCCAAAATAAAGGGAATTTCTGCATTTTTGTACCGAAATGAAAGAAATATTTTCCTTTTTGCCCCAAAATAAGAGAAATTTTTGCCTTTTTTCCCTGAAATAAGTGAAATTTCTGCAATTTTGCCCCAAAATAAAGGTAATTTCTGCAATTTTTCCCCAAAGTAAAGGAAATTTCTGCAATTTTGCCCCAAATAATGGGAATTTCTGACTTTTTGCACCCGAAAAATGGAGATTTTCTGTCTTTTTGCCCCAAAATAAGGAGAATTTCAGCCTTTTTTCCCGAAAATTATGAGAATTTCTGCAATATTTTTTCAGAATACGGAAAATTTCTGCTTTTTAGACCCAAAATAAAGGGAATTTCTGAATTTTCCCCCAATATTAGAGGAATTTTTGCATTTTACCTCTAAATAAGGGGAATTTCTGCATTTTACCTCAAAATAAGAAGAATTTCTGTCTTTTGCCCCAAAATATGGGGAATTTTGCCTTTTTGTTCCAAAATAAAGAAAATTTCTTCAATTTTGTACTATAATGAAAGAAATTTCTCCTTTTTGCCCCAAAAGAAGGGGAATTTTTGACTTTTTACCCTGTAATAAATGAAATTTCTGCAATTTTTCCCGAAAATAAAGGAAATTTGTGCTTTTGCCCCAAAAATAAGGGGAATTTCTGACTTTTGCCCCAAACTATGGGGAATTTCAGGATTTTACCTCAAAATAAGGGGAATTTCTGCCTTTTGGCCATGAAATATGTGAAATTTCTGCAATTTTACCCCAAAATAAGAAAAATTTTTGCTTTTTTTTCTGAAATAAGTGAAATTTCTGCAATTTTGCCCTAAAATAAGGGAAATTTGTGCAATTTTTCTCTATAATAAAGCAAATTTTTGCAATTTTGCCCCAAAATAAGGCGAATTTCTGTTTTTTGCCCCCAAATGAGGGAAATTTCTGCAATTTTGCCCTAAAATAAGGGGAATTTCTGCCATTTGCCCCAAAATAAATGGAATTTCTGCCTTTTTGCCACAAAATAAAGAAAATTACTGCATGTTTTACCCCAAAATTAGGTGAATTTCTGCAATTTTGCTCCAAAATACGAGGATTTTCTGCCTTTTTCGCCGAAAATAAGGGGAATTTCTGCCATTTTGCCGCGAAATAAGTGAAATTTCTGCAGTTTTACCCCAAAATAAGGAGAATTTCTGCCTTTTTGCCCCCAAATTAGGGGAATTTCTGCAATTTTGCTCCAAAATACGGGGATTTTCTGACTTTTTGACCGAAAATAAAGGGAATGTATATATTTTTGCCATAAAAAAGGGAAATTTCTTCACCTTTGCCCCAAAATAAGGGGATTTTCCGCCTTTTAATACAAAATAAGTGCAATTTCTGCCTTTTCCCCAAAAATAAAAGGAATTTCTGTCTTTTTGCCCAAAAATAAGGGGTATTTCTGCCTTTTTATCCCAAAATAAGGAGAATTTCAGCCTTTTTTCTTAAAATAATAGGAATTTCTGCCTTTTGCCCCAAAATATGAAGAATTTCTGCCTTTTTGCCCCAAAATAAGAAAAATTTCTGCAATTTTGTACCAAAATAAAAGAAATTTCTGCCTTTTTGCCTCAAAATAAAGAAAATTTCTGCAATTTTGCCCCAATGTAAAGGAAATTTCTGCAATTTTGCCCCACAATAAGGGGATTTTCTGACTTTTTGCTCCTGAAAAAAGGGGATATTCTGTCTTTTTGCCCCAAAATAAGGAAAATTTCTGCCTTTTTGCCCAAAAATTATGAGAATTTCTGCAATTTTGCTTCAAAATACGGGGAATTTCTGCCTTTTAGCCCCAAAATAAAGGAAATTTCTGCATTTTACCTCAAAATAAGAATAATTTCTGCATTTTGCTCCAAAATATGGGGAATTTCTGCCTTTTTTTCCAAAATAAGGGAAATTTCTTCAATTTTAGACTATAATAAAAGAAATTTCAGCTTTTTCCCCAAAATAAGGGGAATTTTTGACTTTTTGCCCTGAAATAAGTGAAATTTCTAAAATTTTTCCCCAAAATAAGAGAAATGTTTGTTTTTTGCCTCAAAATAAGGAGAATTTTTGCCTTTTTGCCCCCAAATAAGGGGAATTTCAGTCTTTTTACCTCAAAATAAGATGAATTTCTGCATTTTTGCCCCAAAATAGGAAAAATTTCTGTAATTTTGTACCAAAATAAAAGAAATTTCTGCCTTTTTTCCCCAAAATAAGAGAAATTTCTGCCTTTTTTTTCTGAAATAATTAAATTTCTGCAATTTTTCCCCAAAATAAGGGGAATTTCTGTTTTTTGGCCCCAAATGAGGGAAATTTCTGCAATTTTGCCCTAAAATAAGGGGAATTTCTGCCATTTGCCCCAAAATAAATGGAATTTCTGCCTTTTTGCCACAAAATAAAGAAAATTACTGCATGTTTTTCCCCAAAATTAGGTGAATTTCTGCAATTTTGCTCCAAAATACGAGGATTTTCTGCCTTTTTCGCTGAAAATAAGGGGTATTTCTGCCATTTTGCCGCGAAATAAGTGAAATTTCTGCAGTTTTACCCCAAAATAAGGAGAATTTCTGCCTTTTTGCCCCCAAATTATGGGAATTTCTGCAATTTTGCTCCAAAATACGGGGATTTTCTGACTTTTTGACCGAAAATAAAGGGAATGTATATCTTTTTGCCATAAAAAAGGGAAATTTCTTCACTTTTGCCCCAAAATAAGGGGATTTTCCGCCTTTTAATACAAAATAAGTGCAATTTCTGCCTTTTCCCCCAAAATAAAAGGAATTTCTGTCTTTTTGCCCAAAAATAAGGGGTATTTCTGCCTTTTTGCCCCAAAATAAGGAGAATTTCAGCCTTTTTTCTTAAAATAAGTGGAATTTCTGCTTTTTGCCCCAAAATATGGGGAATTTCTGCCTTTTTGCCATAAAATAAGAAAAATTTCTGCAATTTTGTACCAAAATAAAAGAAATTTCTGCTTTTTTGCCCCAAAATAAAAAAAATTTCTGCAATTTTGCCCCAATGTAAAGGTAATTGCTGCAATTTTGCCCCAAAATAAGAGGATTTTCTGACTTTTTGCTCCTGAAAAAAGGGGATATTCTGTCTTTTTGCCCCAAAATAAGAAGAATATCTGCCTTTTTGCCCGAAAATTATGAGAATTTCTGCAATTTTGCTTCAAAATACGGGGAATTTCTGCCTTTTAGCCCCAAAATAAAGGGAATTTCTGAATTTTCCCCCAATATTAGAGGAATTTCTGCATTTTACCTCTAAATAAGGGGAATTTCTGCATTTTACCTCAAAATAAGAAGAATTTCTGTCTTTTGCCCCAAAATATGGGGAATTTTGCCTTTTTGTTCCAAAATAAAGAAAATTTCTTCAATTTTGTACTATAATGAAAGAAATTTCTCCTTTTTGCCCCAAAAGAAGGGGAATTTTTGACTTTTTACCCTGTAATAAATGAAATTTCTGCAATTTTTCCCGAAAATAAAGGAAATTTGTGCTTTTGCCCCAAAAATAAGGGGAATTTCTGACTTTTGCCCCAAACTATGGGGAATTTCAGGATTTTACCTCAAAATAAGGGGAATTTCTGCCTTTTGGCCATGAAATATGTGAAATTTCTGCAATTTTACCCCAAAATAAGAAAAATTTTTGCTTTTTTTTCTGAAATAAGTGAAATTTCTGCAATTTTGCCCTAAAATAAGGGAAATTTGTGCAATTTTTCTCTATAATAAAGCAAATTTTTGCAATTTTGCCCCAAAATAAGGCGAATTTCTGTTTTTTGCCCCCAAATGAGGGAAATTTCTGCAATTTTGCCCTAAAATAAGGGGAATTTCTGCCATTTGCCCCAAAATAAATGGAATTTCTGCCTTTTTGCCACAAAATAAAGAAAATTACTGCATGTTTTACCCCAAAATTAGGTGAATTTCTGCAATTTTGCTCCAAAATACGAGGATTTTCTGCCTTTTTCGCCGAAAATAAGGGGAATTTCTGCCATTTTGCCGCGAAATAAGTGAAATTTCTGCAGTTTTACCCCAAAATAAGGAGAATTTCTGCCTTTTTGCCCCCAAATTAGGGGAATTTCTGCAATTTTGCTCCAAAATACGGGGATTTTCTGACTTTTTGACCGAAAATAAAGGGAATGTATATATTTTTGCCATAAAAAAGGGAAATTTCTTCACCTTTGCCCCAAAATAAGGGGATTTTCCGCCTTTTAATACAAAATAAGTGCAATTTCTGCCTTTTCCCCAAAAATAAAAGGAATTTCTGTCTTTTTGCCCAAAAATAAGGGGTATTTCTGCCTTTTTATCCCAAAATAAGGAGAATTTCAGCCTTTTTTCTTAAAATAATAGGAATTTCTGCCTTTTGCCCCAAAATATGAAGAATTTCTGCCTTTTTGCCCCAAAATAAGAAAAATTTCTGCAATTTTGTACCAAAATAAAAGAAATTTCTGCCTTTTTGCCTCAAAATAAAGAAAATTTCTGCAATTTTGCCCCAATGTAAAGGAAATTTCTGCAATTTTGCCCCACAATAAGGGGATTTTCTGACTTTTTGCTCCTGAAAAAAGGGGATATTCTGTCTTTTTGCCCCAAAATAAGGAAAATTTCTGCCTTTTTGCCCAAAAATTATGAGAATTTCTGCAATTTTGCTTCAAAATACGGGGAATTTCTGCCTTTTAGCCCCAAAATAAAGGAAATTTCTGCATTTTACCTCAAAATAAGAATAATTTCTGCATTTTGCTCCAAAATATGGGGAATTTCTGCCTTTTTTTTCCAAAATAAGGGAAATTTCTTCAATTTTAGACTATAATAAAAGAAATTTCAGCTTTTTCCCCAAAATAAGGGGAATTTTTGACTTTTTGCCCTGAAATAAGTGAAATTTCTAAAATTTTTCCCCAAAATAAGAGAAATGTTTGCTTTTTGCCTCAAAATAAGGAGAATTTTTGCCTTTTTGCCCCCAAATAAGGGGAATTTCAGTCTTTTTACCTCAAAATAAGATGAATTTCTGCATTTTTGCCCCAAAATAGGAAAAATTTCTGTAATTTTGTACCAAAATAAAAGAAATTTCTGCCTTTTTGCCCCAAAATAAGAGAAATTTCTGCCTTTTTTTTCTGAAATAATTAAATTTCTGCAATTTTTCCCCAAAATAAGGGGAATTTCTGTTTTTTGGCCCCAAATGAGGGAAATTTCTGCAATTTTGCCCTAAAATAAGGGGAATTTCTGCCATTTGCCCCAAAATAAATGGAATTTCTGCCTTTTTGCCACAAAATAAAGAAAATTACTGCATGTTTTTCCCCAAAATTAGGTGAATTTCTGCAATTTTGCTCCAAAATACGAGGATTTTCTGCCTTTTTCGCCGAAAATAAGGGGTATTTCTGCCATTTTGCCGCGAAATAAGTGAAATTTCTGCAGTTTTACCCCAAAATAAGGAGAATTTCTGCCTTTTTGCCCCCAAATTATGGGAATTTCTGCAATTTTGCTCCAAAATACGGGGATTTTCTGACTTTTTGACCGAAAATAAAGGGAATGTATATCTTTTTGCCATAAAAAAGGGAAATTTCTTCACTTTTGCCCCAAAATAAGGGGATTTTCCGCCTTTTAATACAAAATAAGTGCAATTTCTGCCTTTTCCCCCAAAATAAAAGGAATTTCTGTCTTTTTGCCCAAAAATAAGGGGTATTTCTGCCTTTTTGCCCCAAAATAAGGAGAATTTCAGCCTTTTTTCTTAAAATAAGTGGAATTTCTGCTTTTTGCCCCAAAATATGGGGAATTTCTGCCTTTTTGCCATAAAATAAGAAAAATTTCTGCAATTTTGTACCAAAATAAAAGAAATTTCTGCTTTTTTGCCCCAAAATAAAGAAAATTTCTGCAATTTTGCCTCAATGTAAAGGTAATTGCTGCAATTTTGCCCCAAAATAAGAGGATTTTCTGACTTTTTGCTCCTGAAAAAAGGGGATATTCTGTCTTTTTGCCCCAAAATAAGAAGAATATCTGCCTTTTTGCCCGAAAATTATGAGAATTTCTGCAATTTTGCTTCAAAATACGGGGAATTTCTGCCTTTTAGCCCCAAAATAAAGGGAATTTCTGCATTTTACCTCAAAATAAGAATAATTTCTGCATTTTGCTCCAAAATATGGGGAATTTCTGCCTTTTTGTTCCAAAATAAGGGAAATTTCTTCAATTTTGTACTATAATAAAAGAAATTTCTGCTTTGTTCCCAAAATAAGGGGAATTTTTGACTTTTTGCCTTGAAATAAGTGAAATTTCTAAAATTTTTCCCCAAAATAAGGGAAATGTTTGCTTTTTGCCTCAAAATAAGGAGAATTTTTGCTTTTTGCCCCCAAATAAGGGGAATTTCAGCCTTTTTACCTCAAAATAAGATGAATTTCTGCATTTTTGCCCCAAAATAGGAAAAATTTCTGCAATTTTGTACCAAAATAAAAGAAATTTCTGCTTTTTTGCCCCAAAATAAAGAAAATTTCTGCAATTTTGCCCCAATGTAAAGGTAATTGCTGCAATTTTGCCCCAAAATAAGGGGATTTTCTGACTTTTTGCTCCTGAAAAAAGGGGATATTCTGTCTTTTTGCCCCAAAATAAGAAGAATTTCTGCCTTTTTGCCCGAAAATTATGAGAATTTCTGCAATTTTGCTTCAAAATACGGGGAATTTCTGCCTTTTAGCCCCAAAATAAAGGAAATTTCTGCATTTTACCTCAAAATAAGAATAATTTCTGCATTTTGCTCCAAAATATGGGGAATTTCTGCCTTTTTGTTCCAAAATAAGGGAAATTTCTTCAATTTTGTACTATAATAAAAGAAATTTCTGCTTTTTTCCCAAAATAAGGGGAATTTTTGACTTTTTGCCTTGAAATAAGTGAAATTTCTAAAATTTTTCCCCAAAATAAGGGAAATGTTTGCTTTTTGCCTCAAAATAAAGAGAATTTTTGCCTTTTTGCCCCCAAATAAGGGGAATTTCAGCCTTTTTACCTCAAAATAAGATGAATTTCTGCATTTTTGCCCCAAAATAGGAAAAATTTCTGCAATTTTGTACCAAAATAAAAGAAATTTCTGCCTTTTTGCCCCAAAATAAGAGAAATTTCTGCCTTTTTTCCCTGAAATAATTAAATTTTTGCAATTTTCCCCCAAAATAAGGGGAATTTCTGTTTTTTTCCCCCAAATAAGGGAAATTTCTGCAATTTTGCCTTAAAATAAGGGGAATTTCTGCCATTTGCCCCAAAATAAGGCGAATTTCAGTTTTTTGCCCCCAAATAAAGCAAATTTCTGCAATTTTGCCCCAAAATAAGGGGAATTTCTGTTTTTTGCCCCCGAATAAGGGAAATTTTTGCAATTTTGCCCTAAAATAAGGGGAATTTCTACCATTTGCCCAAAAATAAGGGGAATTTCTGCCTTTTTGCCACAAAATAAAGAAAATTACTGCATGTTTTACCCCAAAATTAGGTGAATATCTGCAATTTTGCTCCAAAATACGAGGATTTTCTGCCTTTTTCGCCGAAAATAAGGGGAATTTCTGCCATTTTGCCGCGAAATAAGTGAAATTTCTGCAGTTTTACCCTAAATTAAAGGGAATTTCTGCCTTTTTGCCCCAAAATAAGGGGAATTTCTGCAATTTTGCTTCAAAATACGGGGAATTTCTGCCTTTATGCCCGAAAATATAGGGAATGTACACCTTTTTGCCATAAAAAAGGGAAATTTCTTCACTTTTGCCCCAAAATAAGGGGATTTTCCGCCTTTTTGATTCAAAATAAGTGCAATTTCTGACTTTTCCCCAAAAATAAACGGAATTTCTGTCTTTTTGCCCCAAAATAAGGGGAATTTCTGACTTTTTGCCCTGAAATAATTGAAATTTCTAAAATTTTTTTCCAAAATAAGGGAAATGTCTTTTTTTTGCCCCAAAATAAGGGGAATGTCTGCCTTTTAGCCCCAAAATAAAGGGAATTTCTGCATTTTACCTCAAAATAAGAATAATTTCTGCATTTTGCTCCAAAATATGGGGAATTTCTGCGTTTTTGTTTCAAAATAAAAAAAATTTCTTCAATTTTGTACCATAATAAAAGAAATTTCTGCTTTTTGCCCCAAAATAAGGGGAATTTCTGACTTTTTGCCCTGAAATAATTGAAATTTCTAAAAATTTTCCCCAAAATAAGGGAAATGTCTGCTTTTTGCCCCAAAATAAGAGGAATTTCTGCATTTTTGCCCCCAAATAAAAGGAATTTCAGCATTTTTACCTCAAAATAAGGGGAATTTCTTCCTTTTTGCCCCAAAATAGGAAAAATTTCTGCAAATTTATACCAAAATAGAAGAAATTTCTGCCTTTTTGCCCCAAAATAAGGGAAATTTCTGCAATTTTGAACCAAAGTAAAAGAAATTTCTGCAATTTTGACCCAAAGTTAAAAAAATTTCTTCAATTTTGCCCCAAATAAGGGGAATTTCTGACTTTTTGCACCCGAAAAAAAAAGGATTTCTTTCTTTTTGCCTCAAAATAAGGAATATCAGCCTATTTGCCCGAAAATCATGAGAATTTCTGCAATTTTTTTTCAAAATACGGAAAATTTCTGCCTTTTAGCCCTAAAATAAAGGTAATTTCTGCATTTTTCCCTAATATTAAGGGATTTTCTACATTTTACCTCTAAATAAGAGGAATTTCTGCATTTTACCTCAAAATAAGAACCATTTCTGCCTTTTACCTCAAAATATGTGGAATTTCTTCCTTTTTCTTCCAAAATAAAAAAAAATTTCTTCAATTTTGTACCATAATAAAAGAAATTTCTCCTTTTTGCCCCAAAATAAGGGGAATTTCTGACTTTTTACCCTGAAATAAATGAAATTTCTGAAATTTTGTTCGAAAATAAGGGAAATTTGTGGTTTTTTGTTCCAAAATAAGGGGAATTTCTGCCTTTTGCCCCAAAATATGGGGAATTTCAGCATTTTACCTCAAAATAAGGGGAATTTCTGCCTTTTTGCCCTGAAATATGTGAAATTTCTGCAATTTTGGCCTAAAATAAGAGAAATTTCTGCAATTTTTTCCCATAATAAAGCAAATTTCTGTAATTTTGCCCCAAAATAAGGGGAATTTCTGGTTTTTGCCCACTAATAAGGGAAATTTCTGCAATTTTGCCCTAAAATAAAAGGAATTTCTGCCATTTGACCCAAAATAAGGGGAATTTCTGCCTTTTTGCCACAAAATAAAGAAAATTACTGCATGTTTTACCCCAAAATTAGGTGAATTTCTGCAATTTTGCTCCAAAATACGAGGATTTTCTGCTTTTTTCGCCGAAAATAAGGGGAATTTCTGCCATCTTGCCGCGAAATAAGTAAAATTTCTGCAGTTTTACCCCAAAATAAGGGTTATTTCTGCCTTTTTGCCCCAAATTAGGGGAATTTCTGCAATTTTGCTCCAAAATACGGAGAATTTCTGCCTTTTTGCCCGAAAATAAAGGGAATGTATACCTTTTTGCCATAAAAAAAGGAAATTTCTTCACTTTTGCCCCAAAATAAGGGGATTTTCTGCCTTTTATCTCAAAATAAGTGCAATTTCCGCCTTTTCCCCAAAAATAAAAGGAATTTCTGTTTTTTTGCCCAAAAATAAGGGGAATTTCTTCCTTTTTGCCCAAAAATAAGGGGAATTTCAGCCTTTTTTCTCAAAATAAGGGGAATTTCTGCTTTTTGACCCAAAATATGGTGAATTTCTGCCTTTTTGCCCCAAAATAAGAAAAATTTCGGCAATTTTGTACCAAAATAAAAGAAATTTCTATTTTTTTGCCTCAAAATAAGAGAAATTTCTGCCTTTTTTTCCTGAAATAAGTGAAATTTCTGCAATTTTACCCCAAAATAAGGGGAATTTCTGTTTTTTGCCCGCGAATAATGGAAATTTTTGCAATTTTGCCCCAAAATAGGGGGAATTTCTGCCATTTGCCCCAAAATAAGGGGAATTTCTGCCTTTTTGCCACAAAATAACGAAAATTACTGCATGTTTTACCCTAAAATTAGGTGAATATCTGCAATTTTGCTCCAAAATATGAGGATTTTCTGCCTTTTTCGCTGAAAATAAGGGGAATTTCTGCCATTTTGCCACAAAATAAGTGAAATTTCTGCAGTTTTACCCTAAATTAAGGGGAATTTCTGCCTTTTTGCCCCAAAATAAGGGGAATTTCTGCAATTTTGCTTCAAAATACAGGGAATTTCTGCCTTTTTTCCCGAAAATAAAGGGAATGTACACCTTTTTGCCATAAAAAAGGGAAATTTTTTTAGTTTTGCCCCAAAATAAGGGGATTTTCCGCCTTTTTGACTCAAAATAAGTGCAATTTCTGCCTTTTCCCCAAAAATAAACGGAATTTCTGTCTTTTTGCCCCAAAATAAGGGAAATTTCTGACTTTTTGCCCTGAAATAAGTGAAATTTCTAAAATTTTTCCCCAAAATAAGGGAAATGTCTGCTTTTTGCCCCAAAATAAGGGGAATGTCTGCCTTTTAGCCCCAAAATAAAGGGAATTTCTGCATTTTACCTCAAAATAAGAATAATTTCTGCATTTTGCTCCAAAATATGGGGAATTTCTGCCTTTTTGTTCCAAAATAAAGAAAATTTCTTCAATTTTGTACCATAATAAAAGAAATTTCTGCTTTTTGCCTCAAAATAAGGGGAATTTCTGACTTTTTGCCCTGAAATAAGTGAAATTTCTGAAATTTTCCCCAAAATAAGGGAAATGTCTGCTTTTTGACCCAAAATAAGAGGAATTTCCGCATTTTGCTTCCAAATAATGGGAATTTCAGCCTTTTTACCTCAAAATAAGGGGAATTTCTTCCTTTTTGCCCCAAAATAGGAAAAATTTCTGCAAATTTATACCAAAATAAAAGAAATTTCTGCCTTTTTGCCCCAAAATAAGGGAAATTTTTGCAATTTTGACCCAAAGTAAAAGAAATTTCTGCAATTTTGCCCCAAATAAGGGGAATTTCTGACTTTTTGCACCCGAAAAAAAGGAGATTTTCTTTCTTTTTGCCCCAAAATAAGGAGAATCAGCTTTTTGCCGGAAAATCATGACAATTTCTGCAATTTTTTTCAAAATACGGAAAATTTCTACCTTTTAGCCCTAAAATAAAGGGAATTTCTGCATTTTTCCCCAATATTAAGGGAATTTCTACATTTTACCTCTAAATAAGGGGAATTTCTTCATTTTACCTCAAAATAAGAACCATTTCTGCCTTTTACCCCAAAATATGGGAGATTTCTGCCTTTTTCTTCCAAAAAAAAAATTTCTTCAATTTTGTACCATAATAAAAGAAATTTCTCCTTTTTGCCCCAAAATAAGGGGAATTTCTGACTTTTTACCCTGAAATAAATGAAATTTCTGAAATTTTGCCCAAAAATAAGAAAAATTTGTGGCTTTTTGCCCCAAAATAAGGGGAATTTCTGCCTTTTGCCCCAAAATATGGGGAATTTCAGCATTTTACCTCAAAATAAGGGGAATTTCTGCCTTTTTGCCCTGAAATATGTGAAATTTCTGCCTTTTGCCCCAAAATATGGGGAATTTCAGCATTTTGCCCCAAAATAAAAGGAATTTCTGCCTTTTTGCCCCAAAATAAAAAAAATTTTTGCTTTTTTTTCTGAAATAAGTGAAATTTCTGCAATTTTGGCCTAAAATAAGGGAAATTTCTGCAATTTTTCCCCATAATAAAGCAAATTTCTGCAATTTTGCCTCAAAATAAGGGGAATTTCTGGTTTTTGCCCACAAATAAGGGAAATTTCTGCAATTTTGCCCTAAAATAAGGGGAATTTCTGCCATTTGACCCAAAATAAGGGGAATTTCTGCCTTTTTGCCACAAAATATAGAAAATTACTGCATGTTTTACCCCAAAATTAGGTGAATTTCTGCAATTTTGCTCCAAAATATGAGGATTTTCTGCGTTTTTTGCCGAAAATAAGGGGAATTTCTGCCATCTTGCCGCGAAATAAGTAAAATTTCTGCAGTTTTACCCCAAAATAAGGGGAATTTCTGCCTTTTGGCCCCAAAATTAGGGGAATTTCTGCAATTTTGCTCCAAAATACAGGGAATTTCTGCATTTTTGCCCGAAAATAAAGGGAATGTATAACTTTTTGCCATAAAAAAGAAAAATTTCTTCACTTTTGCCCCAAAATAAGGTGATTTTCTGATTTTTTGACTCAAAATAAGTGCAATTTCTGCCTTTTCCCCAAAAATAAATGGAATTTCTGTCTTTTTGCCGCAAAATAAGGGGAATTTCTGACTTTATGCCCTGAAATAAGTGAAATTTCTAAAATTTTTCCCCAAAATAAGAGAAATGTCTGCTTTTTGCCCCAAAATATGGGGAATTTATGCTTTTTTGCCCAAAAATAAGGGGAATTTCTGCTTTTTTGCCCCAAAATAAGAAAAATTTCTGCAATTTTGTACCAAAATGAAAGAAATTTCTGCATTTTTGCTCCAAAATAAGAGAAATTTTTGCCTTTTTTTCCTGAAATAAGTGAAATTTCTGCAATTTTGCCCCAAAATAAAAAAAATTTCTGCAATTTTGCCCCAATGTAAAGGAAATTTCTGCAATTTTGCCCCAAAATAAGGGGATTATCTGACGTTTTGCTCCTGAAAAAAGGGGATATTCTGTTTTTTTGCTCCAAAATAAGGAGAATTTCTGCCTTTTTGCCCGAAAATTATGAGAATTTCTGCAATTTTGCTTCAAAATACGGGGAATTTCTGCCTTTTAGCCCCAAAATGAAGGGAATTTCTGCATTTTACCTCAAAATAAGAATAATTTCTGCATTTTGCTCCAAAATATGGAAAATTTCTGCCTTTTTGTTCGAAAATAAAGGAAATTACTTCAATTTTGTACTATAATAAAAAAAATTTCTGCTTTTTCCCCAAAATAAGGGGAATTTCTTACTTTTTGCCCTGAAATAAGTGAAATTTCTAAAATTTTTCCCCAAAATAAGGGAAATGTTTGCTTTTTGCCTCAAAATAAGGAGAATTTCTGCCTTTTTGCCCCCAAATAAGGGGAATTTCAGCCTTTTTACCTCAAAATAAGGGGAATTTCTGTCTTTTTGCCCCAAAATAGGAAAAATTTCTGCAATTTTGTACCAAAATAAAAGAAATTTCTGCCTTTTTGCCCTAAAATAAAAGAAATTTCTGCCTTTTTTCCCTGAAATAAGTGAAATTTCTGCAATTTTCCCCAAAAATAAGGAAAATTTCTGTTTTTTTTCCCCCAAATAAGGGAAATTTCTGCAATTTTGCCCTAAAATAAGGGGAATTTCTGTTTTTTGCCCCAAAGTAAGGGGAATTTCTGTTTTTTGTCCCCAAATAAAGAAAATTTCTGCAATTTTGCCCCAAAATAAGGGGAATTTCTGTTTTTTGCCCCCGATAAGGGAAATTTTTTCAATTTTGCCGTAAAATAAGAGAAATTTCTGCCATTTGCCCAAAAATAAGAAGAATTTCTGCCTTTTTGCCACAAAATAAAGAAAATTACTGCATGTTTTATCCCAAAATTAGGTGAATATTTGCAATTTTGCTCCAAAATACGAGGATTTTCTGCCTTTTTCGCTGAAAATAAGGGGAATTTCTTCCATTTTGCCGCGAAATATGTGAAATTTCTGCAGTTTTACCCCAAAATAAGGGTTATTTCTTCCTTTTTGCCCCCAAATTAGGAAAAATTCTGCAATTTTGCTCCAAAATACGGGGAATTTCTGCCTTTTTGCCCGAAAATAAAGGGAATGTATACGTTTTTGCCATAAAAAAAGGAAATTTCTTCACTTTTGCCCCAAAATAAGGGGATTTTTCACCTTTTATCTCAAAATAAGTGCAATTTCTGCCTTTTCCTTAAAAATAAAAGGAATTTCTGGTTTTTTGCCCCAAAATAAGGGGAATTTCGGCCTTTTTGCCCAAAAATCATGAGAATTTCTGCAATTATTTTTCAAAATACGAAAAATTTCTGCCTTTTAGCCCTAAAATAAAGGGAATTTCTGCATTTTTCCCCAATATTAAGGGAATTTCTACATTTTACCTCTAAAAAGGGGAATTTCTGCATTTTACCTCAAAATAAGAACCATTTCTGCCCTTTACCCTAAAATATGGGGAATTTCTGCCTTTTTCTTCCAAACTAAAAAAAATTTCTTCAATTTTGTACCATAATAAAAGAAATTTCTCCTTTTCGCCCCAAAATAAGAGGAATTTCTGACTTTTTACCCTGAAATAAATGAAATTTCTGAAATTTTGCCCGAAAATAAAAGAAATTTGTGGCTTTTTGCCCCAAAATAAGGGGAATTTCTGCCTTTTGCCCCAAAATATGGGGAATATCAGCATTTTACCTCAAATTAGGGGAATTTCTGCTTTTTTGCCCTGAAATATGTGAAATTTCTGCAATTTTACCCCAAAATAAGGTGAATTTCTGACTTTTGCCCCAAACTAATAGGAATTTCTGCATTTTTGCCCCAAAATAAGAAGAATTTTTGCTTTTTTTTTCTGAAATAAGTGAAATTTCTGCAATTTTGGCCTAAAATAAGGGAAATTTCTGCCATTTGCCCCAAAATAAGGGGAATTTCTGCCTTTTTGCCACAAAATAAAGAAAATTACTGCATGTTTTAACCCAAAATTAGGTGAATATCTGCAATTTTGCTCCAAAATACGAGGATTTTCTGCCTTTTTCGCCAAAAATAAGGGGAATTTCTGCCATTTTGCCGCGAAATAAGTAAAATTTCTGCAGTTTTACCCCAAAATAAGGGTTATTTCTGCCTTTTTGCCCCCAAATTAGGGGAATTTCTGCAATTTTGCTCCAAAATACGGGGAATTTCTGCCTTTTTGCCTGAAAATAAAGGGAATGTATACCTTTTTGCCATAAGAAAGGGAAATTTCTTCACTTTTGCCCCAAAATAAGGGGATTTTCTGCCTTTTATCTCAAAATAAGTGCAATTTCTGCCTTTTCCCCAAAAATAAAAGGAATTTCTGGTTTTTTGCCCAAAAATAAGGGGAATTTCTGCCTTTTTGCCCCAAAATAAGAGGAATTTCAGCCTATTTTCTCAAAATAAGGGGAATTTCTGCCTTTTTCCCCAAAATATGGGGAATTTCTGCATTTTTGCCCCAAAATTAGAATAATTTCTGCAATTTTGTACCAAAATAAAAGAAAATTCTGTCTTTTTGCCCCAAAATAAGAGAAATTTCTGCCTTTTTTCCCTGAAATAAGTGAAATTTCTGCAATTTTACCCCAAAATAAGGGAAATTTCTGCAATTTTGCCCCAAAGTATAGGAAATTTCTGCAATTTTGCCCCAAATAAAAGGAATTTCTGAATTTTTGCAACCAAAAAAAGGAGATTTTCTGACTTTTTGCCCCAAAATAAAGAGAATTTCAGCCTTTTTGCCCGAAAATTATGAGACTTTCTGCAATTTTTCTTCAAAATATGAAAAATTTCTGCCTTTTAGCTCCAAAATAGAGTGAATTTCTGCATTTTTTTCTCAATATTAGGGGAATTTCTGCATTTTACCTCTAAATAAGGGGAATTTCTGCATTTTACCTCAAAATAAGAAGAATTTCTGCCTTTTACCCCAAAATAAGGTGAATTTCTGCCTTTTTGCCCCAAAATAATGGGAATTTCAACCTTTTTGCCCCCAACAAAACAATTTTGCTTTTTTTTCTGAAATAAGTGAAATTTCTGCAATTTTGCCCTAAAATAAGGGAAATTTCTGCAATTATTCCCCATAATAAAGCAAATTTCTGCAATTTTGCCCCAAAATAAGGGGAATTTCTGTTTTTTGCCCCAAAATAAAGAAAATTTCTGCCATTTTGCCCCAAAATAAGGGGATTTTCTGTTTTTTGACCCGAATAATTGAAATTTTTGCAATTTTGCCCTAAAATAAGGGGAATTTCTGCCATTTGCCCCAAAAGAAGGTAAATTTCTGCCTTTTTGCCACAAAATAAAGAAAATTACTGCATGTTTTACCCCAATATTAGGTGAATATCTGCAATTTTGCTCCAAAATACGAGGATTTTCTGCCTTTTTTGACGAAAATAAGGAGAATTTCTGCAATTTTGCCGCGAAATAAGTGAAATTTCTGCAGTTTTACCCCTAAATAAGGGTTATTTCTGCCCTTTTGCCTCAAAATTAGGGGAATTTCTGCAATTTTGCTCCAAAATACGGGGAATTTCTGCCTTTTTGCCCGAAAATAAAGGGAATGTATACCTTTTTGCCATAAAAAAGGGAAATTTCTTCACTTTTGCCCCAAAATAAGGGGATTTTCCGCCTTTTTGACTCAAAATAAGTGCAATTTCTGCCTTTTCCCCAAAAATAAAAGGAATTTCTGTTTTTTTGCCCAATAATAAGGGGAATTTCTGCCTTTTTGCCCCAAAATAAGGGGAATTTCAGCCTTTTTTCTCAAAATAAGGGGAATTTCTGCCTTTTGCCCCAAAATATGGGGAATTTCTGCCTTTTTGCCCCAAAATAAGAAAAATTTCTGCAATTTTGTACCAAAATAAAAGAAATTTCTGTCTTTTTGCCCTAAAATAAGAGAAATTTCTGCCTTTTTTCCCTGAAATAAGTGAAATTTCTGCAATTTTACCCCAAAATAAGGGGAATTTCTGTTTTTTGCCCCCGAATAAGGGAATTTTTTGCAATTTTGCCCTAAAATAAGGGGAATTTCTGCCATTTGCCCCAAAATAAGGGGAATTTCTGCCTTTTTGCTACAAAATAAAGAAAATTACTGCATGTTTTACCCTAAAATTAGGTGAATATCTGCAATTTTGCTCCAAAATACAAGAATTTTCTGCCTTTTTTGCCGAAAATAAGGGGAATTTCTGCCATTTTGCCACGAAATAAGTGAAATTTCTGCAGTTTTACCCCAAAATAAGGGTTATTTCTGCCTTTTTGCCCCAAAATTAGGGGAATTTCTGCAATTTTGCTCCAAAATACGGGGAATTTCTGCCTTTTTGCCCGAAAATAAAGGGAATGTATACCTTTTTGCCATAAAAAAAGGAAATTTCTTCACTTTTGCCCCAAAATAAGGGGATTTTCCGCCTTTTATCTCAAAATAAGTGCAATTTCTGCCTTTTCCCCAAAAATAAAAGGAATTTCTGTTTTTTTGCCCAAAAATAAGGGGAATTTCTGCCTTTTTGCCCCAAAATAAAAGGAATTTCAGCCTTTTTTCTCAAAATAAGGGGAATTTTTGCCTTTTGCCCCAAAATATGGGGAATTTCTGCCTTTTTGCCCCAAAATAAGAAAAATTTTTGCAATTTTGTACCCAAAAAAAGAAATTTCTGTCTTTTTGCCCCAAAATAAGAGAAATTTCTGCCTTTTCCCTGAAATAAGTGAAATTTCTGCAATTTTACCTCAAAATAATGGGAATTTCTGTTTTTTGCCCCCGAATAAGGGAAATTTTTGCACTTTTGCCCTAAAATAAGGGGAATTTCTGCCATTTGCCCCAATATAAGGGGAATTTCTGCCTTTTTGCCACAAAATAAAGAAAATTACTGCATGTTTTACCCCAAAATTAGGTGAATTTCTGCAATTTTGCTCCAAAATATGGGGATTTTCTGCCTTTTTCGCCGAAAATAAGGGGAATTTCTGCCATTTTGCCGCGAAATAAGTGAAATTTCTGCAGTTTTACCCTAAATTAAGGGGAATTTCTGCCTTTTTGCCCAAAAATTAGGGGAATTTCTGCAATTTTGCTTCAAAATACGGGGAATTTCTGCCTTTTTACCCGAAAATAAAGGGAATGTACACCTTTTTGCCATAAAAAAGGGAAATTTCTTCACTTTTGCCCCAAAATAAGGGGATTTTCCGCCTTTTTGACTCAAAATAAGTGCAATTTCTGCCTTTTCCCCAAAAATAAACGGAATTTCTGTCTTTTTGCCCCAAAATAAGGGGAATTTCTGACTTTTTGCCCTGAAATAAGGGGAATGTCTGCCTTTTAGCCCCAAAATAAAGGGAATTTCTGCATTTTACCTCAAAATAAGAATAATTTCTGCATTTTGCTCCAAAATATGAGGAATTTCTGCCTTTCTATTCCAAAATAAAGAAAATTTCTTCAATTTTGTACCATAATAAAAGAAATTTATGCTTTTTGCCCCAAAATAAGGGGAATTTCTGACTTTTTGCCCTGAAATAGGTGAAATTTCTAAAATTTTCCCCAAAATAAGGGAAATGTCTGCTTTTTGCCCCAAAATAAGGAGAATTTCTGCCTTTTTTCCCGAAAATTATGAGAATTTTTGCAATTTTGCTTCAAAATACGGGGCATTTCTGCCTTTTAGCCCCAAAATATAGGGAATTTCTGCATTTTACCTCAAAATAAGAATAATTTCTGCATTTTGCTCCAATATATGGGGAATTTCTGCCTTTTTGTTACAAAATAATGAAAATTTCTTCAATTTTGTACCATAATAAAAGAAATTTCTGCTTTTAACCTCAAAATAAGGGGAATTTCTGCCTTTTTGCCCCAAAATAGGAAAAATTTCTGCAAATTTATACCAAAATAAAAGAAATTTCTGCCTTTTTGCCCCAAAATAAGGGAAATTTCTGCAATTTTGACCCATAGTAAAAAAAATTCTGTAATTTTGCCCCAAATAAGGGAAATTTCTGACTTTTTGCACCTGAAAAAAGGAGATTTTCTTTCTTTTTGCCCCAAAATAAGGAGAATCAGCCTTTTTGCCCAAAAATCATGAGAATTTCTGCAATTATTTTTCAAAATACGAAAAATTTCTGCCTTTTAGCCCTAAAATAAAGGGAATTTCTGCATTTTTTCTCAATATTAAGGGAATTTCTTCATTTTACCTCTAAAAAGGGGAATTTCTGCATTTTACCTCAAAATAAGAACCATTTCTGCCTTTTACCCCAAAATATGGGGAATTTCTGCCTTTTTCTTCCAAACTAAAAAAAATTTCTTCAATTTTGTACCATAATAAAAGAAATTTCTCATTTTCGCCCCAAAATAAGAGGAATTTCTTACTTTTTACCCTGAAATAAATGAAATTTCTGAAATTTTGCCCGAAAATAAAAGAAATTTGTGGCTTTTTGCCCCAAAATAAGGGGAATTTCTGCCTTTTGGCCCAAAATATGGGGAATATCAGCATTTTACCTCAAAATAAGGGGAATTTCTGCTTTTTTGCCCTGAAATATGTGAAATTTCTGCAATTTTACCCCAAAATAAGGTGAATTTCTGACTTTTGCCCCAAAATAATAGGAATTTCTGCATTTTTGCCCCAAAATAAGAAAAATTTTTGCTTTTTTTTTCTGAAATAAGTGAAGTTTCTGCAATTTTGGCCTAAAATAAGGGAAATTTCTGCCATTTGCCCCAAAATAAGGGGAATTTCTGCCTTTTTGCCACAAAATAAAGAAAATTACTGCATGTTTTAACCCAAAATTAGGTGAATATCTGCAATTTTGCTCCAAAATACGAGGATTTTCTGCCTTTTTCGCCAAAAATAAGGGGAATTTCTGCCATTTTGCCGCGAAATAAGTGAAATTTCTGCAGTTTTACCCCAAAATAAGGGTTATTTCTGCCTTTTTGCCCCCAAATTAGGGGAATTTCTGCAATTTTGCTCCAAAATACGGGGAATTTCTGCCTTTTTGCCCGAAAATAAAGGGAATGTATACCTTTTTGCCATAAAAAAGGGAAATTTCTTCACTTTTGCCCCAAAATAAGGGGATTTTCTGCCTTTTATCTCAAAATAAGTGCAATTTCTGCCTTTTCCCCAAAAATAAAAGGAATTTCTGGTTTTTTGCCCAAAAATAAGGGGAATTTCTGCCTTTTTGCCCCAAAATAAGGGGAATTTCAGCCTATTTTCTCAAAATAAGGGGAATTTCTGCCTTTTTCCCCAAAATATGGGGAATTTCTGCATTTTTGCCCCAAAATTAGAATAATTTCTGCAATTTTGTACCAAAATAAAAGAAATTTCTGTCTTTTTGCCCCAAAATAAGAGAAATTTTTGCCTTTTTTCCCTGAAATAAGTGAAATTTCTGCAATTTTACCCCAAAATAAGGGAAATTTCTCCAATTTTGCCCCAAAGTATAGGAAATTTCTGCAATTTTGCCCCAAATAAAAGGAATTTCTGAATTTTTGCAACCAAAAAAAGGAGATTTTCTGACTTTTTGCCCCAAAATAAAGAGAATTTCAGCCTTTTTGCCCGAAAATTATGAGACTTTCTGCAATTTTTCTTCAAAATATGAAAAATTTCTGCCTTTTAGCTCCAAAATAGAGTGAATTTCTGCACTTTTTCTCAATATTAGGGGAATTTCTGCATTTTACCTCTAAATAAGGGGAATTTCTGCATTTTACCTCAAAATAAGAAGAATTTCTGCCTTTTACCCCAAAATAAGGTGAATTTCTGCCTTTTTGCCCCAAAATAATGGGAATTTCTACCTTTTTGCCCCCAAAAAAACAATTTTGCTTTTTTTTCTGAAATAAGTGAAATTTCTGCAATTTTGCCCTAAAATAAGGGAAATTTCTGCAATTATTCCCCATAATAAAGCAAATTTCTGCAATTTTGCCCCAAAATAAGGGGAATTTCTGTTTTTTGCCCCAAAATAAAGCAAATTTCTGCCATTTTGCCCCAAAATAAGGGGATTTTCTGTTTTTTGACCCGAATAATTGAAATTTTTGCAATTTTGCCCTAAAATAAGGGGAATTTCTGCCATTTGCCCCAAAAGAAGGTAAATTTCTGCCTTTTTGCCACAAAATAAAGAAAATTACTGCATGTTTTACCCCAATATTAGGTGAATATCTGCAATTTTGCTCCAAAATACGAGGATTTTCTGCCTTTTTTGCCGAAAATAAGGAGAATTTCTGCAATTTTGCCGCGAAATAAGTGAAATTTCTGCAGTTTTACCCCTAAATAAGGGTTATTTCTGCCCTTTTGCCTCAAAATTAGGGGAATTTCTGCAATTTTGCTCCAAAATACGGGGAATTTCTGCCTTTTTGCCCGAAAATAAAGGGAATGTATACCTTTTTGCCATAAAAAAGGGAAATTTCTTCACTTTTGCCCCAAAATAAGGGGAATTTCCGCCTTTTTGACTCAAAATAAGTGCAATTTCTGCCTTTTCCCCTAAAATAAAAGGAATTTCTGTTTTTTTGCCCAAAAATAAGGGGAATTTCTGCCTTTTTGCCCCAAAATAAGGGGAATTTCAGCCTTTTTCTCAAAATAATGGGAATTTCTGCCTTTTGCCCCAAAATATGGGGAATTTCTACCTTTTTGCCCCAAAATAAGAAAAATTTCTGCAATTTTGTACCAAAATAAAAGAAATTTCTGTCTTTTTGCCCTAAAATAAGAGAAATTTCTGCCTTTTTTCCCTGAAATAAGTGAAATTTCTGCAATTTTACCCCAAAATAAGGGGAATTTCTGTTTTTTGCCCCCAAGTAAGGGAAATTTTTGCAATTTTGCCCTAAAATAAGGGGAATTTCTGCCATTTGCCCCAAAATAAGAGGAATTTCTGCCTTTTTGCCACAAAATAAAGAAAATTACTGCATGTTTTACCCCAAAATTAGGTGAATATCTGCAATTTTGCTCCAAAATACGAGGATTTTCTGCCTTTTTCGCCGAAAATAAGGGGAATTTCTGCCATTTTGCCGCGAAAAAAGTGAAATTTCTGCAGTTCTACCCTAAATTAAGGGGAATTTCTGCCTTTTTGCACCAAAATTAGGGGAATTTCTGCAATTTTGCTTCAAAATACGGGGAATTTCTGCCTTTTTGCCCGAAAATAAAGGGAATGTACACTTTTTTGCCATAAAAAAGGGAAATTTCTTCACTTTTGCCCCAAAATAAGGGGATTTTCTGCCTTTTAGACTCAAAATAAGTGCAATTTCTGCATTTTCCCCCAAAATAAACGGAATTTCTGTTTTTTTGCCCCAAAATAAGGGGAATTTCTGACTTTTTGCCCTGAAATAAGTGAAATTTCTAAAATTTTTCCCCAAAATAAGGGAAATGTCTGCTTTTTGCCCCAAAATAAGGGGAATGTCTGCCTTTTAGCCCCCAAATAAAGGGAATTTCTGCATTTTACCTCAAAATAAGAATAATTTCTGCATTTTGCTCCAAAATATGGGGAATTTCTGCCTTTTTGTTCCAAAATAAGGAAAATTTCTTCAATTTTGTACCATAATAAAGGAAATTTCTGCTTTTTGCTCCAAAATAAGGGGAATTTCTGACTTTTTGCCCTGAAATAAGTGAAATTTCTAAAATTTTCCCCAAAATAAAGGAAATGTCTCCTTTTTACCCCAAAATAAGAGGAATTTCTGCCTTTTTGCCCCCAAATAAGGGGAATTTCAGCATTTTTACCTCAAAATAAGGGGAATTTCTGCCTTTTTGCCCCAAAATAGGAAAAAATTCTGCAAATTTATAACAAAATAAAAGAAATTTCTGCCTTTTTGCCCCAAAATAAGGGAAAGTTCTGCAATTTGACCCATAGTAAAAAAAATTTCTGCAATTTTGCCCCAAATAAGGGGAATTTCTGACTTTTTGCACCCGAAAAAAGGAGATTTTCTTTCTTTTTGCACCAAAATAAAAAGAATCAGCTTTTTTGCCCGAAAATCATGAGAATTTCTGCAATTTTTTTTTCAAAATACGGAAAATTTCTGCCTTTTAGCCCTAAAATAAAGGGAATTTCTGCATTTTTCTCCAATATTAAGGGAATTTCTACATTTTACCTCTAAAAAGGGGAATTTCTGCATTTTACCTCAAAATAAGAACCATATCTGCCTTTTACCCCAAAATATGTGGAATTTCTGCCTTTTTCTTCCAAAATAAAAAAAATTTCTTCAATTTTGTACCATAATAAAAGAAATTTCTCCTTTTCGTCCCAAAATAAGGGGAATTTCTGACTTTTTACCCTGAAATAAATGAAATTTCTAAAATTTTGCCCAAAAATAAATGAAATTTGTGGCTTTTTGCCCCAAAATAAGGGGAATTTCAGCATTTTACCTCAAAATAAGGGGATTTTCTGCCTTTTATCTCAAAATAAGTGCAATTTCTGCCTTTTCCCCAAAAATAAAAGGAATTTCTGGTTTTTTGCCCAAAAATAAGGGGAATTTCTGCCTTTTTGCCCCAAAATAAGGGGAATTTCAGCCTATTTTCTCAAAATAAGGGGAATTTCTGCCTTTTTCCCCAAAATATGGGGAATTTCTGCATTTTTGCCCCAAAATTAGAATAATTTCTGCAATTTTGTACCAAAATAAAAGAAATTTCTGTCTTTTTGCCCCAAAATAAGAGAAATTTTTGCCTTTTTTCCCTGAAATAAGTGAAATTTCTGCAATTTTACCCCAAAATAAGGGAAATTTCTCCAATTTTGCCCCAAAGTATAGGAAATTTCTGCAATTTTACCCCAAATAAAAGGAATTTCTGAATTTTTGCAACCAAAAAAAGGAGATTTTCTGACTTTTTGCCCCAAAATAAAGAGAATTTCAGCCTTTTTGCCCGAAAATTATGAGACTTTCTGCAATTTTTCTTCAAAATATGAAAAATTTCTGCCTTTTAGCTCCAAAATAGAGTGAATTTCTGCACTTTTTCTCAATATTAGGGGAATTTCTGCATTTTACCTCTAAATAAGGGGAATTTCTGCATTTTACCTCAAAATAAGAAGAATTTCTGCCTTTTACCCCAAAATAAGGTGAATTTCTGCCTTTTTGCCCCAAAATAATGGGAATTTCTACCTTTTTGCCCCCAAAAAAACAATTTTGCTTTTTTTTCTGAAATAAGTGAAATTTCTGCAATTTTGCCCTAAAATAAGGGAAATTTCTGCAATTATTCCCCATAATAAAGCAAATTTCTGCAATTTTGCCCCAAAATAAGGGGAATTTCTGTTTTTTGCCCCAAAATAAAGCAAATTTCTGCCATTTTGCCCCAAAATAAGGGGATTTTCTGTTTTTTGACCCGAATAATTGAAATTTTTGCAATTTTGCCCTAAAATAAGGGGAATTTCTGCCATTTGCCCCAAAAGAAGGTAAATTTCTGCCTTTTTGCCACAAAATAAAGAAAATTACTGCATGTTTTACCCCAATATTAGGTGAATATCTGCAATTTTGCTCCAAAATACGAGGATTTTCTGCCTTTTTTGCCGAAAATAAGGAGAATTTCTGCAATTTTGCCGCGAAATAAGTGAAATTTCTGCAGTTTTACCCCTAAATAAGGGTTATTTCTGCCCTTTTGCCTCAAAATTAGGGGAATTTCTGCAATTTTGCTCCAAAATACGGGGAATTTCTGCCTTTTTGCCCGAAAATAAAGGGAATGTATACCTTTTTGCCATAAAAAAGGGAAATTTCTTCACTTTTGCCCCAAAATAAGGGGAATTTCCGCCTTTTTGACTCAAAATAAGTGCAATTTCTGCCTTTTCCCCTAAAATAAAAGGAATTTCTGTTTTTTTGCCCAAAAATAAGGGGAATTTCTGCCTTTTTGCCCCAAAATAAGGGGAATTTCAGCCTTTTTCTCAAAATAATGGGAATTTCTGCCTTTTGCCCCAAAATATGGGGAATTTCTACCTTTTTGCCCCAAAATAAGAAAAATTTCTGCAATTTTGTACCAAAATAAAAGAAATTTCTGTCTTTTTGCCCTAAAATAAGAGAAATTTCTGCCTTTTTTCCCTGAAATAAGTGAAATTTCTGCAATTTTACCCCAAAATAAGGGGAATTTCTGTTTTTTGCCCCCAAGTAAGGGAAATTTTTGCAATTTTGCCCTAAAATAAGGGGAATTTCTGCCATTTGCCCCAAAATAAGAGGAATTTCTGCCTTTTTGCCACAAAATAAAGAAAATTACTGCATGTTTTACCCCAAAATTAGGTGAATATCTGCAATTTTGCTCCAAAATACGAGGATTTTCTGCCTTTTTCGCCGAAAATAAGGGGAATTTCTGCCATTTTGCCGCGAAAAAAGTGAAATTTCTGCAGTTCTACCCTAAATTAAGGGGAATTTCTGCCTTTTTGCACCAAAATTAGGGGAATTTCTGCAATTTTGCTTCAAAATACGGGGAATTTCTGCCTTTTTGCCCGAAAATAAAGGGAATGTACACCTTTTTGCCATAAAAAAGGGAAATTTCTTCACTTTTGCCCCAAAATAAGGGGATTTTCTGCCTTTTAGACTCAAAATAAGTGCAATTTCTGCATTTTCCCCCAAAATAAACGGAATTTCTGTTTTTTTGCCCCAAAATAAGGGGAATTTCTGACTTTTTGCCCTGAAATAAGTGAAATTTCTAAAATTTTTCCCCAAAATAAGGGAAATGTCTGCTTTTTGCCCCAAAATAAGGGGAATGTCTGCCTTTTAGCCCCCAAATAAAGGGAATTTCTGCATTTTACCTCAAAATAAGAATAATTTCTGCATTTTGCTCCAAAATATGGGGAATTTCTGCCTTTTTGTTCCAAAATAAGGAAAATTTCTTCAATTTTGTACCATAATAAAGGAAATTTCTGCTTTTTGCTCCAAAATAAGGGGAATTTCTGACTTTTTGCCCTGAAATAAGTGAAATTTCTAAAATTTTCCCCAAAATAAAGGAAATGTCTCCTTTTTACCCCAAAATAAGAGGAATTTCTGCCTTTTTGCCCCCAAATAAGGGGAATTTCAGCATTTTTACCTCAAAATAAGGGGAATTTCTGCCTTTTTGCCCCAAAATAGGAAAAAATTCTGCAAATTTATAACAAAATAAAAGAAATTTCTGCCTTTTTGCCCCAAAATAAGGGAAAGTTCTGCAATTTGACCCATAGTAAAAAAAATTTCTGCAATTTTGCCCCAAATAAGGGGAATTTCTGACTTTTTGCACCCGAAAAAAGGAGATTTTCTTTCTTTTTGCACCAAAATAAAAAGAATCAGCTTTTTTGCCCGAAAATCATGAGAATTTCTGCAATTTTTTTTTCAAAATACGGAAAATTTCTGCCTTTTAGCCCTAAAATAAAGGGAATTTCTGCATTTTTCTCCAATATTAAGGGAATTTCTACATTTTACCTCTAAAAAGGGGAATTTCTGCATTTTACCTCAAAATAAGAACCATATCTGCCTTTTACCCCAAAATATGTGGAATTTCTGCCTTTTTCTTCCAAAATAAAAAAAATTTCTTCAATTTTGTACCATAATAAAAGAAATTTCTCCTTTTCGTCCCAAAATAAGGGGAATTTCTGACTTTTTACCCTGAAATAAATGAAATTTCTAAAATTTTGCCCAAAAATAAATGAAATTTGTGGCTTTTTGCCCCAAAATAAGGGGAATTTCAGCATTTTACCTCAAAATAAGGGGAATTTCTGCCTTTTTGCCATGAAATATGTGAAATTTCTGCAATTTTACCCCAAAATAAGGTGAATTTCTGACTTTTGCCCCAAAATAATAAGAATTTCTTCCTTTTTGCCCCAAAATAAAAAAGAATTTTTGCTTTTCTTTTCTGAAATAAGTGAAATTTCTGCAATTTTGGCCTAAAATAAGGGAAATTTCCGCAATTTTCCCCATAATAAAGCAAATTTCGGCAATTTTGCCCCAAAATAAGGGGAATTTCTGGATTTTGCCTACAAATAAGGAAAATTTCTGCAATTTTGCCCTAAAATAAGGGGAATTTCTGCCATTTGACCCAAAATAAGGGGAATTTCTGCCTTTTTGCCACAAAATATAAAAAATTACTGCATGTTTTACCCCAAAATTAGTGAATTTCTGCAATTTTGCTCCAAAATACGAGGATTTTCTGCGTTTTTCGCCGAAAATAAGGGGAATTTCTGCTATCTTGCCGCGAAATAAGTAAAATTTCTGCAGTTTTACCCCAAAATAAGGGGAATTTCTGCCTTTTTGCCCCAAAATTAGGGAAATTTCTGCAATTTTGCTCCAAAATACAGGGAATTTCTGCCTTTTTGCCCAAAAATAAAGGGAATATATACCTTTTTGCCATAAGAAAGGGAAATTTCTTCACTTTTGCCCCAAAATAAGGTGATTTTCTGCCTTTTTGACTCAAAATAAGTGCAATTTCTGCCTTTTCCCCAAAAATAAATGGAATTTCTGTCTTTTTGCCGCAAAATAAGGGGAATTTCTGACTTTATGCCCTGAAATAAGTGAAATTTCTAAAATTTTTCTTCAAAATACGAGAAATGTCTGCTTTTTGCCCCAAAATATGGGGAATTTATGCCTTTTTGCCCCAAAATAAGGGGAATTTCTGCTTTTTTGCCCCAAAATAAGAAAAATTTCTGCAATTTTATACCAAAATAAAAGAAATTTCTGCCTTTTTGCCCCAAAATAAGAAAAATTTTTGCCTTTTTTTCCTGAAATAAGTGAAATTTCTGCAATTTTGCCCCAAAATAAAGAAAATTTATGCAATTTTGCCCCAATGTAAAGGAAATTTCTGCAATTTTGCCCCAAAATAAGGGGATTTTCTGACTTTTTGCTCCTGAAAAAAGAGGATATTCTGTCTTTTTGCCCCAAAATAAGGAGAATTTCTGCCTTTTTGCCCGAAAATTATGAGAATTTCTGCAATTTTGCTTCAAAATACGGGGAATTTCTGCTATTTTGCCCCAAAATAAAAGGAATTTCTGCATTTTACCTCAAAATAAGAATAATTTCTGATTTTTGCTCCAAAATATGGGGAATTTCTGCCTTTTTGTTCCAAAATAAGGGAAATTTCTTCAATTTTGTACTATAATAAACGAAATTTCTCCTTTTTGCCCAAAAATAAGGGGAATTTCTGACTTTTTGCCCTGAAATAAGTGAAATTTCTAAAATTTTTCCCCAAAATAAGGGAAATGTTTGCTTTTTGCCTCAAAATTAGGAGAATTTCTGCCTTTTTGCCCCCAAATAATGGGAATTTTAGCTTTTTTACCTCAAAATAAGGGGAATTTCTGCCTTTTTGCCCCAAAATAGGAAAAATTTCTGCAATTTTTTACCAAAATAAAAGAAATTTCTGCCTTTTTGTCCCAAAATAAGAGAAATTCTCCCTTTTTTCCCTGAAATAAGTGAAATTTCTGCAATTTTGCCCCAAAATAAAGGAAATTTCTGCAATTTTGACCCAAAGTAAAGGAAATTTCTGCAATTTTGCCTCAAAAAAGAGGAATTTCTGAATTTTTGCACTCGAAAAAAGGTGATTTTCTGCCTTTTTGCCCGAAAATAAAGGGAATGTATACCTTTTTGTCATAAAAAAGGGAAATTTCTTCACTTTTGCCCCAAAATAAGGGGATTTTCCGCCTTGTTGACTCAAAATAAGTGCAATTTCTGCCTTTTCCCCAAAAATAAAAGGAATTTCTGTTTTTTTGCCCAAAAATAAGGGGAATTTCTGCCTTTTTGCCCCAAAATAAGGGGAATTTCAGCGTTTTTTCTCAAAATAAGGGGAATTTCTGCCTTTTGCCCCAAAATATGGGGAATTTCTGCCTTTTTGCCCCAAAATAAGAAAAATTTCTACAATTTTGTACCAAAATAAAAGAAATTTCTGTCTTTTTGCCCCAAAATAAGAGAAATTTCTGCCTTTTTTCCCTGAAATAAGTGAAATTTCTGCAATTTTACCCCAAAATAAGGGGAATTTCTGTTTTTTGCCCCCAAATAAGGGAAATTTTTGCAATTTTGCTCTAAAATAAGGGCAATTTCTGCCATTTGCCCCAAGCTAAGAGGAATTTCTGCCTTTTTGCCACAAAATAAAGAAAATTACTGCATGTTTTACCCCAAAATTAGGTGAATATCTGCAATTTTGCTCCAAAATACGAGGATTTTCTGCCTTTTTCGACGAAAATAAGGGGAATTTCTGCCATTTTGCCGCGAAATAAGTGAAATTTCTGCAGTTTTACCCTAAATTAAGGGGAATTTCTGCCTTTTTGCACCAAAATTAGGGGAATTTCTGCAATTTTGCTCCAAAATACGGGGAATATCCGCCTTTATGCCCGAAAATAAGGGGAATGCATAACTTTATGCCATAAAAAAGGAAAATTTCTTCATTTTTGCTCCAAAATAAGGGTAATTTTTGCCCTTTTGCCTCTAAATAAGTGGAATTTCTGTCTTTTTCCCCTAAAACAAAGGGAATTTCTGCCTTTTTGCCCCAAAATTAGGGGAATTTCTGCAAATTTGCTTCAAAATACGGGGAATTTCTGCCTTTTTGCCCGAAAATAAAGGGAATGTACACCTTTTTGCCATAAAAAAGGGAAATTTCTTCACTTTTGCCTCAAAATAAGGGGATTTTCCGCCTTTTAGACTCAAAATAAGTGCAATTCCTGCCTTTTACCCCCAAAAAAACGGAATTTCTGTTTTTTTGCCCCAAAATAAGGGGAATTTCTGACTTTTTGCCCTGAAATAAGTGAAGTTTCTAAAATTTTTCCCCAAAATAAGGGAAATGTCTGCTTTTTGCCCCAAAATAAGGGGAATGTCTGCCTTTTAGCCCCCAAAAAAAGGGAATTTCTGCATTTTGCCTCAAAATAAGAATAATTTCTGCATTTTGCTCCAAAATATGGGGAATTTCTGCCTTTTTGTTCCAAAATAAGGAAAATTTCTTCAATTTTGTACCATAATAAAAGAAATTTCTGCTTTTTGCTCCAAAATAAGGGGAATTTCTGACTTTTTGCCCTGAAATAAGTGAAATTTCTAAAATTTTCCCCAAAATAAGGGAAATGTCTTCTTTTTACCCCAAAATAAGAGGAATTTCTGCCTTTTTGCCCCCAAATAAGGGGAATTTCAGCATTTTTACCTCAAAATAAGGGGAATTTCTGCCTTTTTGCCCCAAAATAGGAAAAATTTCTGCAAATTTATACCAAAAAAAAATTTCTGCCTTTTTGCCCTAAAATAAGAGAAATTTCTGCCTTTTTTTCCCTGAAAAAAGTGAAATTTCTGCAATTTTGCCCCAAAATAAGGGAAATTTCTGCAATTTTGATCCAGAGTAAAGGAAATTTCTGCAATTTTGCCTCAAAAAAGGGGAATTTCTGAATTTTTGCACTCAAAAAAAGGAGATTTTCTGTCTTTTTGCCCCAAAATAAGGAGAATTTCAGCCTTTTAGCCCGAAAATTATGAGAATTTCTGCAATTTTTCTTCAAAATACAGAAAATTTCTGCCTTTTAGCCCCAAAATAAAGGGAATTTCTGCATTTTTCCCCAATATTAGGGGAATTTCTACATTTTACCTCTAAATAATGGGAATTTCTGCATTTTACCACAAAATAAGAAGAATTTCTGCTTTTACCACAAAATATGGGGAATTTCTGCCTTTTTGTTCCAAAATAAAGAAAATTTCTTCAATTTTGTACCATAATAAAAAAAATTTCTCCTTTTTGCCCCAAAATAAGGGAAATTTCTGACTTTTTACCCTGAAATAAGTGAAATTTCTGCAAATTTGCCCCAAAATAAGAAAAATTTCTGCCTTTTTACCCCCAAATAAAGCGAATTTCAGCCTTTTTACCTCAAAATAAGGGAAATTTCTGCATTTTTGCAACAAAATATTAGGAATTTCTGCATTTTGCCACAAAATATTAGGAATTTCTCTCTTTTTGCGCCAAAATAAGGAAAATTTCTGCCTTTTTTTCCCTGAAATAAGTGAAATTTCTGCAAATTTGCCCCAAAAAAAGGGAAATTTCTGCCTTTTGCCCCAAAATAAGGGGAATTTCTGCCTTTTTGCCACAAAATATGGGGAATTTCTTCCTTATTGCCCCCAAATACGGAAAAGTTTTGCTTTTCTGTCACAATTAATGGGAATTTCTTCCTTATTGTCCCAAAATATCGGGAATTTCAGCCTTTTTACCCCAAAATAAGGGGAATTTCTGCCTATTGCCCAAAATATGGGGAATTTCTGACTTTTTGTTCCAAAATATGAAAAATTTCTTCAATTTTGTACCAAAATAAATGAAATTTCTGCTTTTTGCCCCAAAATAAAAGTAATTTCTGACTTTTTGCCCTGTCATAAATGAAATTTCTGCAATTTTGCTCGAAAATAAGGGAAATTTGTGCCTTTTTGCCCCAAAATGAGGGGAATTTCGGCCTTTTAACCCCAGAATATGGGGAATTTCAGCATTTTACCTCAAAATAAGGGGAATTTCAGCCTTTTTGCACCAAAATATGGGGAATTTCTGCCTTTTTGCCACAAAATAAGAAAAATTTCTGCAATTCTGTACCAAAATATAAGAAATTTCTAAAATTTATCCACAAAATAAAAGAAATTTCTGATTTTTGCACCGAAATAAGGAGAATTTCTGTATTTTTGCCCCCCAAAAAAGGGAATTTCTGCCTTTTTGCCCCAAAATTAGGGGAGTTTCTGCAATTTTGCTTCAAAATACAGAGAATTTCTGCCTCTTTTCCCGAAAATAAGGGGAACTTCTGCCGATTTGCCCCAAATAAATGGAATTTCTGCATTTTTGCCCCAATATTTAGGGAATATCTGCAATTTTGCTTTAAAATACGGGGAATTTCTGCCTTTTTGCCCCAAAACAAAGAAAATTACTGCATGTTTTACGCCAAAATTAGGTGAATTTCTGCAATTTTGCTCCAAAATACAGGGATTTTCTGCTTTTTTCACAGAAAATAAAGGGAATTTCTGCCATTTTGCCGCAAAATAAGTGAAATTTCTGCAGTTTTACTCCAAAATAATAGGATTTTCTGCCTTTTTGATCCAAAATTAGGGGAATTTCTGAAATTTTGCTCCAAAATACGGGGAATTTCTGCCTTTTTGCCCGAAAATAAAGGGAATGTATACCTTTTTGCCATAAATAGGGAAATTTCTTCATTTTTACCCCAAAATAAGGGGATTTTGCATTTTTGACTCAAAATAAGTGCAATTTCAGACTTTTTTCCAAAAATAAATGGAATTTCTGTCTTTTTGCCCCAAAATAAGGGGAATTTCCGAATTTTTGCCCTAAAATAAGTTAAATTTCAAAAATTTTTCCACAAAATAATTGAAATTTCTGCAATTTTGCCCAAAATAAGGGGAATTTCTGTATTTTTGCCCCCAAATAAGGAAAATTTCTGCCTTTTTACCTCAAAATAAGGGGAATTTCTGCATTTTTGCCACAAAATATAAGGAATTTCTGCCTTTTTGCCACAAAATATTAGGAATTTCTGCCTTTTTTTCCTGAAATAAGTGAAATTTCTGCAATTTTGGCCCAAAAAAATTGAAATTTCTGCAATTTTGTCCCAAAATAAGAAAAATTTCTGGAATTTTGCCCCAAAATAAGTGGAATTTCTGAGTTTTGCCCCAAAATAAGGAGAATTTCTGTATTTTTGCCCCAACATATAGGGAATTTCTGCCTTTTTGCCCCACAATTAGTGGAATTTCTGCAATTTTGCTCTAAAATACGGGGAATTTCTGCTTTTTTGCCCGAAAATAAGAGGAATGTTTACCTTTTGCCACAAAATAGGGAAATTTCTTCATTTTTGCCCCAAATAAGAGGAATTTCTGCTTTTTTCCCTCAAAATAATTGAAATTTCTGCCTTTTTACTCAAAAATATATGGAATTTCTGTATTTTTGCACCAATATAAATGCAATTTTTGAATTTTGACGTGAAATAAGTGAAATTTCTTTAATTTTGCCTCAAAATAATGGAAATTTCTGCCATTTTGCCACAATATAAGGGGAATTTCTGTCTTTATGCCCCAAAATAAGGAGAATTTCAGCCTTTTTACCTAATAATAAGGGGAATCTCTCCTTTATGCCCTAAAATATGGGGAATTTCTTTATTTTTGCCCCAAAATAATAAAATTTTCTGCAATTTTGTACCAAAATAAAAGTAATTTCTGCCTTTATGCCCCAAAATAAGAGAAATTTCTGCGTTTTTTCCCTGAAATAAGTGAAATTTCTGTAATTTTGCCCCCAAATTAGGGAGATTTCTGCAATTTTGCCCCAAAATAAAGGAAATTTCTGGAATTTTGCCCCAAAATAATGTGAATTTCTGCATTTTCCCTCAAAATTAGGGGAATATGTGCAATTTTGCTTCAAAATACGGGGAATTTTTGCCTTATTGCACCAAAATAAAAGGAATTTCTCCATTTTTGCACCAATATAAGGGGAATTTCTGAAATTTTGCTCCAAAATACGGAGAATTTTTGACTTATTGCCCGAAATAAAGTGGAATTTCTGCCATTTTGCCCTGAAATATTTGAAATTTCCGCAATTTTACCCCAAAATAAGGGGAATTTCTGTTTTTGGCCCCAAAATTAGGAGAATTTCTGTTTTTGCCCCAAATTAAGGCAAATTTCTGACTTTTTGCCCTGAAATAAGTGAAATTTCTGCAATTTTGCCCCAAAATAAGGGGAATTTCTGCCTTTTTGCCAAAATAAGGGAAATTTCAGCATTTTACCTTCAAATAAGGGGAATTTCTGCCTTTTTGCCACAAAATATAGGGAATTTCTGCCTTATTGCCCCCAAATAAGGAAAAGTTTTGCTTTTCTGCCCCAATTAATGGGAATTTCTGCCTTTTTGCCACAAAGTAAAGATAATTTCTGCCTTTTTGCCCCAAAATAACGGGAATTTCAGCTTTTTTACCCCAAAATAAGGGGAAATTCTGCCTTTTGCCCAAAATATGGGGAATTTCTTACTTTTTGTTCCAAAATAAAGAAAATTTCTTCAACTTTGTACCAAAATAAAAGAAATTTGTGCTTTTTGCCCCAAAATAAAAGTAATTTCTGACTTTTTGCCCTGAAATAAATGAAATTTCTGCAATTTCGCCCGAAAATTAGGGAAATTTGTGCCTTTTTGCCCCAAAATGAGGGGAATTTCTGCCTTTTAACCCCAAAATATGGGGAATTTCAGCATTTTACCTCAAAATAAGGGGAATTTCAGCCTCTTTGCACCAAAATATGGAAAATTTCTGCCTTTTTGCCACAAAATAAGAAAAATTTCTGCAATTCTGTACCAAAATAAAAGAAATTTCTAAAATTTTGCTCCAAAATCAGGGAAATTTCTGATTTTTGCCCTGAAATAAAAAAAATTTCTGTATTTATGCCCCCCAAAAAAGGGAATTTCTGCCTTTTTGCCCCAAAATTAGGGGAGTTTCTGCAATTTTGCTTAAAAATACAGGGAATTTCTGCCTCTTTTCCCGAAAATAAAGGGGACCTTCTGCCTGTTTGCCCCAAATAAAGGGAATTTCTGCATTTTTGCCCCAATATTTAGGGAATTTCTGCAATTTTGCTTTAAAATACGGGGAATTTCTGCCTTTTTGCCCAAAATTAAGGGGATTTTCTGCCTTTTTGCCCCCAAACAAGGGAAATTTCTGCAGTTTTATCCCAAAATAATAGGAATTTCTGCCTTTATGCCCTCAAATGATGGGAATTTCTGCCTTTTTGCCCTGAAATATGTGAAATTACTGCAATTTTACCCCAAAATAAGGTGAATTTCTAACTTTTTGCCCCCAAATAATGGGAATTTCTGCCTTTTTGCCCCAAAATAGGAAAAAATTTTGCTTTTTTTCTCTGAAATATGTGAAATTTCTGCAATTTTGCTTTAAAATAACAGAAATTTCTGCAATTTTTCCCCATAATAAAGGAATTTTTTGCAATTTTGCCCCAAAATAAGGGGAATTTCTGTTTTTTGTCCCCAAATAGGGGAAATTTCTGCAATTTTGCCCTAAAATAAGGGTAATTTCTGCCTTTTGCCCCAAAATAAGGAGAATTTCTGCCATTTTGCCCCAAAACAAAGAAAATTACTGCATGTTTTACGCCAAAATTAGGTGAATTTCTGCAATTTTGCTCCAAAATACGGGGATTTTCTGCCTTTTTCGCAGAAAATAAAGGGAATTTCTGCCATTTTGCCGCGAAATAAGTGAAATTTCTAGAGTTTTACCCCAAAATAAGGGGATTTTCCGTCTTTTTGACTCAAAATAAGTGCAATTTCTGACTTTTTTCCAAAAATAAATGGAATTTCTGTCTTTTTGCCCCAAAATAAGGGGAATTTCTGACTTTTTGCCCTGAAATAAGTTAAATTTCAAAAATTTTTCCCCAAAATAATTGAAATTTTTGCAGTTTTGCCCCAAAATAAGGGGAATTTTTGTATTTTTGCTCCAAAATAAGGGAAATTTCTGCCCTTTTACCTCAAAATAAGGGGAATTTCTGCATTTTTGCCACAAAATATAAGGAATTTTTGCCTTTTTGCCCCAAAATAAGAAAAATTTCTGCCTTTTTTCCCTGAAATAAGTGAAATTTCTGCAATTTTGGCCCAAAAAAATTGAAATTTCTGCAATTTTGTCCAAAATAAGAAAAATTTCTGGAATTTTTCCCCAAAATAAGTGGAATTTCTGAGGTTTGCCCCAAAATAAGGAGAATTTCTCTCTTTTTGTGATAACATATAGGGAGTTTCTGTCTTTTTGCCCCACAATTAAGGGAATTTCTGCAAATTTGCTCCAAAATTTGGGAATTTCTGCTTTTTTGCCCGAAAATAAGGGGAATGTTTACCTTTTGCCACAAAAAGGGAAATTTCTTCATTTTTGCCCCAAAATAAGAGGAATTTCTGCCTTTTTACGTCAAAATAAGTGAAATTTCTGCTTTTTTACTCAAAAATATACGAAATTTCTGTATTTTTGCCCCAAAATAAAAGGAATTTTTGAATTATGCCCTGAAATAAATGAAATTTCTCCAATTTTGCCTCAAAATAAGGGAAAATTCTGCTTTTTTGCCACAAAATAAGGGGAATTTCTGTCTTTTTGCCCCAAAATAAAAAGAATTTCAGAATTTTTACCTAATAATAAGGGGAATCTCTCCTTTTTGTCCTAAAATATGGGGAATTTCTGTATTTTTGCCCCAAAATAAAATAATTTTCTGCAATTTTGTACCAAAATAAAAGTAATTTCTGCCTTTATGCCCCAAAATAAGAGAAATTTCTGCGTTTTTTCCCTGAAATAAGTGAAATTTCTGTAATTTTGCCCCAAAATTAGGGAGATTTCTGCAATTTTGCCCTAAATAATAAACATTTCTGGAATTTTGCCCCAAAATAAGGGGAATTTCTGACTTTTTGCCCTGAAATAAGGAGAATTTCTGTCTTTTTGCCCCAAAATAATGTGAATTTCTGCATTTTCCCTCAAAATTATGGGAATATGTGCAATTTTGCTTCAAAATACGGTGAATTTTTGCCTTATTGCACCAAAATAAAAGGAATTTCTGCATTTTTGCACCAATATAAGGGGAATTTCTGAAATTTTGCTCCAAAATACGGGGAATTTTTGCCTTATTGCCCGAAATATGTGGAATTTCTGCCATTTTGCCCTGAAATATTTGAAATTTCCGCAATTTTACCCCAAAATAAGGGGAATTTCTGTTTTTGGCCCTAAAATTAGGAGAATTTCTGTTTTTGCCCCAAATTAAGGCAAATTTCTGACTTTTTGCCCTGAAATAAGTGAAATTTCTGCAATTTTGCCCCAAAATAAGGGGAATTTCTTCCTTTTTGCCAAAAAAGTGAAATTTCAACATTTTACCTTCAAATAAGGGGAATTTCTGCCTTTTTGCCACAAAATATGGGGAATTTCTGCCTTATTGTCCCCGAATAAGGAAAATTTTTGCTTTTCTGCCCCAATTAATGGGAATTTCTGCCTTTTTGCCACAAAGTAAAGGGAATTTCTGCCTTTTTGCCCCAAAATATGGGGAATTTCTGACTTTTTGTTCCAAAATAATAAAAATTTCTTAAATTTTGTACCAAAATGAAAGAAATTTCTGCTTTTTGCCCCAAAATAAAAGTAATTTCTGACTTTTTGCCCTGAAATAAATGAAATTTCTGCAATTTTGCCCGAAAATAAGGGAAATTTGTGCCTTTTTGCCCCAAAATGAGGGGAATTTCTGCCTTTTAACCCCAAAATATGGGGAATTTCAGCATTTTACCTCAAAATAAGGGGAATTTCAGCCTTTTTGCACCAAAATATGGGGAATTTCTGCATTTTTGCCACAAAATAAAAAAAATTACGGCAATTCTGTACCAAAATAAAAGAAATTTCTAAAATTTTGCCCCAAAATAAGGGAAATTTCTGATTTTTGCCCCGAAATAAGGAGAATTTCTGTATTTTTGCCCAAAAAATGGGAATTTCTTCCTTTTTGCCCCAAAATTAGGGGAGTTTCTGCAATTTTGCTTCAAAATACAGGGAATTTCTGCCTCTTTTCCCGAAAATAAGGGGAACTTCTGCCGATTTGCCCCAAATAAAGGGAATTTCTGCATTTTTGCCCCAATATTTAGGGAATATCTGCAATTTTGCTCTAAAATACGGGGAATTTCTGCCTTTTTGTCCAAAATTAAGGGGATTTTCTGCCTTTTTGCCCCCAAACAAGGAAATTTCTGCAATTTTATCCCAAAATAAAAGGAATTTCTGCCTTTATGCCCTCAAATAACGGGAATTTCTGCTTTTTTGCCCTGAAATATGTGAAATGTCTGCAATTTTACCCCAAAATAAGGTGAATTTCTACATTTTTGCCCCAAATAAATGGGAATTTCTGCCTTTTTGCCCCAAAATATGAAAAATTTTTGCTTTTTTTCTCTGAAATATGTGAAATTCTGCAATTTTCCCTTAAAATAAAAGAAATTTCTGCAATTTTTCCCCATAATAAAGGAATTTTTTGCAATTTTGCCCCAAAATAAAGGGAATTTCTGTTTTTTGTCCCCAAATAAAGGAAATTTCTGAAATTTTGCCCTAAAATAAGGCGAATTTCTGCCTTTTGCCCCAAAATAATGAAAATTTCTGCCTTTTTGCCCCAAAACAAAGAAAATTACTGCATGTTATACGCCAAAATTAGGTAAATTACTGCAATTTTGCTCCAAAATACAAGGATTTTCTTCCTTTTTCGCAGAAAATAAGGGTAATTTCTGCCATTTTGCCGCGAAATAAGTGAAATTTCTGCAGTTTTACCCCAAAATAAGGGGAATTTCTGCCTTTTGCCCGAAAATTAGGGGAATTTCTGCAATTTTGCTCCAAATACGGGGAATTTCTGCCTTTTTGCCCGAAAATAAAAGGAATGTATACCTTTTTGCCATAAAAAGGGAAATTTCTTCATTTTTAACCCAAAATAAGGGAATTTTCTGCCTTTTTGACTCAAAATAAGTGCAATTTCTGACTTTTTTTTAAAAAATAAATGGAATATCTGTCTTTTTGCCCCAAAATAACGGGAATTTCCGACATTTTGCCCTGAAATAAGTTAAATTTCAAAAATTTTTCCCCAAAATAATTGAAATTTCTGCAGTTTTGCCCCAAAATAAGGGGAATTTCTGTATTTTTGCACCAAAATAACGGAAATTTCTGGCTTTTTACTTCAAAATAAGGGTAATTTCTGCATTTTTTGCCACAAAATATAAGGAATTTCTGCCTTTTTGCCCTAAAATATAAAAAATTTCTAATTTTTTTTCTGAAATAAGTGAAATTTCTGCAAATTTGGCCCAAAAAAATTGAAATTTCTGCAATTTTGTCCCAAAATAAGAGAATTTTGTGGAATTTTGCCCCAAAATAAGTGGAATTTCTGAGTTTTGCCGCAAAATAAGGAAAATTTCTGTCTTTTTGCCCCAACATATAAAGAATTTCTGCCTTTTTGCCCCACAATTAAGGAAATTCCTGCAATTTTGCTCCAAAATAGGGGGAATTTTTGCTTTTTTGCCCGAAAATAAGGGGAATGTTTACCTTTTGCCACAAAGAAGAGAAATTTCTTCATTTTTGACCCAAAATAAGAGGAATTTTTTCCTTTTTACGTCAAAATAAGTGAAATTTCTTCCTTTATACTCAAAAATATTCGGAATTTCTGTATTTTTGCCCCAAAATAAAAGGAATTTTTGAATTTTGCCCTGAAATAAATGAAATTTCTCCAATTTTGCCTCAAAATAAGGGAAATTACTGCTTTTTTGCCACAAAATTAGGGGATTTTTTGTCTTTTTGCCCCAAAATAAAAGGAATTTCAGCCTTTTTACCTAATAATAAGGGGAATCTCTTCTTTTTGCCCTAAAATATGGGGAATTTCTGTATTTTTGCCCCAAAATAAAATAATTTTCTGCAATTTTGTACCAAAATAAAAGTAATTTCTGCCTTTATGCCCCAAAATAAGAGAAATTTCTGCGTTTTTTCCCTGAAATAAGTGAAATTTCTGTAATTTTGCCCCAAAATTAGGGAGATTTCTGCAATTTTGCCCTAAATAATAAACATTTCTGGAATTTTGCCCCAAAATAAGGGGAATTTCTGACTTTTTACCCTGAAATAAGGAGAATTTCTGTCTTTTTGCCCCAAAATAATGTGAATTTCTGCATTTTCCCTCAAAATTATGGGAATATGTGCAATTTTGCTTCAAAATACGGTGAATTTTTGCCTTATTGCACCAAAATAAAAGGAATTTCTGCATTTTTGCACCAATATAAGGGGAATTTCTGAAATTTTGCTCCAAAATACGGGGAATTTTTGCCTTATTGCCCGAAATATGTGGAATTTCTGCCATTTTGCCCTGAAATATTTGAAATTTCCGCAATTTTACCCCAAAATAAGGGGAATTTCTGTTTTTGGCCCTAAAATTAGGAGAATTTCTGTTTTTGCCCCAAATTAAGGCAAATTTCTGACTTTTTGCCCTGAAATAAGTGAAATTTCTGCAATTTTGCCCCAAAATAAGGGGAATTTCTTCCTTTTTGCCAAAAAAGTGAAATTTCAACATTTTACCTTCAAATAAGGGGAATTTCTGCCTTTTTGCCACAAAATATGGGGAATTTCTGCCTTATTGTCCCCGAATAAGGAAAATTTTTGCTTTTCTGCCCCAATTAATGGGAATTTCTGCCTTTTTGCCACAAAGTAAAGGGAATTTCTGCCTTTTTGCCCCAAAATATGGGGAATTTCTGACTTTTTGTTCCAAAATAATAAAAATTTCTTAAATTTTGTACCAAAATGAAAGAAATTTCTGCTTTTTGCCCCAAAATAAAAGTAATTTCTGACTTTTTGCCCTGAAATAAATGAAATTTCTGCAATTTTGCCCGAAAATAAGGGAAATTTGTGCCTTTTTGCCCCAAAATGAGGGGAATTTCTGCCTTTTAACCCCAAAATATGGGGAATTTCAGCATTTTACCTCAAAATAAGGGGAATTTCAGCCTTTTTGCACCAAAATATGGGGAATTTCTGCATTTTTGCCACAAAATAAGAAAAATTACGGCAATTCTGTACCAAAATAAAAGAAATTTCTAAAATTTTGCCCCAAAATAAGGGAAATTTCTGATTTTTGCCCCGAAATAAGGAGAATTTCTGTATTTTTGCCCAAAAAATGGGAATTTCTTCCTTTTTGCCCCAAAATTAGGGGAGTTTCTGCAATTTTGCTTCAAAATACAGGGAATTTCTGCCTCTTTTCCCGAAAATAAGGGGAACTTCTGCCGATTTGCCCCAAATAAAGGGAATTTCTGCATTTTTGCCCCAATATTTAGGGAATATCTGCAATTTTGCTCTAAAATACGGGGAATTTCTGCCTTTTTGTCCAAAATTAAGGGGATTTTCTGCCTTTTTGCCCCCAAACAAGGAAATTTCTGCAATTTTATCCCAAAATAAAGGGAATTTCTGCCTTTATGCCCTCAAATAACGGGAATTTCTGCTTTTTTGCCCTGAAATATGTGAAATGTCTGCAATTTTACCCCAAAATAAGGTGAATTTCTACATTTTTGCCCCAAATAAATGGGAATTTCTGCCTTTTTGCCCCAAAATATGAAAAATTTTTGCTTTTTTTCTCTGAAATATGTGAAATTCTGCAATTTTCCCTTAAAATAAAAGAAATTTCTGCAATTTTTCCCCATAATAAAGGATTTTTTTGCAATTTTGCCCCAAAATAAAGGGAATTTCTGTTTTTTGTCCCCAAATAAAGGAAATTTCTGAAATTTTGCCCTAAAATAAGGCGAATTTCTGCCTTTTGCCCCAAAATAATGAAAATTTCTGCCTTTTTGCCCCAAAACAAAGAAAATTACTGCATGTTATACGCCAAAATTAGGTAAATTACTGCAATTTTGCTCCAAAATACAAGGATTATCTTCCTTTTTCGCAGAAAATAAGGGTAATTTCTGCCATTTTGCCGCGAAATAAGTGAAATTTCTGCAGTTTTACCCCAAAATAAGGGGAATTTCTGCCTTTTGCCCCAAAATTAGGGGAATTTCTGCAATTTTGCTCCAAATACGGGGAATTTCTGCCTTTTTGCCCGAAAATAAAGGGAATGTATACCTTTTTGCCATAAAAGGGGAAATTTCTTCATTTTTAACCCAAAATAAGGGAATTTTCTGCCTTTTTGACTCAAAATAAGTGCAATTTCTGACTTTTTTTTAAAAAATAAATGGAATATCTGTCTTTTTGCCCCATAAATAACGGGAATTTCCGACATTTTGCCCTGAAATAAGTTAAATTTCAAAAATTTTTCCCCAAAATAATTGAAATTTCTGCAGTTTTGCCCCAAAATAAGGGGAATTTCTGTATTTTTGCACCAAAATAACGGAAATTTCTGGCTTTTTACCTCAAAATAAGGGTAATTTCTGCATTTTTTGCCACAAATTATAAGGAATTTCTGCCTTTTTGCCCTAAAATATAAAAAATTTCTAATTTTTTTTCCTGAAATAAGTGAAATTTCTGCAAATTTGGCCCAAAAAAATTGAAATTTCTGCAATTTTGTCCCAAAATAAGAGAATTTTGTGGAATTTTGCCCCAAAATAAGTAGAATTTCTGAGTTTTGCCGCAAAATAAGGAAAATTTCTGTCTTTTTGCCCCAACATATAAAAAATTTCTGCCTTTTTGCCCCACAATTAAGGAAATTTCTGCAATTTTGCTCCAAAATAGGGGGAATTTTTGCTTTTTTGCCCGAAAATAAGGGGAATGTTTACCTTTTGCCACAAAGAAGAGAAATTTCTTCATTTTTGACCCAAAATAAGAGGAATTTTTTCCTTTTTACGTCAAAATAAGTGAAATTTCTGCCTTTATACTCAAAAATATTCGGAATTTCTGTATTTTTGCCCCAAAATAAAAGGAATTTTTGAATTTTGCCCTGAAATAAATGAAATTTCTCCAATTTTGCCTCAAAATAAGGGAAATTACTGCTTTTTTGCCACAAAATTAGGGGATTTTTTGTCTTTTTGCCCCAAAATAAAAGGAATTTCAGCCTTTTTACCTAATAATAAGGGGAATCTCTTCTTTTTGCCCTAAAATATGGGGAATTTCTGTATTTTTGCCTCAAAATAAAAAAATTTTCTGCCGTTTTGTACCAAAATAAAAGTAATTTCTGCCTTTTTGCCCCAAAATAAGAGAAATTTCTGCGTTTTTTTTCCTAAAATAAGTGAAATTTCTGTAATTTTGCCCCAAAATAAGGGAGATTTCTGCAATTTTGCCCCAAAATAAAGGAAATTTCTGGAATTTTGCCTCAAAATAAGGGGAATTTCTGAATTTTGCCCTGAAATAAGGAGAATTTCTGTCTTTTTGCCCCAAAATAATGTGAATTTCTGCATTTTCCCTCAAAATTAAGGGAATATGTGCAAATTTGCTTCAAAATACCGGGAATTTTTGCCTTATTGCACCAAAATAAAAGGAATTTCTGCATTTTTGCACCAATATAAGGGGAATTTCTGAAATTTTGCTCCAAAATACGGGGAATTTTTGCCTTATTGCCCGAAATAAAGTGGAATTTCTGGCTTTTTGCCCTGAAATATTTGAAATTTCCAACAATTTTACCCCAAAATAAGGGGAATTTCTGTTTTTGGCCCCAAATAAGGGAAATTTTTGCAATTTTGCCCTAAAATAAGGGGAATTTCTGCCTTTTGCCCCAAAATAAGGAGAATTTCTGCCTTTTTGCCCCAAAACAAAGAAAATTACTGCATGTTTTACGCCAAAATTACGTGAATTTTTGCAATTTTGCTCCAAAATACGGGGATTTTCTGCCTTTTTGCCCGAAAATAAAGGGAATGTATACCTTTTTGCCATAAAAAGGGAAATTTCTTCATTTTTACCCCAAAATAAGGGGATTTTCCGCCTTTTTGACTCAAAATAAGTGCAATTTCTGACTTGTTTCCAAAAATAAATGGAATTTCTGTCTTTTTGCCCCAAAATAAGGGGAATTTCCGATTTTTTGCCCTAAAATAAGTTAAATTTCAAGAATTTTTCCCCAAAATAATTGAAATTTCTGCAGTTTTGCACAAAAATAAGGGGAATTTCTGTATTTTTGACCCAAAATAAGGGAAATTTCTGCCTTTTTACCTCAAAATAATGGGAATTTCTGCATTTTTTGCCACAAAATATAAGGAATTTCTGCCTTTTTGCCCCAAAATAAGAAAAATTTCTGCCTTTTTTCCCTGAAATAAGTGAAATTTCTGCAATTTTAGCCCAAAAAAATTGAAATTTCTTCAATTTTGTCCCAAAATAAGAGAAATTTCTGGAATTATGCCCCAAAATAAGTGGAATTTCTGAGTTTTGCCCCAAAATAAAAAGAATTTCTGTCTTTTTACCCCAACATATAAGGAATTTCTGCCTTTTAGCCCCACAATTAGGGGAATTTCTGCAATTTTGCTCCAAAATACGGGGAATTTCTGCTTTTTTGCCCAAAAATAAGGGGAATGTTTACCTTTTGCCACAAAAAAAGGAAATTTCTTCATTTTTGCCCCAAAATAAGAGGAATTTCTGCCTTCTTACGTCAAAATAAGTGACATTTCTGCCTTTTTACTCAAAAATATACGGAATTTCTGTATTTTTGCCTTTAAATAAAAGGAATTTTTGAATTATGCCCTGAAATAAATGAAATTTCTCCAATTTTGCCTCAAAATAAGGGAAATTTCTGCTTTTTTGCCACAAAATAATGGGAATTTCTGTCTTTTTGCCCCAAAATAAAAGGAATTTCAGCCTTTTTACCTAATAATAATGGGAATCTCTCCTTTTTGCCCTAAAATATAGGGAATTTGTGTATTTTTGCCCCAAAATAAAAAAATTTTCTGCAATTTTGTACCAAAATAAAAGTAATTTCTGCCTTTTTGCCCCAAAATAAGAGAAATTTCTGCGTTTTTCCCTGAAATAAGTGAAATTTCTGTAATTTTGCCCCAAAATTAGGGAGATTTCTGCAATTTTGACCCAAAATAAAAAAAATTTCTGTAATTTTGCCCCAAAATAAGGGGAATTTCTGACTTTTTGCCCTGAAATAAGGAGAATTTCTGTCTTTTTGCCCCAAAATAATGTGAATTTCTAAATTTTCCCTCAAAATTAGAAGAATATGTGCAATTTTGCTTCAAAATACGGGGAATTTTTGCTTTATTGTACCAAAATAAAAGGAATTTCTGCATTTTTGCACCAATATAAGGGGAATTTCTCAAATTTTGCTCCAAAATAAGGGGAATTTTTGCCTTATTTCCCGAAATAAAGTGAAATTTCTGCCTTTTTGCTCTGAAATATTTGAAATTTCCGCAATTTTACCCCAAAATAAGGGGAATTTCTGTTTTTGGCCCCAAAATTAGGAGAATTTCTGCTTTTTGCCCCAAATTAAGGCAAATTTCTGACTTTTTGCCCTGAAATAAGTGAAATTTCTGCAATTTTGCCCCAAAATAATGGGAATTTCTGCCTTTTTGCCAAAATAAGGGGAATTTCAGCATTTTACCTTCAAATAAGGGGAATTTCTGCCTTTTGGCCACAAAATATGGGGAATTTCTGCCTTATTGCCCCCAAATAAAAAAAAGTTTTGCTTTTCTGCCACAATTAATGGGAATTTCTGCCTTTTTGCCACAAAGTAAAGGGAATTTCTGCCTTTTTGCCCGAAAATAACGGGAATTTCAGCCTTTTTACCCCAAAATAAGGGGAATTTCTGCCTTTTGCCCAAAATATGGGGAATTTCTGACTTTTTGTTCCAAAATAAGGAAAATTTCTTCAATTTTGTACCAAAATAAAAGAAATTTCTGCTTTTTGCCCCAAAATAAAAGTAATTTCTGACTTTTTGCCCTGAAATAAATGAAATTTCTGCAATTTTGCTCGAAAATAAGGGAAATTTGTGCCTTTTTGCCCCAAAATGAGGGGAATTTCTGCCTTTTAACCATAAAATATGGGGAATTTCAGCATTTTACATCAAAATAAGGAGAATTTCAGCCTTTTTGCACCAAAATATAGGGAATTTCTGCATTTTTGCCACAAAATAAGAAAAATTTCTGCAATTCTGTACAAAAATAAAAGAAATTTTTAAAATTTTGCCCCAAAATAAGGGAAATTTCTGATTTTTGCCCCGAAATAAGGAGAATTTCTGTATGTTTGCCCCCCAAAAAAAGAAATTTCTGCCTTTTTGCCCCAAAATTAGGGGAGTTTCTGCAATTTTGCTTCAAAATACAGGGAATTTCTGCCTCTTTTCCCGAAAATAAGGGAACTTCTGCCGATTTGCCCCAAATAAAGGGAATTTCTGCATTTTTGCCCTAATATTTAGGGAATTTCTGCAAATTTGCTTTAAAATACGGGGAATTGTTGCCTTTTTGCCCAAAATTAAGGGGATTTTCTGCCTTTTTGCCCCCAAACAAGGGAAATTTCTGCAATTTTATCCCAAAATAAAAGGAATTTTTGCCTTTATGCCCTCAAATAAGGGAAATTTCTGCGTTTTTGCCCTGAAATATATGAAATGTCTGCAATTTTACCCCAAAATTAGGTGAATTTCTACCTTTTGCCCCAAAATAATGGGAATTTCTGGCTTTTTGCCCCAAAATATGAAAAATTTTTGCTTTTTTTTCTGAAATATGTGAAATTTCTGCAATTTTGCCTTAAAATAAAAGAAATTTCTGCAATTTTTCCCCATAATAAAAGAATTTTTTGCAATTTTGCCCCAAAATAAAGGAAATTTCTGTTTTTTGTCCCCAAATAAGGGAAATTTCTGAAATTTTGCCCTAAAATAAGGCGAATTTCTGCCTTTTGCCCCAAAATAAAGAGAATTTCTGCCTTTTTGCCCCAAAACAAAGAAAATTACTGCATGTTTTACGCCAAAATTAGGTGAATTTCTGCAATTTTGCTCGAAAATATGGGAATTTTCTGCCTTTTTCGCAGAAAATAAGAGGAATTTCTGCCATTTTGCCGCGATATAAGTGAAATTTCTGCAGTTTTACCCCAAAATAAGGGGAATTTCTGCCTTTTTGCCCCAAAATTAGGGGAATTTCTGCAATTTTGCTCCAAAATACGAGGAATTTCTGCCTTTTTGCCCGAAAATAAAGGGAATGTATACCTTTTTGCCATAAAAAGGGAAATTTCTTCGTTTTTAGCCCAAAATAAGGGGATTTTTTGTCTTTTTGATTCAAAATAAGTGCAATTTCTGACTTTTTTCCAAAAATAAATGGAATTTCTGTCTTTTTGCCCCAAAATAAGGGAAATTTCCGACTTTTTGCCCTGAAATAAGTTAAATTTCAAAAATTTTTCCCCAAAATAATTGAAATTTCTGCAGTTTTGCCCCAAAATAAGGGAAATTTCTGTATTTTTGCCCCCAAATAATGGAAATTTCTGCCTTTTTACCTAAAAATAAGGGGAATTTCTGCATTTTTTGCCACAAAATATAAGAAATTTCTGCCTTTTTGCCCCAAAATAAGAAAAATTTCTGCCTTTTTTCCCTGAAATAAGTCAAATTTCTGCAATTTTGACCCAAAAAAATTGAAATTTCTGCAATTTTGTCCTAAAATAAGACAAATTTCTGGAATTTTGCCCCAAAATAAGTGAAATTTCTGAGTTTTGCCCCAAAATAAGGAGAATTTCTGTCTTTTTGCCCCAACATATAGGGAATTTCTGCCTTTTTGCCCCACAATTAGGGGAATTTCTGCAATTTTGCTCCAAAATACGGGGAATTTCTGCTTTTTTGCCCGAAAATAAGGGGAATGTTTACCTTTTGCCACAAAAAGGGAAATTTCTTCATTTTTGCCCCAAAATAAGAGGAATTTCTGCCTTTTTACGTAAAAATAAGTGAAATTTCTGCCTTTTTATTCAAAAATATACGGAATTTCTGTATTTTTGCCCCAAAATAAATGCAATTTTTGAATTTTGCCCTGAAATAAGTGAAATTTCTCCAATTTTGCTTCAAAATAAGTGAAATTTCTGCTTTTTTGCCACAAAATAAGGGGAATTTCTGTCTTTTTGCCGCAAAAGAAAAGGAATTTCAGACTTTTTACCTAATAATAAGGGGAATCTCTTCTTTTTGCCCTAAAATATGGGGAATTTCTGTATTTTTGCCCCAAAATAAAAAAAAATTCTGCAATTTTGTACCAAAAGAAAAGTAATTTCTGCATTTTTGCCCCAAAATAAGAGAAATTTCTGCGTTTTTTCCCTGAAATAAGTGAAATTTCTGTAATTTTGCCCCAAAATTAGGGAGATTTCTGCAATTTTGCCCCAAAATAAAGGAAATTTCTGGAATTTTGCCCCAAAGTAAGGGGAATTTCTGACTTTTTGCCCTGAAATAAGGAGAATTTCTGTCTTTTTGCCCCAAAATAATGTGAATTTCTAAATTTTCCCTCAAAATTAGGGGAATATGTGAAATTTTGCTTCAAAATACGGGGAATTTTTGCCTTATTGCACCAAAATAAAAGGAATTTCTGCATTTTTGCACCAATATAAGGGGAATTTCTGAAATTTTGCTCCAAAATACAGGGAATTTTTGCCTTATTGCCCGAAATAACGTGGAATTTCTGCCTTTTTGCCCTGAAATATTTGAAATTTCCGCAATTTTACCCCAAAATAAAAGGAATTTCTGCTTTTTTGCCCCAAAATTAGGGGAATTTCTGCAATTTTGCTCCAAAATACGGGGTATTTCTGCCTTTTTGCCCGAAAATAAAAGGAATGTATAACTTTTTGCCATAAAAAGGGAAATTTCTTCATTTTTACCCCAAAATAAGGGGATTTTCTGCTTTTTTGACTCAAAATAAGTGCAATTTCTGACTTTTTTCCAAAAATAAATGGAATTTTTGTCTTTTTGCCCCAAAATAAGGGGAATTTCCGACTTTTTGCCCTGAAATAAGTTAAATTTCAAAAATTTTTCCCCAAAATAATTGAAATTTCTGCAGTTTTGCCCCAAAATAAGGGGAATTTCTGTATTTTTGCCCCAAAATAAGGGAAATTTCTGCCTTTTTACCTCAAAATAAGGGGAATTTCTGCATTTTTGCCACCAAATATAAGGAATTTTTGCATTTTGCCCCAAAATAAGAAAAATTTCTGCATTTTTTCCCTGAAATAAGTGAAATTTCTGCAATTTTGGCCCAAAAAAAATGAAATTTCAGCAATTTTGTCCCAAAATAAAAGAAATTTCTAGAAATTTGCCCCAAAATAATTGGAATTTCTTAGTTTTGCCACAAAATAAAAAGAATTTCTGTCTTTTTGCACCAACATATAGGGAATTTCTGCCTTTTTGCTCCAAAATTAGGGGAGTTTTTGCAATTTTGCTTCAAAATACATGGAATTTCTGCCTCTTTTCCCGAAAATAAGGGGAACTTCTGCCGATTTGCCCCAAATAAAGGGAATTTCTGCACATTTGCCCCAATATTTGGGGAATTTCTGCAATTTTGCTTTAAAATACGGGGAATTTCTGCCTTTTGCCCAAAATTAAGGGGATTTTCTGACTTTTTGCCCCCAAACAAGGGAAATTTCTGCAGTTTTATCCCAAAATAAAAGGAATTTCTGCCTTTATGCCCTCAAATAATGGGAATTTCTGCCTTTTGCCCTGAAATATTTGAAATTTCTGCAATTTTACCTCAAAATAAGGTGAATTTCTAACTTTTTGCCCCCAAATAATGGGAATTTCTGCCTTTTTGCCCCAAAATATGAAAAATTTTTGCTTTTTTCTCTGAAATATGTGAAATTTCTGCAATTTTGCCTTAAAATAAAAGAAATTTCTGCAATTTTTCCCCATAATAAAGGAATTTTTTGCAATTTTGCCCCAAAATAAGGGGATTTTTTGTTTTTTGTCCCCAAATAAGGGAAATTTCTGCAATTTTGCCCTAAAATAAGGGTAATTTCTGCCTTTTGCCCCAAAATAAGAGAATTTCTGCCATTTTGCCCCAAAACAAAGAAAATTACTACATGTTTTACGCCAAATATAGGTGAATTTCTGCAATTTTGCTCCAAAATACAAGGATTTTCTGCCTTTTTCGCAGAAAATAAGGGGAATTTCTGCCATTTTGCCGCGAAATAAGTGAAATTTCTGCAGTTTTACCCCAAAATAAGGAAAATTTCTGCCTTTTTGCCCCAAAATTAGGGGAATTTTTGCAATTTTGCTCCAAAATACGGGGAATTTCTGCCTTTTTTCCCAAAAATAAAGGGAATGTATACCGTTTTGCCATAAAAAGGGAAATTTCTTCATTTTTAGCCCAAAATAAGGGGATTTTCCGTCTTTTTGACTCAAAATAAGTGCAATTTCTGACTTTTTTCCAAAAATAAATGGAATTTCTGTGTTTTTGCCCCAAAATAATGAAAATTTCTGATTTTTTGCCCTGAAATAAGTTAAATTTCAAAATTTTTTCCCCAAAATAATTGAAATTTCTGCAGTTTTGCCCCAAAATAAGGGGAATTTTTGTATTTTTGCTCCAAAATAAAGGAAATTTCTGCCTTTTTACCTCAAAATAAGGGGAATTTCTACATTTTTGCCACAAAATATAAGGAATTTTTGCCTTTTTGCCCCAAAATAAGAAAAATTTCTGCCTTTTTTCCCTGAAATAAGTGAAATTTCTGCAATTTTGGCCCAAAAAAATTGAAATTTCTGCAATTTTGTCCCAAAATAAGAGAAATTTCTGGAATTATGCCCCAAAATAAGTGGAATTTCTGAGTGTTGCCCCAAAATAAGGAGAATTTCTCTCTTTTTGCGATAACATATAGGGAATTTCTGTCTTTTTGCCCCACAATTAAGGGAATATGTGCAAATTTGCTTCAAAATACCGGGAATTTTTTCCTTATTGCACCAAAATAAAAGGAATTTCTGCATTTTTGCACCAATATAAGGGGAATTTCTGAAATTTTGCTCCAAAATACGGGGAATTTTTGCCTTATTGCCCGAAATAAAGTGGAATTTCTGCCTTTTTGCCCTGAAATATTTGAAATTTCCAACAATTTTACCCCAAAATAAGGGGAATTTCTGTTTTTGGCCCCAAATAAGGGAAATTTTTGCAATTTTGCCCTAAAATAAGGGGAATGTCTGCCTTTTGCCCCAAAATAAGGAGAATTTCTGCCTTTTTGCCCAAAAACAAAGAAAATTACTGCATGTTTTACGCCAAAATTACGTGAATTTTTGCAATTTTGCTCCAAAATACGGGGATTTTCTGCCTTTTGCCCGAAAATAAAGGGAATGTATACCTTTTTGCCATAAAAAGGGAAATTTCTTCATTTTTACCTCAAAATAAGGGGATTTTCCGCCTTTTTGACTCAAAATAAGTGCACTTTCTGACTTTTTTCCAAAAATAAATGGAATTTCTGTCTTTTTGCCCCAAAATAAGGGTAATTTCCGAATTTTTGCCCTAAAATAAGTTAAATTTCAAGAATTTTTCCCCTAAATAATTGAAATTTCTGCAGTTTTGCGCAAAAATAAGGGGAATTTCTGTATTTTTGCCCCAAAATAAGGGAAATTTCTGCCTTTTTACCTCAAAATAAAGGGAATTTCTGCATTTTTTGCCACAAAATATAAGGAATTTCTGCCTTTTTGCCCCAAAATAAGAAAAATTTCTGCCTTTTTTCCCTGAAATCAGTGAAATTTCTGCAATTTTGCCCCAAAATAAGTGAAATTTCTGCAATTTTGTCCCAAAATAAGAGAAATTTCTGGAATTATGCCCCAAAATAATTGGAATTTCTGAGTTTTGCCCCAAAATAAAAAAAATTTCTGTCTTTTTGCCCCAACATATAAGGAATTTCTGCCTTTTAGCCCCACAATTAGGGGAATTTCTGCAATTTTGCTCCAAAATATGTTGAATTTCTGCTTTTTTGCCCAAAAATAAGGGGAATGTTTACCTTTTGCCACAAAAAAGGGAAATTTCTTCATTTTTGCCCCAAAATAAGAGGAATTTCTGCCTTCTTACGTCAAAATAAGTGAAATTTCTGCCTTTTTACTAAAAAATATACAGAATTTCTGTATTTTTGCCTTAAAATAAAAGGAATTTTTGAAATATGCCCTGAAATAAATGAAATTTCTCCAATTTTGCCTCAAAATAAGGGAAATTTCTGCTTTTTTGCCCCAAAATAAAAGGAATTTCAGCCTTTTTACCTAATAATAATGGGAATCTCTCCTTTTTGCCCTAAAATATAGGGAATTTGTGTATTTTTGCCCCAAAATTAAAAAATTTTCTGCAATTTTGTACCAAAGTAAAAATAATTTCTGCCTTTTTGCCCCAAAATAAGAGAAATTTCTGCGTTTTTTCCCTGAAATAAGTGAAATTTCTGTAATTTTGCCCCAAAATTAGGGAGATTTCTGCAATTTTGACCCAAAATAAAAAAATTTCTGGAATTTTGCCCCAAAATAAGGGGAATTTCTGACTTTTTGCCCTGAAATAAGGAGAATTTCTGTCTTTTTGCCCCAAAATAAAGTGAATTTCTGCATTTTCCCTCAAAATTAGAAGAATATGTGCAATTTTGCTTCAAAATACGGGGAATTTTTGCTTTATTGCACCAAAATAAAAGGAATTTCTGCATTTTTGCACCAATATAAGGGGAATTTCTCAAATTTTGCTCCAAAATACGGGGAATTTTTGCCTTATTTCCCGAAATAAAGTGAAATTTCTGCCTTTTTGCTCTGAAATATTTGAAATTTCCGCAATTTTACCCCAAAATAAGGGGAATTTCTGTTTTTGGCCCCAAAATTAGGAGAATTTCTGCTTTTTGCCCCAAATTAAGGCAAATTTCTGACTTTTTGCCCTGAAATAAGTGAAATTTCTGCAATTTTGCCCCAAAATAATGGGAATTTCTGCCTTTTTGCCAAAATAAGGGGAATTTCAGCATTTTACCTTCAAATAAGGGGAATTTCTGCCTTTTTGCCACAAAATATGGGGAATTTCTGCCTTATTGCCCCCAAATAAGGAAAAGTTTTGCTTTTCTGCCACAATTAATGGGAATTTCTGCCTTTTTGCCACAAAGTAAAGGGAATTTCTGCCTTTTTGCCCGAAAATAACGGGAATTTCAGCCTTTTTACCCCAAAATAAGGGGAATTTCTGCCTTTTGCCCAAAATATGGGGAATTTCTGACTTTTTGTTCCAAAATAAGGAAAATTTCTTCAATTTTGTACCAAAATAAAAGAAATTTCTGCTTTTTGCCCCAAAATAAAAGTAATTTCTGACTTTTTGCCCTGAAATAAATGAAATTTCTGCAATTTTGCTCGAAAATAAGGGAAATTTGTGCCTTTTTGCCCAAAATGAGGGGAATTTCTGCCTTTTAACCCTAAAATATGGGGAATTTCAACATTTTACATCAAAATAAGGAGAATTTCAGCCTTTTTGCACCAAAATATAGGGAATTTCTGCATTTTTGCAACAAAATAAGAAAAATTTCTGCAATTCTGTACCAAAATAAAAGAAATTTTTAAAATTTTGCCCCAAAATAAGGGAAATTTCTGATTTTTGCCCCGAAATAAGGAGAATTTCTGTATGTTTGCCCCCCAAAAAAAGAAATTTCTGCCTTTTTGCCCCAAAATTAGGGGAGTTTCTGCAATTTTGCTTCAAAATACAGGGAATTTCTGCCTCTTTTCCCGAAAATAAGGGGAACTTCTGCCGATTTGCCCCAAATAAAGGGAATTTCTGCATGTTTGCCCTAATATTTAGGGAATTTCTGCAATTTTGCTTTAAAATACAGGGAATTGTTGCCTTTTTGCCCAAAATTAAGGAGATTTTCTGCTTTTTTGCCCCCAAACAAGGGAAATTTCTGCAATTTTATCCCAAAATAAAAGGAATTTCTGCCTTTATGCCCTCAAATAACGGAAATTTCTGCCTTTTTGTTCTGAAATATGTGAAATGTCTGCAATTTTACCCCAAAATTAGGTGAATTTCTACCTTTTGCCCCAAAATAATGGGAATTTCTGGCTTTTTGCCCCAAAATATGAAAAATTTTTGCTTTTTTTCTCTGAAATATGTGAAATTTCTGCAATTTTGCCTTAAAATAAAAGAAATTTCTGCAATTTTTCCCCATAATAAAGAAATTTTTTGCAATTTTGCCCCAAAAAAAAAAGAATTTCTGTTTTTTGTCCCCAAATAAGGGAAATTTCTGAAATTTTGCCCTAAAATAAGGCGAATTTCTGCCTTTTGCCCCAAAATAAGGAGAATTTCTGCCTTTTTGCCCCAAAACAAAGAAAATTACTGCATGTTTTACGCCAAAATTAGGTGAATTTCTGTAATTTTGCTCCAAAACATGGGGATTTTCTGCCTTTTTCGCAGAAAATAAGGGGAATATCTGCCATTTTGCCGCGATATAAGTGAAATTTCTGCAGTTTTACCCCAAAATTAGGGGAATTTCTGCCTTTTTGCCCCAAAATTAGGGGAATTTCTGCAATTTTGCTCCAAAATACGGGGAATTTCTGCCTTTTTGCCCGAAAATAAAGGGAATGTATACCTTTTTGCCATAAAAAGGGAAATTTCTTCATTTTTACCCCAAAATAAGGGGATTTTCCGCCTTTTTGATTCAAAATAAGTGCAATTTCTGACTTTTTTCCAAAAATAAATGGAATTTCTGTCTTTTTGCCCCAAAATAAGGGAAATTTCCGACTTTTTGCCCTGAAATAAGTTAAATTTCAAAAATTTTTCCCCAAAATAATTGAAATTTCTTCAGTTTTGCCCCAAAATAAGGGAAATTTCTGTATTTTTGCCCCCAAATAATGGAAATTTCTGCCTTTTTACCTAAAAATAAGGGGAATTTCTGCATTTTTTGCCACAAAATATAAGAAATTTCTGCATTTTTGCCCCAAAATAAGAAAAATTTCTGCCTTTTTTCCCTGAAATAAGTCAAATTTCTGCAATTTTGGCCAAAAAATTGAAATTTCTGCAATTTTGTCCTAACATAAAACAAATTTCTGGAATTTTGCCCCAAAATAAGTGGAATTTCTGAGTTTTGCCCCAAAATAATGTGAATTTCTGTATTTTTGCCCCAACATATAGGGAATTTCTGCATTTTTGCCCCACAATTAGGAGAATTTCTGCAATTTTGCTCCAAAATACGGGGAATTTCTGCTTTTTTGCCCGAAAATAAGGGGAATGTTTACCTTTTGCCACAAAAAAGGGAAATTTCTTCATTTTTGCCCCAAAATAAGAGGAATTTCTGCCTTTTTACGTCAAAATAAGTGAAATTTCTGCCTTTTTACTCAAAAATATACGGAATTTCTGTATTTTTGCCCCAAAATAAATGCAATTTTTGAATTTCTCCCTGAAATAAGTGAAATTTCTCCAATTTTGCCACAAAATAAGGGAAATTTCTGCTTTTTTGCCACAAAATAAGGGGAATTTCTGTCTTTTTGCTGCAAAATAAAAGGAATTTCAGACTTTTTACCTAATAATAAGGGGAATCTCTTCTTTTTGCCCTAAAATTTGGGGAATTTCTGTATTTTTGCCCCAAAATAAAAAAATTTTCTGCAATTTTGTACCAAAATAAAAGTAATTTCTGCCTTTTTGCCCCAAAATAAGAAAAATTTCTGCGTTTTTTCCCTGTAATAAGTGAAATTTTTGTAATTTTGCCCCAAAATTAGGGAGATTTCTGCAATTTTGCCCCAAAATAAAGGAAATTTCTGGAATTTTGCCCCAAAATAAGGGGAATTTCTGACTTTTTGCCCTGAAATAAGAAGAATTTCTGTCTATTTGCACCAAAATAATGTGAATTTCTAAATTTTCCCTCAAAATTAGGGGAATATGTGCAATTTTGCTTCAAAATACGGGGAATTTTTGCCTTATTGCACCAAAATAAAAGGAATTTCTGCATTTTTGCACCAATATAAGGGGAATTACTGAAATTTTGCTCCAAAATACGGGAAATTTTTGCCTTATTTCCCAAAATAACGTGGAATTTCTGCCTTTTTGCCCTGAAATATTTGAAATTTCCGCAATTTTACCCCAAAATAAAAGGAATTTCTGCTTTTTTGCCCCAAAATTAGGGGAATTTCTGCAATTTTGCTCCAAAATACGGGGTATTTCTGCCTTTTTGCCCGAAAATAAAATGAATGTATAACTTTTTGCCATAAAAAGGGAAATTTCTTCATTTTTACCCAAAAATAAGGGGATTTTCTGCCTTTTTGACTCAAAATAAGTGCAATTTCTGACTTTTTTCCAAAAATAAATGGAATTTCTGTCTTTTTGCCCCCAAATAAGGGGAATTTCCGACTTTTTGCCCTGAAATAAGTTAAATTTCAAAAATTTTTCTCCAAAATAATTGAAATTTCTGTAGTTTTGCCCCAAAATAAGGGGAATTTCTGTATTTTTGCCCCAAAATAAGGGAAATTTCTGCCTTTTTACCTCAAAATAAGAGGAATTTCTGCATTTTTGCCACAAATATAAGGAATTTTTGCATTTTGCCCCAAAATAAGAAAAATTTCTGCATTTTTTCCCTGAAATAAGTGAAATTTCTGCAATTTTGGCCCAAAAAAATTGAAATTTCAGCAATTTTGTCCCAAAATAAAAGAAATTTCTAGAAATTTGCCCCAAAATAATTGGAATTTCTTAGTTTTGCCCCAAAATAAGGAGAATTTCTGTCTTTTTGCACCAACATATAGGGAATTTCTGCCTTTTTGCCCCAAAATTAGGGAAGTTTTTGCAATTTTGCTTCAAAATACAGGGAATTTCTGCCTCTTTCCCGAAAATAAGGGGAACTTCTGCCGATTTGCCCCAAATAAAGGGAATTTCTGCACATTTGCCCCAATATTTGGGGAATTTCTGCAATTTTGCTTTAAAATACGGGGAATTTCTGCCTTTTTGCCCAAAATTAAGGGGATTTTCTGACTTTTTGCCCCCAAACAAGGGAAATTTCTGCAGTTTTATCCCAAAATAAAAGGAATTTCTGCCTTTATGCCCTCAAATAATGGGAATTTCTGCCTTTTGCCCTGAAATATGTGAAATTTCTGCAATTTTACCCCAAAATAAGGTGAATTTCTAACTTTTTGCCCTCAAATAATGGGAATTTCTGCCTTTTTTCCCCAAAATATGAAAAATTTTTGCTTTTTTTCTCTGAAATATGTGAAATTTCTGCAATTTTGCCTTAAAATTAAAGAAATTTCTGCAATTTTTCCCCATAATAAAGGAATTTTTTGCAATTTTGCCCCAAAATAAGGGGAATTTCTGTTTTTTGTCCCCAAATAAGGGAAATTTCTGCAATTTTGCCCTAAAATAAGGGTAATTTCTGCGTTTTGCCCCAAAATAAGGAGAATTTCTGCCATTTTGCCCCAAAACAAAGAAAATTACTGCATGTTTTACGCCAAAATTAGGTGAATTTCTGCAATTTTGCTCCAAAATACGGGGATTTTCTGCCTTTTTCACAGAAAATAAGGGGAATTTCTGCCATTTTGCCGCGAAATAAGTGACATTTCTGCAGTTTTACCCCAAAATAAGGAAAATTTCTGCCTTTTTGCCCCAAAATTAGGGGGATTTTTGCAATTTTGCTCCAAAATACGGGGAATTTCCGCCTTTTTTCCCAAAAATAAAGGAAATGTATACCCTTTTGCCATAAAAAGGGAAATTTCTTCATTTTTAGCCCAAAATAAGGGGATTTTCCGTCTTTTTGACTCAAAATAAGTGGAATTTCTGACTTTTTTCCAAAAATAAATGGAATTTCTGTCTTTTTGCCCCAAAATAAGGGGAATTTCTGAATTTTGCCCTGAAATAAGTTAAATTTCAAAAATTTTTCCCCAAAATAATTGAAATTTCTGCAGTTTTGCCCCAAAATAAGGGGAATTATTGTATTTTTGCTCCAAAATAAGGGAAATTTCTGCCTTTTTACCTCAAAATAAGGGGAATTTCTACATTTTTGCCACAAAATATAAGGAATTTTTGCATTTTTGCCCCAAAATAAGAAAAATTTCTGCCTTTTTTCCCTGAAATAAGTGAAATTTCTGCAATTTTGGCCCAAAAAAATTGAAATTTCTGCAATTTTGTCCAAAATAAGAAAAATTTCTGGAATTTTGCCCCAAAATAAGTGGAATTTCTGAGTATTGCCCCAAAATAAGGAGAATTTCTCTCTTTTTGCGATAACATATAGGGAATTTCTGTCTTTTTGCCCCACAATTAAGGGAATATGTGCAAATTTGCTTCAAAATACCGGGAATTTTTTCCTTATTGCACCAAAATAAAAGGAATTTCTGCATTTTTGCACCAATATAAGGGGAATTTCTGAAATTTTGCTCCAAAATACGGGGAATTTTTGCCTTATTGCCCGAAATAAAGTGGAATTTCTGCCTTTTTGCCCTGAAATATTTGAAATTTCCAACAATTTTACCCCAAAATAAGGGGAATTTCTGTTTTTGGCCCCAAATAAGGGAAATTTTTGCAATTTTGCCCTAAAATAAGGGGAATTTCTGCCTTTTGCCCCAAAATAAGGAGAATTTCTGCCTTTTTGCCCAAAAACAAAGAAAATTACTGCATGTTTTACGCCAAAATTACGTGAATTTTTGCAATTTTGCTCCAAAATACGGGGATTTTCTGCCTTTTTGCCTGAAAATAAAGGGAATGTATACCTTTTTGCCATAAAAAGGGAAATTTCTTCATTTTTACCCCAAAATAAGGGGATTTTCCGCCTTTTTGACTCAAAATAAGTGCAATTTCTGACTTTTTTCCAAAAATAAATGGAATTTTTGTCTTTTTGCCCCAAAATAAGGGGAATTTCCAATTTTTTGCCCTAAAATAAGTTAAATTTCAAGAATTTTTCCCCAAAATAATTGAAATTTCTGCAGTTTTGCGCAAAAATAAGGGGAATTTCTGTATTTTTGCCCCAAAATAAGGGAAATTTCTGCCTTTTTACCTCAAAATAAGGGGAATTTCTGCATTTTTTGCCACAAAATATAAGGAATTTCTGCCTTTTTGCCCCAAAATAAGAAAAATTTCTGCCTCTTTTCCCTGAAATAAGTGAAATTTCTGCAATTTTAGCCCAAAAAAATTGAAATTTCTGCAATTTTCTCCCAAAATAAGAGAAATTTCTGGAATTATGCCCCAAAATAAGTGGAATTTCTGAGTTTTGCCCCAAAATAAAAAGAATTTCTGTCTTTTTGCCCCAACATATAAGGAATTTCTGCCTTTTAGCCCCACGATTAGGGGAATTTCTGCAATTTTGCTCCAAAATACGGGGAATTTCTGCTTTTTTGCCCAAAAATAAGGGGAATGTTTACCTTTTGCCACAAAAAAGGGAAATTTCTTCATTTTTGCCCCAAAATAAGAGGAATTTCTGCCTTCTTACGTCAAAATAAGTGACATTTCTGCCTTTTTACTCAAAAATATACGGAATTTCTGTATTTTTGCCTTAAAATAAAAGGAATTTTTGAATTATGCCCTGAAATAAATGAAATTTCTCCAATTTGCCTCAAAATAAGGGAAATTTCTGCTTTTTTGCCACAAAATAATGGGAATTTCTGTCTTTTTGCCCCAAAATAAAAGGAATATCAGCCTTTTTACCTAATAATAAGGGGAATCTCTCCTTTTTGCCCTAAAATATAGGGAATTTGTGTATTTTTGCCCCAAAATAAAAAAATTTTCTGCAATTTTGTACCAAAATAAAAGTAATTTCTGCCTTTTTGCCCCAAAATAAGAGAAATTTCTGCGTTTTTTTTCTGAAATAAGTGAAATTTCTGTAATTTTGCCCCAAAATTAGGGAGATTTCTGCAATTTTGACCCAAAATAATAAAAATTTCTGGAATTTTGCCCCAAAATAAGGGGAATTTCTGACTTTTTCCCTGAAATAAGGAGAATTTCTGTCTTTTTGCCCCAAAATAATGTGAATTTCTGCATTTTCCCTCAAAATTAGAAGAATATGTGCATTTTGCTTTAAAATACGGGGAATTTTTACCTTATTGCACCAAAATAAAATGAATTTCTGCATTTTTGCACCAATAAAAGGGGAATTTCTCAAATTTTGCTCCAAAATACGGTTAATTTTTGCCTTATTTCCGAAAATAAAGTGAAATTTCTGCCTTTTTGCTCTGAAATATTTGAAATTTCCGCAATTTTACCCCAAAATAAGGGGAATTTCTTTTTTTGGCTCCAAAATTAGGAGAATTTCTGCTTTTTGCCCCAAATTAAGGCAAATTTCTGACTTTTTGCCCTGAAATAAGTGAAATTTCTGCAATTTTGCCCCAAAATAATGGGAATTTCTGCCTTTTTGACAAAATAAGGGGAATTTCAGCATTTTACCTTCAAATAAGGGGAATTTCTGCCTTTTTGCCACAAAACATGGGGAATTTCTGCCTTATTGCCCCCAAATAAGGAAAAGTTTTGCTTTTCTGCCACAATTAATGATAATTTCTGCCTTTTTGCCACAAAGTAAAGGGAATTTCTGCCTTTTTACCCCAAAATAACGGGAATTTCAGCCTTTTTACCCCAAAATAAGGGGAATTTCTGCCTTTTGCCCAAAATATGGGGAATTTCTGACTTTTTGTTCCAAAATAAGGAAAATTTCTTCAATTTTGTACCAAAATAAAAGAAATTTCTGCTTTTTGCCCCAAAATAAAAGTAATTTCTGACTTTTTGCCCTGAAATAAATGAAATTTCTGCAATTTTGCTCAAAAATAAGGGAAATTTGTGCCTTTTTGCCCCAAAATGAGGGGAATTTCTGCCTTTTAACCCTAAAATATGGGGAATTTCAACATTTTACATCAAAATAAGGAGAATTTCAGCCTTTTTGCACCAAAATATAGGGAATTTCTGCATTTTTGCCACAAAATAAGAAAAATTTCTGCAATTCTGTACCAAAATAAAAGAAATTTTTAAAATTTTGCCCCAAAATAAGGGAAATTTCTGATTTTTGCCCCGAAATAAGGAGAATTTCTGTATGTTTGCCCCCCCCAAAAAAGAAATTTCTGCCTTTTTGCCCCAAAATTAGGAGAGTTTCTGCAATTTTGCTTCAAAATACAGGGAATTTCTGCCTCTTTTCCCGAAAATAAGGGGAACTTCTGCCGATTTGCCCCAAATAAAGGGAATTTCTGCATGTTTGCCCTAATATTTAGGGAATTTCTGCAATTTTGCTTTAAAATACGGGGAATTGTTGCCTTTTTTGCCCAAAATTAAGGGGATTTTCTGCCTTTTTGCCCCCAAACAAAGGAAATTTCTGCAATTTTATCCCAAAATAAAAGGAATTTCTGCCTTTATGCCCTCAAATAATGGAAATTTCTGCCTTTTTGCCCTGAAATATGTGAAATGTCTGCAATTTTACCCCAAAATTAGGTGAATTTCTACCTTTTGCCCCAAAATAATAGGAATTTCTGGCTTTTTGCCCCAAAATATGAAAAATTTTTGCTTTTTTTCTCTGAAATATGTGAAATTTCTGCAATTTTGCCTTAAAATAAAAGAAATTTCTGCAATTTTTCCCCATAATAAAGAAATTTTTTGCAATTTTGCCCCAAAAAAAAGGGAATTTCTGTTTTTTGTCCCCAAATAAGGGAAATTTCTGAAATTTTGCCCTAAAATAAGGCGAATTTCTGCCTTTTGCCCCAAAATAAGGAGAATTTCTGCCTTTTTGCCCCAAAACAAAGAAAATTACTGCATGTTTTACGCCAAAATTAGGTGAATTTCTGTAATTTTGCTCCAAAACATGGGGATTTTCTGCCTTTTTCGCAGAAAATAAGGGGAATTTCTGCCATTTTGCCGCGATATAAGTGAAATTTCTGCAGTTTTACCCCAAAGTAAGGGGAATTTCTGCCTTTTTGCCCCAAAATTAGGGGAATTTCTGCAATTTTGTTCCAAAATACGGGGAATTTCTGCCTTTTTGCCCGAAAATAAAGGGAATGTATACCTTTTTGCCATAAAAAGGGAAATTTCTTCATTTTTACCCCAAAATAATGGGATTTTCCGCCTTTTTGATTCAAAATAAGTGCAATTTCTGACTTTTTTCCAAAAATAAATGGAATTTCTGTCTTTTTGCCCCAAAATAAGGGAAATTTCCGACTTTTTGCCCTGAAATAAGTTAAATTTCAAAATTTTTTCCCCAAAATAATTGAAATTTCTTCAGTTTTGCCCCAAAATAAGGGAAATTTCTGTATTTTTGCCCCCAAATAATGGAAATTTCTGCCTTTTTACCTAAAAATAAGGGGAATTTCTGCATTTTTTTGCCACAAAATATAAGAAATTTCTGCCTTTTGGCCCAAAATAAGAAAAATTTCTGCCTTTTTTTTTCTGAAATAAGTCAAATTTCTGCAATTTTGGCCCAAAAAAATTGAAATTTCTGCAATTTTGTCCTAAAATAAGACAAATTTCTGGAATTTTTCCCCAAAATAAGTGGAATTTCTGAGTTTTGCCCCAAAATAAGGAGAATTTCTGTCTTTTTGCCCCAACATATAGGGAATTTCTGCCTTTTTGCCCCACAATTAGGAGAATTTCTGCAATTTTGCTCCAAAATACGGGGAATTTCTGCTTTTTTGCCCGAAAATAAGGGGAATGTTTACCTTTTGCCACAAAAAAGGGAAATTTCTTCATTTTTGCCCCAAAATAAGAGGAATTTCTGCCTTTTTACGTCAAAATAAGTGAAATTTCTGCCTTTTTACTCAAAAATATACGGAATTTCTTTATTTTTGCCCCAAAATAAACACAATTTTTGAATTTTGCCCTGAAATAAGTGAAATTTCTCCAATTTTGCCACAAAATAAGGGAAATTTCTGCTTTTTTGCCACAAAATAAGGGGAATTTCTGTCTTTTTGCCGCAAAATAAAAGGAATTTCAGACTTTTTACCTAATAATAAGGGGAATCTCTTCTTTTTGCCCTAAAATTTGGGGAATTTCTGTATTTTTGCCCCAAAATAAAAAAATTTTCTGCAATTTTGTACCAAAATAAAAGTAACTTCTGCCTTTTTGCTCCAAAATAAGAGAAATTTCTGCGTTTTTTTCCCTGAAATAAGTGAAATTTCTGTAATTTTGCCCCAAAATTAGGGAGATTTCTGCAATTTTGCCCCCAAATAAGGGGAATTTCTGTATTTTTGCCCCAAAATAAAGGAAATTTCTGCTTTTTTACCTCAAAATAAGGGGAATTTCTGCATTTTTTCCACAAAATATAAGGAATTTCTGCATTTCGCCCCAAAATAAGAAAAATTTCTGCATTTTTCCCTGAAATAAGTGAAATTTCTGCAATTTTGGCCCAAAAAAATTAAAATTTCAGCATTTTTGTTTCAAAATAAAAGAAATTTCTAGAAATTTGCCCCAAAATAAGTGGAATTTCTTAGTTTTGCCCCAAAATAAGGAGAATTTCTGTCTTTTTGCACCAACATATAGGGAATTTCTGCCTTTTTGCCCCAAAATTAGGGGAGTTACTGCAATTTTGCTCCAAAATACAGGGAATTTCTGCCTCTTTTCCCGAAAATAAGGGGAACTTCTGCCGATTTGCCCCAAATAAAGGAAATTTCTGCATTTTTGCCCCAATATTTGAGGAATTTCTGCAATGTTGCTTTAAAATACGGGGAATTTCTGCCTTTTTGCCCAAAATTAAGGGGATTTTCTGCATTTTTGCCCCCAAACAAGGGAAATTTCTGCAATTTTATCCCAAAATAAAAGGAATTTCTGCCTTTATGCCCTCAAATAACGGGCAATTCTGCCTTTTTGCCCTGAAATATGTGAAATGTCTGCAATTTTACCCCAAAATAAGGTAAATTTCTACATTTTTGCCCCAAAATAATGGGAATTTCTGCCTTTTTGCTCCAAAATATGAAAATTTTTTGCTTTTTTTCTTTGAAATATGTGAAATTTCTGAAATTTTGCCTTAAAATAAAAGAAATTTCTGCAATTTTTTTCCATAATGAAGGAATTTTTTGCAATTTTGCCCCAAAATAAAGGGAATTTCTGTTTTTTGTCCCCAAATAAGGGAAATTTCTGCAATTTTGCCCTAAAATAAGGGTAATTTCTACCTTTGCCCCAAAATAAGGAGTATTTCTGCCTTTTTGCCCCAAAACAAAGAAAATTACTGCATGTTTTACCCCAAAATTAGGTGAATTTCTGCAATTTTGCTCCAAAATACAGGGATTTTCTGCTTTTTTCGCAGAAAATAAGGGGAATTTCTGCCATTTTGCCGCGAAGTAAGTGAAATTTCTGCAGTTTTACCCCAAAATAAGGGGAATTTCTGACTTTTTGCCCCAAAATTAAGGGAATTTCTTCAATTTTGCTCCAAAATACGGAGAATTTCTGCCTTTTTGCCTGAAAATAAAGGGAATATATACCTTTTTGCCATAAAAAGGAAAATTTCTTCATTTTTACCCCAAAATAAGGGGATTTTTCGCCTTTTTGACACAAAATAAGTGCAATTTCTGACTTTTTTCCAAAAATAAATGGAATTTCTGTCTTTTTGCCCCCAAATAAGGGGAATTTCCTACTTTTTGCCCTGAAATAAGTTAAATTTCAAAAATTTTACCCCAAAATAATTGAAATTTCTGCAACTTTGCCCCAAAATAAGGGGAATTTCTGTATTTTTGCCCCAAAATAAGGGAAATTTCTGCCTTTTTGCCTCCAAATAAGAGGAATTTTAGCCTTTTTACCTCAAAATAAAGGGAATTTCTGCATTTTTGCCACAAAATATTAAGAATTTCTGCATTTTTGCTTCAAAATAAGGAAAATTTCTGCCTTTCTTTTCTGAAATAAGTGAAATTTCTGCAATTTTGCCCCAAAATAAGTGAAATTTCTGCAATTTTGTCCCAAAATAAGGGAAATTTCTGGAATTTTGCTTCAAAATAAGTGGAATTTCTGAGTTTTGCCCTAAAATAAGGAGAATTTCTGTCTTTTTGCCCCAACGTATAGGAAATTTCTGCCTTTTTGCCCCACAATTAGAGGAATTTCTGCAATTTTGCTCCAAAATACAGGAAATTTCTGTTTTTTTTTTTTTTTTGAAAATAACGGGAATGTATACCTATTGCCATAAAAAAGGGAAATTTCTTCATTTTTGCCCCAAAATAAGAGGAATTTCTTACTTTTTACCTCAAAAGTAAGTGAAATTTCTGCCTTTTTACCCAAAAATAAACGGAATTTCTGTCTTTTTGCCCCAAAATAAAAGGAATTTTTGAATTATGCCCTGAAATTAGTGGAATTTCTGCAATTTTGCCCTAAAATAAAAGAAATTTCTTCCTTTTTGCCACAAAAAAAGGAATTTCTGTCTTTTTGCCCCTAAATAAGGGAAATTTCAGCCTTTTTGCCTCCAAATAAGGGGAATTTCAGCCTTTTTACCTCAAAATAAAAGGAATTTCTGCATTTTTGCCACAAAATATTAGGAATTTCTTTATTTTCGCTCCAAAATAAAGAAAATTTCTGCCTTTTTTCCCCGAAATAAGTGAAATTTCTGCAATTTTGCCCCAAAATAAGTGAAATTTCTGCAATTTTGCCCCAACATAAGGAAAATTTCTGGAAATTTGCCCCAAAATAAGTGGAATTTCTGAGTTTTGCCCCAAAATAAGTAGAATTTCTGTCTTTTTGCCCCAACAAATAGGGAATTTCTGTCTTTTTGCCCCACAACTAGGGGAATTTCTGCAATTTTGCTCCAAAATACGAAGAATTTCTCCCTTTTTCCTAAAAATAAGAGATACGTATACCTTTTGCCACAAAAAAGGGAAATTTCTTCATTTTTGCACTAAATAAGAAGAATTTCTGCCTTTTTACCTCAAAATAAGTGAAATTTCTGCCTTTTTACCCAAAAATAAACGGAATTTCTGTCTTTTTGCCCCAAAATAAAAGGAATTTTTGAATTATGCACTGAAATTAGTGAAATTTCTGCAATTTTGCTCTAAAATAAAAGAAATTTCTGCCTTTGTGCCACAAAATAAGGGGAATTTCTGTCTTTTTGTCCCAAAACAAAGGAAATTTCTGCCTTTTTGCCCCCAAATAAGGGGAATTTCAGCTTTTTCCCTCAAAATAAAGTGAATTTCTGCATTTTTGCCACAAAATACTAGGAATTTCTGCCTTTTTGCTCCAAAATAAGAAAATTTCTGCCTTTTTTCCCTGAAATAAGTGAAATTTGTGCAATTTTGCCCCTAAATAAGGCGAAATTCTGTCTTTTTGCCCCAAAATAAGGGGAATTTCAGCCTTTTTACCTAATAATAAGGGGAATCTCTGCCTTTTTGCCCTAAAATATGGGGAATTTCTGTATTTTTGCCCCAAAATAAAGAAATTTTCTGCAATTTTGTACCAAAATAAAAGTAATTTCTGCCTTTTTGCCCCAAAATAAGAGAAATTTCTGCGTTTTTTCCCTTAAATAAGTGAAATTTCTGTAATTTTGCCCCAAAATAAGGGAGATTTCTGTAATTTTGCCCCAAAATAATAAAAATTTCTGGAATTTTGCCCCAAAGTAAGGGGAATTTCTGAGTTTTTGCCCTGAAATAAGGAGAATCTCTATCTTTTTGCCCCAAAATATTGTTAATTTCTGCATTTTCCCTCTAAATTAGGGGAATATGTGCAATTTTGCTTCAAAATACGGAGAATTTCTGCGTTATTGCACCAAAATAAAGGAAATTTCTGCATTTTTGCAACAATATAAGGGGAATTTCTGAAATTTTGCTCTAATGTACGGGGAATTTTTGCCTTATTGCCCAAAATAAAGTAAAATTTCTGCCTTTTTGCCCTGAAATATTTGAAATTTCCGCAATTTTACCCCAAAATAATAGGAATTTCTGTTTTTGGCCCCAAAATTAGGAGAATTTCTGCTTTTTGCCCCAAAATAAGGCAAATTTCTGACTTTTTGCCATGAAATAAGTGAAATTTCTGCAATTTTGCCCCAAAATAAGGGGAATTTCTGCCTTTTTGCCAAAATAAGGGAAATTTCAGCATTTTACCTCCAAATAAGGGGAATTTCTGCCTTTTTGCCACAAAATATGGGGAATTTCTGCCTTATTGCACCCAAATAAAATTTTTGCTTCTCTGCCTCAATTAACGGGAATTTCTGCCTTTTTGCCACAAAGTAAAGGGAATTTCTGCCTTTTTGCCCCAAAATAACGGGAATTTCAGCCTTTTTACCCCAAAATAAGGGGAATTTCTGCCTTTTGGCCAAAATTTCAGGAATTTCTGATTTTTGTTCCAAAATAAGGAAATTTTCTTCAATTTTGTACCAAAATAAAAGAAATTTCTGCTTTTTGCCCCAAAATAAAAGTAATTTCTGACTTTTTGCCCTGAAATAAATGAAATTTCTGCAATTTTGCTCGAAAATAAGGGAAATTTGTGCCTTTTTGCAACAAAATGAGGGGAATTTCTGCCTTTTAACCCCAAAATATGAGGAATTTCAGCATTTTACCTTAAAATAAGGGGAATTTCAGCCTTTTTGCACCAAAATATGGGGAATTTCTGCCTTTTTGCCACAAAATAAGAAAAATTTCTGCAATTCTGTACCAAAATAAAAGAAATTTCTAAAATTTTGCCCCAAAATAAGGGAAATTTCTGATTTATGCTCCGAAATAAGGAGAATTTCTGTATTTTTGCCCCCAAAAAAGAGAATTTCTGCCTTTTTGCCCCAAAATGAGTGGAGTTTCTGCAATTTTGCTTCAAAATACAGGAAATTTCTGCCTCTTTTCGCGAAAATAAGGGGAACTTCTGCCGATTTGCCTCAAATAGAGGAAATTTCTGCATTTTTGCCCCAATATTTGGGGAATTTCTGCAATTTTGCTTTAAAATACGGGGAATTTCTGCCTTTTTGCCCAAAATTAAGGGGATTTTCTGCCTTTTTGCCCCCAAACAAGGTAAATTTCTGCAATTTTATCCCAAAATAAGGGGAATTTCTGCCTTTTTGCCCCCAAATAACAGGAATTTCTGCCTTTTTGCCCTAAAATATGTGAAACGTCTGCAATTTTACCCCAAAATTAGGTGAATTTATGCATTTTTGCCCCAAAATAATGGGAATTTCTGCATTTTTGCCCCAAAATAAGAAAAATTTTTGATTTTTTTCTCTGAAATAAGTGAAATTTCTGCAATTTTGCCTTAAAATAAAAGAAATTTCTACAATTTTTCCCCAAAATAATTGAAATTTCTGCAATTTTGCCCCAAAATAAGGGGAATTTCTGTATTTTTGCCAAAATATAAGAGAAATTTCTGCTTTTGCCCCCAAATAAGGTGAATTTCAGCCTTTTTAACTAAAAATAAGTTGTAATTTCTGCATTTTTGCCACAAAATATTAGGAATTTCTGCATTTTTGCTCCAAAATGAGGAAAATTTCTGCCTTTCTTGGCTGAAATAAGTAAAATTTCTGCAATTTTGCCCCAAAATAAGTGAAATTTCTGCAATTTTGTCTTAAAATATAGGATATTTCTAGAATTTTGCCCCAAAATAAGTGGAATTTCTGAGTTTTGCCCCAAAATAAGGAGAATTTCTGTCTTTTTGCCACAACATATAGGGAATTTCTGCCTTTTTGCCCCACAATTAGGGGAATTTCTGCAATTTTGCTCCAAAATACGGGGAATTTCTGCTTTTTTGCCCGAAAATAAGGGGAATGTTTACCTTTTGCTACAAAAAAGGGAAATTTCTTCATTTTTGCCCCAAAATAGGAGGAATTTCTGCATTTTTACCTCAAAATAAGTGAAATTTTTGCCTTTTTACCTAAAAAATATATGGAATTTCTGTATTTTTGCCCCAAAATAAAAGGAATTTTTGAATTTTACCCTGAAATAAGTGAAATTTCTCCAATTTTGCCCCAAAATAAGGGAAATTTCTGCCTTTTGCCACAAAATAAGAGGAATTTCTGACTTTTTGCCCCAAAATAAGGGGAATTTCAGCCTTTTTACCTAATAATAAGGGGAATCTCTGCCTTTTTGCCCTAAAATATGGGGAACTTCTGTATTTTTGCCTCTAAATAAAAAAAATTTTCTGCAATTTTGTACCAAAATAGAAGTAATTTCTGCCTTTTTGCCCCAAAATAAGAGAAATTTCTGCCTTTATTCCTGAAATAAGTGAAATTTCTGTAATTTTGCCCCAAAATTAGGGAGATTTCTGCAATTTTGCCCCAAAATAATGGACATTTCTGGAATTTTGCACCAAAATAAGGGGAATTTCTATATTTTTGCCCCAAAATAAGGGAAATTTCTGCCCTTTTGCCCCTAAATAATGGGATTTTCATCATTTTTAACTCAACATAATGGGAATTTCTGCATTTTTGCCACTAAATTCTAGGAATTTCTGCATTTTTGCTCCAAATTAAGGAAAATTTCTGCCTTTCTTCCCTGAAACAAGTGAAATTTCTGCAATTTTGCCCCAAAATAAGTGAAATTTCTGCAATTTTGCCCCAAAATAAAAGAAATTTCTGGAATTTTGCCCCAAAATAAGTGGAATTTCTGAGTTTTGCCCCTAAATAAGGAGAATTTCTGTCTTTTTGCCCCAACAAATAGGGAATTTCTGCTTTTTTGCCCCACAACTAAAGGAATTTCTGCAATTTTGCTCCAAAATACTGGTAATTTCTGCATTATTTCCTGAAAAGAAGGGGAATGTATACCTTTTGCAACAAAAAAGGGAAATTTCTTCATTTTTGCCCCAAAATAAGAGGATTGTTGCCTTTTTACCTCAAAATAACTGATATTTCTGCCTTTTTACCCCAAAATTAACGGAATTTCTGTCTTTTTGCCCCAAAATAAAAGGAATTTTTGAATTATGCCCTGAAATAAGTTAAATTTCTGCCTTTTTGCCACAAAATAAAAGGAATTTCTGCATTTTTGCCACAAAATATTAGGAATTTCTGCCTTTTTGCCCCAAAATAAGGAAAATTTCTGCCTTTTTTACCTGAAATAAGTGAAATTTCTGCAATTTTGCCCCAAAATAATTGAAATTTCTGCAAATTTGTCCCAAAATAAGGGAAATTTCTGGAATTTTGTGCAAAAATATGTGGAATTTCTGAGTTTTGCCCCATAATAAAGAGAATTTCTGTCTTTTTGCCACAACATATAGGGAATTTCTGCCTTTTTGCCCCACAATTAGGGGAATTTCTGCAATTTTGCTCCAAAATTCGAGGAATTTCTGCTTTTTTGCCCGAAAATAAGGAAAATGTTTACCTTTTACCACAAAAAAGGAAAATTCTTCATTTTTGCCCCAAAATAAGAGGAATTTCTGCCTTTTTACCTCAAAATAAGTGAAATTTCTGCCTTTTTACCCAAAAATATACGGAATTTCTGTATTTTTGCCCCAAAATAAAAGGAATTTATGAATTTTGCCCTGAAATAAGTGAAATTTCTGCAATTTTGCCCCAAAATAAGGGAAATTTCTGCCTTTTTGCCACAAAATAAGGGAAATTTTTGTCTTTTTTTCCCAAAATAAGGGGAATTTCAGCCTTTTTACCTAATAATAAGGGGAATCTCTGCCTTTTTGCCCTAAAATATGGGGAATTTCTGTATTTTTGCCCCAAAATAAAGAAATTTTCTGCAATTCTTTACCAAAATAAAAGTAATTTCTGCCTTTTTGCCCCAAAATAAGAGAAATTTCTTTGTTTTTTCCCTGAAATAAGTTAAATTTCTGTAATTTTGCCCCAAAATAAGGGAGATTTCTGCAATTTTGCCCCAAAATAATGGACATTTCTAGAATTTTGCACCAAAATAAGGGGAATTTCTGACTTTTTGCCTTGAAATAAGGAGAATTTCTGTCTTTTTGCCCCAAAATAATGTGAATTTCTGCATTTTCCCTCAAAATTAGGGGAATATGTGCAATTTTGCTTCAAAATACAGGGAATTTCTATCTTATTGCACCAAATAAAGTGAATTTCTGCCTTTTTGCACAAATTAAAGGGGAATTTCTGAAATTTTGCTCCAAAATATGGGGAATTTCTGCCTTATTGCCCGAAATAAAGTGGAATTTCTGCCTTTTTACCCTGAAATATATGAAATTTCCCTAATTTTACCTCAAAAGAAGGGCAATTTCTATTTGGTCCCAAAATTATGAGAATTTCTGCTTTTGCCCCAAAATAAGGCAAATTTCTGACTTTTTGCCCTGAAATAAGTGAAATTTCTGCAATTTTGCCCCAAAATAAGGGGAATTACAGCATTTTACCTCCAAATAAGGGGAATTTCTGCCTTATTGCCGCCAAATAAGGAAAATTTTGCTTTTCTTCCCCAATTAACGGGAATTTCTGCCTTTTTGCCACAAAGTAAAGGGATTTCTGTCTTTTTGCCCCAAAATAACAGTAATTTCAGCCTTTTTACCTCAAAATAAGGGGAATTTCTGCCTTTTTCCAAAATATGGGGAATTTCTGACTTTTTGTTCCAAAATAAAGAAACTTTCTTCAATTTTGTACCAAAATAAACAAAATTTCTGCTTTTTGCCCCAATGTAAAAGTAATTTCTAAATTTTTGCCCTGAAATAAATGAAATTTCTGCAATTTTGCCCGAAAATAAAAGAAATTTGTGCTTTTTTGCCCCAAAATGTGGGGAATTTCTGCCTTTTAACTCCAAAATATGGGGTATTTTAGCATTTTACCAAAAAATAAGGGGAATTTCAGCCTTTTTGCACCAAAATATGGAGAATTTCTGACTTTTTGCCACAAAATAAAAAAAATTTCTGCAATTCTGTTCCAAAATAAAAGAAATTTCTAAAATTTTGCCGGAAAATAAAGAAAATTTCTGATTGTTGCCCCGAAATATGGAGAATTTCTGTATTTTTGCCCCAAAATAAAGGGGATTTCTGCATTTTTGCCCCAAAATTAGCGGAGTTTCTGCAATTTTGCTTCAAAATACAGGGAATTTCTGCCTTTTTTCCCGAAAATAAAGGGAACTTCTGCCAATTTGCTTCAAATAGAGGGAATTTCTGCATTTTTACCCCAATATTAGGGGATTTTCTGCAATTTTGCTCCAAAATACGGGGAATTTCTGCCTTTTTGCCCGAAATTAAGGAGATTTTCTGCCTTTTTGCCCCCAATCAAGGGAAATTTCTGCAATTTTATCCCAAAATAAGGGGAATTTCTGCCTTTTTGCCCCCAAATAATGGGAATTTCTGCCTTTTTGCCCTGAAATATGTGAAATGTCTGCAATTTTACCCCAAATAAGATAAATTTCTTTCTTTTTGCCCCAAAATAATGGGAATTTCTGCCTTTTTGCCGCAAAATAAGAAAAAATTTTGAATTTATTCTCTGAAAGAAGTGAAATTTCTGCAATTTTGCCTTAAAATAAAAGAAATTTCTGCCATTTTTTCCCCATAATAAAGGAATTTTCTGCAATTTTGCCCCAAAATAAAGGGAATTTCTGTTTTTTGTCCCGAAACAAGGGAAATTTCTGCAATTTTGCCTTAAAATAAGGGGAATTTCTGCCTTTTTGCCCCAAAACAAAGAAAATTACTGCATGTTTTACCCCAAAATTAGGTGAATTTCTGCAATTTTTCTCCAAATTACGGGGATTTTCTCCCTTTTTCGCCGAAAATAAGGGGAATTTCTGCCATATTGGCATGAAATAAGTGAAATTTTTGCAGTTTTACTCCGAAATAAAAGGAATTTCTTCCTTTTTGCCCCAAAATTAGGGGAATTTCTGCAATTTTGCTCCTAAATACGGGGAATTTCTTCCTTTCTGCCCGAAAATAAAGGGAATATATACCTTTTTGCCATAAAAAGGGAAATTTCTTCATTTTTACCCCAAAATAAGGGGATTTTCCGCCTTTTTGCCTCAATAAGTGCAATTTCTGACTTTTCCCAAAAAATAAACGGAATTTCTGTTTTTTGCCCCAAAATAAGGGTAATTTCTGACTTTTTGCCCTGAAATAAGTTAAATTTCTAAAATTTTTCCCCATAATAAGGGAAATGTCTGCTTTTTGCCCCAAAATAAAAGGAATTTCTGCATTCTTGCCCCAAAATAAGGGGAATTTCGGCCTTTTTTCCTCAAAATAAGGGGAATTTCTGCCTTTTGCCCCAAAGTATGGGGAATTCTTCCTTTTTGCCCCAAAATAAGAAAAATTTCTGCAATTTTGTACCAAAATAAAAGAAATTTCTGCCTTTTTGCCCCAAAATAAGAAAAATTTCTGCCGTTTTTACCTGAAATAAGTGAAATTTCTGCAATTTTGCCCCAAAATAATTGAAATTTCTGCAAATTTGTCCCAAAATAAGGGAAATTTCTAGAATTTTGTCCAAAAATATGTGGAATTTCTGAGTTTTGCCCCAAAATAAAGAGAATTTCTGTCTTTTTGCCACAACATATAGGGAATTTCTGCCTTTTTGCCCAACAATTAGGGGAATTTCTGCAATTTTGCTCCAAAATTCGAGGAATTTCTGCTTTTTTGCCCGAAAATAAGGAAAATGTTTACCTTTTGCCACAAAAAAGGGAAATTCTTCATTTTTGCCCCAAAATAAGAGGAATTTCTGCCTTTTTACCTCAAAATAAGTGAAATTTCTGCCTTTTTACCCAAAAATATACGGAATTTCTGTATTTTTGCCCCAAAATAAAAGGAATTTATGAATTTTGCCCTGAAATAAGTGAAATTTCTGCAATTTTGCCCCAAAATAAGGGAAATTTCTGCCTTTTTGCCACAAAATAAGGGAAATTTTTGTCTTTTTTTCCCAAAATAAGGGGAATTTCAGCCTTTTTACCTAATAATAAGGGGAATCTCTGCCTTTTTGCCCTAAAATATGGGGAATTCCTGTATTTTTGCCCCAAAATAAAGAAATTTTCTGCAATTCTTTACCAAAATAAAAGTAATTTCTGCCTTTTTGCCCCAAAATAAGAGAAATTTCTTTGTTTTTTCCCTGAAATAAGTTAAATTTCTGTAATTTTGCCCTAAAATAAGGGAGATTTCTGCAATTTTGCCCCAAAATAATGGACATTTCTGGAATTTTGCACCAAAATAAGGGGAATTTCTGACTTTTTGCCTTTAAATAAGGAGAATTTCTGTCTTTTTGCCCCAAAATAATGTGAATTTCTGCATTTTCCCTCAAAATTAGGGGAATATGTGCAATTTTGCTTCAAAATACAGGGAATTTCTATCTTATTGCACCAAATAAAGTGAATTTCTGCCTTTTTGCACAAATAAAAGGGGAATTTCTGAAATTTTGCTCCAAAATATGGGGAATTTCTGCCTTATTGCCCGAAATAAAGTGGAATTTCTGCCTTTTTGCCCTGAAATATATGAAATTTCCCTAATTTTACCTCAAAATAAGGGCAATTTCTATTTGGTCACAAAATTAGGAGAATTTCTGCTTTTTGCCCCAAAATAAGGCAAATTTCTGACTTTTTGCCCTGAAATAAGTGAAATTTCTGCAATTTTGCCCCAAAATAAGGGGAATTACAGCATTTTACCTCCAAATAAGGGGAATTTCTGCCTTTTTGCCACAGAATATTGGGAATTTCTGCCTTATTGCCGCCAAATAAGGAAAATTTTGCTTTTCTTCCCCAATTAACGGGAATTTCTGCCTTTTTTCCACAAAGTAAAGCGATTTCTGTCTTTTTGCCCCAAAATTACGGGAATTTCAGCATTTTTACCTCAAAATAAGGGGAATTTCTGCCTTTTTCTAAAATATGGGGAATTTCTGACTTTTTGTTCCAAAATAAAGAAACTTTCTTAAATTTTGGACCAAAATAAACAAAATTTCTTCTTTTTGCCCCAATGTAAAAGTAATTTCTAACTTTTTGCCCTGAAATAAATGAAATTACTGCAATTTTGCCCGAAAATAAAAGAAATTTGTGCTTTTTTGCCCCAAAATGTGGGGAATTTCTGCCTTTTAACTCCAAAATATGGGGTATTTTAGCATTTTACCAAAAAATAAGGGGAATTTCAGACTTTTTGCACCAAAATATGGAGAATTTCTGACTTTTTGCCACAAAATAAGAAATATTTCTGCAATTCTGTTCCAAAATAAAAGAAATTTCTAAAATTTTGCCGCAAAATAAAGAAAATTTCTGATTGTTGCCCCGAAATATGGAGAATTTCTGTATTTTTGCCCCAAAATAAAGGGGATTTCTGCATTTTTGCCCCAAAATTAGCGGAGTTTCTGCAATTTTGCTTCAAAATACAGGGAATTTCTGCCTTTTTTCCCGAAAATAAAGGGAACTTCTGCCAATTTGCTTCAAATAGAGGGAATTTCTGCATTTTTACCCCAATATTAGGGGATTTTCTGCAATTTTGCTCCAAAATACGGGGAATTTCTGCCTTTTTGCCCGAAATTAAGGAGATTTTCTGCCTTTTTGCCCCCAATCAAGGGAAATTTCTGCAATTTTATCCCAAAATAAGGGGAATTTCTGCCTTTTTGCCCCCAAATAACGGGAATTTCTGCCTTTTTGCCCTGAAATATGTGAAATGTCTGCAATTTTACCCCAAATAAGATAAATTTCTTTCTTTTTGCCCCAAAATAATGGGAATTTCTGCCTTTTTGCCGCAAAATAAGAAAAAATTTTGAATTTATTCTCTGAAAGAAGTGAAATTTCTGCAATTTTGCCTTAAAATAAAAGAAATTTCTGCCATTTTTTCCCCATAATAAAGGAATTTTCTGCAATTTTGCCCCAAAATAAAGGGAATTTCTGTTTTTTGTCCCGAAACAAGGGAAATTTCTGCAATTTTGCCTTAAAATAAGGGGAATTTCTGCCTTTTTGCCCCAAAACAAAGAAAATTACTGCATGTTTTACCCCAAAATTAGGTGAATTTCTGCAATTTTTCTCCAAATTACGGGGATTTTCTCCCTTTTTCGCCGAAAATAAGGGGAATTTCTGCCATATTGGCATGAAATAAGTGAAATTTTTGCAGTTTTACTCCGAAATAAAAGGAATTTCTTCCTTTTTGCCCCAAAATTAGGGGAATTTCTGCAATTTTGTTCCTAAATACGGGGAATTTCTTCCTTTCTGCCCGAAAATAAAGGGAATATATACCTTTTTGCCATAAAAAGGGAAATTTCTTCATTTTTACCCCAAAATAAGGGGATTTTCCGCCTTTTTGCCTCAATAAGTGCAATTTCTGACTTTTCCCAAAAAATAAACGGAATTTCTGTCTTTTTGCCCCAAAATAAGGGGAATTTCTGACTTTTTGCCCTGAAATAAGTTAAATTTCTAAAATTTTTCCCCATAATAAGGGAAATGTCTGCTTTTTGCCCCAAAATAAAAGGAATTTCTGCATTCTTGCCCCAAAATAAGGGGAATTTCGGCCTTTTTTCCTCAAAATAAGGGGAATTTCTGCCTTTTGCCCCAAAGTATGGGGAATTCTTCCTTTTTGCCCCAAAATAAGAAAAATTTCTGCAATTTTGTACCAAAATAAAAGAAATTTCTGCCTTTCTGCCCCAAAATAAGAAAAATTTCTGCCTTTTTTACCTGAAATAAGTGAAATTTCTGCAATTTTGCCCCAAAATAATTGAAATTTCTGCAAATTTGTCCCAAAATAAGGGAAATTTCTGGAATTTTGTCCAAAAATATGTTGAATTTCTTAGTTTTGCCTTAAAATAAAGAGAATTTCTGTCTTTTTGCCACAACATATAGGGAATTTCTGCCTTTTTGCCCCACAATTAGGGGAATTTCTGCAATTTTGCTCCAAAATTCGAGGAATTTCTGCTTTTTTGCCCGAAAATAAGGAAAATGTTTACCTTTTGCCACAAAAAAGGGAAATTTCTTTATTTTTGCCCCAAAATAAGAGGAATTTCTGCCTTTTTACCTCAAAATAAGTGAAATTTCTGCTTTTTTACCAAAAAATATACGGAATTTCTGTATTTTTGCCCCTAAATAAAAGGAATTTATGAATTTTGCCCTGAAATAAGTGAAATTTCTGCAATTTTGCCCCAAAATAAGGGAAATTTCTGCTTTTTTGCCACAAAATAAGGGGAATTTTTGTCTTTTTTCCCAAAATAAGAGGAATTTCAGCCTTTTTACCTAATAATAAGAAGAATCTCTGCCTTTTTGCCCTAAAATAGGGGGAATTTCTGTATTTTTGCCCTAAAATAAAGAAATTTTCTGCAATTTTTTACCGAAATAAAAGTAATTTCTGCCTTTTTGCCCCAAAATAAGAGAAATTTCTGTGTTTTTTCCCTGAAATAAGTGAAATTTATGTAATTTTGCCCCAAAATAATTAACATTTCTGGAATTTTGCACCAAAATAAGGGGAATTTCTGATTTTTTGCCTTGAAATAAGGAGAATTTCTGTCTTTTTGCCCCAAAATAATGTGAATTTCTGCATTTTCCCTCAAAATTAGGGGAATATGTGCAATTTTGCTTCAAAATACGGGGAATTTCCACCTTATTGCACCAAATAAAGGGAATTTCTGCCTTTTTGCACCAATAAAAGGGGAATTTCTGAAATTTTGCTCCAAAATACGGGGAATTTTTTTCCTTATTGCCCGAAATAAAGTGGAATTTCTGCCTTTTTGCCCTGAAATATATGAAATTTCCGCAATTTTACCTCAAAATAAGGGCAATTTCTATTTGGCCCCAAAATTAAAAGAATTTCTGCTTTTTGCCCCAAAATAAGGCAAATTTCTGACTTTTTGCCCTGAAATAAGTGAAATTTCTGCAATTTTGCCCCAAAATAAGGGGAATTTCAGCATTTTACCTCCAAATAAGGGGAATTTCTGCCTTTTTGCCACAAAATATGGGGAATTTCTGACTTATTGCCCCCAAATAAGGAAAATTTTGCTTTTCTTCCGCAATTAACGGGAATTTCTGCCTTTTTGCCACAAAGTAAAGGGATTTCTGTCTTTTTGCCCCAAAATAACGGGAATTTCAGCCTTTTTACCTCAAAATAAGGGGAATTTCTGCATTTTCCCTCAAAATTAGGGGAATATGTGCAATTTTGCTTCAAAATACGGGGAATTTCCACCTTATTGCACCAAATAAAGGGAATTTCTGCCTTTTTGCACCAATAAATGGGGAATTTCTGCCTTTTGCCCCAAAGTATGGGGAATTCTTCCTATTTGCCCCAAAATAAGAAAAATTTCTGCAATTTTGTACCAAAATAAAAGAAATTTCTGCCTTTTTGCCCCAAAATAAGAAAAATTTCTGCCTTTTTTACCTGAAATAATTGAAATTTCTGCAATTTTGCCCCATAATAAGGGAAATTTCTTCAATTTTTTCCCAAATTAAAGGAAATTTCTGCAATTATGCCTCAAATAAGGGGAATTTCTGACTTTTTGCCCTTGAAAAACGGAGATATTCTTCCTTTTTGCACCAAAATAAGGAGAATTTCAGCCTTTTTCCCCTAAAATTATGAGATTTTCTGCAATTTTGCTTAAAAATACGGGGAATTTCTGCCTTTCAGCCCCAAAATAAATGGAATTTCTGCATTTTTCTTCAAAATTAGGGGAATTTCTGCATTTTACCTCTAAATAAGGGGAATTCCTGCATTTTGCCCCAAAATATGGGGAATTTCTGCCTTTTTGTTCCAAAATAAGGAAAATTTTATCAATTTTGTACCAAAATAAAAGAAATTTCTGCTTTTTGCCCCAAAATAAAAGTAATTTCTGACTTTTTGCCCAAAATAAATGAAATTTCTGCAATTTTGCCCGAAAATAAGGGAAATTTGTGCCTTTTTACCCCCAAATGAGGGGAATTTCTGCCTTTTAACGCCAAAATATGGGGAAATTCAGCATTTTACCTCAAAAAAAGAGGAATTTCAGCCTTTTTGCACCAAAATATGGGGAATTTCTTCCTTTTTGCCACAAAATAAGAAAAATTTCTGCAATTCTGTACCAAAATAAAAGAAATTTCTAAAATTTTGCCCCAAAAAAAAGGAAATTTCTGATTTTTTCTCGGAAATAAGGAGAATTTCTGTATTTTTGCCCCAAAATAAAGGGAATTTCTGCCTTTTTGCCCCAAAATTAGGGGAGTTTCTGCAATTTTGCTTCAAAATACAGGGAATTTCTGCCTCTTTTCCCGAAAATAAGGGGAACTTCTGCCGATTTGCCCCAAATAAAGAGAATTTCTGCATTTTTGCCCCAATATTAGGGGAATTTCTGCAATTTTGCTTCAAAATACAAGGATTTTCTTCCTTTTTGCCCCCAAAAAAGGGAAATTTCTGCAATTTTATCCCAAAATAAAATGAATTTCTGCCTTTTTGCCCCCAAATAAGGGGAATTTCTGCCTTTTTGCCCTGAAATATGTGAAATGTCTGCAATTTTACCTCAAAATTAGGAGAATTTCTGCCTTTTTGCCGCAAAATAATGGGAATTTCTGCGTTTTTGCCCCAAAATAAGAAAAATTTTTTGTTTATTCTCAAATAAGTGAAATTTCTCCAATTTTGCCTTAAAATAAAAGAAATTTCTGCAATTTTTTCCCAAAATAAAGGAATTTTCTTCAATTTTGCCCCAAAATAAAGGGAATTTCTGTTGTTTGTCCCCAAATAAGGGAAATTTCTGCAATTTTTCCCTAAAATAAGGGGAATTTCTGCCTTTTGCCCCAAAACAAAGAAAATTACTGCATGTTTTACCCCAAAATTAGGTGAATTTCTGCAATTTTGCTCCAAAATACTGGGATTTTCTGCCTTTTTTCGCCGAAAATAAGGGGAATTTCTGCCATTTTGCCACGAAATAAGTAAAATTTCTTCAGTTTTACCTCAAAATAAGGGGAATTTCTGCCTTTTTGCCCCTAAATGAGGGGAATTTCTGCCTTTTGCCCCAAAATATGAGGAGTTTCAGCATTTTACCTCAAAATAAGGAGAATTTCAGTCTTTTTGCTCCAAAATAGGGGTCATTTCTGCCTTTTTACCCAAATTAAGTTGAATTTCTGCCTTTTTTTCCCAAAATAAGTGAAATATCTGCAATTTTAGCCAAAAATTAGGGATTTAATTTTTTTGCCCCAAAATAAGGGGAATTTCTGCCATTTTGCCCTTAAATATTTGAAATTTCTGCAATTTTACCCCAAAATAAAAAGAATTTCTGCCTTTTTGCCCCAAGATAAGGGGAATTTCAGCCTTATTACCTCAAAATAAGGGGAATTTCTGCCATGTGCCCCAAAATACGGGGAATTTCTGCCTTTTTGCCCTAAAATTATGAGAATTTCTGCAATTTTGCTTCAAAATACGGGAAGTTTCTGCCTTTTAGCCTCAAAATAAAAGGAATTTCTGCATTTTTCCTCAAAATTAGGGGAATTTTTGCATTTTACCTCTAAATAAAGGGAATTCCTGCATTTTGCCCCAAAATATGGGGAATTTCTGAATTTTTGTTCCAAAATAAAGAAAATTTCTTCAATTTTGTACCAAAATAAAAGAAATTTCTGATTTTGCCCCAAAATAAAAGTAATTTCTGACTTTTTGCCCTGAAATAAATGAAATTTCTGCAATTTTGCCCCAAAATAAAGGGAATTTCTGCCTTTTTGCCCCAAAATTATGGGTGTTTCTGCAATTTTGCTTTAAAATACAGGGAATTTCTGCATATTTCCCGAAAATAAAGAGAACTTTTGCCGATTTGCCCCAAATAAAGGTAATTTCTGCAATTTTGCTCCAAAATACGGGGAATTTCTGCCTTTTTGCCCGAAAATAAGGGGAATGCATACCTTTTTGCCATAAAAAAGGGAAATTTCTTCATTTTTGCCCCAAAATAAGGCGAATTTCTGCCTTTTTGCCTTTAAATAAGTGGAATTTCTGTCTTATTCCCCCAAAACAAAGGGAATTTCTGTCTATTTTGCAACAAAATAAGGGGAATTTCTGACTTATTACCCTGAAATAAGTGAAATTTCTTCAATTTTGCCCTAAAATAAGAAAAATTTCTGCCTTTTTGCCACAAAATAAGGGGAATTTCAGCCTTTTTACCTCAAAATAAGGGGAATTTCTCCATTTTTGCCACAAAATATTAAGAATTTCTGCCTTTTTGCCCTAAAATAAAGAAAATTTCTGCCTTTTTTCCTGAAATAAGTGAAATTTTTGCAATTCTGACCCAAAATAAGGGAAATTTCTACAATTTGGCCCCAAAATAAGGGAAATTTCTGGAATTTTGCCCCAAAATAAGTGGAATTTCTGAGGTTTGCCCCAAAATAAGGAGAATTTTTGTTTTTTGGCTCAACATATAGGGAATTTCTGCCTTTTTGCCCCACAACTAGGGGAATTTCTGCAATTTTGCTCCAAAATACGGGGAATTTCTGCTTTTTTGCCCGAAAATAAGGGGAATGTATACCGTTTGCCACAAAAAAGAAAAATTTCTTCATTTTTGCCCCAAAATAAGAGGAATTTCTGCCTTTTCCCCTCAAAATAAGTGAAATTTCTGTCTTTTTACACAAAAGTAAACGGAATTTTTGGCTTTTTCCCCCAAAAATAAGGGAAATTTTTGAATTTTGCCCAGAAATAAGTGAAATTTCTGCAATTTTGCCCCAAAATAAGAGAAATTTCTCCCTTTTTGCCACAAAATAAGGGGAATTTCTCTCTTTTTGCCCCAAAATAAGGGGAATTTCAGCCTTTTTCCTCATAATAAGGGGAATCTCTGCATTTTTGCCCCAAAATATGGGGAATTTCTGCATTTTTGCTACAAAATAAAGAAATTATCTGCAATTTTGTACCAAAATACAAGAAATTTCTGCCCTTTTGCTCTAAAACAAAAGAAATTCCTGTCTTCTTATTCTGAAATAAGTGAAATTTCTGCAATTTTGAACAAAATAAGAAAATCTTCTGCAATTTTGCCACAAAATAAGGGAAATTTCTGCAATTTTGCCCCAATATAAGGGGAATTTCTGACTTTTTGCCCTGAAATAGGGAGAATTTCTGTCTTTTTTCTCCAAAATAATGTGTATTTCTGCATTTTCCCTCAAAATTAGGGGAATTTGTGCAATTTTGCTTCAAAATACGGGGGATTTCAGCCTTATTGCACCAAAATAAAGGGAATTTCTACATTTTTCACCTATATAGTGGAATTTCTGAAATTTTGCTCCAGAATACGGGGAATTTCTGCCTTATAGCCCGATATTATGTGGAATTTCTGCATTTTTGCCCTGAAATATTTGAAATTTCCGCAATTTTACCCCAAAATAAAGGGAATTTCTGTTTTTGGCCCCAAAATTTAGGGAATTTCTGCTTTTTGCCCCAAAATAAGGCAAATTTCTGACTTTTTGCCCTGAAATAAGTGAAATTTCTGCAATTTTGAACAAAAGAAGAAAAATTTCTGCAATTTTGCCACAAAATAAGGGAAATTTCTGCAATTTTGCCCCAAAATAAGGGGAATTTCTGACTTTTTGCCCTGAAATAAGGAGAATTTCTGTCTTTTTTCCCCAAAATTATGTGTATTTCTGCATTTTTCCTCAAAATTAGGGGAATTTGTGCAATTTTGCTTCAAAATACGGGGGATTTCAGCCTTATGCACCAAAATAAAGGGAATTTCTGCATTTTTCACCAATATAAGGGGAATTTCTGAAATTTTGCTCCAGAATACGGGGTATTTCTGCCTTATAGCCCGAAGTTAAGTGGAATTTCTGCCTTTTTGCCCTGAAATATTTGAAATTTCCGCAATTTTACCACAAAATAAGGGGAATTTCTGTTTTGGCGCCAAAATTAGGGGAATTCCTGCTTTTTGCACCAAAATAAGGCAAATTTCTGACTTTTTGCCCTGAAATAAGTGAAATTTCTGTAATTTTACCCCAAAATAAGGGGAATATCTGCCTTTTTGCCCAGAATAAGGGGAATTTCAGCATTTTACCTCCAAATAAGGGGAATTTCTGCCTTTTTGCCACAAAATATGGGGAATATCTGCCTTATTGCCCCCAAATAAGGAAAATTTCTGCTTTTCTGCACCAATTAACAGGAATTTCTGCCTTTTTGCCCCAAAATAAGAGGAATTTCATCCTTTTAACCTCAAAATAAGGGGAATTTCTGACTTTTGCCCCAAAATATGGGGAATTTCTGCCATGTTGTTCCAAAATAAGGAAAATTTCTTCAAATTTGTACCAAAATAGAAGAAATTTCTGCTTTTTGTCCCAAAATAAAAGGAATTTCTGACTTTTTGTTCTGAAATAAATGAAATTTCTGCAATTTTGCACGAAAATAAGAAAAATTTGTGCCTTTTTGCCACAAAATATAAAAAATTTCTGCCTTCTTGCCACAAAATAAAAAAAATTTCTGCAATTCTGTACCAAAATAAAAGAAATTTCTCCAATTTTGACCCAAAATAAGGGAAATTTCTGCAATTTTGCCCCGAAATAATGAGAATTTCTGTATTTTTGCACCAAAATAAAGGGAATTTCTGCCTTTTTGTCCCAAAATTAGGGGAGTTTCTGCAATTTTGCTTCAAAATACAGGGAATTTCTGCCACTTTCCCCGAAAATAAGAGGAACTTCTGCCTTTTTGCCCCAAATAAATGGAATTTCTGCATTTTTGCCCCAATATTAGGAAAATTTCTGCAATTTGGCTCCAAAATACGGGGAATTTTTGCCTTTTTGCCCGAAATTAAGGGGATTTTCTGTTTTTTGCCCCCAAATAAGTAAAATTTCGGCAATTTTATCCCAAAATAAGGGGAATTTCTGCTTTTTTGCCCCAAAACAAAGAAAATTACTGCATGTTTTACGCCAAAATTAGGTGAATTTCTGCAATTTTTCTCCAAATTACGGTGATTTTCTCCCTTTTGCGCCGAAAATAAGGGGAATTTCTGCCATATTGCCGTGAAATAAGTGAAATTTCTGCAGTTTTACTTCGAAATAAAAGGAATTTCTTCCTTTTTGCCCCAAAATTAGGGGAATTTCTGCAATTTTGCTCCTAAATACGGGGAATTTCTTCCTTTTTGCCCGAAAATAAAGGGAATGTATACCTTTTTGCCATAAAAAGGGAAATTTCTTCATTTTTACCCCAAAATAAGGGGATTTTCCGCCTTTTTGCCTCAATAAGTGCAATTTCTGACTTTTCCCAAAAAATAAACGGAATTTCTGTCTTTTTGCCCCAAAATAAGGGGAATTTCTGACTTTTTGCCCTGAAATAAGTTAAATTTCTAAAATTTTTCCCCATAATAAGGGAAATGTCTGCTTTTTGCCCCAAAATAAAATGAAATTTCTGCATTCTTGCCCCGAAATAAGGGGAATTTCGGCCTTTTTTCCTCAAAATAAGAGGAATTTCTGCCTTTTGCCCCAAAGTATGGGGAATTCTTTCTTTTTGCCCCAAAATAAGAAAAATTTCTGCCTTTTTTACCTGAAATAAGTGAAATTTCTGCAATTTTGCCCCAAAATAATTGAAATTTCTGCAAATTTGTCCCAAAATAAGGGAAATTTCTGGAATTTTGTCCAAATATATGTGGAATTTCTTAGTTTTGCCTTAAAATAAAGAGAATTTCTGTCTTTTTGCCACAACATATAGGGAATTTCTGCCTTTTTGCCCCACAATTAGGGGAATTTCTGCAATTTTGCTCCAAAATTCGAGGAATTTCTGCTTTTTTGCCCGAAAATAAGGAAAATGTTTACCTTTTGCCACAAAAAAGGGAAATTTCTTCATTTTTGCCCCAAAATAAGAGGAATTTCTGCCTTTTTACCTCAAAATAAGTGAAATTTCTGCCTTTTTACCCAAAAATATACGGAATTTCTGTATTTTTGCCCCAAAATAAAAGGAATTTATGAATTTTGCCCTGAAATAAGTGAAATTTCTGCAATTTTGCCCCAAAATAAGGGAAATTTCTGCCTTTTTGCCACAAAATAAGAGGAATTTTTTTTTCCCAAAATAAAAGGAATTTCAGCCTTTTTACCTAATAATAAGGAGAATCTCTGCCTTTTTGCCCTAAAATATGGGGAATTTCTGTATTTTTGCCCTAAAATAAAGAAATTTTCTGCAATTTTTTACCAAAATAAAAGTAATTTCTGCCTTTTTGCCCCAAAATAAGAGAAATTTCTGTGTTTTTCCCTGAAATAAGTGAAATTTCTGTAATTTTGCCCCAAAATAAAGGAGATTTCTCCAATTTTGCCACAAAATAATGGACATATTGGAATTTTGCACCAAAATAAGGGGAATTTCTGACTTTTTGCCTTGAAATAAGGAGCATTTCTGTCTTTTTGCCCCAAAATAATGTGAATTTCTGCATTTTCCCTCAAAATTAGGGGAATATGTGCAATTTTGCTTCAAAATACGGGGAATTTCCACCTTATTGCACCAAATAAAGGGAATTTCTGCCTTTTTGCACCAATAAAAGGGGAATTTCTGAAATTTTGCTCCAAAATACGGGGAATTTTTTTCCTTATTGCCTGAAATAAAGTGGAATTTCTGCCTTTTTGCCCTGAAATATATGAAATTTCCGCAATTTTAACTCAAAATAAGGGCAATTTCTATTTGGCCCCAAAATTAGGAGAATTTCTGCTTTTTGCCCCAAAATAAGGCAAATTTCTGACTTTTTGCCCTGAAATAAGTGAAATTTCTGCAATTTTGCCCCAAAATAAGGGGAATTTCAGCATTTTACCTCCAAATAAGGGGAATTTCTGCCTTTTTGCCACAAAATATGGGGAATTTCTGCCTTATTGCCCCCAAATAAGGAAAATTTTGCTTTTCTTCCGCAATTAACGGGAATTTCTGCCTTTTTGCCACAAAGTAAAGGGATTTCTGTCTTTTTGCCCCAAAATAACGGGAATTTCAGCCTTTTTACCTCAAAATAAGGGGAATTTCTGCCTTTTTCCAAAATATGGGGAATTTCTGACTTTTTGTTCCAAAATAAGGAAACTTTCTTCAATTTTGTACCAAAATAAACAAAATTTCTGCTTTTTGCCCCAATGTAAAAGTAATTTCTAACTTTTTGCCCTGAAATAAATGAAATTTCTGCAATTTTGCCCGAAAATAAGAGAAATTTGTGCTTTTTTGCCCCAAAATGTGGGGAATTTCTGCCTTTTAACTCCAAAATATGGGGTATTTCAGCATTTTACCTCAAAATAAGGGGAATTTCAGCCTTTTTGCACCAAAATATGGGGAATTTCTGACTTTTTGCCACAAAATAAGAAAAATTTCTGCAATTCTGTACCAAAATAAAAAAAATTTCTAAAATTTTGCCGCAAAATAAAGGAAATTTCTGATTGTTGCCCCGAAATATTGAGAATTTCTGTATTTTTGCACCAAAATAAAGGGAATTTCTGCCTTTTTGCCCCAAAATAAGCGGAGTTTCTGCAATTTTGCTTCAAAATACAGGAAATTTCTGCCTTTTTTCCCGAAAATAAAGGGAACTTCTGCCGATTTGCTTCAAATAGAGGGAATTTTTGCATTTTTGCCCCAATATTAGGGGATTTTCTGCAATTTTGCTCCAAAATACGGGGAATTTCTGCCTTTTTGCCCGAAATTAAGGAGATTTTTTGCCTTTTTGCCCCCAATCAAGGGAAATTTCTGCAATTTTATCCCAAAATAAGGGGAATTTCTGCCTTTTTGCCCCCAAATAACGGGAATTTCTGCCTTTTTGCCCTGAAATATGTGAAATGTCTGCAATTTTACCCCAAATAAGGTAAATTTCTGCCTTTTTGCCACAAAATAATGGGAATTTCTGCCTTTTTGCCCCAAAATAAGAAAAATTTTTGCATTTATTCTCTGAAAGAAGTGAAATTTCTGCAATTTTGCCTTAAAATAAAAGAAATTTCTGCAATTTTTCCCCATAATAAAGGAATTTTCTGCAATTTTGCCCCAAAATAAAGGGAATTTCTGTTTTTTGTCCCGAAACAAGGGAAATTTCTGCAATTTTGCCTTGAAATAAGGGGAATTTCTGCCTTTTTGCCCCAAAACAAAGAAAATTACTGCATGTTTTACCCCAAAATTAGGTGAATTTCTGCAATTTTTCTCCAAATTACGGGGATTTTCTCCCTTTTTCGCCGAAAATAAGGGGAATTTCTGCCATATTGCCGCGAAATAAGTGAAATTTCTGCAGTTTTACTCCGAAATAAAAGGAATTTCTTCCTTTTTGCCCCAAAATTAGGGGAATTTCTGCAATTTTGCTCCAAAATACGGGGAATTTCTTCCTTTTTGCCCGAAAATAAAGGGAATGTATACCTTTTTGCCATAAAAAGGGAAATTTCTTCATTTTTACCCCAAAATAAGGGGATTTTCCGCCTTTTTGCCTCAATAAGTGCAATTTCTGACTTTTCCCAAAAAATAAACGGAATTTCTGTTTTTTGCCCCAAAATAAGGGTAATTTCTGACTTTTTGCCCTGAAATAAGTTAAATTTCTAAAATTTTTCCCCATAATAAGGGAAATGTCTGCTTTTTGCCATAAAATAAAAGGAATTTCTGCATTCTTGCCCCAAAATAAGGGGAATTTCGGCCTTTTTTCCTCAAAATAAGGGGAATTTCTGCCTTTTGCCCCAAAGTATGGGGAATTCTTACTTTTTGCCCTGAAATAAGAAAAATTTCTGCAATTTTGTACCAAAATAAAAGAAATTTCTGCCTTTTTGCCCCAAAATAAGAAAAATTTCTGCCTTTTTTACCTGAAATAATTGAAATTTCTGCAATTTTGCCCCATAATAAGGGAAATTTCTTCAATTTTTTCCCAAATTAAAGGAAATTTCTGCAATTATGCCTCAAATAAGGGGAATTTCTGACTTTTTCCCCTTGAAAAACGGAGATATTCTTCCTTTTTGCACCAAAATAAGGAGAATTTCAGCCTTTTTCCCCTAAAATTATGAGATTTTCTGCAATTTTGCTTAAAAATACGGGGAATTTCTGCCTTTATGCCCCAAAATACATGGAATTTCTGCATTTTTCCTCAAAATTAGGGGAATTTCTGCATTTTACCTCTAAATAAGGGGAATTCCTGCATTTTGCCCCAAAATATGGGGAATTTCTTCCTTTTCGTTCCAAAATAAGGAAAATTTTATCAATTTTGTACCAAAATAAAAGAAATTTCTGCTTTTTGCCCCAAAATAAAAGTAATTTCTGACTTTTTGCCCTGAAATAAATGAAATTTCTGCAATTTTGCCCGAAAATAAGGGAAATTTGTGCCTTTTTGCCCCAAAATGAGGGGAATTTCTGCCTTTTAACGCCAAAATATGGGGAAATTCAGCATTTTACCTCAAAATAAGAGGAATTTCAGCCTTTTTGCACCAAAATATGGGGAATTTCTTCCTTTTTGCCACAAAATAAGAAAAATTTCTGCAATTCTGTACCAAAATAAAAGAAATTTCTAAAATTTTGCCCCAAAATAAGGGAAATTTCTGATTTTTTCTCGGAAATAAGGAGAATTTCTGTATTTTTTCCCCAAAATAAAGGGAATTTCTGCCTTTTTGCCCCAAAAGTAGGGGAGTTTCTGCAATTTTGCTTCAAAATACAGGGAATTTCTGCCTCTTTTCCCGAAAATAAGGGGAACTTCTGCCGAATTGCCCCAAATAAATGGAATTTCTGCATTTTTGCCCCAATATTAGGGGAATTTCTGCAATTTTGCTTCAAAATACAAGGATTTTCTTCCTTTTTGCCCCCAAAAAAGGGAAATTTCTGCAATTTTATTCCAAAATAAAATGAATTTCTGCCTTTTTGCCCCCAAATAAGGGGAATTTCTGCCTTTTTGCCCTGAAATATGTGAAATGTCTGCAATTTTACCTCAAAATTAGGAGAAATTCTGCCTTTTTGCCCCAAAATAATGGGAATTTCTGCGTTTTTGCCCCAAAATAAGAAAAATTTTTTGTTTATTCTCAAATAAGTGAAATTTCTGCAATTTTGCCTTAAAATAAAAGAAATTTCTGCAATTTTTTCCCAAAATAAAGGAATTTTCTTCAATTTTGCCCCAAAATAAAGGGAATTTCTGTTGTTTGTCCCCAAATAAGGAAACTTTCTGCAATTTTTCCCTAAAATAAGGGGAATTTCTGCCTTTTGCCCCAAAACAAAGAAAATTACTGCATGTTTTACCCCAAAATTAGGTGAATTTCTGCAATTTTGCCCCAAAATACGGGGATTTTCTGCCTTTTTCGCCGAAAATAGGGAATTTCTGCCATTTTGCCGCGAAATAAGTAAAATTTCTTCAGTTTTACCTCAAAATAAGGGGAATTTCTGCCTTTTTGCCCCTAAATGAGGGGAATTTCTGCCTTTTGCCCCAAAATATGAGGAGTTTCAGCATTTTACCTCAAAATAAGGGGAATTTCAGTCTTTTTGCTTCAAAATACGGGTCATTTCTGCCTTTTTACCCAAAATTAAGTTGAATTTCTGCCTTTTTTTCCCGAAATAAGTGAAATATCTGCAATTTTAGCCAAAAATTAGGGATTTCATTTTTTTGCCCCAAAGTAAGGGGAATTTCTGCCATTTTGCCCTTAAATATTTGAAATTTCTGCAATTTTACCCCAAAATAAAAAGAATTTCTGACTTTTTGCCCCAAAATAAGGGGAATTTCAGCCTTATTACCTCAAAATAAGGGGAATTTCTGCTATTTGCCCCAAAATATGGGGAATTTCTGCCTTTTTGCCCTAAAATTATGAGAATTTCTGCAATTTTGCTTCAAAATACGGGGAATTTCTGCCTTTTAGCCCCAAAATAAAAGGAATTTCTGCATTTTTCCTCAAAATTAGGGGAATTTTTGCATTTTACCTCTAAATAAAGGGAATTCCTGCATTTTGCCCCAAAATATGGGGAATTTCTGACTTTTTGTTCCAAAATAAAGAAAATTTCTTCAATTTTGTACCAAAATAAAAGAAATTTCTGATTTTTGCCCCAAAATAAAAGTAATTTCTGAATTTTTGCCCTGATATAAATGAAATTTCTGCAATTTTGCCCGAAAATAAGTGAAATTTGTGTCTTTTTGCCCCAAAATGAGGTGTATTTATGCCTTTTAACCCCAAAATATGCGGAATTTCAGCATTTTACCTCAAAATAAAGGGAATTTCAGCCTTTTTGCACCAAAATATGGGGATTTTCTGCCTTTTTGCCACAAAATAAGAAAAATATCTGCAATTCTGTACCAGAATAAAAGAAATTTCTAAAATTTTGCGCCAAAATAAGGAAAATTTCTGATTTTTTCCCCGAAATAAAAAGAATTTCTGTATTTTTGCCTCAAAATAAAGGGAATTTCTGCCTTTTTGCCCCAAAATAATGGGTGTTTCTGCAATTTTGCTTCAAAATACAGGGAATTTCTGCATATTTCCCGAAAATAAGGGGAACTTTTGCCGATTTGCCCCAAATAAAGGGAATTTCTGCAATTTTGCTCCAAAATACGGGGAATTTCTGCCTTTTTGCCCGAAAATAAGGGGAATGCATAACTTTTTGCCATAAAAAAGGGAAATTTCTTCATTTTTGCCCCAAAATAAGGCGAATTTCTGCCTTTTTGCCTTTAAATAAGTGGAATTTCTGTCTTATTCCCCCAAAACAAAGGGAATTTCTGTCTATTTTGCCCCAAAATAAGGGGAATTTCTGACTTATTACCCTGAAATAAGTGAAATTTCTTCAATTTTGCCCTAAAATAAGAAAAATTTTTGCCTTTTTGCCACAAAATAAGAGGAATTTCAGCCTTTTTACCTCAAAATAAGGGGAATTACTGCATTTTTGCCACAAAATATTAAGAATTTCTGCCTTTTTGCCCTAAAATAAAGAAAATTTCTGCCTTTTTTCCTGAAATAAGTGAAATTTTTGCAATTCTGACCCAAAATAAGGGAAATTTCTACAATTTGGCCCCAAAATATGGGAAATTTCTGGAATTTTGCCCCAAAATAAGTGGAATTTCTGATTTTTGCCCCAAAATAAGGAGAATTTGTGTTTTTTGGCCCAACATATGGGGAATTTCTGCCTTTTTGCCCCACAACTAGGGGAATTTCTGCAATTTTGCTCCAAAATACGGGGAATTTCTGCTTTTTTGCCCGAAAATAAGGGGAATGTATACCATTTGCCACAAAAAAGGAAAATTTCTTCATTTTTGCCCCAAAATAAGAGGAATTTCTGCCTTTTCCCCTCAAAATAAGTGAAATTTCTGACTTTTTACACAAAAGTAAATGGAATTTTTGGCTTTTTCCCCCAAAAATAAGGGAAATTTTTGAATTTTGCCCAGAAATAAGTGAAATTTCTGCAATTTTGCCCCAAAATAAGAGAAATTTCTGCCTTTTTGCCACAAAATAAGGGGAATTTCTGTCTTTTTGCCCCAAAATAAGGGGAATTTCAGCCTTTTTCCTCATAATAAGGGGAATCTCTGCATTTTTGCCCCAAAATATGGGGAATTTCTGCATTTTTGCTACAAAATAAAGAAATTATCTGCAATTTTGTACCAAAATACAAGAAATTTCTGCCCTTTTGCTCTAAAACAAAAGAAATTCCTGTCTTCTTATTCTGAAATAAGTGAAATTTCTGCAATTTTGAACAAAATAAGAAAATCTTCTGCAATTTTGCCACAAAATAAGGGAAATTTCTGCAATTTTGCCCCAATATAAGGGGAATTTCTGACTTTTTGCCCTGAAATAAGGAGAATTTCTGTCTTTTTTCTCCAAAATAATGTGTATTTCTGCATTTTCCCTCAAAATTAGGGGAATTTGTGCAATTTTGCTTCAAAATACGGGGGATTTCAGCCTTATTGCACCAAAATAAAGGGAATTTCTACATTTTTCACCTATATAGTGGAATTTCTGAAATTTTGCTCCAGAATACGGGGAATTTCTGCCTTATAGCCCGATATTATGTGGAATTTCTGCATTTTTGCCCTGAAATATTTGAAATTTCCGCAATTTTACCCCAAAATAAAGGAAATTTCTGTTTTTGGCCCCAAAATTAAAGGAATTTCTGCTTTTTGCCCCAAAATAAGGCAAATTTCTGACTTTTTGCCCTGAAATAAGTGAAATTTCTGCAATTTTGACAAAAATAAGAAAAATTTCTGCAATTTTGCCTCAAAATTAGGGAAATTTCTGCAATTTTGCCCTAAAATAAGGGGAATTTCTGACTTTTTGCCCTGAAATAAGGAGAATTTCTGTCTTTTTTCCCCAAAATTATGTGTATTTCTGCATTTTTCCTCAAAATTAGGGGAATTTGTGCAATTTTGCTTCAAAATACGGGGGATTTCAGCCTTATGCACCAAAATAAAGGGAATTTCTGCATTTTTCACCAATATAAGGGGAATTTCTGAAATTTTGCTCCAGAATACGGGGTATTTCTGCCTTATAGCCCGAAGTTAAGTGGAATTTCTGCCTTTTTGCCCTGAAATATTTGAAATTTCCGCAATTTTACCACAAAATAAGGGGAATTTCTGTTTTTGGCCCCAAAATTAGGGGAATTTCTGCTTTTTGCCCCAAAATAAGGCAAATTTCTGACTTTTTGCCCTGAAATAAGTGAAATTTCTGCAATTTTACCCCAAAATAAGGGGAATATCTGCCTTTTTGCCCAGAATAAGGGGAATTTCAGCATTTTACCTCCAAATAAGGGGAATTTCTGCCTTTTTGCCCCAAAAGTAGGGGAGTTTCTGCAATTTTGCTTCAAAATACAGGGAATTTCTGCCTCTTTTCCCGAAAATAAGGGGAACTTCTGCCGAATTGCCCCAAATAAATGGAATTTCTGCATTTTTGCCCCAATATTAGGGGAATTTCTGCAATTTTGCTTCAAAATACAAGGATTTTCTTCCTTTTTGCCCCCAAAAAAGGGAAATTTCTGCAATTTTATTCCAAAATAAAATGAATTTCTGCCTTTTTGCCCCCAAATAAGGGGAATTTCTGCCTTTTTGCCCTGAAATATGTGAAATGTCTGCAATTTTACCTCAAAATTAGGAGAAATTCTGCCTTTTTGCCCCAAAATAATGGGAATTTCTGCGTTTTTGCCCCAAAATAAGAAAAATTTTTTGTTTATTCTCAAATAAGTGAAATTTCTGCAATTTTGCCTTAAAATAAAAGAAATTTCTGCAATTTTTTCCCAAAATAAAGGAATTTTCTTCAATTTTGCCCCAAAATAAAGGGAATTTCTGTTGTTTGTCCCCAAATAAGGAAACTTTCTGCAATTTTTCCCTAAAATAAGGGGAATTTCTGCCTTTTGCCCCAAAACAAAGAAAATTACTGCATGTTTTACCCCAAAATTAGGTGAATTTCTGCAATTTTGCCCCAAAATACGGGGATTTTCTGCCTTTTTCGCCGAAAATAGGGAATTTCTGCCATTTTGCCGCGAAATAAGTAAAATTTCTTCAGTTTTACCTCAAAATAAGGGGAATTTCTGCCTTTTTGCCCCTAAATGAGGGGAATTTCTGCCTTTTGCCCCAAAATATGAGGAGTTTCAGCATTTTACCTCAAAATAAGGGGAATTTCAGTCTTTTTGCTTCAAAATACGGGTCATTTCTGCCTTTTTACCCAAAATTAAGTTGAATTTCTGCCTTTTTTTCCCGAAATAAGTGAAATATCTGCAATTTTAGCCAAAAATTAGGGATTTCATTTTTTTGCCCCAAAGTAAGGGGAATTTCTGCCATTTTGCCCTTAAATATTTGAAATTTCTGCAATTTTACCCCAAAATAAAAAGAATTTCTGACTTTTTGCCCCAAAATAAGGGGAATTTCAGCCTTATTACCTCAAAATAAGGGGAATTTCTGCTATTTGCCCCAAAATATGGGGAATTTCTGCCTTTTTGCCCTAAAATTATGAGAATTTCTGCAATTTTGCTTCAAAATACGGGGAATTTCTGCCTTTTAGCCCCAAAATAAAAGGAATTTCTGCATTTTTCCTCAAAATTAGGGGAATTTTTGCATTTTACCTCTAAATAAAGGGAATTCCTGCATTTTGCCCCAAAATATGGGGAATTTCTGACTTTTTGTTCCAAAATAAAGAAAATTTCTTCAATTTTGTACCAAAATAAAAGAAATTTCTGATTTTTGCCCCAAAATAAAAGTAATTTCTGAATTTTTGCCCTGATATAAATGAAATTTCTGCAATTTTGCCCGAAAATAAGTGAAATTTGTGTCTTTTTGCCCCAAAATGAGGTGTATTTATGCCTTTTAACCCCAAAATATGCGGAATTTCAGCATTTTACCTCAAAATAAAGGGAATTTCAGCCTTTTTGCACCAAAATATGGGGATTTTCTGCCTTTTTGCCACAAAATAAGAAAAATATCTGCAATTCTGTACCAGAATAAAAGAAATTTCTAAAATTTTGCGCCAAAATAAGGAAAATTTCTGATTTTTTCCCCGAAATAAAAAGAATTTCTGTATTTTTGCCTCAAAATAAAGGGAATTTCTGCCTTTTTGCCCCAAAATAATGGGTGTTTCTGCAATTTTGCTTCAAAATACAGGGAATTTCTGCATATTTCCCGAAAATAAGGGGAACTTTTGCCGATTTGCCCCAAATAAAGGGAATTTCTGCAATTTTGCTCCAAAATACGGGGAATTTCTGCCTTTTTGCCCGAAAATAAGGGGAATGCATAACTTTTTGCCATAAAAAAGGGAAATTTCTTCATTTTTGCCCCAAAATAAGGCGAATTTCTGCCTTTTTGCCTTTAAATAAGTGGAATTTCTGTCTTATTCCCCCAAAACAAAGGGAATTTCTGTCTATTTTGCCCCAAAATAAGGGGAATTTCTGACTTATTACCCTGAAATAAGTGAAATTTCTTCAATTTTGCCCTAAAATAAGAAAAATTTTTGCCTTTTTGCCACAAAATAAGAGGAATTTCAGCCTTTTTACCTCAAAATAAGGGGAATTACTGCATTTTTGCCACAAAATATTAAGAATTTCTGCCTTTTTGCCCTAAAATAAAGAAAATTTCTGCCTTTTTTCCTGAAATAAGTGAAATTTTTGCAATTCTGACCCAAAATAAGGGAAATTTCTACAATTTGGCCCCAAAATAAGGGAAATTTCTGGAATTTTGCCCCAAAATAAGTGGAATTTCTGATTTTTGCCCCAAAATAAGGAGAATTTGTGTTTTTTGGCCCAACATATGGGGAATTTCTGCCTTTTTGCCCCACAACTAGGGGAATTTCTGCAATTTTGCTCCAAAATACGGGGAATTTCTGCTTTTTTGCCCGAAAATAAGGGGAATGTATACCATTTGCCACAAAAAAGGAAAATTTCTTCATTTTTGCCCCAAAATAAGAGGAATTTCTGCCTTTTCCCCTCAAAATAAGTGAAATTTCTGACTTTTTACACAAAAGTAAATGGAATTTTTGGCTTTTTCCCCCAAAAATAAGGGAAATTTTTGAATTTTGCCCAGAAATAAGTGAAATTTCTGCAATTTTGCCCCAAAATAAGAGAAATTTCTGCCTTTTTGCCACAAAATAAGGGGAATTTCTGTCTTTTTGCCCCAAAATAAGGGGAATTTCAGCCTTTTTCCTCATAATAAGGGGAATCTCTGCATTTTTGCCCCAAAATATGGGGAATTTCTGCATTTTTGCTACAAAATAAAGAAATTATCTGCAATTTTGTACCAAAATACAAGAAATTTCTGCCCTTTTGCTCTAAAACAAAAGAAATTCCTGTCTTCTTATTCTGAAATAAGTGAAATTTCTGCAATTTTGAACAAAATAAGAAAATCTTCTGCAATTTTGCCACAAAATAAAGGAAATTTCTGCAATTTTGCCCCAATATAAGGGGAATTTCTGACTTTTTGCCCTGAAATAGGGAGAATTTCTGTCTTTTTTCTCCAAAATAATGTGTATTTCTGCATTTTCCCTCAAAATTAGGGGAATTTGTGCAATTTTGCTTCAAAATACGGGGGATTTCAGCCTTATTGCACCAAAATAAAGGGAATTTCTACATTTTTCACCTATATAGTGGAATTTCTGAAATTTTGCTCCAGAATACGGGGAATTTCTGCCTTATAGCCCGATATTATGTGGAATTTCTGCATTTTTGCCCTGAAATATTTGAAATTTCCGCAATTTTACCCCAAAATAAAGGAAATTTCTGTTTTTGGCCCCAAAATTAAAGGAATTTCTGCTTTTTGCCCCAAAATAAGGCAAATTTCTGACTTTTTGCCCTGAAATAAGTGAAATTTCTGCAATTTTGACAAAAATAAGAAAAATTTCTGCAATTTTGCCTCAAAATTAGGGAAATTTCTGCAATTTTGCCCTAAAATAAGGGGAATTTCTGACTTTTTGCCCTGAAATAAGGAGAATTTCTGTCTTTTTTCCCCAAAATTATGTGTATTTCTGCATTTTTCCTCAAAATTAGGGGAATTTGTGCAATTTTGCTTCAAAATACGGGGGATTTCAGCCTTATGCACCAAAATAAAGGGAATTTCTGCATTTTTCACCAATATAAGGGGAATTTCTGAAATTTTGCTCCAGAATACGGGGTATTTCTGCCTTATAGCCCGAAGTTAAGTGGAATTTCTGCCTTTTTGCCCTGAAATATTTGAAATTTCCGCAATTTTACCACAAAATAAGGGGAATTTCTGTTTTTGGCCCCAAAATTAGGGGAATTTCTGCTTTTTGCCCCAAAATAAGGCAAATTTCTGACTTTTTGCCCTGAAATAAGTGAAATTTCTGCAATTTTACCCCAAAATAAGGGGAATATCTGCCTTTTTGCCCAGAATAAGGGGAATTTCAGCATTTTACCTCCAAATAAGGGGAATTTCTGCCTTTTTGCCACAAAATATGGGGAATATCTGCCTTATTGCCCCCAAATAAGGAAAATTTCTGCTTTTCTGCACCAATTAACAAGAATTTCTGCCTTTTTGCCCCAAAATAAGAGGAATTTCATCCTTTTAACCTCAAAATAATGGGAATTTCTGCCTTTTGCCCCAAAATATGGGGAATTTCTGCCTTGTTGTTCCAAAATAAGGAAAATTTCTTCAAATTTGTACCAAAATAGAAGAAATTTCTGCTTTTGTCCCAAAATAAAAGGAATTTCTGACTTTTTGTTCTGAAATAAATGAAATTTCTGCAATTTTGCACGAAAATAAGAAAAATTTGTGCCTTTTTGCCACAAAATATAAAAAAATTCTGCCTTCTTGCCACAAAATTAAAAAAAATTTCTGCAATTCTGTACCAAAATAAAAGAAATTTCTCCAATTTTGACCCAAAATAAGGGAAATTTCTGCAATTTTGCCCCGAAATAATGAGAATTTCTGTATTTTTGCACCAAAATAAAGGAAATTTCTGCCTTTTTGTCCCAAAATTAGGGGAGTTTCTGCAATTTTGCTTCAAAATACAGGGAATTTCTGCCTCTTTCCCCGAAAATAAGAGGAACTTCTGCCTTTTTGCCCCAAATAAATGGAATTTCTGCATTTTTGCCCCAATATTAGGAAAATTTCTGCAATTTTGCTCCAAAATACGGGGAATTTTTGCCTTTTTGCCCGAAATTAAGGGGATTTTCTGTTTTTTGCCCCCAAATAAGTAAAATTTCGGCAATTTTATCCCAAAATAAGGGGAATTTCTGCTTTTTTGCCCCAAAACAAAGAAAATTACTGCATGTTTTATGCCAAAATTAGGTGAATTTCTGCAATTTTTCTCCAAATTACGGTGATTTTCTCCCTTTTTCGCCGAAAATAAGGGGAATTTCTGCCATATTGCCGTGAAATAAGTGAAATTTCTGCAGTTTTACTCCGAAATAAAAGGAATTTCTTCCTTTTTGCCCCAAAATTAGGGGAATTTCTGCAATTTTGCTCCTAAATACGGGGAATTTCTTCCTTTTTGCCCGAAAATAAAGGGAATGTATACCTTTTTGCCATAAAAAGGGAAATTTCTTCATTTTTACCCCAAAATAAGGGGATTTTCCGCCTTTTTGCCTCAATAAGTGCAATTTCTGACTTTTCCCAAAAAATAAACGGAATTTCTGTCTTTTTGCCCCAAAATAAGGGGAATTTCTGACTTTTTGCCCTGAAATAAGTTAAATTTCTAAAATTTTTCCCCATAATAAGGGAAATGTCTGCTTTTTGCCCCAAAATAAAAGGAATTTCTGCATTCTTGCCCCGAAATAAGGGGAATTTCGGCCTTTTTTCCTCAAAATAAGAGGAATTTCTGCCTTTTGCCCCAAAGTATGGGGAATTCTTTCTTTTTGCCCCAAAATAAGAAAAATTTCTGCAATTTTGTACCAAAACAAAAGAAATTTCTGCCTTTTTTACCTGAAATAAGTGAAATTTCTGCAATTTTGCCCCAAAATAATTGAAATTTCTGCAAATTTGTCCCAAAATAAGGGAAATTTCTGGAATTTTGTCCAAAAATATGTGGAATTTCTTAGTTTTGCCTTAAAATAAAGAGAATTTCTGTCTTTTTGCCACAACATATAGGGAATTTCTGCCTTTTTGCCCCACAATTAGGGGAATTTCTGCAATTTTGCTCCAAAATTCGAGGAATTTCTGCTTTTTTGCCCGAAAATAAGGAAAATGTTTACCTTTTGCCACAAAAAATGGAAATTTCTTTATTTTTGCCCCAAAATAAGAGGAATTTCTGCCTTTTTACCTCAAAATAAGTGAAATTTCTGCCTTTTTACCCAAAAATATACGGAATTTCTGTATTTTTGCCCCAAAATAAAAGGAATTTATGAATTTTGCCCTGAAATAAGTGAAATTTCTGCAATTTTGCCCCAAAATAAGGGAAATTTCTGCTTTTTTGCCACAAAATAAGAGGAATTTTTGTCTTTTTTTCCTAAAATAAGAGGAATTTCAGCCTTTTTACCTAATAAGAAGGAGAATCTCTGCCTTTTTGCCCTAAAATATGGGGAATTTCTGTATTTTTGCCCTAAAATAAAGAAATTTTCTGCAATTTTTTACCAAAATAAAAGTAATTTCTGCCTTTTTGCCCCAAAATAAGAGAAATTTCTGTGTTTTTTCCTGAAATAAGTGAAATTTCTGTAATTTTGCCCCAAAGTAAAGGAGATTTCTGCAATTTTGCCCCAAAATAATGGACATTTCTGGAATTTTGCACCAAAAAAAGGGGAATTTCTGACTTTTTGCCTTGAAATAAGGAGCATTTCTGTCTTTTTGCCCCAAAATAATGTGAATTTCTGCATTTTCCCTCAAAATTAGGGGAATATGTGCAATTTTGCTTCAAAATACGGGGAATTTCTACCTTATTGCACCAAATAAAGGGAATTTCTGCCTTTTTGCACCAATAAAAGGGGAATTTCTGAAATTTTGCTCCAAAATACGGGGAATTTTTTTCCTTATTGCCCGAAATAAAGTGGAATTTCTGCCTTTTTGCCCTGAAATATATGAAATTTCCGCAATTTTACTTCAAAATAAGGGCAATTTTTATTTGGCCCCAAAATTAGGAGAATTTCTGCTTTTTGCCCCAAAATAAGGCAAATTTCTGACTTTTTGCCCTGTAATAAGTGAAATTTCTGCAATTTTGCCCCAAAATAAGGGGAATTTCAGCATTTTACCTCCAAATAAGGGGAATTTCTGCCTTTTTGCCACAAAATATGGGGAATTTCTGCCTTATTGCCCCCAAATAAGGAAAATTTTGCTTTTCTTCCGCAATTAACGGGAATTTCTGCCTTTTTGCCACAAAGTAAAGGGATTTCTGTCTTTTTGCCCCAAAATAACGGGAATTTCAGCCTTTTTACCTCAAAATAAGGGGAATTTCTGCCTTTTTCCAAAATATGGGGAATTTCTGACTTTTTGTTCCAAAATAAGGAAACTTTCTTCAATTTTGTACCAAAATAAACAAAATTTCTGCTTTTTGCCCCAATGTAAAAGTAATTTCTAACTTTTTGCCCTGAAATAAATGAAATTTCTGCAATTTTGCCCGAAAATAAGAGAAATTTGTGCTTTTTTGCCCCAAAATGTGGGGAATTTCTGCCTTTTAACTCCAAAATATGGGGTATTTCAGCATTTTACCTCAAAATAAGGGGAATTTCAGCCTTTTTGCACCAAAATATAGGGAATTTCTGACTTTTTGCCACAAAATAAGAAAAATTTCTGCAATTCTGTACCAAAATAAAAGAAATTTCTAAAATTTTGCCGCAAAATAAAGGAAATTTCTGATTGTTGCCCCGAAATATTGAGAATTTCTGTATTTTTGCCCCAAAATAAAGGGAATTTCTGCCTTTTTGCCCCAAAATTAGCGGAGTTTCTGCAATTTTGCTTCAAAATACAGGGAATTTCTGCCTTTTTTCCCGAAAATAAAGGGAACTTCTGCCGATTTGCTTCAAATAGAGAGAATTTTTGCATTTTTGCCCCAATATTAGGGGATTTTCTGCAATTTTGCTCCAAAATACGGGGAATTTCTGCATTTTTGCCCGAAATTAAGGAGATTTTTTGCCTTTTTGCCCCCAATCAAGGGAAATTTCTGCAATTTTATCCCAAAATAAGGGGAATTTCTGCCTTTTTGCCCCCAAATAACGGGAATTTCTGCCTTTTTGCCCTGAAATATGTGAAATGTCTGCAATTTTACCCCAAATAAGGTAAATTTCTCCCTTTTTGCCACAAAATAATGGGAATTTCTGCCTTTTTGCCCCAAAATAAGAAAAATTTTTGCATTTATTCTCTGAAAGAAGTGAAATTTCTGCAATTTTGCCTTAAAATAAAAGAAATTTCTGCAATTTTTCCCCATAATAAAGAAATTTTCTGCAATTTTGCCCCAAAATAAAGGGAATTTCTGTTTTTTGTCCCGAAACAAGGGAAATTTCTGCAATTTTGCCTTAAAATAAGGGGAATTTCTGCCTTTTTGCCCCAAAACAAAGAAAATTACTGCATGTTTTACACCAAAATTAGGTGAATTTCTGCAATTTTTCTCCAAATTACGGTGATTTTCTCCCTTTTTCGCCGAAAATAAGGGGAATTTCTGCCATATTGCCGCGAAATAAGTGAAATTTCTGCAGTTTTACTCCGAAATAAAAGGAATTTCTTCCTTTTTGCCCCAAAATTAGGGGAATTTCTGCAATTTTGCTCCTAAATACGGGGAATTTCTTCCTTTTTGCCCGAAAATAAAGGGAATGTATACCTTTTTGCCATAAAAAGGGAAATTTCTTCATTTTTACCCCAAAATAAGGGGATTTTCCGCCTTTTTGCCTCAATAAGTGCAATTTCTGACTTTTCCCAAAAAATAAACGGAATTTCTGTCTTTTTGCCCCAAAATAAGGGGAATTTCTGACTTTTTGCCCTGAAATAAGTTAAATTTCTAAAATTTTTCCCCATAATAAGGGAAATGTCTGCTTTTTGCCATAAAATAAAAGGAATTTCTGCATTCTTGCCCCAAAATAAGGGGAGTTTCAGCCTTTTTTCCTCAAAATAAGGGGAATTTCTGCCTTTTGCCCCAAAGTATGGGGAATTCTTCCTTTTTGCCCCGAAATAAAAAAAAATTTCTGCAATTTTGTACCAAAATAAAAGAAATTTCTGCCTTTTTGCCCCAAAATAAGAAAAATTTCTGCCTTTTTTACGTGAAATAATTGAAATTTCTGCAATTTTGCCCCATAATAAGGGAAATTTCTTCAATTTTTTCCCAAAGTAAAGGAAATTTCTGGAATTATGCCTCAAATAAGGGGAATTTCTGACTTTTTCCCCTTGAAAAACGGAGATATTCTTCCTTTTTGCACCAAAATAAGGAGAATTTCAGCCTTTTTCCCCTAAAATTATGAGATTTTCTGCAATTTTGCTTAAAAATACGGGGAATTTCTGCCTTTATGCCCCAAAATACATGGAATTTCTGCATTTTTCCTCAAAATTAGGGGAATTTCTGCATTTTACCTCTAAATAAGGGGAATTCCTGCATTTTGCCCCAAAATATGGGGAATTTCTTCCTTTTCGTTCCAAAATAAGGAAAATTTTATCAATTTTGTACCAAAATAAAAGAAATTTCTGCTTTTTGCCCCAAAATAAAAGTAATTTCTGACTTTTTGCCCTGAAATAAATGAAATTTCTGCAATTTTGCCCGAAAATAAGGGAAATTTGTGCCTTTTTGCCCCAAAATGAGGGGAATTTCTGCCTTTTAACGCCAAAATATGGGGAAATTCAGCATTTTACCTCAAAATAAGAGGAATTTCAGCCTTTTTGCACCAAAATATGGGGAATTTCTTCCTTTTTGCCACAAAATAAGAAAAATTTCTGCAATTCTGTACCAAAATAAAAGAAATTTCTAAAATTTTGCCCCAAAATAAGGGAAATTTCTGATTTTTTCTCGGAAATAAGGAGAATTTCTGTATTTTTTCCCCAAAATAAAGGGAATTTCTGCCTTTTTGCCCCAAAAGTAGGGGAGTTTCTGCAATTTTGCTTCAAAATACAGGGAATTTCTGCCTCTTTTCCCGAAAATAAGGGGAACTTCTGCCGAATTGCCCCAAATAAATGGAATTTCTGCATTTTTGCCCCAATATTAGGGGAATTTCTGCAATTTTGCTTCAAAATACAAGGATTTTCTTCCTTTTTGCCCCCAAAAAAGGGAAATTTCTGCAATTTTATTCCAAAATAAAATGAATTTCTGCCTTTTTGCCCCAAAATAATGGGAATTTCTGCGTTTTTGCCCCAAAATAAGAAAAATTTTTTGTTTATTCTCAAATAAGTGAAATTTCTGCAATTTTGCCTTAAAATAAAAGAAATTTCTGCAATTTTTTCCCAAAATAAAGGAATTTTCTTCAATTTTGCCCCAAAATAAAGGGAATTTCTGTTGTTTGTCCCCAAATAAGGAAACTTTCTGCAATTTTTCCCTAAAATAAGGGGAATTTCTGCCTTTTGCCCCAAAACAAAGAAAATTACTGCATGTTTTACCCCAAAATTAGGTGAATTTCTGCAATTTTGCCCCAAAATACGGGGATTTTCTGCCTTTTTCGCCGAAAATAGGGAATTTCTGCCATTTTGCCGCGAAATAAGTAAAATTTCTTCAGTTTTACCTCAAAATAAGGGGAATTTCTGCCTTTTTGCCCCTAAATAAGGGGAATTTCTGCCTTTTGCCCCAAAATATGAGGAGTTTCAGCATTTTACCTCAAAATAAGGGGAATTTCAGTCTTTTTGCTCCAAAATACGGGTCATTTCTGCCTTTTTACCCAAAATTAAGTTGAATTTCTGCCTTTTTTTCCCGAAATAAGTGAAATATCTGCAATTTTTGCCAAAAATTAGGGATTTCATTTTTTTGCCCCAAAGTAAGGGGAATTTCTGCCATTTTGCCCTTAAATATTTGAAATTTCTGCAATTTTACCCCAAAATAAAAAGAATTTCTGACTTTTTGCCCCAAAATACGGGGAATTTCAGCCTTATTACCTCAAAATAAGGGGAATTTCTGCCATTTGCCCCAAAATACGGGGAATTTCTGCCTTTTTGCCCTAAAATTATGAGAATTTCTGCAATTTTGCTTGAAAATACGGGGAATTTCTGCCTTTTAGCCCCAAAATAAAAGGAATTTCTGCATTTTTCCTCAAAATTAGGGGAATTTTTGCATTTTACCTATAAATAAAGGGAATTCCTGCATTTTGCCCCAAAATATGGGGAATTTCTGACTTTTTGTTCCAAAATAAAGAAAATTTCTTCAATTTTGTACCAAAATAAAAGAAATTTCTGCTTTTTGCCCCAAAATAAAAGTAATTTCTGACTTTTTGCCCTGATATAAATGAAATTTCTGCAATTTTGCCCGAAAATAAGTGAAATTTGTGCCTTTTTGCCCCAAAATGAGGTGAATTTCTGTTTTTTAACCCCAAAATATGCAGAATTTCAGCATTTTACCTCAAAATAAAGGGAATTTCAGCCTTTTTGCACCAAAATATGGGGAATTTCTGCCTTTTTGCCACAAAATAAGAAAAATATCTGCAATTCTGTACCAGAATAAAAGAAATTTCTAAAATTTTGCGCCAAAATAAGGAAAATTTCTGATTTTTTTCCCCGAAATAAAAAGATTTTTTGTATTTTTGCCCCAAAATAAAGGGTATTTCTGCCTTTTTGCCCCAAAATAATGGGTGTTTCTGCAATTTTTTTTCAAAATACAGGGAATTTCTGCCTCTTTTCCCGAAAATAATAGGAACTTTTGCCGATTTGCCCCAAATAAAGGGAATTTCTGCAATTTTGCTCCAAAATACGAGGAATTTCTGCCTTTTTGCCCGAAAATAAGGGGAATGCATACCTTTTTGCCATAAAAAAGGGAAATTTCTTCATTTTTGCCCCAAAATAAGGCGAATTTCTGCCTTTTTGCCTTTAAATAAGTGGAATTTCTGTCTTATTCCCCCAAAACAAAGGGAATTTTTGTCTATTTTGCCCCAAAATAAGGGGAATTTCTGGCTTATTACCCTGAAATAAGTGAAATTTCTTCAATTTTGCCCTAAAATAAGAAAAATTTCTGCCTTTTTGCCACAAAATAAGGGGAATTTCAGCCTTTTTACCTCAAAATAAGGGGAATTTCTGCATTTTTGCCACAAAATATTAAGAATTTCTTCCTTTTTGCCAAAAAATTAGGGGAGTTTCTGCAATTTTGCTTCAAAATACAGGGAATTTCTGCCTCTTTCCCCGAAATTAAGAGGAACTTCTGCCTTTTTGCCCCAAATAAATGGAATTTCTGCATTTTTGCCCCAATATTAGGAAAATATCTGCAATTTTGCTCCAAAATACGGGGAATTTTTGCCTTTTTGTCCGAAATTAAGGGGATTTTCTGTTTTTTGCCCCCAAATAAGTAAAATTTCGGCAATTTTATCCCAAAATAAGGGGAATTTCTGCTTTTTTGCCCCAAAATAAAGAAAATTTCTGCATTTTTGCCCCAAAATAAGAAAAATTTTGATTTTTTTCTCTGAAATAAGTGAAATTTCTGCAATTTTGCCCTAAAATAAGAGAAATTTCTGCAATTTTACCCCATAATAAAGGAAATTTCTGCATTTTTCCCCAAATTAAGGGAATTTCTGTTTTTTGGCCCCAAATATAAGAAATTTCTGCAATTTTGCCCTAAAATAAGGGGAATTTCTGACTTTTTCCCCAAAATAAGAAGAATTTCTGCCCTTTAGCCCCAAAATAAAAGGAATTTCTTCATTTTCCACCAATATTAGGGGAATTTCTGCGTTTTACCTCTAAATAAATGGAATTTCTGGATTTTATCCCAAAAAATGGGGAATTTCTGCCTTTTTGTTCCAAAAAAAGGAAAATTTCTTAAATTTTGTACCATAATAAAAGAAATTTCTGCTTTTTGCCACAAAATAAGGGGAATTTCTGACTTTTTACCCTGAAATAAATGAAATTTCTGCAATTTTGCCTAAAATAAGGGAAATTTGTGCCTTTTTGCCCCAAAATGAGGGGAATTTCTGCCTTTTAACCCCAAAATATGAGGAATTTCAGCATTTTACCTCAAAATACAGGGAATTTCTGCCTCTTTTCCCGAAAATAAGGGGAACTTCTGCCGATTTGCCCCAAATACAGGGAATTTCTGCATTTTTGCCCCAATATTTAGGGAATTTCTGCAATTTTGCTTTAAAATACGAGGAATTTCTGCCTTTTTGCCCAAAATTAAGGGGATTTTCTGCCTTTTTGCTTCCAAAGAAGAAAAATTTCTGCAATTTTATACCAAAATAAAAGGAATTTCTGCATTTATGCTCTCAAATAACGGGAATTTCTGCCTTTTTGCCCTGAAATATGTGAAATGTCTGCAATTTTACCCCAAAATAAAGTGAATTTCTACCTTTTTGCCCCAAAATAATGGGAATTTCTGCCTTTTTGCCCCAAAATATGAAAAATTTTTGATTTTTTTCTCTGAAATATGTGAAATTTCTGCAATTTTGCCTTAAAATAAGAGAAATTTCTGCAATTTTTCCACATAATAAAGGAATTTTTTGCAATTTTGCCCAAAAATAAGGGGAATTTCTGTTTTTTGTCCCCAAATAAGGGAAATTTCTGCAATTTTGCTCTAAAATACGGGGAATTTCTGCTTTTTTGCCCGAAAATAAGGGGAATGTTTACCTTTTTCCACAAAAAAAGGAAATTTCTTCATTTTTGCCCCAAAATAAGAGGAATTTCTGCCTTTTTACGTCAAAATAAGTGAAATTTCTGCCTTTTTACTCAAAAATATACGGAATTTCTGTATTTTTGCCCCAAAATAAAAGGAATTTTTGAATTATGCCCTGAAATAAATGAAATTTCTCCAATTTTGCCTCAAAATAAGAGAAATTTCTGCTTTTTTGCCACAAAATAAGGGGAATTTCTGTCTTTTTGCCACAAAATAAAAGGAATTTCAGCCTTTTTACCTAATAATAAGGGGAATCTCTCCTTTTTGCCCTAAAATATGGGGAATTTCTGTATTTTTGCCCCAAAATAAAAAAATTTTCTGCAATTTTGTACCAAAATAAAAGTAATTTCTGCCTTTTTGCCCCAAAATTAGAGAAATTTCTGCGTTTTTTCCCTGAAATAAGTGAAATTTCTGTAATTTTGCCCAAAAATTAGAGAGATTTCTGCAATTTTGCCGCAAAATAAAGGAAATTTCTGGAATTTTGCCCCAAAATAAGGGGAATTTCTGACTTTTTGCCCTGAAATAAAAAGAATTTCTGTCTTTTTGCCCCAAAATAATGTGAATTTCTGCATTTTCCCTCAAAATTAGGGGAATATGTGCAATTTTGCTTCAAAATACGGGGAATTTTTGCCTTATTGCACCAAAATAAAAGGAATTTCTGCATTTTGCACCAATATAAGGGGAATTTCTCAAATTTTGCTCCAAAATACAGGGAATTTTTGCCTTATTGCCCGAAATAAAGTGGAATTTCTGCCTTTTTGCCCTGAAATATTTGAAATTTCCGCAATTTTACCCCAAAATAAGGGGAATTTCTGTTTTTGGCCCCAAAATTAGGAGAAATTCTGCTTTCTGCCCCAAATTAAGGCAAATTTCTGACTTTTTGCCCTGAAGTAAGTGAAATTTCTGCAATTTTGCCTTAAAATAAGGGGAATTTCTGCCTTTTTGCCAAAATTATGGGAATTTCAGCATTTTACCTTCAAATAAGAAGAATTTCTGCCTTTTTGCCACAAAATATGGGGAATTTCTGCCTTATTGCCCACAAATAAGGAAAATTTTTGCTTTTCTGCCCCAATTAATGGGAATTTCTGCCTTTTTGCCACAAAGTAAAGGGAATTTTTGCATTTTTGCCCCAAAATAACAGGAATTTCACCCTTTTTACCACAAAATAAGGGGAATTTCTGCCTTTTTCCTAAAACATGGGGAATTTCTGACTTTTTGTTCTAAAATAAGGAAAATTTCTTCAATTTTGTACCAAAATAAAAGAAATTTCTGCTTTTTGCCCCAAAATAAAAGTAATTTCTGAATTTTTGCCCTGAAATAAATGAAATTTCTGCAATTTTGCCTGAAAATAACGGAAATTTGTGCCTTTTTGCCACAAAATGAGGGGAATTTCTGCCTTTTAACCCCAAAATATTGGGAATTTCAGCATTTTACCTCAAAATAAGGGGAATTTCAGCCTTTTTGCACAAAAATACGGGGAATTTCTGCCTTTTTGCCACAAAATAAGAAAAATTTCTGCAATTCTGTACCAAAATAAAAGAAATTTCTAAAATTTTGCCCCAAAATAAGGGAAATTTCTGATTTTTGCCCCGAAATAAGGAGAATTTCTGTATTTTTGCTTCCCAAAAAAGGAATTTCTGCCTTTTTGCCCCAAAATTAGGGGAGTTTCTGCAATTTTGCTTCAAAATACAGGGAATTTCTGCCTCTTTTCCCGAAAATAAGGGGAACTTTTGCCGATTTGTCCCAAATAAAGGGAATTTCTGCATTTTTGCCCCAATATTTAGGGAATTTCTGCAATTTTGCTTTAAAATACGAGGAATTTCTGCCTTTTTGCCCAAAATTAAGGGGATTTTCTGCATTTTTGCCCCCAAACAAGGGAAATTTCTGCAATTTTATCCCAAAATAAAAGAAATTTCTGCCTTTATGCCCTCAAATAACGGGAATTTCTGCCTTTTTGCCCTGAAATATGTGAAATGTCTGCAATTTTACCCCAAAATAAGGTGAATTTCTAACTTTTTGCCCCAAAGTAATGGGAATTTCTGCCTTTTTGCCCCAAAATATGAAAAATTTTTGCTTTTTTCTCTGAAATATGTGAAATTTCTGCAATTTTGCCTTAAAAAAAGAAAATTTCTGCAATTTTTCCCCATAATAAAGGAATTTTTTGCAAGTTTGCCCCAAAATAAGGGGAATTTCTGTTTTTTGTCTTCAAATAAGGGAAATTTCTGAAATTTTGCCCTAAAATAAGGGGAATTTCTGCCTTTTGCCTCAAAATAAAGAGAATTTCTACCTTTTTGCCCCAAAACAAAGAAAATTACTGCATGTTTTACGCCAAAATTAGGTGAATTTCTGCAATTTTGCTCCAAAATACGGGGATTTTCTGCCTTTTTCACAGAAAATAAGGGGAATTTCTGCCATTTTGCCGCGAAATAAGTGAAATTTCTGCAGTTTTACCCCAAAATAAAGGGAATTTCTGCCTTTTTGCCCCAAAATTAGGGGAATTTCTGCAATTTTGCTCCAAAATACAGGGAATTTCTGCCTTTTTGCCCGAAAATAAAGGGAATGTATACCTTTTGCCATAAAAAGGGAAATTTCTTCATTTTTACCCCCAAATAAGGGGATTTTCCGCCTTTTTGACTCAAAATAAGTGCAATTTCCGACTTTTTTCCAAAAATAAATAGAATTTCTGTCTTTTTGCCCAAAAAATAAGGGAAATTTCCGACTTTTTGCCCTGAAATAAGTTAAATTTCAAAAAATTTTCCCCAAAATAATTGAAATTTCTGCAGTTTTGCCCAAAAATAAGTGGAATTTCTGTATTTTTGCCCCAAAATAAGGGAAATTTCTGCCTTTTTACCTCAAAATAAGGGAAATTTCTGCATTTTTTGCCACAAAATATAAGGAATTTCTGCCTTTTTGTTCCAAAATAAGAAAAATTTCTGCCTTTTTTCCCTGAAATTAGTGAAATTTCTGCAATTTTAGCCCAAATTGAAATTTCTGCAATTTTGTCCCAAAATAAGAGAAATTTCTGGAATTTTGCCCCAAAATAAGTGGAATTTCTGAGTTATGCCCCAAAAAAAAAAGAATTTTTGTCTTTTTGCCCCAACATATAGGGAATTTCTGCCTTTTAGCCCCACAATTAGGAGAATTTCTGCAATTTTGCTCCAAAATACGGGGAATTTCTGCTTTTTTGCCCGAAAATAAGGGGAATGTTTATTTTTTGCCACAAAAAGGGAAATTTCTTCATTTTTGCCCCAAAATAAGAGGAATTTCTGCCTTTTTACGTCAAAATATGTGAAATTTCTGCCTTTTCACTCAAAAATATACGGAATTTCTGTATTTTTGCCCCAAAATAAAAGGAATTTTTGAATTATGCTCTGAAATAAATGAAATTTCTCTAATTTTGCCTCAAAAAAAAAGAAATTTCTGCTTTTTTGCCACAAAATAAGGGGAATTTCTGTCTTTTTGCCCTAAAATAAAAGGAATTTCAGCCTTTTTACCTAATAATAAGGGGAATATCTCCTTTTTGCCCTAAAATATGGGGAATTTCTGTATTTTTGCCCCAAAATAAAAAAATTTTCTGCAATTTTGTACCAAAATAAAAGTAATTTCTGCCTTTATGCCCCAAAATAAGAGAAATTTCTGCGTTTTTTCCCTGAAATAAGTGAAATTTCTGTAATTTTGCCCCAAAATTAGGGAGATTTCTGCAATTTTGCCCCAAAATAAAGGAAATTTCTGGAATTTTGCCCCAAAATAAAGGGAATTTCTGACTTTTGGCACTGAAATTAGGAAAATTTCTGTCTTTTTGCCCCAAAATAATGTGAATTTCTGCATTTTCCCTCAAAATTAGGGGAATATGTGCAATTTTGCTTCAAAATACAGGGAATTTTTGCATTATTGCACCAAAATAAAAGGAATTTCTGCATTTTTGCACCAATATAAGGGGAATTTCTGAAATTTTGCTCCAAAATACGGGCAATTTTTGCCTTATTGCCCGAAATAAAGAGGAATTTCTGCCTTTTTGCCCTGAAATATTTGAAATTTCCGCAATTTTACCCCAAAATAAGGGGAATTTTTGTTTTTGGCCCCAAAATTAGGAGAATTTCTGCTTTTTGCCCCAAATTAAGGCAAATTTCTGACTTTTTGCCCTGAAGTAAGTGAAATTTCTCCAATTTTGCCCCAAAATAAGGGGAATTTCTGCCTTTTTGCCAAAATAAAGGGAATTTCAGCATTTTACCTTCATATAAGAAGAATTTCTGCCTTTTTGCCACAAAATATGGGGAATTTCTGCCTTATTGCACACAAATAAGGAAAATTTTTGCTTTTGTGCCCCAATTAATGGGAATTTCTGCCTTTTTGCCACAAAGTAAAGGGAATTTCTGCCTTTTTGCCCCAAAATAACGGGAATTTCAGCCTTTTTACCCCAAAATAAGGGGAATTTCTGACTTTTTTCCCGAAAATAATAAGAATGCATACCTTTTTGCCATAAAAAAGGGAAATTTCTTCATTTTTGCTCCAAAATAAAAGGAATTTCTGCTTTTTGGCCTCTAAATAAGTGGAATTTCTGTTTTTTCCCTTAAAACAAAGGGAATTTCTGTCTTTTTTGCCACAAAATAAACAGAATTTCTGACTTATTACCCTGAATTAAGTGAAATTTCTGCAATTTTGCCCCATAATAAGGAAAATTTCTGCCCTTTTGCATCCAATAATGGGGAATTTCAGCTTTTACTTGAAAATAATGGGAATTTCTGTATTTTTGTCCCAAAATATAGGAAATTTCTGCCTTTTTGCCCCAAACTAGGAAAATTTTTGCAATTTTGTACCAAAATAAAAGAAATTTCTGCCTTTTTGCCCCAAAATGAGAAAATTTCTGCTCTTTTTCTGAAATAAGTGAAATTTCTGCAATTTTGCCCCAAAATAAGTCAAATCTCTGCAATTTTGCCCCAAAATAAGAGAAATTTCTGGAATTTTGCCCCAAAGTAAGTGGAATTTCTTAGTTTTGCCCAAAAATAAGGAGAATTTCTGTCTTTTTGCCCCAACATATAGGGAATTTCTGCCTTTTTACCCCACAATTAGGGGAATTTCTGCAATTTTGCCTGAAAATAAGAGAAATTTCTGCCTTTTCGCCTCCAAATAAGGGGAATTTCAAACTTTTTACCTCAAAATAACGGGAATTTCTGCATTTTTGCCCCAAAATATGGGAAATTCTGCTTTTTTGCCTCAAAATAAGAAAAATTTCTGCAATTTTGTACAAAATAAAAGAAATTTCTGCCTTTTTGCCCCAAAATAAAAAAATTCTGCTTTTTTTCTTAAATAAGTGAAATTTCTGCAATTTTGCCCCAAAATAAATGAAATTTCTGAGTTTTGCCCCAAAATAAGAAGAATTTCTGTCTTTTTGCCCCAACATATTGGGAATTTCTGCATTTTTGCCCCACAATTAGGGGAATTTCTGCAATTTTGATCCAAAATACGGGGAATTTCTGGTATTTTGCCCGAAAATAAAAAGAATGCATACCTTTTTGCCATAAAAAAGAGAAATTTCTTCATTTTTGCTCCAAAATAAGGGGAATTTCTGCTTTTTTGCCTATAAATAAATGGAATTTCTGATTTTTACCCCCAAAACAAAGGGAATTTCTGTCTTTTTTGCCCCAAAATAAAGAAAATTTCTGACTTATTACCCTGAAATAAGTGAAATTTCAGCAATTTTGCCCCAAAATAAGGGAAATTTCTGGCTTTTTGCCCACAAATAAGGGGAATTTCAGCCTTTTTACCTGAAAATAAAAAGGAATTTCTGCATTTTTGCCCCAAAATATGGGAAATTTCTGACTTTTTGCCCCAAAATAAGAAAAATATCTTCAATTTTGTACCAAAATAAAAGAAAATTCTGCCTTTTTGACCCAAAATAAGAAATTTTTTGCTTTACTTTTGAAATAAGTCAAATTTCTGCAATTTTGCCCCAAAATAAGGGAAATTTCTGGAATTTTTCCCCAAAATATGTGGAATTTCTGAGTTTTGCCCCAAAATAAGGAGAATTTCTGTCTTTTTGCCCCAACATATAGGGAATTTCTGCCTTTATGCCCCACAATTAGGGGAATTTCTGCAATTTTGCTCCAAATTACGGGGAATTTCTGCCTTTTTGCCCGAAAATAAGAAAATTTCTGCTTTTTTTCTGAAATAAGTGAAATTTCTGCAATTTTGCCCCAACATAAGAGAAATTTCTGCAATTTTGCCCTAAAATAAGGAAAATTTCTGGAATTTTGCCGCAAAATGAGTGGAATTTCTGAGTTTTGCCCCAAAATAAAGAGAATCTGTCTTTTTGCCCCAACATATAGGGAATATATGTCTTTTTGCACCACAATTAGGGGAATTTCTGCAATTTTGCTTCAAACTACCGGGAATTTCTGCCATTTTGCCGAAAATAAGAAGAATGCATACCTTTTTGCCATAAAAAAGGGAAATTTCTTGATTTTTGCTCCAAAATAAAGGGAATTTCTGCTGTTTTTCCTCTAAGTAAGTGGAATTTCTGTCTTTTTCCCCCAAAACAAAGGGAATTTCTGTCTTTTTTGCCCCAAAATAAGGAAAATTTCTGAGTTATTACCCTGAAATAAGTGAAATTTCTGCAATTTTGCCACAAACTAAAAGAAATTTCTGTCGTTTTGCCCCCAAATATGGGGAATTTCAGCCTTTTTACCTTAAAATAAGGGGAATTTCTGCCTTTTTGCCACCAAATAAGAAAAATTTCTGCAATTTTGTACCAAAATAAAAGAAATTTCTGCCTTTTTGCCCCAAAATAAGAAAATTTCTGCTTTTTTTTTGAAATAAGTGAAATTTCTGCAATTTTGCCCCAAAATAAGTGAAATTTCTGAGTTTTGCCCCAAAATAAGGAGAATTTCTGACTTTTTGCCCCATCATATAGGAAATTTCTGCCTTTTTGCCCCACAATTAGGGGAATTTCTGAAATTTTGCTCCAAATTACGGGGAATTTCTGCTTCTTTGCCCAAAAATAGGAAGAATGCCTACCTTTCAGCCATAAAAAAGGGAAATTTCTTCATTTTAGCTCCAAAATAAGAGGAATTTCTGCTTTTTTGCCTCTAAATAAGTGGAATTTCTGTCTTTTTTCCCCAGAACAAAGGGAAATTTTGTCTTTTTTGCCCCAAAATAAGGAAAATTTCTGACTTATTACCCTGAAGTAAGTGAAATTTCTGCAATTTTGCCCCAAAATAAGGGAAATTTCTGCATTTTTGCCCCCAAATAAGGGGAATTTCAGCCTTTTTGCACCAAAATATGGGGAATTTCTGCCTTTTTGCCACAAAATAAGAAAAATTTCTGCAATTCTGTACCAAAATAAAAGAAATTTCTAACATTTTGCCCCAAAATAAGGGAAATTTCTGATTTTTGCCCCGAAATAAGGAGAATTTCTGTATTTTTGCCCCCCAAAAAGGAATTTCTGCCTTTTTGCCCCAAAATTAGGGGAGTTTCTGCAATTTTGCTTCAAAATACAGGGAATTTCTGCCTCTTTTCCCGAAAATAAGGGCAACTTTTGCCGATTTACCCCAAATAAAGGGAATTTCTGCATTTTTGCCCCAATAATTAGGGAATTTCTGCAATTTTGCTTTAAAATACTAGGAATTTCTGCCTTTTTGCTCAAAATTAAGGGGATTTTCTGCATTTTTGCCCCCAAACAAGGGAAATTTCTGCAATTTTATCCCAAAATAAAAGGAATTTCTGCCTTTATGCCCTCAAATAACGGGAATTTCTGCCTTTTAGCCCTGAAATATGTGAAATGTCTGCAATTTTACCCCAAAATAAGGTGAATTTCTACCTTTTTGCCCCAAAGTAATGGGAATTTCTGCCTTTTTGCCCCAAAATATGAAAAATTTTTGCTTTTTTTCTCTGAAATATGTGAAATTTCTGCAATTTTACCTTAAAATAAAAGAAATTTCTGCAATTTTTCCCCATAATAAAGGAATTTTTTGCAAGTTTGCCCCAAAATAAGGGGAATTTCTGTTTTTTGTCTTCAAATAAGGGAAATTTCTGAAATTTTGCCCTAAAATAAGGGGAATTTCTGCCTTTTGCCTCAAAATAAGGAGAATTTCTACCTTTTTGCCCCAAAACAAAGAAAATTACTGCATGTGTTACGCCAAAATTAGGTGAATTTCTGCAATTTTGCTCCAAAATACGGGGATTTTCTGCCTTTTTCACAGAAAATAAAAAGAATTTCTGCCATTTTGCCGCGAAATAAGTGAAATTTCTGCAGTTTTACCCCAAAATAAGAGGAATTTCTGCCTTTTTGCCCCAAAATTAGGGGAATTTCTGCAATTTTGCTCCAAAATACGGGGAATTTCTGCCTTTTTGCCCGAAAATAAAGGGAATGTATACCTTTTTGCCATAAAAAGGGAAATTTCTTCATTTTTACCCCAAAATAAGGGGATTTTCCGCCTTTTTGATTCAAAATAAGTGCAATTTCTGACTTTTTTCCAAAAATAAATGGAATTTCTGTCTTTTTTTTCCCCAAAATAAGGGGAATTTCCGACTTTTTGCCCTGAAATAAGTTAAATTTCAAAAAATTTTCCCCAAAATAATTGAAATTTCTGCAGTTTTGCCCAAAAATAAGTGGAATTTCTGTATTTTTGCCCCAAAATAAGGGAAATTTCTGCCTTTTTACCTCAAAATAAGGGAAATTTCTGCATTTTTGCCACAAAATATAAGGAATTTCTTCCTTTTTGCCCCAAAATAAGTAAAATTTCTGCCTTTTTTCCCTGAAATAAGTGAAATTTCTGCAATTTTGGCCCAAAAAAATTGAAATTTCTGCAATTTTGTCCCAAAATAAGAGAAATTTCTGGATTTTTGCCCCAAAATAAGTGGAATTTCTGAGTTTTGCCCCAAAATAAAAAGAATTTCTGTCTTTATGCCCCAACATATAGGGAAATTCTGCCTTTTAGCCCCACAATTAGGGGAATTTCTGCAATTTTGCTCCAAAATACGGGAAATTTCTGCTTTCTTGCCCGAAAATAAGGGGAATGTTTACCTTTTGCCACAAAAAAGGGAATTTTCTTCATTTTTGCCCCAAAATAAGAGGAATTTCTGCCTTTTTACGTCAAAATATGTGAAATTTCTGCCTTTTTACTCAAAAATATACGGAATTTCTGTATTTTGGCCCCAAAATAAAAGGATTTTTTGAATTATGCCCTGAAAGAAATGAAATTTCTCCTATTTTGCCTCAAAATAAGGGAAATTTCTGCTTTTTTGCCACAAAATAAGAGGAATTTCTGTCTTTTTGCCCTAAAATAAAAGGAATTTCAGCCTTTTTACCTAATAATAAGGGGAATCTCTCCTTTTTGCCCTAAAATATGGGGAATTTGTGTATTTTTGCCCCCAAATAAAAAAATTTTCTGCAATTTTGTACCAAAATAAAAGTAATTTCTGCCTTTATGCCCCAAAATAAGAGAAATTTCTGCATTTTTTCTCTGAAATAAGTGAAATTTCTTTAATTTTTCCCCAAAATTAGGGAGATTTCTGCAATTTTGCCCCAAAATAATAAAAATTTCTGGAATTTTGCCCCAAAATAAAGGGAATTTCTGACTTTTGGCCCTGAAATAAGGAGAATTTCTGTCTTTTTGCCCCAAAATAATGTGAATTTCTGCATTTTCCCTCAAAATTAGGGGATATGTGCAATTGTGCTTCAAAATACGGGGAATTTTTGCCTTATTGCACCAAAATAAAAGGAAATTCTGCATTTTTGCACCAATATAAAGGGAATTTCTGAAATTTTGCTCCAAAATACGGGGAATTTTTGCCTTATTTCCCGAAATAAAGTGGAATTTCTGCCTTTTTGCCCTGAAATATTTGAAATTTCTGCAATTTTACCCCAAAATAAAGGGAATTTCTGTTTTTGGCCCCAAAATTAGGAAAATTTCTGCTTTTTTCCCCAAATTAAGGCAAATTTCTGACTTCTTGCCCTGTAATAAGTGAAATTTCTGCAATTTTGCCCCAAAATAAGGGGAATTTCTGCCTTTTTGCCAAAATAAGGGGAATTTCAGCATTTTACCTTCAAATAAATGGAATTTCTGCCTTTTTGCCACAAAATATGGGGAATTTCTGCCTTATTGCCCCCAAATAAGGAAAATTTTTGCTTTTCTGCCCCAATTAATGGGAATTTCTGCCTTTTTGTCACAAAGTAAAGGGAATTTCTGCCTTTTTGCCACAAAGTAAAGGGAATTTCTGCTTTTTTGCCCCATATAACGGGAATTTCAGCCTTTTTACCCCAAAATAAGGGGAATTTCTGCCTTTTGCCCAAAATATGGGGAATTTCTGACTTTTTGTTCCAAAATAAGGAAATTTCTCAATTTTGTACCAAAATAAAAGAAATTTCGGCTTTTTGCCCCAAAATAAAAGTAATTTCTGACTTTTTGCCCTGAAATAAATGAAATTTCTGCAATTTTGCCCGAAAATAAGAGAAATTTGTGCCTTTTTGCCCCAAAATGAGGGGAATTTCTGCCTTTTAACCCCAAAATATGGGGAATTTCAGCATTTTACCTCAAAATAAGGGGAATTTCAGATTTTTTGCACCAAAATATGGGGAATTTCTTCCTTTTTGCCACAAAATAAGAAAAATTTCTGCAATTCTGTACCAAAATAAAAGAAATTTCTAACATTTTGCCCCAAAATAAGGGAAATTTCTGATTTTTGCCCCGAAATAAGGAGAATTTCTGTATTTTTGCCCCCCCAAAAAAGGAATTTCTGCCTTTTGCCCCAAAATTAGGGGAGTTTCTGCAATTTTGCTTCAAATACAGGGAATTTCTGCATATTTCCCGAAAGTAAGGGGAACTTCTGCCGATTTGACCCAAATAAAGGGAATTTCTGCATTTTTGCCCCAATATTTAGGGAATTTCTGCGCAATTTTGCTTTAAAATACGGGGAATTTCTGCCTTTTTGCCCAAAATTAAGGGGATTTTCTGCTTTTCTGCGCCCTAACAAGGGAAATTTCTGCAATTTTATCCAAAAATAAAAGTAATTTCTGTCTTTATGCCCTCAAATAACGGGAATTCCTTCCTTTTTGCCCTGAAATATGTGAAATGTCTGCAATTTTACCCCAAAATAAGGTGAATTTCTACCTTTTTGCCCCAAAATAATGGGAATTTCTGACTTTTTGCCCCAAAATATGAAAAATTTTTGCTTTTTTTCTTTGAAATATGTGAAATTTCTGCAATTTTGCCTTAAAATTAAAGAAATTTCTGCAATTTTTCCCCATAATAAAGAATTTTTTGCAATTTTGCCCCAAAATAAGGGGAATTTCTGTTTTTTGTCCCCAAATAAGGGAAATTTCTGAAATTTTGCCCTAAAATAAGGGGAATTTCTGCCTTTTGCCCCAAATTAAGGAGAATTTCTGCCTTTTTGCCCCAAAACAAAGAAAATTACTGCATGTTTTACGCCAAAATTAGGTGAATTTCTGCAATTTTGCTCCAAAATACAGGGATTTTCTGCCTTTTTCGCAGAAAATAAGGGGAATTTCTGCCATTTTGCCGCGAAATAAGTGAAATTTCTGCAGTTTTACCCCAAAATAAGGAAAATTTCTGCTTTTTTGCCCCAAAATTAGGGGAATTTCTGCAATTTTGCTCCAAAATACGGGGAATTTCTTCCTTTTTGCCCGAAAATAAAGGGAATGTATATCTTTTTGCCATAAAAAGGGAAATTTCTTCATTTTTACCCCAAAATAAGGGGATTTTCCGCCTTTTTGACTCAAAATAAGTGCAATTTCTGACTTTATTCCAAAAATAAATGGAATTTCTGTCTTTTTGCCCCAAGATAAGGGGAATTTCCGACTTTTTGCCCTGAAATATGTTAAATTTCAAAAATTTTTCCCCAAAATAATTGAAATTTCTGCAGTTTTGCCCCAAAATAAGGAAAATTTCTGTATTTTTGCCCCAAATTAAGGGAAATTTCTGCCTTTTTACCTCAAAATAAGGAAAATTTCTGCATTTTTTGCCACAAAATATAAGGAATTTCTGCCTTTTTGCCACAAAATAAGTAAAATTTCTGCCTTTTTTCCCTGAAATAAGTGAAATTTCTGCAATTTTGGCCCAAAAAAATTGAAATTTCTGCAATTTTGTCCCAAAATAAGAGAAATTTCTGGAATTTTGCCCCAAAATAAGTGGAATTTCTGAGTTTTGCCCCAAAATAAAAAGAATTTCTGTCTTTATGCCCCAACATATAGGGAAATTCTGCCTTTTAGCCCCACAATTAGGGGAATTTCTGCAATTTTGCTCCAAAATACGGGAAATTTCTGCTTTCTTGCCCGAAAATAAGGGGAATGTTTACCTTTTGCCACAAAAAAGGGAAATTTCTTCATTTTTGCCCTAAAATAAGAGGAATTTCTGCCTTTTTACGTCAAAATATGTGAAATTTCTGCCTTTTTACTCAAAAATATACGGAATTTCTGTATTTTTGCCCCAAAATAAAAGGATTTTTTGAATTATGCCCTGAAAGAAATGAAATTTCTCCTATTTTGCCTCAAAATAAGGGAAATTTCTGCTTTTTTGCCACAAAATAAGAGGAATTTCTGTCTTTTTGCCCTAAAATAAAAGAAATTTCAGCCTTTTTACCTAATAATAAGGGGAATATCTCCTTTTTGCCCTAAAATATGGGAAATTTCTGTATTTTTGCCCCAAAATAAAAAAATTTTCTGCAATTTTGTACCAAAATAAAAGTAATTTCTGCCTTTATGCCCCAAAATAAGAGAAATTTCTGCGTTTTTTCCCTGAAATAAGTGAAATTTCTGTAATTTTGCCCCAAAATTAGGGAGATTTCTGCAATTTTGCCACAAAATAAACGGAATTTCTGACTTTTGGCCCTGAAATAAGGAGAATTTCTGTCTTTTTGCCCCAAAATAATGTGAATTTCTGCATTTTCCCTCAAAATTAGGGGAATATGTGCAATTTTGCTTCAAAATACGGGGAATTTTTGCCTTATTGCACCAAAATAAAAGAAATTTCTGCATTTTTGCACCAATATAAGGGGAATTTCTGAAATTTTGCTCCAAAATACGGGGAATTTTTGCCTTATTTCCCGAAATAAAGTGGAATTTCTGCCTTTTTGCCCTGAAATATTTGAAATTTCTGCAATTTTACCCCAAAATAAAGGGAATTTCTGTTTTTGGCCCCAAAATTAGGAAAATTTCTGCTTTTTGCCCCAAATTAAGGCAAATTTCTGACTTTTTGCCCTGTAATAAGTGAAATTTCTGCAATTTTGCCCCAAAATAAGGGGAATTTCTGCCTTTTTGCCAAAAAAAAAAAGAATTTCAGCATTTTACCTTCAAATAAGGGGAATGTCTGCCTTTTTGCCACAAAATATGGGGAATTTCTGCCTTATTGCCCCCAAATAAGGAAAATTTTTGCTTTTCTGCCCCAATTAATGGGAATTTCTGCCTTTTTGTCACAAAGTAAAGGGAATTTCTGCCTTTTTGCCACAAAGTAAAGGGAATTTCTGCTTTTTTGCCCCATATAACGGGAATTTCAGCCTTTTTACCCCAAAATAAGGGGAATTTCTGCCTTTTGCCCAAAATATGGTGAATTTCTGACTTTTTGTTCCAAAATAAGGAAAATTTCTTCAATTTTGTACCAAAATAAAAGAAATTTCTGCTTTTTGCTCCAAAATAAAAGTAATTTCTGACTTTTTGCCCTGAAATAAATGAAATTTCTGCAATTTTGCCCGAAAACAAGGGAAATTTGTGCCTTTTTGCCCCAAAATGAGGGGAATTTCTGCGTTTTAACCCCAAAATATGGGGAATTTCAGCATTTTACTTCAAAATAAGGGGAATTTCAGCCTTTTTGCACCAAAATATGGGGAATTTCTTCTTTTTTGCCACAAAAAAGAAAAATTTCTGCAATTCTGTACCAAAATAAAAGAAATTTCTAACATTTTGCCCCAAAATAAGGGAAATTTCTGATTTTTGCCCCGAAATAAGGAGAATTTCTGTATTTTTGCCCCCCCAAAAAAAGAATTTCTGCCTTTTGCCCCAAAATTAGGGGAGTTTCTGCAATTTTGCTTCAATTACAGGGAATTTCTGCCTATTTCCTGAAAGTAAGGGGAACTTCTGCCGATTTGCCCCCAATAAAGGAAATTTCTGCATTTTTGCCCCAATATTTAGGGAATTTCTGCAATTTTGCTTTAAAAAACGGGGAATTTCTGCCTTTTTGCCCAAAATTAAGGGGATTTTCTGTCTTTTTGCCCCCTAACAAGGGAAATTTCTGCAATTTTATCCAAAAATAAAAGTAATTTCTGTCTTTATGCTCTCAAATAACGGGAATTCCTGCATTTTTGCCCTGAAATATGTGAAATGTCTGCAATTTTACCCCAAAATAAAGTGAATTTCTACCTTTTTGCCCCAAAATAATGGGAATTTCTGCCCTTTTGCCCCAAAATATGAAAAATTTTTGTTTTTTTTCTTTGAAATATGTGAAATTTCTGCAATTTTGCCTTAAAATTAAAGAAATTTCTGCAATTTTTCCCCATAATAAAGAATTTTTTGCAATTTTTCCCCAAAATAAGGTGAATTTCTGTTTTTTGTCCCCAAATAAGAAAAATTTCTGAAATTTTACCCTAAAATAAGGGGAATTTCTGCCTTTTGCCCCAAAATAAGGAGAATTTCTGCCTTTTTGCCCCAAAACAAGAAAATTACTGCATGTTTTACGCCAAAATTAGGTGAATTTCTGCAATTTTGCTCCAAAATACAGGGATTTTCTGCCTTTTTCGCAGAAAATAAGGGGAATTTCTGCCATTTTGCCGCGAAATAAGTGAAATTTCTGCAGTTTTACCCCAAAAGAAGGGGAATTTCTGCTTTTTTGCCCCAAAATTAGGGGAATTTCTGCAATTTTGCTCCAAAATACGGGGAATTTCTGCCTTTTTGCCCGAAAATAAAGGGAATGTGTACCTTTTTGCCATAAAAAAGGGAAATTTCTTCATTTTTACCCCAAAATAAGGGGATTTTCCGCCTTTTTGACTCAAAATAAGTGCAATTTCTGACTTTTTTCCAAAAATAAATGGAATTTCTGTTTTTTGCCCCAAGATAAGGGGAATTTCCGACTTTTTGCCCTGAAATAATTTAAATTTCAAAAATTTTTCCCCAAAATAATTGAAATTTCTGCAGTTTTGCCCAAAAATAAGTGGAATTTCTGTATTTTTGCCCCAAAATAAGGGAAATTTCTGCCTTTTTACCTCAAAATAAGGGAAATTTCTGCATTTTTTGCCACAAAATATAAGGAATTTCTGCCTTTTTGCCCCAAAATAAAAAAAATTTCTGCCTTTTTTCCCTGAAATAAGTGAAATTTCTGCAATTTTGGCCCAAAAAAATTAAAATTTCTGAAATTTTGTAACAAAATAAGAGAAATTTCGGGAAATTTGCCCCAAAATAAGTAAAATTTCTGAGTTTTGCCCCAAAATAAGGAGAATTTCTGTCTTTTTGCCCCAACATATAGGGAATTTCTGCCTTTTTGCCCCAAAATTAGGAAAGTTTCTGCAATTTTGCTTCAAAATACAGGGAATTTCTGCCTCTTTTCCCGAAAATAAGGGGAACTTCTGCCGATTTTCCCCAAATAAAGGGAATTTCTGCATTTTTGCCCCAATATTTGGGGAATTTCTGCAATTTTGCTTTAAAATACGGGGAATTTCTGCCTTTTTGCCCCCAAACAAGGGAAATTTCTGCAATTTTATCCCAAAATAAAAGAATTTCTGCCTTTATGCCCTCAAATAACGGGAATTTCTGCCTTTTTGCCCTGAAATATGTGAAATGTCTGCAATTTTACCCCAAAATAAGGTGAATTTCTACCTTTTTGCCCCAAAGTAATGGGAATTTCTGCCTTTTTGCCCCAAAATATGAAAAATTTTTGCTTTTTTTCTCTGAAATATGTGAAATTTCTGCAATTTTGCCTTAAAATAAAAGAAATTTCTGCAATTTTTCCCCATAATAAAGGAATTTTTTGCAAGTTTGCCCCAAAATAAGGGGAATTTCTGTTTTTTGTCTTCAAATAAGGGAAATTTCTGAAATTTTGCCCTAAAATAAGGGGAATTTCTGCCTTTTGCCTCAAAATAAGGAGAATTTCTACCTTTTTGCCCCAAAACAAAGAAAATTACTGCATGTGTTACGCCAAAATTAGGTGAATTTCTGCAATTTTGCTCCAAAATACGGGGATTTTCTGCCTTTGTCACAGAAAATAAAGGGAATTTCTGCCATTTTGCCGCGAAATAAGTGAAATTTCTCCAGTTTTACCCCAAAATAAGGGGAATTTCTGCCTTTTAGCCCCAAAATTAGGGGAATTTCTGCAATTTTGCTCCAAAATACGGGGAATTTCTGCCTTTTTGCCCGAAAATAAAGGGAATGTATACCTTTTTGCCATGAAAAGGGAAATTTCTTCATTTTTACCCCCAAATAAGGGGATTTTCCGCCTTTTTGACTCAAAATAAGTGCAATTTCTGACTTTTTTCCAAAAATAAATGGAATTTCTGTCTTTTTGCCGCAAAATAAGGGGAATTTCCGACGTTTTGCCCTGAAATAATTTAAATTTCAAAAATTTTTCCCCAAAATAATTGAAATTTGTGCAGTTTTGCCCAAAAATAAGTGGAATTTCTGTATTTTTGCCCCAAAATAAGGGAAATTTCTGCCTTTTTACCTCAAAATAAGGGAAATTTCTGCATTTTTTGCCACAAAATATAAGGAATTTCTGCATTTTTTCCCCAAAATAAGTAAAATTTCTGCCTTTTTTACCTGAAATAAGTGAAATTTCTGCAATTTTGGCCCAAAAAAATTGAAATTTCTGCAATTTTGTCCCAAAATAAGAGAAATTTCTAGATTTTTGCCCCAAAATAAGTGGAATTTCTGAGTTTTGCCCCAAAATAAAAAGAATTTCTGTCTTTATGCCCCAACATATAGGGAAATTCTGCCTTTTAGCCCCACAATTAGGAGAATTTCTTCAATTTTGCTCCAAAATACGGGGAATTTCTGCTTTCTTGCCCGAAAATAAGGGGAATGTTTACCTTTTGCCACAAAAAAGGGAAATTTCTTCATTTTTGCCCCAAAATTAGAGGAATTTCTGCCTTTTTACGTCAAAATATGTGAAATTTCTGCCTTTTTACTCAAAAATATACGGAATTTCTGTATTTTTGCCCCAAAATAAAAGGAATTTTTGAATTATGCCCTGAAATAAATGAAATTTCTCCTATTTTGCCTCAAAATAAGAAAAATTTCTGCTTTTTTGCCACAAAATAAGAGGAATTTCTGTCTTTTTGCCCTAAAATAAAAGGAATTTCAGCCTTTTTACCTAATAATAAGGGGAATCTCTCCTTTTTGCCCTAAAATATGGGGAATTTCTGTATTTTTGCCCCAAAATAAAAAAATTTTCTGCAATTTTGTACCAAAATAAAAGTAATTTCTTTCTTTATGCCCCAAAATAAGAGAAATTTCTGCGTTTTTTCCCTGAAATAAGTGAAATTTCTGTAATTTTGCCCCAAAATTAGGGAGTTTTCTGCAATTTTGCCCCAAGATATAGGAAATTTCTGGAATTTTGCCCCAAAATAAAGGGAATTTCTGACTTTTGGCCCTGAAATAAGGAGAATTTCTGTCTTTTTGCCCCAAAATAATGTGAATTTCTGCATTTTCCCTCAAAATTAGGGGAATATGTGCAATTTTGCTTCAAAATACGGGGAATTTTTGCCTTATTGCACCAAAATAAAAGGAATTTCTGCATTTTTGCACCAATATAAGGGGAATTTCTGAGATTTTGCTCCAAAATACGGAAAATTTTTGCCTTATTGCCCGAAATAAAGTGTAATTTCTGCCTTTTTGCCCTGAAATATTTGAAATTTCTGCAATTTTACCCCAAAATAAGGGGTATTTCTGTTTTTGGCCCCAAAATTAGGAGAATTTATGCTTTTTGCCCCAAATTAAGGCAAATTACTGACTTTTTGCCCTGTAATAAGTGAAATTTCTGCAATTTTGCCCCAAAATAAGGGGAATTTCTGCCTTTTTTCCAAAAAAAAAGAATTTCAGCATTTTACCTTCAAATAAGGGGAATTTCTGCCTTTTTGCCACAAAATATGGGGAATTTCTGCCTTATTGCCCCCAAATAAGGAAAATTTTTGCTTTTCTGCCCCAATTAATGGGAATTTCTGCCTTTTTGTCACAAAGTAAAGGGAATTTCTGCCTTTTTGCCACAAAGTAAAGGGAATTTCTGCTTTTTTGCCCCATATAACGGGAATTTCAGCCTTTTTACCCCAAAATAAGGGGAATGGGGAATTTCTGACTTTTTGTTCCAAAATAAGGAAAATTTCTTCAATTTTGTACCAAAATAAAAGAAATTTCTGCTTTTTGCCCCAAAATAAAAGTAATTTCTGACTTTTTGCCCTGAAATAAATGAAATTTCTGCAATTTTGCCCGAAAATAAGGGAAATTTGTGTCTTTTTGCCCCAAAATGAGGGGAATTTCTGCCTTTTATCCCCAAAATATGGGGAATTTCAGCATTTTACTTCAAAATAAGGGGAATTTCAGCCTTTTTGCACCAAAATATGGGGAATTTCTTCCTTTTTGCCACAAAATAAGAAAAATTTCTGCAATTCTGCACCAAAATAAAAGAAATTTCTAACATTTTGCCCCAAAATAAGGGAAATTTCTGATTTTTGCCCCGAAATAAGGAGAATTTCTGTATTTTTGCCCCCCCAAAAAAGGAATTTCTGCCTTTTGCCCCAAAATTAGGGGAGTTTCTGCACTTTTGCTTCAAATACAGGGAATTTCTGCCTATTTCCCGAAAGTAAGGGGAACTTCTGCCGATTTGCCCCAAATCAAGGGAATTTCTGCATTTTTGCCCCAATATTTAGGGAATTTCTGCAATTTTGCTTTAAAAAACGGGGAATTTCTGCCTTTTTGCCCAAAATTAAGGGGATTTTCTGTCTTTTTGCCCCCTAACAAGGGAAATTTCTGCAATTTTATCCAAAAATAAAAGGAATTTCTGTCTTTATGCCCTCAAATAACGGGAATTCCTGCCTTTTTGCCCTGGAATATGTGAAATGTCTGCAATTTTACCCCAAAATAATGTGAATTTCTCCCTTTTTGCCCCAAAATAATGGGAATTTCTGCCTTTTTGCCCCAAAATATGAAAAATTTTTGCTTTTTTTCTTTGAAATATGTGAAATTTCTGCAATTTTGCCTTAAAATTAAAGAAATTTCTGCAATTTTTCCCCATAATAAAGAATTTTTTGCAATTTTTCCCCAAAATAAGGGGAATTTCTGTTTTTTGTCCCCAAATAAGGAAAATTTCTGTAATTTTGCCCTAAAATAAGGGGAATTTCTGCCTTTTGCCCCAAATTAAGGAGAATTTCTGCCTTTTTGCCCCAAAACAAAGAAAATTACTGCATGTTTTACGCCAAAATTAGGTGAATTTCTGCAATTTTGCTCCAAATTACAGGGATTTTCTGCCTTTTTCGCAGAAAACAAGGGGAATTTCTGCCATTTTGCTGCGAAATAAGTGAAATTTCTGCAGTTTTACCCCAAAATAAGGGGAATTTCTGCTTTTTTGCCCCAAAATTAGGGGAATTTCTGCAATTTTGCTCCAAAATACGGGGAATTTCTGCCTTTTTGCCCGAAAATAAAGGGAATGTAAACCTTTTTGCCATAAAAAAAAAAATTTCTTCATTTTTACCCCAGAATAAGGGGATTTTCCGCCTTTTTGACTCAAAATAAGTGCAATTTCTGACTTTTTTCCAAAAATAAATGGAATTTCTGTCTTTTTGCCCCAAGATAAGGGGAATTTCCGTCTTTTTGCCCTGAAATAATTTAAATTTCAAAAATTTTTCCCCAAAATAATTGAAATTTCTGCAGTTTTGCCCGAAAATAAGGGAAATTTCTGTATTTTTGCCCCAAATTAAGGGAAATTTCTGCCTTTTTACCTCAAAATAAGGGGAATTTCTGCATTTTTGCCACAAAATATAAGGAATTTCTACCTTTTTGCCCCAAGATAAAAAAAATTTCTGCCTTTTTTCCCTGAAATAAGTGAAATTTCTGCAATTTTGGCTCAAAAAAATTGAAATTTCTGCAATTTTGTCCCAAAATAAGAGAAATTTCGGGAAATTTGCCCCAAAATAAGTAAAATTTCTGAGTTTTGCCCCAAAATAAGGAGAATTTCTGTCTTTTTGCCCCAACATATAGGGAATTTCTGCCTTTTTGCCCCAAAATTAGGAAAGTTTCTGCAATTTTGCTTCAAAATACAGGGAATTTCTGCCTCTTTTTCGGAAAATAAGGGGAACTTCTGCCGATTTGCCCCAAATAAAGGGAATTTCTGCATTTTTGCCCCAATCATTGGGGAATTTCTGCAATTTTGCTTTAAAATACGGGGAATTTCTGCCTTTTTGCCCAAAATTAAGGGGATTTTCTGCCTTTTTGCCCCCAAACAAGGGAAATTTCTGCAATTTTATCCCAAAATAAAAGGAATTTCTGCCTTTATGCCCTCAAATAACAGGAATTTCTGCCTTTATGCACTGAAATAGGTGAAATGTCTGCAATTTTACCCCAAAATAAGGTGAATTTCTACCTTTTTGCCCCAAAGTAATGGGAATTTCTGCCTTTTGCCCCAAAATATGAGAAATTTTTGCTTTTTTTCTCTGAAATATGTGAAATTTCTGCAATTTTGCCTTAAAATAAAAGAAATTTCTGCAATTTTTCCCCATAATAAAGGAATTTTTTGCAAGTTTGCCCCAAAATAAGGAAAACTTCTGTTTTTTGTCTTCAAATAAGGGAAATTTCTGAAATTTTGCCCTAAAATAAGGGGAATTTCTGCCTTTTGCCTCAAAATAAGGAGAATTTCTACCTTTTTGCCCCAAAACAAAAAAAATTACTGCATGTGTTCGCCAAAATTAGGTGAATTTCTGCAATTTTGCTCCAAAATACGGGGATTTTCTGCCTTTGTCACAGAAAATAAAGGGAATTTCTGCCATTTTGCCGCGAAATAAGTGAAATTTCTCCAGTTTTACCCCAAAATAAGGGGAATTTCTGCCTTTTAGCCCCAAAATTAGGGGAATTTCTGCAATTTTGCTCCAAAATACGGGGAATTTCTGCCTTTTTGCCCGAAAATAAAGGGAATGTATACCTTTTTGCCATGAAAAGAGAAATTTCTTCATTTTTACCCCCAAATAAGGGGATTTTCTGCCTTTTTGACTCAAAATAAGTGCAATTTCTGACTTTTTTCCAAAAATAAATGGAATTTCTCTCTTTTTGCCCCAAAATAAGGGGAATTTCCGACTTTTTGCCCTGAAATAATTTAAATTTCAAAAATTTTTCCCCAAAATAATTGAAATTTCTGCAGTTTTGCCCAAAAATAAGTGGAATTTCTGTATTTTTGCCCCAAAATAAGGGAAATTTCTGCCTTTTTACCTCAAAATAAGGGAAATTTCTGCATTTTTTGCCACAAAATATAAGGAATTTCTGCATTTTTGCCCCAAAATAAGTAAAATTTCTGCCTTTTTTCCCTGAAATAAGTGAAATTTCTGCAATTTTGGCCCAAAAAAAATGAAATTTCTGCAATTTTGTCCCAAAATAAGAGAAATTTCTGGAATTTTGCCCCAAAATAAGTGGAATTTCTGAGTTTTTCCCCAAAATAAAAAGAATTTCTGTCTTTATGCCCCAACATATAGGGAAATTCTGCATTTTAGCCCCACAATTAGGGGAATTTCTGCAATTTTGCTCCAAAATACGGGGAATTTCTGCTTTCTTGCCCGAAAATAAGGGGAATGTTTACCTTTTGCCACAAAAAAGGGAAATTTCTTCATTTTTGCCCCAAAATAAGAGGAATTTCTGCCTTTTTACGTCAAAATATGTGAAATTTCTACCTTTTTACTCAAAAATATACGGAATTTCTGTATTTTTGCCCCAAAATAAAAGGAATTTTTGAATTATGCCCTGAAATAAATGAAATTTCTCCTATTTTGCCTCAAAATAAGGGAAATTTCTGCTTTTTTTCCACAAAATAAGAGGAATTTCTGTCTTTTTGCCCTAAAATAAAAGGAATTTCAGCCTTTTTACCTAATAATAAGGGGAATCTCTCCTTTTTGCCCTAAAATATGGGGAATTTCTGTATTTTTGCACCAAAATAAAAAAATTTTCTGCAATTTTGTACCAAAATAAAAGTAATTTCTGCCTTTATGCCCCAAAATAAGAGAAATTTCTGCATTTTTTCCCTGAAATAAGTGAAATTTCTGTAATTTTGCCCCAAAATTAGGGAGTTTTCTGAATTTTGCCCCAAAATAAAGGAAATTTCTGGAATTTTGCCCCAAAATAAAGGGAATTTCTGACTTTTGGCCCTGAAATAAGGAGAATTTCTGTCTTTTTGCCCCAAAATAATGTGAATTTCTGCATTTTCCCTCAAAATTAGGGGAATATGTGCAATTTTGCTTCAAAATACGGGGAATTTTTGCCTTATTGCACCAAAATAAAAGGAATTTCTGCATTTTTGCACCAATATAAGGGGAATTTCTGAAATTTTGCTCCAAAATACGGGGAATTTTTGCCTTATTGCCCGAAATAAAGTGGAATTTCTGCCTATTTGCCCTGAAATATTTGAAATTTCTGCAATTTTACCCCAAAATAAGGGGAATTTCTGTTTTTGGCCCCAAAATTAGGAGAATTTATGCTTTTTGCCCCAAATTAAGGCAAATTACTGACTTTTTGCCCTGTAATAAGTGAAATTTCTGCAATTTTGCCCCAAAATAAGGGGAATTTCTGCCTTTTTGCCGAAATAAAAGGAATTTCAGCATTTTACCTTCAAATAAGGGGAATTTCTGCCTTTTTGCCACAAAATATGGGGAATTTCTGCCTTATTGCCCCCAAATAAGGAAAATTTTTGCTTTTCTGCCTTAATTAATGGGAATTTCTACCTTTTTGTCACAAAGTAAAGGGAATTTCTGCCTTTTTTCCACAAAGTAAAGGGAATTTCTGCTTTTTTGCCCCATATAACAGGAATTTCAGCCTTTTTACCCCAAAATAAGGGGAATTTCTGCCTTTTGCCCAAAATATGGTGAATTTCTGACTTTTTGTTCCAAAATAAGGAAAATTTCTTCAATTTTGTACCAAAATAAAAGAAATTTCTGCTTTTTGCCCCAAAATAAAAGTAATTTCTGACTTTTTGCCCTGAAATAAATGAAATTTCTGCAATTTTGCCCGAAAATAATGGAAATTTGTGCCTTTTTGCCCAAAAATGATCGAATTTCTGCCTTTTAACCCCAAAATATGGGGAATTTCAGCATTTTACCTCAAAATAAGGGAAATTTCAGCCTTCTTGCACCAAAATATGGGGAATTTCTTCCTTTTTGCCACAAAATAAGAAAAATTTCTGCAATTCTTTACCAAAATAAAAGAAATTTCTAACATTTTGCCCCAAAATAAGGGAAATTTCGGATTTTTGCCCCGAAATAAGGAGAATTTCTGTATTTTTGCCCCCCAAAAATAGGAATTTCTGCCTTTTGCCCCAAAATTAGGGGAGTTTCTGCAATTTTGCTTAAAATACAGGGAATTTCTGCCTCTTTTCCCGAAAGTAAGGGGAACTTCTGCCGATTTGCCCCAAATAAAGGGAATTTCTGCATTTTTGCCCCAATATTTAGGGAATTTCTGCAATTTTGCTTTAAAATACGGGGAATTTCTGCCTTTTTGCCCAAAATTAAGGGGATTTTCTGCCTTTTTGCCCCCTAACAAGGGAAATTTCTGCAATTTTATCCAAAAATAAAAGGAATTTCTGCCTTTATGCCCTCAAATAACGGGAATTCCTGCCTTTTTGCCCTGAAATATGTGAAATGTCTGCAATTTTACCCCAAAATAATGTGAATTTCTACCTTTTTGCCCCAAAATAATGGGAATTTCTGCCTTTTTGCCCCAAAACATGAAAAATGTTTGCTTTTTTTCTTTGAAATATGTGAAATTTCTGCAATTTTGCCTTAAAATTAAAGAAATTTCTGCAATTTTTCTCCATAATAAAGAATTTTTTGCAATTTTGCCCCAAAAATAAGGGGAATTTCTGCCTTTTTGCCCCAAAAGAAAGAAAATTACTGCATGTTTTACGCCAAAATTAGGTGAATTTCTGCAATTTTGCTCCAAAATACAGGGATTTTCTGCCTTTTTCGCAGAAAATAAGAGGAATTTCTGCCATTTTGCCGCGAACTAAGTGAAATTTCTGCAGTTTTACCCTAAAATAAGGGGAATTTCTGCTTTTTTGCCCCAAAATTAGAAGAATTTCTGCAATTTTGCTCCAAAATACGGGGAATTTCTGCCTTTTTGCCCGAAAATAAAGGGAATGTAAACCTTTTTGCCATAAAAAAGGAAATTTCTTCATTTTTACCCCAGAATAAGGGGATTTTCCGCCTTTTTGACTCAAAATAAGTGCAATTTCTGACTTTTTTCCAAAAATAAATGGAATTTCTGTATTTTTGCCCCAAAATAAGGGGAATTTCCGACTTTTAGCCCTGAAATATGTTAAATTTCAAAAATTTTTCCCCAAGTATTTGAAATTTCTGCAGTTTTGCCCCCAAAATAAGGGAAATTTCTGTATTTTTGCCCCAAAATAAGAGAAATTTCTGCCTTTTTACCTCAAAATAAGGGGAATTTCTGCATTTTTGCCACAAAATATAAGGAATTTCTGCCTTTTTGCCCCAAAATTAGGGAAATTTTTGCAATTTTGCTCCAAAATATGGGGAATTTCTGCCTTTTTGCCCGAAAATAAAGGGAATGTATACCTTTTTGTCATGAAAAGGTAAATTTCTTCATTTTTACCCCCAAATAAGGGGATTTTCCGCCTTTTTGACTCAAAATAAGTGCAATTTCTGACTTTTTTCCAAAAATAAATGGAATTTCTGTCTTTTTGCCCCAAAATAAGGGGAATTTCCGACTTTTTGCCCTGAAATAATTTAAATTTCAAAAATTTTTCCCCAAAATAATTGAAATTTCTGCAGTTTTGCCCAAAAATAAGTGGAATTTCTGTATTTTTGCCCCAAAATAAGGGAAATTTCTGCCTTTTTACCTCAAAATAAGGGAAATTTCTGCATTTTTTGCCACAAAATATAAGGAATTTCTGCCTTTTTGCCCCAAAATAAGTAAAATTTCTGCCTTTTTTCCCTGAAATAATTGAAATTTCTGCAATTTTGGCCCAAAAAAATTGAAATTTCTGCAATTTTGTCCCAAAATAAGAGAAATTTCTGGAATTTTGCCCCAAAATAAGTGGAATTTCTGAGTTTTTCCCCAAAATAAAAAGAATTTCTGTCTTTATGCCCCAACATATAGGGAAATTCGGCATTTTAGCCCCACAATTAGGGGAATTTCTGCAACTTTGCTCCAAAATACGGGGAATTTCTGCTTTCTTGCCCGAAAATAAGGGGAATGTTTACCTTTTGCCACAAAAAGGGGAAATTTCTTCATTTTTGCCCCAAAATAATAGGAATTTCTGCATTTTACGTCAAAATATGTGAAATTTCTGGCTTTTTACTCAAAAATATACGGAATTTCTGTATTTTTGCCCCAAAATAAAAGGAATTTTTGAATTATGCCCTGAAATAAATGAAATTTCTCCTATTTTGCCTCAAAATAAGGGAAATTTTTGCTTTTTTTCCACAAAATAAGAGGATTTTCTGTCTTTTTGCCCTAAAATAAAAGGAATTTCAGCCTTTTTACCTAATAATAAGGGGAATCTCTCCTTTTTGCCCTAAAATATGGGGAATTTCTGTATTTTTGCACCAAAATAAAAAAATTTTCTGCAATTTTGTACCAAAATAAAAGTAATTTCTGCCTTTATGCCCCAAAATAAGAGAAATTTCTGCATTTTTTCCCTGAAATAAGTGAAATTTCTGTAATTTTGCCCCAAAATTAGGGAGTTTTCTGCAATTTTGCCCCAAAATAAAGGAAATTTCTGGAATTTTGCCCCAAAATAAAGGGAATTTCTGACTTTTGGCCCTGAAATAAGGAGAATTTCTGTCTTTTTGCCCCAAAATAATGTGAATTTCTGCATTTTCCCTCAAAATTAGGGGAATATGTGCAATTTTGCTTCAAAATACGGGGAATTTTTGCCTTATTGCACCAAAATAAAAGGAATTTCTGCATTTTTGCACCAATATAAGGGGAATTTCTGAAATTTTGCTCCAAAATACGGGGAATTTTTGCCTTATTGCCCAAAATTAAGTCGAATTTCTGCCTTTTTGCCCTGAAATATTTGAAATTTCTGCAATTTTACCCCAAAATAAGGGGAATTTCTGTTTTTGGCCCCAAAATTAGGAGAATTTCTGCTTTTTGCCCCAAATTAAGGCAAATTACTGACTTTTTGCCCTGTAATAAGTGAAATTTCTGCAATTGTGCCCCAAAATAAGGGGAATTTCTGCCTTTTTGCCGAAATAAGGGGAATTTCAGCATTTTACCTTCAAATAAGGGGAATTTCTGCCTTTTTGCCACAAAATATGGGGAATTTCTGCCTTATTGCCCCCAAATAAGGAAAATTTTTGCTTTTCTGCCTCAATTAATGGGAATTTCTGCCTTTTTGTCACAAAGTAAAGGGAATTTCTGCCTTTTTTCCACAAAGTAAAGGGAATTTCTGCTTTTTTGCCCCATATACCAGGAATTTCAGCCTTTTTACCCCAAAATAAGGGGAATTTCTGCCTTTTGCCCAAAATATGGTGAATTTCTGACTTTTTGTTCCAAAATAAGGAAAATTTCTTCAATTTTGTACCAAAATAAAAGAAATTTCTGCTTTTTGCCCCAAAATAAAAGTAATTTCTGACTTTTTGCCCTGAAATAAATGAAATTTCTGCAATTTTGCCCGAAAATAATGGAAATTTGTGCCTTTTTGCCCAAAAATGAGGCGAATTTCTGCCTTTTAACCCCAAAATATGGGGAATTTCAGCATTTTACCTCAAAATAAAAGGAATTTCAGCCTTTTTGCACCAAAATATGGGGAATTTCTTCCTTTTTGCCACAAAATAAGAAAAATTTCTGCAATTCTGTACCAAAATAAAAGAAATTTCTAACATTTTGCCCCTAAATAAGGGAAATTTCGGATTTTTGCCCCGAAATAAGGAGAATTTCTGTATTTTTGCCCCCCAAAAATAGGAATTTCTGCCTTTTGCCCCAAAATTAGGGGAGTTTCTGCAATTTTGCTTCAAATACAGGGAATTTCTGCCTCTTTTCCCGAAAGTAAGGGGAACTTCTGCCGATTTGCCCCAAATAAAGGGAATTTCTGCATTTTTGCCCCAATATTTAGGGAATTTCTGCAATTTTGCTTTAAAATACGGGGAATTTCTGCCTTTTTGCCCAAAATTAAGGGGATTTTCTGCCTTTTTGCCCCCTAACAAGGGAAATTTCTGCAATTTTATCCAAAAATAAAAGGAATTTCTGCCTTTATGCCCTCAAATAACGGGAATTCCTGCCTTTTTGCCCTGAAATATGTGAAATGTCTGCAATTTTACCCCAAAATAAGCTGAATTTCTACTTTTTGCCCCAAAATAATGGGAATTTCTGCCTTTTTGCCCCAAAATATGAAAAATGTTTGCTTTTTTTTCTTTGAAATATGTGAAATTTCTGCAATTTTGCCTTAAAATTAAAGAAATTTCTGCAATTTTTCTCCATAATAAAGAATTTTTTGCAATTTTGCCAGAAAATAAGAGGAATTTCTGTTTTTTGTCCCCAAATAAGGGAAATTTCTGAAATTTTGCCTTAAAATAAGGGGAATATCTGCCTTTTGCCCCAAAATAAGGAGAATTTCTGCCTTTTTGCCCCAAAAGAAAGAAAATTACTGCATGTTTTAAGCCAAAATTAGGTGAATTTCTGCAATTTTGCTCCAAAATACAGGGATTTTCTGCCTTTTTCGCAGAAAATAAGAGGAATTTCTGCCATTTTGCCGCGAAATAAGTGAAATTTCTGCAGTTTTACCCCAAAATAAATGGAATTTCTGATTTTTTGCCCCAAAATTAGAAGAATTTCTGCAATTTTGCTCCAAAATACGGGGAATTTCTGCCTTTTTGCCCGAAAATAAAGGGAATGTAAACCTTTTTGCCATAAAAAAAAAATTTCTTCATTTTTACCCCAGAATAAGGGGATTTTCCGCCTTTTTGACTCAAAATAAGTGCAATTTCTGACTTTTTTCCAAAAATAAATGGAATTTCTGTCTTTTTGCCCCAAAATAAGGGGAATTTCCGACTTTTAGCTCTGAAATATGTTAAATTTCAAAAATTTTTCCCCAAAATATTTGAAATTTCTGCAGTTTTGCCCCAAAATAAGGGAAATTTCTGTATTTTTGCCCCAAAATAAGAGAAATTTCTGCCTTTTTACCTCAAAATAATGGGAATTTCTGCATTTTTGCCACAAAATATAAAGAATTTCTGCCTTTTTGCCCCAAAATAAAAAAAATTTCTGCCTTTTTTTCCCTGAAATAAGTGAAATTTCTGCAATTTTGGCCCAAAAAAATTAAAATTTCTGCAATTTTGTCCCAAAATAAGAGAAATTTTGGGAAATTTGCCCCAAAATAAGTAAAATTTCTGAGTTTTGCCCCAAAATAAGGAGAATTTCTGTCTTTTTGCCCCAACATATAGGGAATTTCTGCCTTTTTGCCCCAAAATTAGGAAAGTTTCTGCAATTTTGCTTCAAAATACAGGGAATTTCTTCCTCTTTTCACGAAAATAAAGGGAACTTCTGCCGATTTGCCCCAAAAAAAGGGAATTTCTGCATTTTTGCCCCAATATTTGGGGAATTTCTGCAATTTTGCTTTAAAATACGGGGAATTTCTGCCTTTTTGCCCAAAATTAAGGGGATTTTCTGCCTTTTTGCCCCCAAACAAGGGAAATTTCTGCAATTTTATCCCAAAATAAAAGGAATTTCTGCCTTTATTTCCTCAAATAATGGGAAATTCGGCCTTTTTGCCCTGAAATTTGTGAGATGTCTGCAATTTTACCCCAAAATAAGGTAAATTTCTACCTTTTTGCCCCAAAATAATGGGAATTTCTGCCTTTTTGCCTCAAAATATGAAAATTTTTTGCTTTTTTTCTCTGAAATATGTGAAATTTCTGCAATTTTGCCTTAAAATAAAAGAAATTTCTGCAATTTTTCCCCACAATGAAAGAATTCTTTGCAATTTTGCCCCAAAATAAAGGGAACTTTTGTTTTTTGTCCCCAAATAAAGGAAATTTCTGAAATTTTGCCCTAAAATAAGGGAAATTTCTGCTTTTTGCCCCAAAATAAGGAGAATTTCTGCCTTTTTGCCCCAAAAAAAGGAAAATTACTGCATGTTTTATGCCAAAATTAGGTGAATTTCTGCAATTTTGCTCCAAAATACAGGGATTTTCTGCATTTTTCGCAGAAAATAAGGGGAATTTCTGCCATTTTGCCGCGAAATAAGTGAAATTTCTGCAGTTTTACCCCAAAATAAGGGGAATTTCTGCCTTTTTGCCCCAAAATTAGGGGAATTTCTGCAATTTTACTCCAAAATACGGAGAATTTCTGCCTTTTTGCCCGAAAATAAAGGGAATGTATAACTTTTTGCCATAAAACGGAAATTTCTTTATTTTTACCCGAAAATAAAGGGATTTTCCGCCTTTTTGACACAAAGTAAGTGAAATTTCTGCCTTTTTACCCAAAAATAAACGGAATTTCTGTCTTTTTGCCCCAAAATAAAAGGAATTTTTGAATTATGCCCTAAAATTAGTGAAATTTCTGCAATTTTGCCCTAAAATAAAAGAAATTTCTTGCTTTTTGCCACAAAAAAGGGAATTTCTGTTTTTTGCCCCAAAATAAGGGAAATTTCTGCCTTTTTGCCCCCAAATAAGGGGAATTTCAGCCTTTTTACCTCAAAATAAAAGGAATTTCTGCATTTTTGCCACAAAATATTAGGAATTTCTGCACTTTTGCTCCAAAATAAAAAAAAATCTACTTTTTTCCCTGAAATACGTGAAATTTCTGTAATTTTGCCCCAAAATAAGTGAAATTTCTTCAATTTTGCCCCTACATAAGGAAAATTTCTGGAATTTTGCCCCAAAATAAGTGGAATTTCTGAGTTTTGCCCTAAAATAAGGAGAATTTCTGTCTTTTTGCCCCAACAAATAGGGAATTTCTGTCTTTTTGCCCCACAACTAGGGGAATTTCTGCAATTTTGCTCCAAAATACATGGAATTTCTGCTTTTTTTCCCGAAAATAAGGGGAATGTATACATTTTGCCACAAAAAAAGGGAAATTTCTTCATTTTTGCCCCAAAATAAGAGGAATTTCTGCCTTTTTACCTCAAAATAAGTGAAATTTCTGTCTTTTTACCCAAAAATAAACTGAATTTCTTTCTTTTTTTCCCAGAAAAAGTAATTTTTGAATTATGCCCTGAAATTAGTGAAATTTCTGCAATTTTGCCCTAAAATAAAAGAAATTTCTGCCTTTGTGCCACAAAATAAGGGGAATTTCTGTCTTTTTGCCCCAAAATAAGGGAAATTTCTGCCTTTTTGCCCCCAAATAAGGGGAATTTCAGCCTTTTTACGTCAAAATAAAGTGAATTTCTGCATTTTTGCCACAAAATACTAGGAATTTCTGCATTTTTTGCTCCAAAATAAGAAAATTTCTGCCTTTTTTCCCTGAAATAAGTGAAATTTGTGCAATTCTGCCCCTAAATAAGGGGAATTTCTGTCTTTTTGCTCCAAAATAAGGGGAATTTCAGCCTTTTTACCTAATAATAAGGGGAATCTCTCTATTTGCCCTAAAATATGGGGAATTTCTGTATTTTTGCCCCAAAATAAAGAAGTTTTCTGCAATTTTGTATCATAATAAAAGTAATTTCTGCCTTTTTGCCCCAAAATAAGAGAAATTTCTGCGTTTTTTCCATGAAATAAGTGAAATTTCTGTAATTTTGCCCCAAAATAAAGGAGATTTCTCCAATTTTGCCCCAAAATAATGGACATTTCTGGAATTTTGCCCCAAAATAAGGGGAATTTCTGACTTTTTGCCCTGAAATAAGGAGAATTTCTGTCTTTTTGCCCCAAAATAATGTTAATTTCTGCATTTTCCCTCAAAATTAGGGGAATATGTGCAATTTTGCTTCAAAATACGAGGAATTTCTGCCTTATTGCACCAAAATAAAGGGAATTTCTGCATTTTTGCACCAATATAAGGGGAATTTCTGAAATTTTGCTCCAATATACGGGGAATTTCTGCCTTATTGCCCGAAATAAAGTGGAATTTCTGCCTTTTTGCCCTGAAATATTTGAAATTTCCGCAATTTTACCCCCCAAAAAAGGGAATTTCTGTTTTTGGCCCCAAAATTAGGAGAATTTCTGCTTTTTGCCCCAAAATGAGGCAAATTTCTGACTTTTTGCCCTGAAATAAGTGAAATTTCTGCAATTTTGCCCCAAAATAAGGGGAATTTTTGCCTTTTTGCCCGAAAATAAAGGGAATGTATACCTTTTTGCCATAAAAAAAAATTTCTTCATTTTTACCCCAAAATAAGGGGATTTTCCGCTTTTTTGCCTAAATAAGTGCAATTTCTGATTTTTCCCCAAAAATAAACGGAATTTCTGTCTTTTTGCCCCGAAATATGGGGAATTTCTGACTTTTTGCCCTGAAATAAGTTAAATTTCTAAAATTTTGCCCCAAAATAAGGGAAATGTCTGTATTTTGCCCCAAAATAAGGGGAATTTCTGCATTCTTGTTCCAAAATAAGGGGAATTTCAGCCTTTTTTTCTCAAAATAAGGGGAATTTCTGCCTTTTGCCCCAAAGTATGGGGAATTTCTGCCTTTTTGCCCCAAAATAAGAAAAATTTCTGCAATTTTGTACCAAAATAAAAGAAATTTCTGCCTTTTTGCCCCCAAATAAGAAAAATTTCTGCCTTTTTTCCCTGAAATAATTGAAATTTCTGCAATTTTGCCCCATAATAAGGGAAATTTCTTCAATTTTGCCCCAAAATAAAGGAAATTTCTGCAATTTTGCCTCAAATAAGGGGAATTTCTGACTTTTTGACCTTGAAAAACGGAGATATTTTTTCTTTTTGCACCAAAATAAGGAGAATTTCAGCCTTTTCCCCCTAAAATTATGAGATTTTCTGCAATTTTGCTTCAAAATACGGGGAATTTCTGCCTTTCAGCCCCAAAATAAAGGGAATTTCTGAATTTTTCCTCAAAATTAAAGGAATTTCTGCATTTTACCTCTAAATAAGGGGAATTCCTGCATTTTGCCCCAAAATATGGGGAATTTCTTCCTTTTTGTTCCAAAATAAGGAAAATTTCTTCAATTTTGTACCAAAATAAAATAAATTTCTGCTTTTTGCCCCAAAATAAAAGTAATTTCTGACTTTTTGCTCTGAAATAAATAAAATTTCTGCAATTTTGCCCGAAAATAAGGGAAATTTTGCCTTTTTGCCCCAAAATAAGGGGAATTTCTGCCTTTTAACCCCAAAATATGGGGAAATTCAGCATTTTACCTCAAAATAAGGGGAATTTCAGCCTTTTTGCACCAAAATATGAGGAATTTCTTCCTTTTTGCCACAAAATAAGAAAAATTTCTGCAATTCTGTTCCAAAATAAAATTAATTTCTAAAATGCTGCCCCAAAATAAGGGAAATTTCTGATTTTTTCTCCGAAATAAGGAGAATTTCTGTATTTTTGCCCCAAAATAAAAAGAATTTCTGCCTTTTTGCCCCTAAAATTAGGGGAGTTTCTGTAATTTTGCTTAAAAACAGGGAATTTCTGCCTCTTTTCCCGAAAATAAGAGGAACTTCTGCCGATTTGCCCCAAATAAAGGGAATTTCTGCATTTTTGCCCCAATATTAGAGGAATTTCTGCAATTTTGCTTCAAAATACGAGGATTTTCTTCCTTTTTGCCCCCCAAAAAGGGAAATTTCTGCAATTTTATCCCAAAATAAGGGGAATTTCTGCCTTTTGCCCCAAAACAAAGAAAATTACTGCATGTTTTACCCCAAAATTAGGTGAATTTCTGCAATTTTGCTCCAAAATACAGGGATTTTCTGCCTTTTTCGCCGAAAATAACGGGAATTTCTGCCATTTTGCCGCGAAATAAGTAAAATTTCTTCAGTTTTACATCAAAATAAGGGGAATTTCTGCCTTTTTGCCCCTAAATGAGGGGAATTTCTGCTTTTTGCCCCAAAATATGAGGAGTTTCAGCATTTTACCTCAAAATAAGAGGAATTTCAGTCTTTTTGCTCCAAAATACGGGTCATTTCTGCCTTTTTACCCAAAATTATGTGGAATTTCTGCCTTTTTTTCCCGAAATAAGTGAAATATCTGCAATTTTAGCCAAAAATTAGGGATTTCATTAATTACCCCAAAATAAGGGGAATTTCTGCCATTTAGCCCTTAAATAAGTGAAATTTCTGCAATTTTACCCCAAAATAAAAAGAATTTCGGCCTTTTTGCCCGAAAATAAGTGAAATTTCAGCCTTATTACCTCAAAATAAGGGGAATTTCTGCAATTTGCCCCAAAATAAGGGGAATTTCTGCAATTTTGCCCAAAAATTATGAGAATTCCTGCAATTTTGCTTCAAAATATGGAGAATTTCTGCCTTTTAGCCCCAAAATAAAGGGAATTTCTGCATTTTTCCTCAAAATTAGGGGAATTTCTGCATTTTACCTCTAAATAAGGGGAATTCCTGCATTTTGCCCCAAAATATGGGAAATTTCTGCCTTTTTGTTCCAAAATAAGGAAAATTTCTTCAATTTTGTACCAAAATAAAAGAAATTTCTGCTTTTTGCCCCAAAATAAAAGTAATTTCTGACTTTTTGCCCTGAAATAAATGAAATTTCTGCAATTTTGCCCGAAAATAAGGGAAATTTGTGCCTTTTTGCCCCAAAATGAGGGGAATTTCTGCCTTTTAACCCCAAAATATGGGGAAATTCAGCATTTTACCTCAAAATAAGGGCAATTTCAGCCTTTTTGCACCAAAATTTGGGGAATTTCTTCCTTTTTGCCACAAAATAAGAAACATATCTGCAATTCTGTACCAAAATAAAAGAAATTTCTAAAATTTGGCCCCAAAATAAGGGAAATTTCTGATTTTTTCCCCGAAATAAAAAGAATTTCTGTATTTTTGCCCCAAAATAAAGGGAATTTCTGCCTTTTTGCCCCAAAATTAGGGGAGTTTCTGCAATTTTTCTTCAAAATACAGGGAATTTCTGCCTCTTTTCCCGAAAATAAGGGGAATTTCTGCCGATTTGCCCCAAATAAAGGGAATTTCTGCATTTTTGCCACAATATTAGATGAATTTCTTCAATTTTGCTTCAAAATACGGGGATTTTCTTCCTTTTTGCCCCCAAAAAAGGGAAATTTCTGCAATTTTATCCCAAAATAAGGGGAATTTCTGCCTTTTTGCCCCCAAATAAGGGGAATTTCTGCCTTTTGGCCCTGAAATATGTGAAATGTCTGCAATTTAACCGCAAAATTAAAAGAATTTCTGCCTTTTTGCCCCAAAATAATGGGAATTTCTGCGTTTTTGCCCCAAAATAAGAAAAATTTTTGCTTTTTTTTTGAAATAAGTGAAATTTCTGCAATTTTGCCTTAAAATAAAAGAAATTTCTGCAATTTTTTCCCATAATATAGGAATTTTCTGCAATTTTGCCCCAAAATATAGGGAATTTCTGTTTTTTGTCCCCAAATAAGGGAAATTTCTGCAATTTTTCCCTAAAATAAGGGGAATTTCTGCCTTTTGCCCCAAAACAAAGAAAATTACTGCATGTTTTACTCCAAAATTAGGTGAATTTCTTCAATTTTGCTCCAAATTACGGGGATTTTCTGACTTTTTCGCCGAAAATAAGGGGAATTTCTGCCATTTTGCCGCGAAATAAGTGAAATTTCTTCAGTTTTACCTCAAAATAAGGGGAATTTCTGCCTTTTTGCACCAAAAAGAGGGGAATTTCTGCCTTTTGCCCCAAAATATGAGGAATTTCATCATTTTACCTCAAAATAAGGGGAATTTCAGCCTTTTTGCTCCAAAATACTGGTCATTTCTGCCTTTTTGCCCAAAATTAAGTGCAATTTCTGCCTTTTTGTCCCAAAATAAGTGAAATATCTGCAATTTTAGCCAAAAATTAGGGATTTCATCTTTGTGCCCCAAAATAAGGGGAATTTGCCATTTTGCCCTGAAATATTTGAAATTTCTGCAATTTTACCCCAAAATAAAAAGAATTTCGGCCCTTTTGCCCCAAAATAAGGGGAATTTCAGCCTTATTACCTCTAAATAAGGGGAATTTCTGCCATTTGCACCAAAATAAGGGGAATTTCTGCCTTTTTGCCACAAAATAAAGAAAATTACTGCATGTTTTACCCCAAAATTAGGTAAATTTTTGCAATGTTGCTCCAAAATACGAGGATTTTCTGCATTTTTCGCTGAAAATAAGGGGAATGCATACCTTTTTGCCATAAAAAAGGGAAATTTCATCATTTTTGCCCCAAAATAAGGGGAATTTCTGCCTTTTTGCCTTTAAATAAGTGGAATTTCTGTCTTATTTCCCCAAAACAAAGGGAATTTCTGTCTATTTTGCCCCAAAATAAGGAAAATTTCTGACTTATTACCCTGAAATAAGTGAAATTTCTTCAATTTTGCCCTAAAATAAGGAAAATTTCTGCCTTTTTGCCCCAAAATAAAGGGAATTTCAGCCTTTTTACCACAAAATAAGGGGAATTTCTGCATTTTTGCCACAAAATATTAAGAATTTCTGCCTTTTTGCCCTAAAATAGAGAAAATTTCTGCCTTTTTTCCGGAAATAAGTGAAATATCTGCAATTCTGACCCAAAATAAGAGAAATTTCTGCAATTTGGCCCCAAAATAAGGGAAATTTCTGGAATTTTGCCCCAAAATAAGTGGAATTTCTGAGTTTTGCTCCAAAATAAGGAGAATTTGTGTTTTTTGGCCCAACATATAGGGAATTTCTGCCTTTTTGCCCCACAACTATGGGAATTTCTGCAATTTTGCTCCAAAATACAGGGAATTTCTGCTTTTTTGCCCGAAAATAAGGGGAATGTATACCTTTTGCCACAAAAAAGGGAAATTTCTTCATTTTTGCCCCAAAATAAGAGGAATTTCTGCTTTTTCCCCTCAAAATAAGTGAAATTTCTGCTTTTTTACCCAAAAATAAACGGAATTTTTGCCTTTTTGCCCCAAAATAAGGGGAATTTTTGAATTTTGCCCAGAAATAAGTGAAATTTCTGCAATTTTGCCCCAAAATAAGAGAAATTTCTGCCTTTTTGCCACAAAATAAGGGGAATTTCTGTCTTTTTGCCCCAAAATAAGGGAAATTTCAGATTTTTCCTCATAATAAGAGGAATCTCTGCATTTTTGCCCCAAAATATGGGGAATTTCTGCATTTTTGCTACAAAATAAAGATATTTTCTTCAATTTTGTTCCATTTTACAAGAAATTTCTGCCCTTTTGCTCTAAAACAAGAGAAATTCCTGTCTTCTTATTCTGAAATAAGTGAAATTTCTGCAATTTTGAACAAAATAAGAAAAACTTCTGCAATTTTGCCACAAAATAAGGGAAATTTCAGCCTTTTTGCTCCAAAATACTGGTCATTTCTGCCTTTTTGCCCTGAAATAAGGATAATTTCTGTATTTTTTCTCCAAAATAATGTGTATTTCTGCATTTTCCCTCAAAATCAGGGGAATTTGTGCAATTTTGCTTCAAAATACGAAAGATTTCAGCCTTATTGCACCAAAATAAAGGGGATTTCTACATTTTTCACCTATATAAGTGGAATTTCTGAAATTTTTCTCCAAAATACGGGGAATTTCTGCCTTATAGCCCAATATTATGTGGAATTTCTGCCTTTTTGCCCTGAAATATTTGAAATTTGCGCAATTTTACCCGAAAATAAAGGGAATTTCTGTATTTGGCCCCAAAATTAGGGGAATTTCTGCTTTTTGCCCCAAAATAAGGCAAATTTCTGACTTTTTGCCCTGAAATAAGTGAAATTTCTGCAATTTTGACCAAAATAAGAAAAATTTCTGCAATTTTGCCACAAAATAAGGGAAATTTCTGCAATTTTGCCCCAAAATAAGGGGAATTTCTGACTTTTTGCCCTGAAATAAGGATAATTTCTGTATTTTTGCCCCAAAATTATGTGTATTTCTGCATTTTCCCTCAAAATTAGTGAAATTTGTGCAATTTTGCTTCAAAATACGGGGGATTTCAGCATTATTGCACCAAAATAAAGGGAATTTCTGCATTTTTGCACCAATATAAGGGGAATTTCTGAAATTTTGCTCCAGAATACGGGGAATTTCTGCCTTATAGCCCGAAATTAAGTGGAATTTCTGCCTTTTTGTCCTTAAATATTTGAAATTTCCGCAATTTTACCCCTAAAAAGGGGAATTTCTGTTTTTAGCCCCAAAATTAGGGGAATTTCTGCTTTTTGCCCCAAAATAAGGCAAATTTCTGACTTTTTGCCCTGAAATAAGTGAAATTTCTGCAATTTTACCCCAAAATAAGGGGAATATCTGCCTTTTTGCCCAGAATAAGTGGAATTTCAGCATTTTACCTCCAAATAAGGGGAATTTCTGCCTTTTTGCCCAAAATTAAGGGGATTTTCTGCCTTTTTGCCCCCTAACAAGGGAAATTTCTGCAATTTTATCCAAAAATAAAAGGAATTTCTGCCTTTATGCTTTCAAATAACGGGAATTCCTGCCTTTTTTCCCTGAAATATGTGAAATGTCTGCAATTTTACCCCAAAATAAGGTGAATTTCTACCTTTTTGCCCCAAAATAATGGGAATTTCTGCCTTTTTGCCCCAAAATATGAAAAATTTTTGCTTTTTTTCTTTGAAATATGTAAAATTTCTGCAATTTTGCCTTAAAATTAAAGAAATTTCTGCAATTTTTCCCCATAATAAAGAATTTTTTGCAATTTTGCCCCAAAATAAGGGGAATTTCTGTTTTTTGTCCCCAAATAAGGGAAATTTCTGAAATTTTGCCCTAAAATAAGGGGAATTTCTGCCTTTTGCCCCAAAATAAGGAGAATTTCTGCCTTTTTGCCCCAAAAGAAAGAAAATTACTGCATGTTTTACGCCAAAATTAGGTGAATTTCTGCAATTTTGCTACAAAATACAGAGATTTTCTGCCTTTTTCGCAGAAAATAAGGGGAATTTCTGCCATTTTGCCGCGAAATAAGTGAAATTTCTGCAGTTTTACCCCAAAATAAGGGGAATTTCTGCCTTTTTGCCCCAAAATTAGGGGAATTTCTGCAATTTTGCTCCAAAATACGGGGAATTTCTGCCTTTTTGCCCGAAAATAAAGGGAATGTATACCTTTTTGCCATAAAAAGGGAAATTTCTTCATTTTTTGCCCAAAATAAGGGGATTTTCCGCTTTTTTGACTCAAAATAAGTGCAATTTCTGACTTTTTTCAAAAAATAAATGGAATTTCTGTCTTTTTGCCCCAAAATAAAAGGAATTTCCGACTTTTTGCCCTGAAATAAGTTAAATTTCAAAAATTTTTCCCCAAAATATTTGAAATTTCTGCAATTTTGCCCCAAAATAAGGGAAATTTCTGTATTTTTGCCCCAAAATAAGAGAAATTTCTGTATTTTTACCTCAAAATAAGGGGAATTTCTGCATTTTTGCCACAAAATATAAGGAATTTCTGCCTTTTTGCCCCAAAATAAAAAAAAATTCTGCCTTTTTTCCCTGAAATAAGTGAAATTTCTGCAATTTTGGCCCAAAAAAATTGAAATTTCTGCAATTTTGTCCCAAAATAAGAGAAATTTTGGGAAATTTGCCCCTAAATAAGTAAAATTTCTGAGTTTTGCCCCAAAATAAGGAGAATTTCTGTCTTTTTGCCCCAACATATAGGGAATTTCTGCCTTTTTGCCCCAAAATTAGGAAAGTTTCTGCAATTTTGCTTCAAAATACAGGGAATTTCTGCCTCTTTTCCCGAAAATAAGGGGAACTTCTGTCGATTTGCCTCAAATAAAGGGAATTTCTGCATTTTTGCCCCAATATTTGGGGAATTTCTGCAATTTTGCTTTAAAATACGGGGAATTTCTGCCTTTTTGCCCAAAATTAAGGCGATTTTCTGCCTTTTTGCCCCCAAACAAGGAAAATTTCTGCAATTTTATCCCAAAATAAAAGGAATTTCTGCCTTTATTCCCTCAAATAACGAGAAATTCGGCCTTTTTGCCCTGAAATATATGAAATGTCTGCAATTTTATCCCAAAATAAGGTAAATTTCTATTTTTTTGCCCCAAAATAATGGGAATTTCTGCCTTTTTGCCTCAAAATATGAAAATTTTTTCCTTTTTTTCTCTGAAATATGTGAAATTTCTGCAATTTTGCCTTAAAATAAAAGAAATTTCTGCAATTTTTCCCCACAATGAAAGAATTTTTTGCAATTTTGCCCCAAAATAAAGGGAATTTCTGTTTTTTGTCCCCAAATCAAGGAAATTTCTGAAATTTTGCCCTAAAATAAGGGGAATTTCTACTTTTTGCCCCAAAATAAGGAGAATTTCTGCCTTTTTGCCCCAAAACAAAGAAAATTACTGCATGTTTTACGCCAAAATTAGGTGAATTTCTGCCATTTTGCGACAAATTACAGGGATTTTCTGCCTTTGTCGCAGAAAATAAGGGGAATTTCTGCCATTTTGCCGCGAAATAAGTGAAATTTCTGCAGTTTTACCCCAAAATAAGGGGAATTTCTGCCTTTTTGCCCCAAAATTAGGGAAATTTCTGCAATTTTGCTTAAAAATACGGAGAATTTCTGCCTTTTTGCCCGAAAATAAAGGGAATGTATAACTTTTTGCCAAAAAACAGAAATTACTTTATTTTTACCCCAAAATAAGGGGATTTTCTGCCTTTTTGACACAAAATAAGTGCAATTTCTGACTTTTTTCCAAAAATAAATGGAATTTCTGTCTTTTTGCCCCCAAATAAGGGGAATTTCCTACTTTTTGCCCTGAAATAAGTTAAATTTCAAAAATTTTTCCCCAAAATAATTGAAATTTCTGCAATTTTGCCCCAAAATAAGGGGAATTTCTGTATTTTTGCCCCAAAATAAGGGAAATTTCTGCCTTTTTGCCACCAAATAAGAAAAATTTTAGCCTTTTTACCTCAAAATAAGGGGAATTTCTGCATTTTTGCCACAAAATATTAAGAATTTCTGCATTTTTGCTTCAAAATAAGAAATATTTCTGCCTTTCTTTTTTGAAATAAGTGAAATTTCTGCAATTTTGCCCCAAATTTGTGAAATTTCTGCAATTTTGCACCAAAATAAGGTAAATTTCTGGAATTTTGCCCCAAAATAAGTGGAATTTCTGAGTTTTGCCCTAAAATAAGGAGAATTTCTCTCTTTTTGCCCCAACATATAGGAAATTTCTGCCTTTTTGCCCCACAATTAGAGGAATTTCTGCAATTTTGCTCCAAAATACGGGGAATTTCTGCTTTTTTTCCCGAAAATAAGGGGAATGTATACCTTTTGCCACAAAAAAGGGAAATTTCTTCATTTTTGTCCCAAAATAAGAGGAATTTCTGACTTTTTACCTCAAAGTAAGTGAAATTTCTGCCTTTTTACCCAAAAATAAACGGAATTTCTGTCTTTTGCCCCAAAATAAAAGGAATTTTTGAATTAGGCCCTGAAATTAGTGAAATTTCTGCAATTTTGCCCTAAAATAAAAGAAATTTCTTCCTTTTTGCCACAAAAAAAGGGAATTTCTGTCTTTTTGCCCCAAAATAAGGGAAATTTCTGTCTTTTTGCCCCCAAATAAGGGGAATTTCAGCCTTTTTACCTCAAAATAAAAGGAATTTCAGCATTTTTGCCACAAAATATTAGGAATTTCTGCACTTTTGCTCCAAAATAAAAAAAAAAAAAATTCTACCTTTTTTCCCTGAAATCAGTGAAATTTCTGTAATTTTGCCCCAAAATAAGTGAAATTTCTTCAATTTTGCCCCTACATAAGGAAAATTTCTGGAATTTTGCCCCAAAATAAGTGGAATTTCTGAGTTTTGCCCTAAAATAAGGAGAATTTCTGTCTTTTTGCCCCAACAAATAGGGAATTTCTGCCTTTTTGCCCCACAACTAGGGGAATTTCTGCAATTTTGCTCCAAAATACATGGAATTTCTGCTTTTTTTCCTGAAAATAAGGGGAATGTATACCTTTTGCCACAAAAAAAGGGAAATTTCTTCATTTTTGCCCCAAAATAAGAGGAATTTCTGCCTTTTTAACCTCAAAATAAGTGAAATTTCTGCCTTTTTACCCAAAAATAAACTGAATTTCTTTCTTTTTTTTCCCAAAATAAAAGGAATTTTTGAATTATGCCCTGAAATTAGTGAAATTTCTGCAATTTTGCCCTAAAATAAAAGAAATTTCTGCCTTTGTGCCACAAAATAAGGGGAATTTCTGTCTTTTTGCCCCAAAATAAGGGAAATTTCTGCCTTTTTGCCCCCAAATAAGGGGAATTTCAGCCTTTTTACGTCAAAATAAAGTGAATTTCTGCATTTTTGCCACAAAATACTAGGAATTTCTGCCTTTTTGCTCCAAAATAAGAAAATTTCTGCCTTTTTTTCCCTGAAATAAGTGAAATTTGTGCAATTTTGCCCCTAAATAAAGGGAATTTCTGTCTTTTTACCCCAAAATAAGGGGAATTTCAGCCTTTTTACCTAATAATAAGGGGAATCTCTCTATTTGCCCTAAAATATGGGGAATTTCTGTATTTTTGCCCCAAAATAAAGAAGTTTTCTGCAATTTTGTATGAAAATAAAAGTAATTTCTGCCTTTTTGCCCCAAAATAAGAGAAATTTCTGCGTTTTTTCCATGAAATAAGTGAAATTTCTGTAATTTTGCCCCAAAATAAAGGAGATTTCTGCAATTTTGCCCCAAAATAATGGACATTTCTGGAATTTTGCCCCAAAATAAGGGGAATTTCTGACTTTTTGCCCTGAAATAAGGAGAATTTCTGTCTTTTTGCCCCAAAATAATGTTAATTTCTGCATTTTCCCTCAAAATTAGGGGAATATGTGCAATTTTGCTTCAAAATACGAGGAATTTCTGCCTTATTGCACCAAAATAAAGGGAATTTCTGCATTTTTGCACCAATATAAGGGGAATTTCTGAAATTTTGCTCCAATATACGGGGAATTTTTGCCTTATTGCCCGAAATAAAGTGGAATTTCTGCCTTTTTGCCCTGAAATATTTGAAATTTCCGCAATTTTACCCCCCAAAAAAGGGAATTTCTGTTTTGGCCCCAAAATTAGGAGAATTTCTGCTTTTTGCCCCAAAATGAGGCAAATTTCTGACTTTTTGCCCTGAAATAAGTGAAATTTCTGCAATTTTGCCCCAAAATAAGGGGAATTTCTGCCTTTTTGCCCGAAAATAAAGGGAATGTATATCTTTTTGCCATAAAAAAAATTTCTTCATTTTTACCTTAAAATAAGGGGATTTTCCGCTTTTTTGCCTCAATAAGTGCAATTTCTGACTTTTCCCCAAAAATAAACGGAATTTCTGTCTTTTTGCCCCGAAATATGGGGAATTTCTGACTTTTTGCCCTGAAATAAGTTAAATTTCTAAAATTTTGCCCCAAAATAAGGGAAATGTCTGCTTTTTGCCCCAAAATAAGGGGAATTTCTGCATTCTTGCCCCAAAATAAGGGGAATTTCAGCCTTTTTTCCTCAAAATAAGGGGAATTTCTGCCTTTTGTCCCAAAGTATGGGGAATTTCTGCCTTTTTGCCCCAAAATAAGAAAAATTTCTGCAATTTTGTACCAAAATAAAAGAAATTTCTGCCTTTTTGCCCCCAAATAAGAAAAATTTCTGCCTTTTTTCCCTGAAATAATTGAAATTTCTGCAATTTTGCCCCATAAAAAGGGAAATTTCTTCAATTTTGCCCCAAAATAAAGGAAATTTCTGCAATTTTGCCTCAAATAAGTGGAATTTCTGACTTTTTGCCCTTGAAAAACGGAGATATTCTTTCTTTTTGCACCAAATAAGGAGAATTTCAGCCTTTTCCCCCTAAAATTATGAGATTTTCTGCAATTTTGCTTCAAAATACGGGGAATTTCTGCCTTTCAGCCCCAAAATAAAGGGAATTTCTGCATTTTTCCTCAAAATTAAAGGAATTTCTGCATTTTACCTCTAAATAAGGGGAATTCCTGCATTTTGCCCCAAAATATGGGGAATTTCTGCCTTTTTGTTCCAAAATAAGGAAAATTTCTTCAATTTTGTACCAAAATAAAAGAAATTTCTGCTTTTTGCCCCAAAATAAAAGTAATTTCTGACTTTATGCTCTGAAATAAATAAAATTTCTGCAATTTTGCCCGAAAATAAAGGAAATTTTGCCTTTTTGCCCCAAAATAAGGGGAATTTCTGCCTTTTAACCCCAAAATATGGGGAAATTCAGCATTTTACCTCAAAATAAGGGGAATTTCAGCCTTTTTGCACCAAAATATGGGGAATTTCTTCCTTTTTGCCACAAAATAAGAAAAATTTCTGCAATTCTGTTCCAAAATAAAATTAATTTCTAAAATGTTGCCCCAAAATAAGGGAAATTTCTGATTTTTTCTCCGAAATAAGGAGAATTTCTGTATTTTTGCCCCAAAATAAAAAGAATTTCTGCCTTTTTGCCCCAAAATTAGGGGAGTTTCTGCAATTTTTCTTCAAAATACAGGGAATTTCTGCCTCTTTTCCCGAAAATAAGAGGAACTTCTGCCGATTTGCCCCAAATAAAGGGAATTTCTGCATTTTTGCCCCAATATTAGAGGAATTTCTGCAATTTTGCTTCAAAATACGGGGATTTTCTTCCTTTTTGCCCCCCAAAAAGGGAAATTTCTGCAATTTTATCCCAAAATAAGGGGAATTTCTGCCTTTTTGCCCTGAAATATGTGAAATGTCTGCAATTTTACCGCATAATTAGGAGAATTTCTGCCTTTTTGCCCCAAAATAATGGGAATTTCTACGTTTTTGCCCCAAAATAAGAAAAATTTTTGCTTTTTTTCTCTGAAATAAGTGAAATTTCTGCAATTTTGCCTTAAAATAAAAGAAATTTCTGCAATTTTTTTCTCAAAATAAAGGAATTTTCTGCAATTTTGCACCAAAATAAAGGGAATTTATGTTGTTTGTCCCCAAATAATGGAAATTTCTGCAATTTTTCCCTAAAATAAGGGGAATTTCTGCCTTTTGCCCCAAAACAAAGAAAATTACTGCATGTTTTACCCCAAAATTAGGTGAATTTCTGCAATTTTGCTCCAAATACAGGGATTTTCTGCCTTTTTCACCAAAAATAAGGGGAATTTCTGCCATTTTGCCGCGAAATAAGTAAAATTTCTTCAGTTTTACCTCAAAATAAAGGGAATTTCTGCCTTTTTGCCCCTAAGTGAGGGGAATTTCTGCTTTTTGCCCCAAAATATGAGGAGTTTCAGCATTTTACCTCAAAATAAGGGGAATTTCAGTCTTTTTGCTCCAAAATACGGGTCATTTCTGCCTTTTTACCCAAAATTAAGTGGAATTTCTGCCTTTTTTCCCGAAATAAATGAAATATCTGCAATTTTAGCCAAAAATTAGGGATTTCATTATTTACCCCAAAATAAGGGGAATTTCTGCCATTTTGCCCTTAAATATTTGAAATTTCTGCAATTTTACCCCAAAATAAAAAGAATTTCGGCCTTTTTGCCCCAAAATAAGTGGAATTTCAGCCTTATTACCTCAAAATAAGGGGAATTTCTGCCATTTGCCCCAAAATAAGGGGAATTTCTGCCATTTTGCCCAAAAATTATGAGAATTTCTGCAATTTTGCTTCAAAATATGGAGAATTTCTGCCTTTTAGCCCCAAAATAAAGGGAATTTCTGCATTTTTCCTCAAAATTAGGGGAATTTCTGCATTTTACCTCTAAATAAGAAGAATTCCTGCATTTTGCCACAAAATATGGGGAATTTCTGCCTTTTTGTTCCAATATATGGAAAATTTCTTCAATTTTGTACCAAAATAAAAGAAATTTCTGCTTTTTGCCCCAAAATAAAAGTAATTTCTGACTTTTTGCCCTGAAATAAATGAAATTTCTGCAATTTTGCCCGAAAATAAGGGAAATTTGTGCCTTTTTGCCCCAAAATGAGGGGAATTTCTGCCTTTTAACCCCAAAATATGAGGAAATTCAGCATTTTACCTCAAAATAAGGGCAATTTCAGCCTTTTGCACCAAAATATGGGGAATTTCTTCCTTTTTGCCACAAAATAAGAAAAATATCTGCAATTCTGTACCAAAATAAAAGAAATTTCTAAAATTTGGCCCCAAAATAAGGGAAATTTCTGATTTTTTCCCTGAAATAAAAAGAATTTCTGTATTTTTGCCACAAAATAAAGTGAATTTCTGCCTTTTTGCCCCAAAATTAGGGGAGTTTCTGCAATTTTTCTTCAAAATACAGGGAATTTCTGCCTCTTTTCCCGAAAATAAGAGGAACTTCTGCCGATTTGCCCCAAATAAAGGGAATTTCTGCATTTTTGCCCCAATATTAGAGGAATTTCTGCAATTTTGCTTCAAAATACGGGGATTTTCTTCCTTTTTGCCCCCCAAAAAGGGAAATTTCTGCAATTTTATCCGAAAATAAGGGGAATTTCTGCCTTTTTGCCCCCAAATAAGGGAAATTTCTGCCTTTTTGCCCTGAAATATGTGAAATGTCTGCAATTTTACCACATAATTAGGAGAATTTCTGCCTTTTTGCCCCAAAATAATGGGAATTTCTGCGTTTTTGCCCCAAAATAAGAAAAATTTTTGCTTTTTTTCTCTGAAATAAGTGAAATTTCTGCAATTTTGCCTTAAATAAAAGAAATTTCTGCAATTTTTTTCTCAAAATAAAGGAATTTTCTGCAATTTTGCACCAAAATAAAGGGAATTTATGTTGTTTGTCCCCAAATAATGAAAATTTCTGCAATTTTTCCCTAAAATAAGGGGAATTTCTGCCTTTTGCCCCAAAACAAAGAAAATTACTGCATGTTTTACCCCAAAATTAGGTGAATTTCTGCAATTTTGCTCCAAATTACGGGGATTTTCTGCCTTTTTCGCCGAAAATAAGGGGAATTTCTGCCATTTTGCTGCGAAATAAGTGAAATTTCTTCAGTTTTACCTCAAAATAAGGGGAATTTCTGCCTTTTTGCCCCAAAAAGAGGGGAATTTCTGCCTTTTGCCCCAAAATATGAGGAATTTCAGCATTTTACCTCAAAATAAGGGGAATTTCAGCCTTTTTGCTCCAAAATACTGGTCATTTCTGCCTTTTTGCCCAAAATTAAGTGCAATTTTGCCTTTTTGTCCCAAAATAAGTGAAATATCTGCAATTTTACCCAAAAATTAGGGATTTCATCTTTGTGCCCCAAAATAAGGGGAATTTCTGCCATTTTGCCCTGAAATATTTGAAATTTCTGCAATTTTACCCCAAAATAAAAAGAATTTCGGCCCTTTTGCCCCAAAATAAGGGGAATTTCAGTCTTATTACCTCAAAATAAGGGGAATTTCTGCCATTTGCCCCAAAATAAGGGGAATTTCTGGCTTTTTGCCACAAAATAAAGAAAATTACTGCATGTTTTACCCAAAAATTAGGTAAATTTCTGCAATGTTGCTCCAAAATACGAGGATTTTTTGCCTTTTTCGCTGAAAATAAGGGGAATGCATACCTTTTTGCCATAAAAAAGGGAAATTTCATCATTTTTGCCCCAAAATAATGGGAATTTCTGCCTTTTTGCCTTTAAATAAGTGGAATTTCTGTCTTATTTCCCCAAAACAAAGGAAATTTCTGTCTATTTTGCCCCAAAATAAGGGGAATTTCTGACTTATTACCCTGAAATAAGTGAAATTTCTTCAATTTTGCCCTAAAATAAGGAAAATTTCTGCCTTTTTGCCCCAAAATAAAAGGAATTTCAGCCTTTTTACCTCAAAATAAAAGGAATTTCTGCATTTTTGCCACAAAATATTAAGAATTTCTGCCTTTTTGCCCTAAAATAGAGAAAATTTCTGCATTTTTCCGGAAATAAGTGAAATATCTGCAATTCTGACCCAAAATAAGGGAAATTTCTGCAATTTGGCCCCAAAATAAGGGAAATTTCTGGAATTTTGCCCCAAAATTAGTGGAATTTCTGAGTTTTGCCCCAAAATAAGGAGAATTTGTGTTTTTTGGCCCAACATATAGGGAATTTCTGCCTTTTTGCCCCACAACTATGGGAATTTCTGCAATTTTGCTCCAAAATACAGAGAATTTCTGCTTTTTTGCCCGAAAGTAAGGGGAATGTATACCTTTTGCCACAAAAAAGGGAAATTTCTTCATTTTTGCCCCAAAATAAGAGGAATTTCTGCTTTTTCCCCTCAAAATAAGTGAAATTTCTGCTTTTTTACCCAAAAATAAACGGAATTTTTGCCTTTTTGCCCCAAAATAAGGGGAATTTTTTAATTTTGCCCAGAAATAAGTTAAATTTCTGCAATTTTGCCCCAAAATAAGAGAAATTTCTGCCTTTTTGCCACAAAATAAGGGGAATTTCTGTCTTTTTGCCCCAAAATAAGGGGAATTTCAGCCTTTTTCCTCATAATAAGGGGAATTTCTGCATTTTTGCCCCAAAATATGGGAAATTTCTGCATTTTTGCTACAAAATAAAGAAATTTTCTGCAATTTTGTACCAAAATACAAGAAATTTCTGCCCTTTTGCTCTAAAACAAGAGAAATTCCTATCTTCTTATTCTGAAATAAGTGAAATTTCTGCAATTTTGAACAAAATAAGAAAAACTTCTGCAATTTTGCCACAAAATAAGGGAAATTTCAGCCTTTTTGCTCCAAAATACTGGTCATTTCTGCCTTTTTGCCCTGAAATAAGAAGAATTTCTGTCTTTTTTCTCCAAAATAATGTGTATTTCTGCATTTTCCCTCAAAATTAGGGGAATTTGTGCAATTTTGCTTCAAAATACAGGAGATTTCAGCCTTATTGCAACAAATTAAAGGGGATTTCTACATTTTTCACCTATATAAGTGGAATTTCTGAAATTTTTCTCCAGAATACGGGGAATTTCTGACTTATAGCCCGATATTATGTGGAATTTCTTCCTTTTTGCCCTGAAATATTTGAAATTTCCGCAATTTTACCCCAAAATAAAGGGAATTTTTCTTTTTGGCCCCAAAATTAGGGGAATTTTTGCTTTTTGCCCCAAAATAAGGCAAATTTCTGACTTTTTGCCCTGAAATAAGTGAAATTTCTGCAATTTTGACCAAAATAAGAAAAATTTCTGCAATTTTGCCACAAAATAAGGGAAATTTCTGCAATTTTGCCCCAAAATAATGGGAATTTCTGACTTTTTGCCCTGAAATAAGGAGAATTTCTGTCTTTTTGCCCCAAAATTATGTGTATTTCTGCATTTTCCCTCAAAATTAGTGAAATTTGTGCAATTTTGCTTAAAAATACGGGGGATTTCAGCCTTATTGCACCAAAATAAAGGGAATTTCTGCATTTTTGCACCAATATAAGTGGAATTTCTGAAATTTTGCTCCAGAATACGGGGAATTTCTGCCTTATAGCCCGAAATTAAGTGGAATTTCTGCCTTTTTGCCCTGAAATATTTGAAATTTCCGCAATTTTACCCCAAAAAAGGGAATTTCTGTTTTTGGCCCCAAAATTAGGGGAATTTCTGCTTTTTGCCCCAAAATAAGGCAAATTTCTGACTTTTTGCCCTGAAATAAGTGAAATTTCTGCAATTTTACCCCAAAATAAGGGGAATATCTGCCTTTTTGCCTAGAATAAGGGGAATTTCAGCATTTTACCTCCAAATAAGGGGAATTTCTGCCTTTTTGCCACAAAATATGGGGAATATCTGCCTTATTGCCCCCAAATAAGGAAAATTTCTGCTTTTCTGCCCCAATTAACGGGAATTTCTGTTTTTTTGCTGCAAAGTAAAGGGAATTTCTACCTTTTTGTTTGAAAATAAGAGGAATTTCATCCTTTTTACCTCAAAATAAGGGGAATTTCTGCCTTTTGCTCCAAAATATGGGGAATTTCTGCCTTGTTGTTCCAAAATAAGGAAAATTTCTTCAATTTTGTACCAAAATAGAAGAAATTTCTGCTTTTTGTCCCAAAATAAAAGGAATTTCTGACTTTTCGTCCTGAAATAAATGAAATTTCTGCAATTTTGCCCAAAAATAAGAAAAATTTGTGCCTTTTTGCCACAAAATATAAAAAATTTCTGCCTTCTTGCCACAAAATAAGAAAAATTTCTGCAATTCTGTACCAAAATAAAAGAAATTTCTCCAATTTTGACCCAAAATAAGGGAAATTTCTGCAATTTTGCCCCGAAATAAGGAGAATTTCTGTATTTTTGCACAAAAATAAAGGGAATTTCTGCCTTTTTGCCAAAAATTAGGGGAGTTTCTGCAATTTTGCTTCAAAATACAGGGAATTTCTGCCTCTGTCCCCGACAATAAGAGGAACTTCTGCCTTTTTGCCCCAAATAAAAGGAATTTCTGCATTTTTGCCCCAATATTAGGAGAATTTCTGCAATTTTGCTCCAAAATACGGGGAATTTTGCCTTTTTGCCCGAAATTTAGGGGATTTTCTGCTTTTTGCCCCCAAATAAGGGAAATTTCGGCAATTTTATTCCAAAATAAGAGGAATTTGTGCTTTTTTGCCCCAAAATAAAAGAAATTTCTGCATTTTTGCCCCAAAATAAGAAAAATTTTTGCTTTTTTTCTCTGAAATAAGTGAAATTTCTGCAATTTTGCCCTTAAATAAGAGAAATTTCTGCAATTTTTCCCCATAATAAAGGAAATTTCTGCAATTTTCCCCAAATTAAGGGAAATTCTGTTTTTTGCCCCCAAATATAAGAAATTTCTGCAATTTTGCCCTAAAATAAGGGGAATTTCTGCCTTTTTCCCCAAAATAAGGGAAATTTCTGCCTTTACCACGAAAATAAAAAGAATTTCTTCATTTTCCCCCAATATTAGGGGAATTTCTGCGTTTTACCTCTAAATAAGGGGAATTTTTGGATTTTACCCCAAAAAATGGGGAATTTCTGCCTTTTTGTTCCAAAAAAAGGAAAATTTCTTAAATTTTGTACCATAATATAAGAAATTTCTGCTTTTTGCCCCAAAATAAGGGGAATTTCTGACTTTTTAACCTGAAATAAATGAAATTTCTACAATTTTGCCTGAAAATAAGGGAAATTTGTGTTTTTTTGCCCCAAAATGAGGGGAATATCTGCCTTTTGCCCCAAAATATGAGGAATTTCAGCATTTTACCTCAAAATGAGGGAAATTTCAGCCTTTTTGCACCATAATATGGGGAATATCTGCCTTTTTGCTCCAAAATAAAGGGCATTTGTGCATTATTGCACCAATATTAGAGGAATTTCTGCAATTTTGCTCCAAAATACGGGTCATTTCTGCCTTTTTGCCTGAAATTAAGTGGAATTTTTGCCTTTTTGTCCCAAAATACATGAAATATTGGCAATTTTAGCCAAAAATAAGGGATTTAATCTTTTTGCCTCAAAATAAGTGGAATTTCTATTATTTTGCCCTGAAATTTTTGAAATTTTTTAAATTTTACCGCAAAATAAAAAGAATTTCTGCCTTTTTGCCCCAAAATAAGGTGAATTTCAGCCTTATTACCTCAAAATAAGGGAAATTTCTGCCTTTTGCCACAAAATATGGGGAATTTCTGCCTTTTTGTTCCAAAATAAGGAAAATTTCTTCAATTTTGTACCAAAATAGAAGAAATTTCTGCTTTTTCCCTCAAAATAAAAGGAATTTCTGACTTTTGGTCCTGAAATAAATGAAATTTCTGCAATTTTGCCTGAAAATTAGAAAAATTTGTGCCTTTTTGCCACAAAATATAAAAAATTTCTGCCTTATTGCCACAAAATAAGAAAAATTTCTGCAATTCTGTACCAAAATAAAAGAAATTTCTTCAATTTTGCCCCAAAATAAGGGAAATTTCTGCAATTTTGCCCCAAAATAAGGAAATTTTCTTCAATTTTGCCCCAAAATAAGGGGAATTTCTAATTTTTGCCCCGAAATAAGGAGAATTTCTGTATTTTTGCCCCAAAATAAAGGGAATTTTTGCCTTTTTGCACCAAAATTAGGGGAGTTTCTGAAATTTTGCTTCAAAATACAGGGAATTTCTGCCTCTTTCCCCGAAAATAAGAGGAACTTCTGCCTTTTTGCCCCAAATGAAAGTAATTTCTGCATTTTTGCCCCAATATTAGGGGAATTTCTGCAATTTTGCTCCAAAATACGGGGAATTTTTGCCTTTTTGCCCGAAATTAAGGGGATTTTCTGCCTTTTTGCCCCCAAATAAGGGAAATTTCGGAAATTTTATCCCAAAATAAGGGGAATTTCTGCTGTTTTGCCCAAACATAAAGGAAATTTCTGCATTTTTGCCCCAAAATAAAAAAAATTTTTCCTTTTTTTCTCTGAAATAAGTGAAATTTCTGCAATTTTGCCCTAAAATAAGAGAAATTTCTCCAATTTTTCCCCATAATAAAGAAAATTTCTGCAATTTTCCCCAAATTAAGGGAATTTCTGTTTTTTACCGCCAAATAAAAGAAATTTCTGCAATTTTGCCCTAAAATAAAGGGAATTTGTGACAATTTCCCCAAAATAAGGGGAATTTCTGCCTTTTAGCCCCAAAATAAAGGGAATTTCTTCATTTTCCCCCAATATTAGGGGAATTTCTGCGTTTTACCTCTAAATAATGGGAATTTCTGGACTTTACCCCAAAAAATGGGGAATTTCTGCCTTTTTGTTCCAAAAAAAGGAAAATTTCTTAAATTTTGTACCATAATAAAAGAAATTTCTGCTTTTTGCCCCAAAATAAGGGGAATTTCTGACTTTTTACCCTGAAATAAATGAAATTTCTGCAATTTTGCCTGAAAATAAAGGAAATTTGTGCCTTTTTGCCCCAAAATGAGGGGAATTTCTGCCTTTGCCACAAAATATGAGGAATTTCAGCATTTTATCTCAAAATGAGGGAAATTTCAGCCATTTTGGACCATAATATGGGGAATATCTGCCTTTTTGCTCCAAAATAAAAGGAATTTGTGCATTATTGCACCAATATTAGAGGAATTTCTGAAATTTTGCTCCAAAATACGGGTCATTTCGGCCTTTTTGCCTGAAATTAAGTGGAATTTTTGCCTTTTTGTCCCAAAATACATGAAATATTTGCAATTTTAGCCAAAATAAGGGATTTAATCTTTTTGCCCCAAAATAAGGGGAATTTCTGCCATTTTGCCCTGAAATATTTGAAATTTTTTCAATTTTACCCCAAAATAAAAAGAATTTCTGCCTTTTTGCCTCAAAATAAGGGGAAATTCAGCCTTATTACCTCAAAATAAGGGGAATTTCTGCCTTTTGCCACAAAATATGGGGAATTTCTGCCTTTTTGTTCCAAAATAAAGAAAATTTCTTCAATTTTGTACCAAAATAGAAGAAATTTATGATTTTTGCCCCAAAATAAAAGGAATTTCTGCCTTTTTGCCCTGAAATATGTGAAATGTCTGCAATTTTACCCCAAAATAAGGTGAATTTCTGCCTTTTTGCTTAAAAATAATGGGAATTTCTGCCTTTTTGCCACAAAATAAGAAACATTTTTGCTTTTTTCTCTGAAATAAGTTAAATTTCTGCAATTTTGCCTTAAAATAAAAGAAATTTCTGCAATTTTTTTCCATAATATAAGAATTTTCTGCAATTTTGCCCCAAAATATAGGGAATTTCTGTTTTTGTCCTAAAATAAGGGAAATTTCTGCAATTTTTCCCTAAAATAAGGGGAATTTCTGCCTTTTGCCCCAAAACAAAGAAAATTACTGCATGTTCTACTCCAAATTTGGTGAATTTCTTCAATTTTGCTCCAAAATACGGGGATTTTCTGCCTTTTTCGCCGAAAATAAGGGGAATTTCTGCCATTTTGCCGCGAAATAAGTGAAATTTGTTCAGTTTTACCTCAAAATAAGGGGAATTTCTGCCTTTTTGCCCCAAAATGAGGGGAATTTCTGCCTTTTACCCCATTATATGAAGAATTTCAGCATTTTACCTCAAAATAAGGGGAATTTCAGCCTTTTTGCTCCAAAATACTGGTCATTTCTGCCTTTTTGCCCAAAATTAAATGCAATTTCTGCCTTTTGGTCCCAAAATAAGTGAAATATCTGCAATTTTAGCCAAAAATTAGGGATTTCATGTTTTGCCCCAAAATAAGGGGAATTTCTGCCATTTTGCCCTGAAATATTTGAAATTTCTGCAATTTTACCCCAAAATAAAAAGAATTTTGGCCCTTTTGCCCCAAAATAAGGGGAATTTCAGCCTTATTACCTCAAAATAAGGGGAATTTCTGCCATTTGCCCCAAAATAAGGGGAATTTCTGCCTTTTTGCCACAAAATAAAGAAAATTACTGCATGTTTTACCCCAAAATTAGGTAAATTTCTGCAATGTTGCTCCAAAATACAAGGATTTTCTGCCTTTTTCGCTGAAAATAAGGGGAATGCATACCTTTTTGCCATAAAAAAAGAGAAATTTCATCATTTTTGCCCCAAAATAAAGGGAATTTCTACCTTTTTGCCTCTAAATAAGTGGAATTTCTGTCTTTTTCCCCCAAAACAAAGGGAATTTCTGTCTATTTTGCCCCAAAATAAGGGGAAATTCTGACTTATTACCCTGAAATAAGTGAAATTTCTTCAATTTTGCCTTAAAATAAGGAAAATTTCTGCTTTTGCCCCCAAATAAGGGGAATTTCAGCTTTTTTACTTCGAAATAAAGGGAATTTCTGCAATTTTGCTCCAAAATACGGGGAATTTCTGCCTTTTTGCCTGAAAATAAGGGGAATGCATACTTTTTGCCATAAAAAAGGGAAATTTCTTCATTTTTGCCCCAAAATAAGGGGAATTTCTGCCTTTTTGCCTTTAAATAAGTGGAATTTCTGTCTTATTCCCCCAAAACAAAGGGAATTTCTGTCTATTTTGCCCCAAAATAAGGGGAATTTCTGACTTATTACCCTGAAATAAGTGAAATTTCTTCAATTTTGCCCTAAAATAAGGAAAATTTCTGCCTTTTTGCCCCAAAATAAAAGGAATTTCAGCCTTTTTACCTCAAAATAAGGGGAATTTCTGCATTTTTGCCACAAAATATTAAGAATTTCTGCCTTTTTGCCCTAAAATAGAGAAAATTTCTGCATTTTTCCAGAAATAAGTGAAATATCTGCAATTCTGACCCAAAATAAGGGAAATTTCTGCAATTTGGCCCCAAAATAAGGGAAATTTCTGGAATTTTGCCCCAAAATAAGTGGAATTTCTGAGTTTTGCTCCAAAATAAGGAGAATTTGTGTTTTTTGGCCCAACATATAGGGAATTTCTGCCTTTTTGCCCCACAACTATGGGAATTTCTGCAATTTTGCTCCAAAATACAGGGAATTTCTGCTTTTTTGCCCGAAAATAAGGGGAATGTATACCTTTTGCCACAAAAAAGGGAAATTTCTTCATTTTTGCCCCAAAATAAGAGGAATTTCTGCTTTTTCCCCTCAAAACAAGTGAAATTTCTGCTTTTTTACCCAAAAATAAACGGAATTTTTGCCTTTTTGCCCCAAAATAAGGGGAATTTTTGAATTTTGCCCAGAAATAAGTGAAATTTCTGCAATTTTGCCCCAAAATAAGAGAAATTCCTGCCTTTTTGCCACAAAATAAGGGGAATTTCTGTCTTTTTGCCCCAAAATAAGGGAAATTTCAGCCTTTTTCCTCATAATAAGGGGAATCTCTGCATTTTTGCCCCAAAATATGGGGAATTTCTGCATTTTTGCTACAAAATAAAGAAATTTTCTGCAATTTTGTACCAAAATACAAGAAATTTCTGCCCTTTTGCTCTAAAACAAGAGAAATTCCTGTCTTCTTATTCTGAAATAAGTGAAATTTCTGCAATTTTGAACAAAATAAGAAATACTTCTGCAATTTTGCCACAAAATAAGGGAAATTTCTGCAATTTTGCCCCAAAATAAGGGGAATTTCAGCCTTTTTGCTCCAAAAAACTGGTCATTTCTGCCTTTTAACCCAAAATTAAGTGCAATTTCTGCCTTTTTGTCCCAAAATAAGTGAAATATCTGCAATTTTAGCCAAAAATTAGGGATTTCATCTTTTTGCCCCAAAATAAGGGGAATTTCTGCCATTTTGCCCTGAAATATTTGAAATTTCTGCAATTTTACCCCAAAATAAAAAGAATTTCGGCCCTTTTTCCCCAAAATAAGAGGAATTTCAGCCTTATTACCTCGAAATAAGGGAAATTTCTGCCATTTGCCTCAAAATAAGGGGAATTTCTGCCTTTTTGCCACAAAATAAAGAAAATTACTGCATGTTTTACCCGAAAACTAGGTAAATTTCTGCAATGTTGCTCCAAAATACGAGGATTTTCTGCCTTTTTCGCTGAAAATAAGGGGAATGCATACCTTTTTGCCATTAAAAATGGAAATTTCATCATTTTTGCCCCAAAATAAGTTGAATTTCTACCTTTTTGCCTCTAAATAAGTGGAATTTCTGTCTTTTTCTCCCAAAACAAAGGGAATTTCTGTCTTTTTTGCCCCAAAATAAGGGGAAATTCTGACTTATTACCCTGAAAGAAGTGAAATTTGTTCAATTTTGCCCCAAAATAAGGAAAATTTCTGCTTTTGCCCCCAAATAAGGGGAATTTCAGCTTTTTTACCTCGAAATAAAGGGAATTTCTGCAATTTTGCTCCAAAATACGGGGAATTTCTGCCTTTTTGCCTGAAAATAAGGGGAATGCATACTTTTTGCCATAAAAAAGGGAAATTTCTTCATTTTTGCCCAAAATTAAGGGAAATTTCTGCCTTTTTGTTCTGAAATATGTGAAATTTCTGCAATTTTAGCCCAAAATAAGGTGAATTTCTGCCTTTTTGCCCCAAAATAATGGGAATTTCTGCATTTTTGCCCCAAAATAAGAAAAATTTTTGCTTTTTTTCTCTGAAATAAATGAAATTTCTGCAATTTTGCTCTAAAATAAAAGAAATTTCTGCTATTTTTCCCCATAATAAATGAAATTTCTGGAATTTTGCCCAAAAATAAGAAGAATTTCTGTTTTTTTGCCAGCAAATAAGGGAAATTTCTGCAATTTTGCCCTAAATTATGGGGATTTTCTGCTTATTGACTCTAAATAAGTGGAATTTCTGATGTTTTCCCCCAAAACAAAGTGAATTTCTGTCATTTTTGCCCTAAAATAAGGAAAATTTCTGACTTATTATGCTGAAATAATTGAAATTTCTGCAATTTTGCCCCAATATAAGGGAAATTTCTGCCTTTTTGCCCCCATATAAGGGGAATTTCAGCCTTTTTATCTAAAAATAAGAGGAATTTCTGAATTATGGCACAAAATATTAGGAATTATTGCCTTTTTGCCCCAAAATAAGGAAAATTTCTGCCTTTTTTCCCTGAAATAAGTGAAATTTCTGCAATTTTGCCCCAAAATAAATAAAATTTCTGGAATTTTGCCCCAAAATAAGGGGAATTTCTGTTATTTTGCTTCCAAATAAGGGAAATTTCTGCAATTTTGCCCTAAAATAAGGGGAATTTCTGCTTTTTTGCCTCTAAATAAGTGGAATTTTTGTCTTTTTCCCCCTAAACATAGGGAATCTCTGTCTTTTTTGCCTCAAAATAATGAAAATTTCTGACTTATTACCCTGAAATAAGTGAAATTTCTGCAATTTTGCCCCTAAGTAAGGGAAATTTCTGCCTTTTTGCCCCCAAATAAAGGGAATTTCAGCCTTTTTACCTCAAAATAAGGGGAATTTCTGCATTTTTGCCCAAAAATATGGGAAATTTCTCCTTTTTTGCCCCAAAATAAGTGAAATTTCTGCAATTTTGACCCCAAAAATAGGAAATTTCTGGAATTTTGCCCCAAAATAAGTGCGATTTCTGAGTTTTGCCCCAAAATAAGGAGAATTTCTGCCTTTTTGCCCCACAATTAGGAGAATTTCTGCAATTTTGCTCCAAAATATGGGGAATTTCTGCCTTTTTGCCCGAAAATAAGTGGAATGCATACCTTTTTGCCATAAAAAAAGGAAATGTCTTCATTTTTGCCACAAATTAAGGGAAATTTCTGCCTTTTTGCCCTGAAATGTGTGAAATTTCTGCAATTCTAGCCCAAAATAAGGTGAATTTCTGCCTTTTGCCCCAAAATAATGGGAATTTCTGCCTTTTTGCCCCAAATAAGATAAATTTTTGCTTTTTTTCTCTGAAATAAGTGAAATTTCTGCAATTTTGCCCTAAAATAAAAGAAATGTCTTCAATTTTTCACCATAATAAAGGAAATTTCTGGAATTTTGCCCCAAAATAAGGGGAATTTCTGTTTTTTTGCCCCCAAATAAAGGAAAATTCTGCAAGTTTGCCCTAAAATAAGGTGAATTTCTGCTTTTTTGCCTCTAAATAAGTGGAATTTCTGTCTTTTCCCCCCAAAACAAAGGGAATTTCTCTCATTTTTGCCCCAAAATAAAGAAAATTTCTGACTTATTACCCGGAAATAAGTGAAATTTCTTCAATTTTGCCCCAATATAAGGGAAATTTCTGCCTTTTTGCTGCCCAATAAGGGGAATTTCAGCCCTTTTACCTCAAAATAAGGGGAATTTCTGAATTTTGGCCCAAAATATTAGGAATTTCTGCTTTTTTGCCCCAAAATAAGAAATATTTCTGCAATTTTGCCTCAAAATAAGAAAAATTTCTGGAATTTTGCCCCAAAATAAGTGGAATTTCTGAGTTTTGCCCTAAAATAAGGAGAATTTCTGCCTTTTGGCATCTAAATAAGTGGAATTTTTGTCTTTTTCCACAAAACAAAGGAAATTTCTGTCTTTTTTGTTCCAAAATAAAAGGAATTTCTTCCTTCTTACATCAAAAAAAGTGAAATTTCTGCCTTTTTACCCGAAAATAAATGGAATTTCTGTCTTTTTGCCCCAAAATAAAAGGAATTTTTGAATTTTGCCCCGAAATATGTGAAATTTCTGCAATTTTGCCCCAAAATAAGGGAAATTTCTGCCTTTTTGCCACAAAATAAAGGGAATTTCTGTCTTTTTGCCCCAAAATAAGGGGAATTTCAGCATTTTACCTCATAATAAGAGGAATCTCTGCATTATTGCCCCAAAATATGGGGAATTTCTGCATTTTTGCCCCCAAATAATGAAAATTTCTACAATTTTGTACCAATATAAAAGAAATTTCTGCCTTTTTGCCCCAAAATAAGAGAAATTTCTGAGTTTTTTTCTTTGAAATAAGTGAAATTTCTGCAATTTTGCCCCAAAATAATTGAAATTTCTGCAATTTTTTTTTCATAATAAGGGAAATTTCTGCAATTTTGCCTCAAAATAAGGCGAATTTATCTTTTTTGCCCCCAAATAAGGGAAATTTCTGCAATTTTATCCCAAACTAAGGGGAATTTCTGCCTTTTTGCCAGAAAATAAGAAAAATATCTGCAAGTCTGTAACAAAATAGAAGAAATTTCTAAAATTTTGCCCCAAAATAAAGGAAATTTCTGATTTTTGCCCCAAAATAAGGAGAATTTCTGTATTTTTGCCCCAAAATTAGAAGAGTTTTTGCAATTTTGCTTCAAAATACAAGGAATTTCTTCCTCTTTTCCCGAAAATAAGGGGAACTTCTGCCTTTTTGCCCCAAATAAAGGGAATTTCTGCATTTTTGCCCCATATTAGGGGAATTTCTGCAATTTTGCTCCAAAATACGGGGAAATTCTGCCTTTTTACCCAAAATTAAAAGGATTTTCTGCCTTTTTGCTACCGAATAAGGGAAATTTCTGCAATTTTATACCAAAATATAGGGAATTTCTGCCTTTTTGCCCCAAAATAAGGGGAATTTCTGCCTTTTTTCCCTGAAATATGAGAAATTTCTGCAATTTTACCCCAAAATAAGGTGAATTTCTGCCTTTTTGCCCATAAAATAATAGAAATTTCTGCCTTCTTGCCCCAAAATAAGAAAAATTATTTCTTTTTTCTCTGAAATAAGTGAAATTTCTGCAATTTTGTTCTAAAATAAGGGAAATTTCTGCAATTTTTTTCCATAATAAGGGAAATTCATGCAATTTTGCCCAAAAATAATGGGAATTTTTGTTTTTTGCCCCCAAATAAAGGAAATTTCTTCAATTTTGCCCTAAAATAAGGGGAATTTCTGCCTTTTGCCCCAAAATAAAGAGAATTTCTGCCTTTTTGCTCCAAAATAAGAAAATTACTGTATTTTTTATCCCAAAATTAGGTGAATTTCTGCAATTTTGCTCCAAAATACGGGGATTTTCTACTTTTTTCGCCGAAAATAAAGGGAGTTTCTGCCATTTTTCCGCGAAGTAAGTGAAATTTCTGCAGTTTTACCCCCAAAAATAGGGGAATTTCTGCCTTTTTGCCCAAAAATTAGGGGAATTTTTGCAATTTTGCTCAAAAATACAGGGAATTTCTGTCTTTTGGCCCGAAAATAAAGGGAATGTATACCTTTTTGCCATAAAAAAAGGAAATTTCTTCATTTTTACCCTAAAATAAGGGGATTTTCCGCCTTTTTGACTCAAAATAAGTGCAATTTCTGCCTTTTCCCCAAAAATAAACGAAATTTCTGTATTTTCCCCAAAAATAAAGGGAATTTCTGACTTTTTGCCCCAAAATAAGGGGAATTTCAGCCTTTTTACCTAAAAATAAGGGGAATTTCTGCATTTTTGCCCCCAAAGTAAAGGGAATTTTTGCACCAATATTAGGGGAATTTCTGCAATTTTGCTCCAAAATATGGGTCATTTCTGCCTTTTTGCCCAAAATTAAGTGGAATTTCTGCTTTTTGTCCGAAATAAGTGAAATTTCTGCAATTTTAGCCAAAAATTAGGGATTTCATCTTTTTGCCCTAAAATAAAGGAAATTTCTGCCATTTTGCCCTGAAATATTTGAAATTTCTGCAATTTTACCCCAAAATAAGGGGAATGTCTGCCTTTTTGCCCCAAATAAGGGGAATTTCAGCCTTATTACCTCAAAATAAGGGGAATTTCTGCCTTTTTGCTCCAAAATATAAGGAATTTCTGCCTTTTAGCCCCAAAAAAGAAAATTGTGCAATTTTGCCCTGAAAAGAAGAATTTCTCCCTTTTTGCCCCAAAATAAAGGAAATTTCAGCCTTTTTACCTGAAAATAAGTGAAATTTCTGCAATTTTGCCTCAAATAAGGGAAATTTCTGATTTTTGCCCCAAAATAAGGAGAATATCTGTATTTTTGCCCCAAAATAAAGAAAATTTCTGCCTTTTTGCCCTAAAATTAGGAGAGTTTCTGCAATTTTGCTTAAAAATACAGGGAATTTTTTCCTCTTTTCCCGAAAATAAGGGGAATTTCTGCCTTTTGCCCCAAATAAAGGGAATTTCTGCATTTTTGCCCCAATATTAGGAGAATTTCTGCAATTTTGCTCCAAAATATGGGGAATTTCTGCCTTTTTAACCGAAATTAATAGGATTTTCTGCCATTTGCTCCCAAATAAGGGAAATTTCTGCAATTTTATCCCAAAATAAGGGGAATTTCTGCCTTTTTACCCCAAAATAAAGGGAATTTCTGCCTTTTTGCTTGAAATTAAGTGGAATTTTTGCCTTTTTGTCCCGAAATAAGTGAAATTTCTTTAATTTTAGCCAAAAATTAGGGATTTCAACTTTTTGCTCCAAAATAAGAGGAATTTCTGCAATTTTGCCCCAAAATAAATGAAATTTCTACAATTTTGCCCCAAAATAAGGAAAATTTCTGCAATTTTGCTCCAAAATGAGTGGAATTTCTGAGTTTTGCCCCAAAATAAGGAGAATTTCTGTCTTTTTGCCCCAACATATAGGGAATTTCTGTCTTTTTGCCCCACAATTAGGGGAATTTTTGCAATTTTGCTCCAAAATACGGGAAATTTCTGCATTTTTGCCTGAAAATAATGGGAATGCATACCTTTTCGCCATAAAAAGGGAAATTTCTTCATTTTTGCCCCAAATTAAGGGAAATTTCTGCCTTTTTGCCCTGAAATATGTGAAATTTCTGCAATTTTAGGCCAAAATAAGGTGAATTTCTGCCTTTCTGACCCAAAATAATGGGAATTTCTGCCTTTTTGCCCCAAAATAAGAAAAATTTTTGCTTTTTTTTTCTGAAATAAGTGAAATTTCTGCAATTTTCCCTATAATAAGGGAAATTTCTGCAATTTTTCCCCAAAATAAGGGGAATTTCTGGTTTTTTGCCCCCAAATAAGAAAAATTTCTGCAATTTTGCCCTAAAATAAGGGTAATTTCTGCCTTTTGCCCCAAAATAGGGAGAATTTCTGCCTTTTTGCCCCAAAATAAAAAATATTACTGTATTTTTAACACCAAAATTAGGTGAATTTCTGCAATTTTGCTCCAAATTACGGGGATTTTCTGCCTTTTTCGCCGTAAATAAGGGGAATTTCTGCCATTTTGCTGCGAAATAAGTGAAATTTCTGGAGTTTTACTTCAAAATAACGGAAGTTTCTGCCTTTTTGCCCCAAAATTAGGGGAATTCCTGCAATTTTGGTCCATATATGGGGAATTTCTGCCTTTTTGCCTGAAAATAAACAGAATGTTTATCTTTTTGTTATAAAAAATAGAAATTTCTTCATTTTTGCCCCAAAATAAGGGGATTTTCCGCCTTTTTGACTCAAAATAAGTGCAATTTCTGACTTTTCCCCAAAAATAAACGAAATTTCTGTCTTTTTGCCCCAAAATAATGGGAATTACTGACTTTATGCTTTAGAAAAAAGGAGATCTTCTGTCTTTTTGCCCCAAAATAAAGAGAATTTCTTCCTTTTTGCCCGAAAATTATGAGAATTTCTGCAATTTTTCTTTAAAATATGGTTAATTTCTGCCTTTTATCTACAAAATAAATATAATTTCTGCACTTTCCCCCAATATTTGAGAATTTCTGCATTTTACATCTAAATAAGGGGAATTTCTGCATTTTACCTCAAAGTAAAAAGAATTTCTGCCTTTTGCCCCAAAATATGGGGAATTTCTGCCTTTTTGTTCCAAAATAAGGAAAATTTTTTAAATTTTGTACCATAATAAAAAAAATTTCTGCTTTTTTCCCCAAAATGAAAGGAATTTCTTACTTTTTGCCCTGAAATAAATGAAATTTCTGCAATTTTGCCCGAAAATAAGGGAAATTTGTGCCTTTTTGCCCCCAAAATAAGGGGAATTTCTGCCTTTTGCCTAAAAATATGGGGAATTTCAGCATTTTACCTCAAAATAAGGGGAATTTCAGCCGTTTTGCACCAAAATAAGAAGAATGCTTAACTTTTTGCCATAAAAAAGGGAAATTTCTTCATTTTTGCTCCAAAATAAGGGGAATTTCTGCCTTTTTGCCTCTAAATAAGTGGAATTTCTGTCTTTTCCCCCAAAACAGAGGGAATTTCTGTTATTTTTGCCTCAAAATAAAGAAAATTTCTGACTTATTACCCTGAAATAAGTGAAAATTCTTCAATTTTACCCCAAAATAAGGGAAATTTCTGCCTTTTTGCCCTCAAATAAGGGGAATTTCTGACTTTTGCACCCGAAAAACGGAGATTTTCTGTCTTTTTGCCCCAAAATAAGGAGAATTTCAGCCTTTTTGCCCAAAAATTATGAGAATTTTCCCAATTTTTCTTCAAAATACGGAAAATTTCTGCTTTTTAGCCCCAAAAAAAGGCAATTTCTGCATTTTCCCCAAATATTAGGGGAATTTCTGCATTTTACCTCTAAATAATGGGAATTTCTGCATTTTACCTCAAAATAAGAAGAATTTCTGCCTTTTACCTCAAATTATGGGGAATTTCTGCCTTTTTTTCAAAAATAAAGAAAATTCCTTCAATTTTGTACCATAATAAAAGAAATTTCTACTTTTTGCCCCGAAATAAGGGGAATTTCTGACTTTTTACACTGAAATAAATGAAATTTGTGCAATTTTGCCCGAAAATAAGGGAAATTTGTGCCTTTTTGCCCCAAAATAATGGGAATTTCTGCCTTTTTGCCTCAAAATAAGAATAATTTTTGCTTTTTTTTCTGAAATAAGTGAAATTTCTGCAATTTTGCCCTAAAATAAGGAAAATTTCTGCAATTTTTCCCCATAATAAAGAAAATTTCTGCAATTTTGCCGCAAAATAAGGGGAATTTCTGTTTTTTGCCCCCCAAAAAAGCAAATTTCTGCAATTTTGCCCCAAAATAAGGGGAATTTCTGTTTTTTGCCCCCAAATAAAAGAAATTTCTGCAATTTTGCCCTAAAATAATGGAAATTTCTGCTATTTGCCCCAAAATAAGGGGAATTTCTGCCTTTTTGCCACAAAATAAAGAAAATTACTGCATGTTTTACGCAAAAATTAGGGGAATTTCTGCAGTTTTGCTCCAAAATACGAGGATTTTTTGCCTTTTTCGCCGAAAATAAGGGGAATTTCTGCAATCTTGCTGCGAATTTGTGAAATTTCTGCAGTTTTACATCAAAATAAGGGGAATTTCTGCCTTTTTGCCCCAAAATTAGGGGAATTTCTGCCATTTTGCTCCTAAATACGGGGAATTTCTGCCTTTTTGCCCGAAAATAAAGGGAATGTATACATTTTTGCCATGAAAAAGGATATTTCTTCACTTTTGCCCCAAAATAAGGGGATTTTCCGCCTTTTTGACTCAAAATAAGTGCAATTTCTGCCTTTTGCCCAAAAATAAACAAAATTTCTGTCTTTTTGCTCCAAAATAAGGGGAATTTCTGACTTTTTGCCCTAAATAAGTGAAATTTCTAAAATTTTTCCCCAAAATAAGGGAAATGTCTGCTTTTTGCCCCAAAATAAGGGGAATTTCTGCTTTTTTGCCCCCAAATAAGGGGAATTTCAGCCTTTTTTCCTCAAAATAAGGGGAATTTCTGCTTTTTGCCCCAAAATATGGGGAATTTCTCTCTTTTTGCCCCAAAATAAGAAAAATTTCTTCAATTTTGTACCAAAATAAAAGAAATTTCTGCCTTTTTTGCTCCAAAATAAGAGAAATTTCTGCCTTTTTTCCCTGAAATAAGTGAAATTTCTGCAATTTTGCCCCAAAATAGAAGAAATTTCTGCAATTTTGCCCCAAAGTAGAGGAAATTTCTGCAATTTTGCCCCAAATAAGTGGAATTTCTGACTTTTTGCACCCGAAAAAAGAAGATTTTCTGTTTTTTTGCCCCCAAATAAGGAGAATTTCAAACTTTTTGCCCGAAAATTATGAGAATTTCTGCAATTTTTCTTCAAAATACGGAAAATTTTTGCCTTTTAGCCCCAAAATAAAGGGAATTTCTGCATTTTCTCTAAATATTAGGGGAATTTCTGAATTTTACCTCTAAATAATGGGAATTTCTGCATTTTTCCTCAAAATAAAAAGAATTTCAGCCTTTTACCTCAAATTATGGGGAATTTCTGCTTTTTGTTCCGAAAGAAAGAAAATTTCTTCAATTTTGTACCATAATAAAAGAAATTTCTACTTTTTGCCCCGAAATAAGGGGAATTTCTGACTTTTTACCCTGAAATAAATGAAATTTGTGCCTTTTTGCCCCAAAATAATGGGAATTTCTGCCTTTAGCCCCAAAAAATGGGAAATTTCAGCATTTTACCTCAAAATAATAAGAATTTCTGCCTTTTTGCCCTGAAATATATGAAATTTCTGCAATTTTACCCCAAAATAAGGTGAATTTCTGCCTTTTTGCCCCAAAATAATGGGAATTTCTGCCTTTTTGCCTCAAAATAAGAAAAATTTTTGCTTTTTTTCTGAAATAAGTGAAATTTCTGCAATTTTGCGCTAAAATAAGGGAAATTTCTCCAATTTTTCCCCATAATAATGAAAATTTCTGCAATTTTGCCCCAAAATAAGGGGAATTTCTGTTTTTTGCCCCCAAATAAGGGAAATTTCTGCAATTTTGCCCTAAAATAAGAGGAATTTCTGCCATTTGCCCCAAAATAAGGGGAATTTCTGCCTTTTTGCCACAAAATAAAAAAATTACTGCATGTTTTACGCCAAAATTAGGTGAATTTCCGCAATTTTGCTCCAAAATACGATGATTTTCTGCCTTTTTCGCCGAAAATAAGGGGAATTTCTGCCATCTTGCCGCGAAATAATTGAAATTTCTGCAGTTTTACCCCTAAATAAGGGTTATTTCTGCCCTTTTGCCTCAAAATTAGGGGAATTTCTGCAATTTTGCTCCAAAATACAGGGAATTTCTGCCTTTTTGCCCGAAAATAAAGGCAATGTATACCTTATTGCTATAAAAAAGGGAAATTTCTTCACTTTTGCCCCAAAATAAGGGGATTTTCCGCCTTTTTGACTCAAAATAAGTGCAATTTCTGCCTTTTCCCCAAAAATAAATGGAATTTCTGTCTTTTTGCCCCAAAATAAGGGGAATTTCTGACTTTTTGCCCTGAAATAAGTGAAATTTCTAAAATTTTTCTCCAAAATAAGAGAAATGTCTGCTTTTTGCCCCAAAATAAGGGGAATTTCTGATTTTTTGCCCCCAAATAAGAAAAATTTCTGCAATATTGCCCTAAAATAAGGGTACTTTCTGCCTTTTGCCCCAAAATAAGGAGAATTTCTGCCTTTTTGCCCCAAAATAAAAAATATTACTGTATTTTTTACACCAAAATTAGGTGAATTTCTGCAATTTTGCTCCAAATTACGGGGATTTTCTGCCTTTTTCGCCATAAATAAGGGGAATTTCTGCCATTTTGCTGCGAAATAAGTGAAATTTCTGGAGTTTTACTTCAAAATAAGGGAAGTTTCTGCCTTTTTGCCCCAAAATTAGGGGAATTTCTGCAATTTTGGTCCATATATGGGGAATTTCTGCCTTTTTGCCTGAAAATAAACGGAATGTTTATCTTTTTGTTATAAAAAATAGAAATTTCTTCATTTTTGCCCCAAAATAAGGGGATTTTCCGCCTTTTTGACTCAAAATAAGTGCAATTTCTGACTTTTCCCCAAAAATAAACGAAATTTCTGTCTTTTTGCCCCAAAATAATGGGAATTACTTACTTTATGCTTTAGAAAAAAGGAGATCTTCTGTCTTTTTGCCCCAAAATAAAGAGAATTTCTTCCTTTTTGCCCGAAAATTATGAGAATTTCTGCAATTTTTCTTCAAAATATGGTTAATTTCTGCCTTTTAGCTACAAAATAAATATAATTTCTGCATTTTCCCCCAATATTTGAGAATTTCTGCATTTTACATCTAAATAAGGGGAATTTCTGCATTTTACTTCAAAGTAAGAAGAATTTCTGCCTTTTGCCCCAAAATATGGGGAATTTCTGCCTTTTTGTTCCAAAATAAGGAAAATTTTTTTAATTTTGTACCATAATAAAAAAAATTTCTGCTTTTTGCCCCAAAATAAGGGGAATTTCTTACCTTTTGCCCTGAAATAAATGAAATTTCTGCAATTTTGCCCGAAAATAAGGAAAATTTGTGCCTTTTTGCCCCAAAATAAGGGGAATTTCTGCCTTTTGCCTAAAAATATGGGGAATTTCAGCATTTTACCTCAAAATAAGGGGAATTTCAGCCGTTTTTCACCAAAATAAGAAGAATGCTTAACTTTTTGCCATAAAAAAGGGAAATTTCTTCATTTTTGCTCCAAAATAAGGGGAATTTCTGCCTTTTTGCCTCTAAATAAGTGGAATTTCTGTCTTTTCCCCCAAAACAGAGGGAATTTCTGTTATTTTTGCCTCAAAATAAAGAAAATTTCTGACTTATTACCCTGAAATAAGTGAAAATTCTTCAATTTTACCCCAAAATAAGGGAAATTTCTGCCTTTTTGCCCTCAAATAAGGGGAATTTCTGACTTTTGCACCCGAAAAACGGAGATTTTCTGTCTTTTTGCCCCAAAATAAGGAGATTTTCAGCCTTTTTGCCCAAAAATTATGAGAATTTCTGCAATTTTTCTTCAAAATACAGAAAATTTCTGCTTTTTACCTCAAATTATGGGGAATTTCTGCCTTTTTTTCAAAAATAAAGAAAATTCCTTCAATTTTGTACCATAATAAAAGAAATTTCTACTTTTTGCCCCGAAATAAGGGGAATTTCTGACTTTTTACACTGAAATAAATGAAATTTGTGCAATTTTGCCCGAAAATAAGGGAAATTTGTGCCTTTTTGCCCCAAAATAATGGGAATTTCTGCCTTTAGCCCAAAAAATGATAAATTTTATCATTTTACCTCAAAATAAGGGGAATTTCTGCCTTTTTGCCCTGAAATATATGAAATTTCTGCAATTTTACCCCAAAATAAGGTGAATTTCTGCCTTTTTGCCCCAAAATAATGGGAAATTCTGCCTTTTTGCCTCAAAATAAGAATAATTTTTGCTTTTTTTTCTGAAATAAGTGAAATTTCTGCAATTTTGCCCGAAAATAAGGGAAATTTCTGCAATTTTTCCCCATAATAAAGAAAATTTCTGCAATTTTGCCGCAAAATAAGGGGAATTTCTGTTTTTTGCCCCCCAAAAAAGCAAATTTCTGCAATTTTGCCCCAAAATAAGGGGAATTTCTGTTTTTTGCCCCCAAATAGAAGAAATTTCTGCAATTTTGCCCTAAAATAATGGAAATTTCTGCTATTTGCCCCAAAATAAGGGGAATTTCTGCCTTTTTGCCACAAAATAAAGAAAATTACTGCATGTTTTACGCAAAAATTAGGGGAATTTCTGCAGTATTGCTCCAAAATACGAGGATTTTCTGCCTTTTTCGCCGAAAATAAGGGGAATTTCTGCCATCTTTCCGCGAATTTGTGAAATTTCTACAGTTTTACATCAAAATAAGAGGAATTTCTGCCTTTTTGCCCCAAAATTAGGGGAATTTCTGCCATTTTGCTCCTAAATACGGGGAATTTCTGCATTTTTGCCCGAAAATAAAGGGAATGTATACATTTTTGCCATGAAAAAGGATATTTCTTCACTTTTGCCCCAAAATAAGGGGATTTTCCGCCTTTTTGACTCAAAATAACTGCAATTTCTGCCTTTTGCCCAAAAATAAACAAAATTTCTGTTTTTTGCCCCAAAATAAGGGGAATTTCTGACTTTTTGCCCTGCAATAAGTGAAATTTCTAAAATTTTTCCCCAAAATAAGGGGGAAATGTCTGCTTTTTGCCCCAAAATAAGGAGAATTTCTGCCTTTTTGCCCCCAAATAAGGGGAATTTCAGCCTTTTTTCCTCAAAATAAGGGGAATTTCTGCCTTTTGCCCCAAAATATGGGAAATTTCTGCCTTTTTCCCCCAAAATAAGAAAAATTTCTGCAATTTTGTACCAAAATAAAAGAAATTTCTGCATTTTTGTTCCAAAATAAGAAAAATTTCTGCCTTATTTCCCTGACATAAGTGAAATTTCTGCAATTTTGCCCCAAAATAAGGGAAATTTCTGCAATTTTGCCCCAAAGTAGAGGAAATTTCTGCAATTTTGCACCAAATAAGGGGAATTTCTGACTTTTTCTACCGGAAAAAAGGAGATTTTCTGTCTTTTTGCCCCAAAATAAGGAGAATTTCAGCCTTTTTGCCCGAAAATTATGAGAATTTCTGCTATTTTTCTTCAAAATATGGAAAATTTCTGCCATTTAGCCCCAAAATAAAGGGAATTTCTGCATTTGATACCCGATATTAGGGGAATTTCTGCATTTTACCTCTAAATAAAAGGAATTTCTGCATGTTACCTCAAAATAAGAAGAATTTCTGCCTTTTACCCCAAAATATGGGGAATTTCTGCCTTTTTGTTCCAAAATAAAGAAAATTTCTTCAATTTCGTACCATAATAAAAGAAATTTCTACTTTTTGCCCCAAAATAAGGGGAATTTCTGACTTTTTACCCTGAAATAAATGATATTTCTGCAATTTTGCCCGAATATAAGGGAAATATGTGCATTTTTTGACCCAAAATAAGGGGAATTTCTGCCTTTTGTCCCAAAATATGGAAAATTTCAAAATTTTACCTCAAAATAAGGGGAATTTCTGCCTTTTGCCCTGAAATATGGTAAATTTCTGCAATTTTACCCCAAAATAAGGTGAATTTCTGCTTTTTGCCCCAAAATAATGGGAATTTCTGCCTTTTTGCCCCAAAATAAGAAAAATTTTTGTTTTTTCTTCTGAAATAAGTGAAATTTCTGCAATTATGCCCTAAAATAAGGGAAATTTCTGCAATTTTTCCCCATAATAAAGCAAATTTCGGCAATTTTGCCGCAAAATAAGAGGAATTTCTTTTTTTTGCCCCCAAATAAAGAAAATTTCTGCAATTTTGCCCCAAAATAAGGGGAATTTCTGTTTTTTGCCCCCAAATAAGGGAAATTTCTGCTATTTTGCCCTAAAATAAGGGGAATTTCTGCCATTTGCCCCAAAATAAGGGGAATTTCTGCCTTTTTGCCACAAAATAAAGAAAATTACTGCATGTTTTACCCCAAAATTGGGTGAATGTCTGCAATTTTGCTCCAAAATACGAGGATTTTCTGCCTTTTTCGCCGAAAATATGGGGAATTTCTGCCATTTTGCCGCGAAATAAGTGAAATTCCTGCAGTTTTACCCCAAAATAAGGGGAATTTCTGCCTTTTTGCCCCAAAATTAGGGGAATTTCTGCAATTTTGCTCCAAAATACAGGGAATTTCTGCCTTTTTGCCCGAAAATAAAGGCAATGTATACCTTTTTGCTATAAAAAAGGGAAATTTCTTCACTTTTGCCTCAAAATAAGGCGATTTTCCGCCTTTTTGACTCAAAATAAGTGCAAATTCTGCCTTTTCCCCAAAAATAAATGGAATTTCTGTCTTTTTGCCCCAAAATAAGGGGAATTTCTGACGTTTTGCGCTGAAATAAGTGAAATTTCTAAAATTTTTCCCCAAAATAAGGGAAATATCTGCTTTTTGCCCCAAAATAAGGAGAATTTCTGCCTTTTTGCCCCAATATAAGGGGAATTTCTGCCTTTTTGCTCCAAAATAAGAAAAATTTCTGCAATTTTGTACTAAAATAAAAGAAATTTCTGCCTTTTTGCTCCAAAATAAGAGAAATTTCTGCCTTTTCTCCCTGAAATAAGTGAAATTCCTGCAATTTTGCCCCAAATTAAGGGAAATTTCTGCAATTTTGCCCCAAAGTAAAGGAAATTTCTGCAATTTTACACCAAATAAGGGAAATTTCTGACTTTTTGCACCCAAAAAAAGGAGATTTTCTGTCCTTTTGCCCCAAAATAAGGAGAATTTCTGCCATTTGCCAGAAAATTATGAGAATTTCTGCAATTTTTCTTCAAAATACGGAAAATTTCTTTCTTTTAGCCCCAAAATAAAGGGAATTTCTGCATTTTCCCCCAATATTAGGGTAATTTCTGTATTTTACCGATAAATAAAAGAAATTTCTGCATTTTACCTCAAAATAAGATGAATTTCTGACTTTTACCCCAAAATATGGGGAATTTCTGCCTTTTTGTTCCAAAATAAAGAAAATTTCTTCAATTTCGTACAATAATAAAAGAAATTTCTCCTTTTTGCCCCAAAATAAGGGGAATTTCTGACTTTTTACCGTGAAATAAATGAAATTTCTACAATTTTTCCCGAAAATAAGGGAAATATTTGCATTTTTTGCCCCAAAATAAGGGGAATTTCTGCCTTTTGCCCCAAAATATGGGGAATTTCAGCATTTTGCCTCAAAATAAGGGGAATTTTTGCCTTTTTGCCCTGAAATATGTAAAATTTCTGCAATTTTACCCCAAAATAAGGTAAATATCTGCCTTTTTGCCCCAAAATAATGGGAATTTCTGCCTTTTTGCCCCAAAATAAGAAAATTTTTTGTTTTTTCTTCTGAAATAAGTGAAATTTCTGCAATTTTGCCCTAAATTAAAGGAAATTTCTGCAATTTTTCCCCATAATAAAGCAAATTTCGCAATTTTGCCGCAAAATAAGAGGAATTTCTGTTTTTTGCCCCCAAATAAAGGAAATTTCTGCTATTTTGCCCTAAAATAATGGGAATTCCTGCCATTTGCCCCAAAATAAGGGGAATTTCTGCTTTTTTACCACAAAATAAAGAAAATTACTGCATGTTTTACCCCAAAATTGGGTGAATGTCTGCAATTTTGCTCCAAAATACGAGGATTTTCTGCCTTTTTCGCCGAAAATATGGGGAATTGCTGCCATTTTGCCGCGAAATAAGTGAAATTTCTGCAGTTTTACCCCAAAATAAGGGGAATTTCTGCCTTTTTGCCCTAAAATTAGGAGAATTTCTGCAATTTTGCTCCAAAATACGGGGAATTTCTGCCTTTTTGCCCGAAAATAAAGGCAATGTATACCTTTTTGCTATAAAAAAAAGAAATTTCTTCACTTTTGCCTCAAAATAAGTCGATTTTCTCCCTATTGACTCAAAATAAGTGCAAATTCTGCCTTTTCCCCAAAAATAAACGGAATTTCTGTCTTTTTGCCCAAAAATAAGGAGAATTTCTGACGTTTTGCCCCAATATAAGGGGAATTTCTGCCTTTTTTCTCCAAAATAAGAAAAATTTCTGCAATTTTATACCAAAATAAAAGAAATTTCTGCCTTTTTGCTCCAAAATAAGAGAAATTTCTGCCTTTTCTCCCTGAAATAAGTGAAATTCCTGCAATTTTGCCCCAAATTAAGGGAAATTTCTGCAATTTTGCCCCAAAGTAAAGGAAATTTCTGCAATTTTCCACCAAATAAGGGGAATTTCTGACTTTTTGCACCCAAAAAAAGAAGATTTTCTGTCCTTTGCCCCAAAATATGGAGAATTTCAGCCATTTGCCCGAAAATTATGAGAATTTCTGCATTTTTTCTTCAAAATACAGAAAATTTCTTCTTTTTAGCCCCAAAATAAAGGGAATTTCTGCATTTTCCCCCAATATTAGGGGAATTTTTGTATTTTACCTCTAAATAAAAGAAATTTCTGCATTTTACCTCAAAATAAGAAGAATTTCTGACTTTTACCCCAAAATATGGGGAATTTCTGCCTTTTTGTTCCAAAATACAGAAAATTTCTTCAATTTTGTACCATAATAAAAGAAATTTCCCCTTTTTGCCCCAAAATAAATGGAATTTCTGACTTTTTACCCTGAAATAAATGAAACTTCTGCAATTTTGCCTGAAAATAAGGGAAATTTGTGCCTTTTGCCCCTACATAAGAAGAATTTCTGCCTTTTACCCCAATATATGGGGAATTTCAGCATTTTACTTCAAAATAAGGGGAATTTCTGACTTTTTGCCCTGAAATATGTGAAATTTCTGCAATTTTACCCCAAAATAAGGTGAATTTCTGCCTTTTTGCCCCAAAATAATGGGAATTTCTGCCTTTTTGCCCCAAAATAAGAAAAATTTTTGCTTTTTTTTCTGAAATACATTAAATTTCTTCAAATTTGCCCTAAAATAAGGGAAATATCTGATATTTTTCCACATAATAAAGCAAATTTCTGCAATTTTGCCCCAAAATAAGGGGAATTTCTGTTTTTTGCCCCCAAATAAGAGAAATTTCTGCAATATTGCCCTAAAATAAGGGAAATTTCTGCAATTTTTCCCCATAATAAAGCAAATTTCTTCAATTTTGCTGCAAAATAAGGGGTATTTCTGTTTTTTGCCCCCAAATAAAGCAAATTTCTGCAATTTTGCCCTAAAATAAGGGGAATTTCTGCCATTTGCCCCAAAATAAGGGGAATTTCTGCCTTTTTGCCACAAAATAATGAAAATTAGTGCATGTTTTACCCCAAAATTAGGTGAATATCTGCAATTTTGCTCCAAAATACGAGAATTTTCTGCCTTTTTCGCCGAAAATAAGGGGAATTTCTGCCATTTTGCCGCGAAATAAGTGAAATTTCTGCAGTTTTACTCCAAAATAAGGGGAATTTCTGCCTTTTTGCCCCAAAATTAGGGGAATTTCTGCAATTTTGCTCCAAAATACGGGGAATTTCTGCCTTTTTGCCCGAAAATAAAGGCAATGTATACCTTATTGCTATAAAAAAGGGAAATTTCTTCACTTTTGCCCCAAAATAAGGCGATTTTCCGTCTTTTTGACTCAAAATAAGTGCAATTTCTGCCTTTTTCCCAAAAATAAACGGAATTTCTGTCTTTTATCCCCAAAATAAGGGGAATTTCTGACTTTTTGCCCTGAAATAAGTGAAATTTCTAAATTTTTTCCCTAAAATAAGGGAAATGTCTGCTTTCTGCCCCAAAATAAGGAGAATTTCTTCCTTTTGCCCCAAAATAAGGGGAATTTCAGCCTTTTTTCCTCAAAATAAAGGGAATTTTTGCCTTTTGCCCCAAAATATGGGAAATTTCTTCATTTTTGCCCCAAAATAAGAAAAATTTCTGCAATTTTGTACCAAAATAAAAAAAATTTCTGCATTTTTTTTCCAAAATAAGAGAAATTTCTTCCTTTTTTTCTCTGACATAAGTGAAATTTCTGCAATTTTGCCCCAAAATAAGGGAAATTTCTGCAATTTTGGCCCAAAGTAGAGGAAATTTCTGCAATTTTGCCCCAAATAAGGGGAATTTCTTACTTTTTGCACCCAAAAAAAGGAGATTTTCTGTCCTTTTGCCCCAAAATAAGGAGAATTTCAGCCATTTGCCCGAAAATTATGAGAATTTCTGCAATTTTTCTTCAAAATACAGAAAATTTCTTCCTTTTAGCCCCAAAATAAAGGAAATTTCTGCATTTTCCCCCAATATTAGGGGAATTTCTGTATTTTACCTCTAAATAAAAGAAATTTCTGCATTTTACCTCAAAATAAGAAGAATTTCTGACTTCTATCCCAAAATATGGGGAATTTCTGCCTTTTTGTTCCAAAATAAAGAAAATTTCTTCAATTTTGTACCATAATAAAAGAAATTTCTCCTTTTTGCCCCAAAATAAGGGGAATTTCTGACTTTTTACCCTGAAATAAATTAAATTTCTGCAATTTTGCCTGAAAATAAGAAAAATTTGTGCCTTTTGCCCCAAAATAAGAAGAATTTCTCCCTTTTGCCCCAAAAATGGGGAATTTCAGCATTTTACCTCAAAATAAGGGGAATTTCTGACTTTTTGCCCTGAAGTATGTGAAATTTCTGCAATTTTACCCCAAAATAAGGTGAATTTCTGCCTTTTTGCCCCAAAATAATGGGAATTTCTATTTTTTTGCCCCAAAATAAGAAAAATTTTGTTTTTTTTTCCTGAAATAAGTTAAATTTCTGCAATTTTGCCCTAAAATAAGGGAAATATCTGAAATTTTTCCCCATAATAAAGAAAAGTTCTGCAATTTTGCACCAAAATAAGGGGAATTTCTGTTTTTTGCCACCAAATAAAGGAAATTTCTGCAATTTTGCCCTAAAATAAGGGAAATTTCTGACATTTGCCTTAAAATAAGGGGAATTTCTGCCTTTTTGCCACAAAATAAAGAAAATTACTGCATATTATACCCCAAAATTAGGTGAATTTCTGCAATTTTGCTCCAAAATACGAGGATTTTCTGCCTTTTTCACCGAAAATAAGGGGAATTTCTGCCATTTTGCCGCGAAATAATTAAAATTTCTGCAGTTTTATGCCAAAATAAGGGGAATTTCTGACTTTTTGATCCAAAATTAGGGGAATTAATGCAATTTTGCTCCAAAATACGGGTCATTTCTGCCTTTTTGCCTGAAATTAAGTGGAATTTCTGCCTTTTTGTCCGGAAATAAGTGAAATTTCTGCAATTTTAGCCAAAAATTAGGGATTCCATTTTTGCCCGAAAATAAGGGAAATTTCTGCCATTTTGCACTGAAATATTTGAAATTTCTGCAATTTTACCCCAAAATAAAGGGAATTTCTTCCTTTTTGCCCCAAAATATAAGGAATTTCTGCCTTTTTGCCCCAAAATAAGGAAAATTTCTGCAATTTTGCCCCAAAATAAGGGGAATTTCTCCCTTTTTACCCCAAAATAAAGGGAATTTCAGACTTTTTACCTGAAAATAAGTTAATTTTCTGCAATTTTGCCCAAAATAAGAAAAATTTCTGCAATTTTGCCCCAAAATAAGGTAAATTCCTGCAATTTTGCCCCACAATAAGTGGAATTTCTGAGTTTTGCCCCTAAATAAGGAGAAATTTTGCCTTTTTGCCCCACAATTAGGGGAATTTCTGCAATTTTGCTCAAAAATACGGGGAATTTCTGCCTTTTTACCCGGAAATAAGGGGAATGCATACCTTTTTGCCATAAAAAAGGGAAATTTCTTCATTTTTGTCCAAAATAAGGGGAATTTCTGCCTTTATGCCTCTAAATAAGTGGATTTTCTGTCTTTTTCCCCCATAATAAGGGGAATTTCTGACTTATTACCCTGAAATAAGTTAAATTTCTGCAATTTTTCCCCAAAATAAGGGAAATTTCTGCCTTTTTCCCCCAAATAAAGGGAATTTCGGCCTTTTTACCTCAAAATAATGGGAATTTCTGCATTTTGCCACAAAATATTAGGAATTTCTGCCTTTTGCCCCAAAATAAGGAAAGTTTTTGCCTTTTTTCCCTGAAATAAGTGAAATTTTTTCAATTTTGCCCCAAAATAAGTGAAATTTCGAGTTTTGCCCCAAAATAAGGAGAATTTCTGTGTTTTTGCCTGAACATATAGGGATTTTCTGCCTTTTTGCTCCACAATTAGGGGATTTTCTGCAATTGTGTTCCAAAATACAAGGAATTTCTGCTTTTTTGCCCGAAAATAAGAAGAATGTATACCTTTTGCCACAAAAGAGAGAAATTTCTTCATTTTTGCCCCAAAATAAGAGGAATTTCTTCCTTCTTACGTCAAATTAAGTGAAATTTCTGCCTTTTTACCCAAAAATAAACGGAATTTCTGTCTTTTTGCCCCAAAATAAAAGAAATTTTTGAATTTTGCCCTGAAATATGTGAAATTTCTGCAAATTTGCCCCAAAATAAGGGAAATTTCTGCCTTTTTGCCACAAAATAAAGGGAATTTCTGTCTTTTTGCCCCAAAATAAGGGGAATTTCAGCATTTTACATCATAATAAGGGGAATCTCTGCATTTTTGCCCCAAAATATGGGGAATTTCTGCATTTTTGCCCCAAAATAAAGAAAATTTCTACAATTTTGTACCAAAATAAAAGAAATTTCTGCCTTTTTGCCCCAAAATAAGAGAAATTTCTGAGTTTTTTTCTCTGAAATAAGTGAAATTTCTGCAATTTTGCCCCAAAATAAGGGAAATTTCTGCAATTTTTTTCCATAATAAGGGAAATTTCTGCAATTTTGCCATAAAATAAGGGGAATTTCTGTTTTTGGCCCCCAAATAAGGGAAATTTCTGCAATTTTGCCCTAAAATAAGGGAAATTTCTGACATTTGCCTTAAAATAAGGGGAATTTCTGCCTTTTTGCCACAAAATAAAGAAAATTACTGCATATTATACCCCAAAATTAAGTGAATTTCTGCAATTTTGTTCCAAAATACGAGGATTTTCTGCCTTTTTCACCGAAAATAAGAGGAATTTCTGCCATTTTGCCGCGAAATAATTAAAATTTCTGCAGTTTTACGCCAAAATAAGGGGAATTTCTGACTTTTTGATCCAAAATTAGGAGAATTAATGCAATTTTGCTCCAAAATACGGGTCATTTCTGCCTTTTTGCCTGAAATTAAGTGGAATTTCTGCCTTTTTGTCCGGAAATAAGTGAAATTTCTGCAATTTTAGCCAAAAATTAGGGATTCCATTTTTTGCCCCAAAATAAGGGAAATTTCTGCCATTTTGCACTGAAATATTTGAAATTTCTGCAATTTTACCCCAAAATAAAGGGAATTTCTGCCTTTTTGCCCCAAAATATAAGGAATTTCTGCCTTTTTGCCCCAAAATAAGGAAAATTTCTGCAATTTTGCCCCAAAATAAGGGGAATTTCTCCCTTTTTACCCCAAAATAAAGGGAATTTCAGCCTTTTTACCTGAAAATAAGTGAATTTTCTGCAATTTTGCCCAAAATAAGGGAAATTTCTGCCATTTTGCCCCAAAATAAGGTAAATTCCTGCAATTTTGCCCCACAATAAATGGAATTTCTGAGTTTTGCCCCAAAATAAGGAGAATTTTTGCCTTTTTGCCCCACAATTAGGGGAATTTCTGCAATTTTGCTCCAAAATACGGGGAATTTCTGCCTTTTTACCCGGAAATAAGGGGAATGCATACCTTTTTGCCATAAAAAAGGGAAATTTCTTCATTTTTTTCCAAGATAAGGGGAATTTCTGCCTTTATGCCTCTAAATAAGTGGAATTTCTGTCTTTTTCCCCCATAATAAGGGGAATTTCTGACTTATTACCCTGAAATAAGTGAAATTTCTGCAATTTTTCCCCAAAATAAGGGAAATTTCTGCCTTTTTCCCCCAAATAAAGGGAATTTCAGCCTTTTTAACTCAAAATAAAGGGAATTTCTGCATTTTGCCACAAAATATTAGGAATTTCTGCCTTTTTGCCCCAAAATAATGAAAGTTTTTGCCTTTTTTCCCTGAAATAAGTGAAATTTCTTCAATTTTGCCCCAAAATAAGTGAAATTTCTGAGTTTTGCCCCAAAATAAGGAGAATTTCTGTGTTTTTGCCTGAACATATAGGGATTTTCTGCCTTTTTGCTCCACAATTAGGGGATTTTCTGCAATTGTGCTCCAAAATACGAGGAATTTCTGCTTTTTTGCCCGAAAATAAGAAGAATGTATACCTTTTGCCACAAAAAAGAGAAATTTCTTCATTTTTGCCCCAAAATAAGAGGAATTTCTTCCTTCTTACGTCAAATTAAGTGAAATTTCTGCCTTTTTACCCAAAAATAAACGGAATTTCTGTCTTTTTGCCCCAAAATAAAAGAAATTTTTGAATTTTGCCCTGAAATATGTGAAATTTCTGCAATTATGCCCCAAAATAAGGGAAATTTCTGCCTTTTGGCCACAAAATAAAGGGAATTTCTGTCTTTTTGCCCCAAAATAAGGGGAATTTCAGCATTTTACCTCATAATAAGGGGAATCTCTGCATTTTTGCCCCAAAATATGGGAAATTTCTTCATTTTTGCCCCAAAATAAGAAAAATTTCTGCAATTTTGTACCAAAATAAAAGAAATTTCTGCATTTTTGTTCCAAAATAAGAGAAATTTCTGCTTTTTTTCCCTGACATAAGTGAAATTTCTGCAATTTTGCCCCAAAATAAGGGAAATTTCTGCAATTTTGCCCCAAAGTAGAGGAAATTTCTGCAATTTTGCCCCAAATAAGGGGAATTTCTGACTTTTTGCACCTAAAAAAAGGAGATTTTCTGTCCTTTTGAACCAAAATAAGGAGAATTTCAGCCATTTGCCCGAAAATTATGAGAATTTCTGCAATTTTTCTTCGAAATACAGAAAATTTCTTCCTTTTAGCCCCAAAATAAAGGGAATTTCTGCATTTTCCCCCAATATTAGGGGAATTTCTGTATTTTACCTCTAAATAAAAGAAATGTCTGCATTTTACCTCAAAATAAGAAGAATTTCTGACTTTTACCCCAAAATATGGGGAATTTCTGCCTTTTTGTTCCAAAATAAAGAAAATTTCTTCAATTTTGTACCATAATAAAAGAAATTTCTACTTTTTGCCCCAAAAAAGGGGAATTTCTGACTTTTTACCCTGAAATAAATTAAATTTCTGCAATTTTGCCTGAAAATAAGGGAAATTTGTGCCTTTTGCCCCAAAATAAGAAGAATTTCTCCCTTTTGCCCCAAAATATGGGGAATTTCAGCATTTTACCTCAAAATAAGGGGAATTTCTGACTTTTTGCCCTGAAGTATGTGAAATTTCTGCAATTTTACCCCAAAATAAGGTGAATTTCTGCCTTTTCGCCCCAAAATAATGGGAATTTCTTTTTTTTGCCCCAAAATAAGAAAAATTTTTGCTTTTTTTTTCCTGAAATAAGTTAAATTTCTGCAATTTTGCCCTAAAATAAGGGAAATTTCTGAAATTTTTCCCCATAATAAAGCAAATTTCTGCAATTTTGCACCAAAATAAGGGGAATTTCTGTTTTTTGCCCCCAAATAAAGGAAATTTCTGCAATTTTGCCCTAAAATAAGGGAAATTTCTGACATTTGCCTTAAAATAAGGGGAATTTCTGCCTTTTTGCCACAAAATAAAGAAAATTACTGCATATTGTACCCCAAATTTAGGTGAATTTCTGCAATTTTGCTCCAAAATACGAGGATTTTCTGCCTTTTTCACCGAAAATAAGGGGAATTTCTGCCATTTTGCCGCGAAATAATTGAAATTTCTGCAGTTTTACGCCAAAATAAGGGGAATTTCTGACTTTTTGATCCAAAATTAGGGGAATTAATGCAATTTTGCTCCAAAATACGGGTCATTTCTGCCTTTTTGCCTGAAATTAAGTGGAATTTCTGCCTTTTTGTGCGGAAATAAGTGAAATTTCTGCAATTTTAGCCAAAAATTAGGGATTCCATTTTTGCCCCAAAATAAAGGAAATTTCTGCCATTTTGCACTGAAATATTTGAAATTTCTGCAATTTTACCCCAAAATAAAGGGAATTTCTGCCTTTTTGCCCCAAAATATAAGGAATTTCTGCCTTTTTGCCCCAAAATAAGGAAAATTTCTGCAATTTTGCCCCAAAATAAGGGGAATTTCTCCCTTTTTACCCCAAAATAAAGGGAATTTCAGCCTTTTTACCTGAAAATAAGTGAATTTTCTGCAATTTTGCCCAAAATAAGGGAAATTTCTGCAATTTTGCCCCAAAATAAGGTAAATTCCTGCAATTTTGCCCCACAATAAATGGAATTTCTGAGTTTTGCCCCAAAATAAGGAGAATTTTTGCCTTTTTGCCCCACAATTAGGGGAATTTCTGCAATTTTGCTCCAAAATACGGGGAATTTCTGCCTTTTTACCCGGAAATAAGGAGAATGCATACCTTTTTGCCATAAAAAAGGGAAATTTCTTCATTTTTTTCCAAGATAAGGGGAATTTCTGCCTTTATGCCTCTAAATAAGTGGAATTTCTGTCTTTTTCCCCCATAATAAGGGGAATTTCTGACTTATTACCCTGAAATAAGTGAAATTTCTGCAATTTTTCCCCAAAATAAGGGAAATTTCTGCCTTTTTCCCCCAAATAAAGGGAATTTCAGCCTTTTTACCTCAAAATAAGGGGAATTTCTGCATTTTGCCACAAAATATTAGGAATTTCTGCCTTTTTGCCCCAAAATAAGGAAAGTTTTTGCCTTTTTTCCCTGAAATAAGTGAAATTTTTTTAATTTTGCCCCAAAATAAGTGAAATTTCTGAGTTTTGCCCCAAAATAAGGAGAATTTCTGTGTTTTTGCCTGAACATATAGGGATTTTCTGCCTTTTTGCTCCACAATTAGGGGATTTTCTGCAATTGTGTTCCAAAATACGAGGAATTTCTGCTTTTTTGCCCGAAAATAAGAAGAATGTATACCTTTTGCCACAAAAGAGAGAAATTTCTTCATTTTTGCCCCAAAATAAGAGGAATTTCTTCCTTCTTACGTCAAATTAAGTGAAATTTCTGCCTTTTTACCCAAAAATAAACGGAATTTCTGTCTTTTTGCCCCAAAATAAAAGAAATTTTTGAATTTTGCCCTGAAATATGTGAAATTTCTGCAATTTTGCCCCAAAATAAGGGAAATTTTTGCCTTTTTGCCACAAAATAAAGGGAATTTCTGTCTTTTTGCCCCAAAATAAGGGGAATTTCAGCATTTTACATCATAATAAGGGGAATCTCTGCATTTTTGCCCCAAAATATGGGGAATTTCTGCATTTTTGCCCCAAAATAAAGAAAATTTCTACAATTTTGTACCAAAATAAAAGAAATTTCTGCCTTTTTGCCCCAAAATAAGAGAAATTTCTGAGTTTTTTTCTCTGAAATAAGTGAAATTTCTGCAATTTTGCCCCAAAATAAGGGAAATATCTGAAATTTTTTTCCATAATAAGGGAAATTTCTGCAATTTTGCAACAAAATAAGGGGAATTTCTGTTTTTTGCCCCCAAATAAGGGAAATTTCTGCAATTTTGCCCTAAAATAAGGGAAATTTCTGACATTTGCCTTAAAATAAGGGGAATTTCTGCCTTTTTGCCACAAAATAAAGAAAATTACTGCATATTATACCCCAAAATTAGGTGAATTTCTGCAATTTTGCTCCAAAATACGAGGATTTTCTGCCTTTTTCACCGAAAATAAGGGGAATTTCTGCCATTTTGCCGCGAAATAATTGAAATTTCTGCAGTTTTACGCCAAAATAAGGGGAATTTCTGACTTTTTGATCCAAAATTAGGGGAATTAATGCAATTTTGCTCCAAAATATGGGTCATTTCTGCCTTTTTGCCAGAAATTAAGTGGAATTTCTGCCTTTTTGTCCGGAAATAAGTGAAATTTCTGCAATTTTAGCCAAAAATTAGGGATTCCATTTTTGCCCCAAAATAAGGGAAATTTCTGCCATTTTGCACTGAAATATTTGAAATTTCTGCAATTTTACCCCAAAATAAAGGGAATTTCTGCCTTTTTGCCCCAAAATATAAGGAATTTCTGCTTTTTTGCCCCAAAATAAGGAAAATTTCTGCAATTTTGCCCCAAAATAAGGGGAATTTCTCCCTTTTTACCCCAAAATAAAGGGAATTTCAGCCTTTTTACCTGAAAATAAGTGAATTCTCTGCAATTTTGCCCAAAATAAGGGAAATTTCTGCAATTTTGCCCCAAAATAAGGTAAATTCCTGCAATTTTGCCCCACAATAAATGGAATTTCTGAGTTTTGCCCCAAAATAAGGAGAATTTTTGCCTTTTTGCCCCACAATTAGGGGAATTTCTGCAATTTTGCTCCAAAATACGGGGAATTTCTGCCTTTTTACCCGGAAATAAGGAGAATGCATACCTTTTTGCCATAAAAAAGGGAAATTTCTTCATTTTTTTCCAAGATAAGGGGAATTTCTGCCTTTATGCCTCTAAATAAGTGGAATTTCTGTCTTTTTCCCCCATAATAAGGGGAATTTCTGACTTATTACCCTGAAATAAGTGAAATTTCTGCAATTTTTCCCCAAAATAAGGGAAATTTCTGCCTTTTTCCCCCAAATAAAGGGAATTTCAGCCTTTTTACCTCAAAATAAGGGGAATTTCTGCATTTTGCCACAAAATATTAGGAATTTCTGCCTTTTTACCCCAAAATAATGAAAGTTTTTGCCTTTTTTCCCTGAAATAAGTGAAATTTTTTCAATTTTGCCCCAAAATAAGTGAAATTTCTGAGTTTTGCCCCAAAATAAGGAGAATTTCTGTGTTTTTGCCTGAACATATAGGGATTTTCTGCCTTTTTGCTCCACAATTAGGGGATTTTCTGCAATTGTTTTCCAAAATACGAGGAATTTCTGCTTTTTTGCCCGAAAATAAGAAGAATGTATACCTTTTGCCACAAAAGAGAGAAATTTCTTCATTTTTGCCCCAAAATAAGAGGAATTTCTTCCTTCTTACGTCAAATTAAGTGAAATTTCTGCCTTTTTACCCAAGAATAAACGGAATTTCTGTCTTTTTGCCCCAAAATAAAAGAAATTTTTGAATTTTGCCCTGAAATATGTGAAATTTCTGCAATTTTGCCCCAAAATAATGGAAATTTCTGCCTTTTTGCCACAAAATAAAGGGAATTTCTGTCTTTTTGCCCCAAAATAAGGGGAATTTCAGCATTTTACATCATAATAAGGGGAATCTCTGCATTTTTGCCCCAAAATATGGGGAATTTCTGCATTTTTGCCCCAAAATAAAGAAAATTTCTACAATTTTGTACCAAAATAAAAGAAATTTCTGCCTTTTTGCCCCAAAATAAGAGAAATTTCTGAGTTTTTTTCTCTGAAATAAGTGAAATTTCTGCAATTTTGCCCCAAAATAAGGGAAATTTCTGCAATTTTTTTCCATAATAAGGGAAATTTCTGCAATTTTGCAATAAAATAAGAGGAATTTCTGTTTTTTGCCCCCAAATAAGGGAAATTTCTGCAATTTTGCCCTAAAATAAGGGAAATTTCTGACATTTGCCTTAAAATAAGGGGAATTTCTGCCTTTTTGCCACAAAATAAAGAAAATTACTGCATATTATACCCCAAAATTAGGTGAATTTCTGCAATTTTGCTCCAAAATACGAGGATTTTCTGCCTTTTTCACCGAAAATAAGGGGAATTTCTGCCATTTTGCCGCGAAATAATTAAAATTTCTGCAGTTTTACGCCAAAATAAGGGGAATTTCTGACTTTTTGATCCAAAATTAGGGGAATTAATGCAATTTTGCTCCAAAATACGGGTCATTTCTGCCTTTTTGCCAGAAATTAAGTGGAATTTCTGCCTTTTTGTCCGGAAATAAGTGAAATTTCTGCAATTTTAGCCAAAAATTAGGGATTCCATTTTTGCCCCAAAATAAGGGAAATTTCTGCCATTTTGCACTGAAATATTTGAAATTTCTGCAATTTTACCCCAAAATAAAGGGAATTTCTGCCTTTTTGCCCCAAAATATAAGGAATTTCTGCCTTTTTGCCCCAAAATAAGGAAAATTTCTGCAATTTTGCCCCAAAATAAGGGGAATTTCTCCCTTTTTACCCCAAAATAAAGGGAATTTCAGCCTTTTTACCTGAAAATAAGTGAATTTTCTGCAATTTTGCCCAAAATAAGGGAAATTTCTGCAATTTTGCCCCAAAATAAGGTAAATTCCTGCAATTTTGCCCCACAATAAATGGAATTTCTGAGTTTTGCCCCAAAATAAGGAGAATTTTTGCCTTTTTGCCCCACAATTAGGGGAATTTCTGCAATTTTGCTCCAAAATACGGGGAATTTCTGCCTTTTTACCCGGAAATAAGGAGAATGCATACCTTTTTGCCATAAAAAAGGGAAATTTCTTCATTTTTTTCCAAGATAAGGGGAATTTCTGCCTTTATGCCTCTAAATAAGTGGAATTTCTGTCTTTTTCCCCCATAATAAGGGGAATTTCTGACTTATTACCCTGAAATAAGTGAAATTTCTGCAATTTTTCCCCAAAATAAGGGAAATTTCTGCCTTTTTCCCCCAAATAAAGGGAATTTCAGCCTTTTTACCTCAAAATAAGGGGAATTTCTGCATTTTGCCACAAAATATTAGGAATTTCTGCCTTTTTGCCCCAAAATAAGGAAAGTTTTTGCCTTTTTTCCCTGAAATAAGTGAAATTTTTTCAATTTTGCCCCAAAATAAGTGAAATTTCTGAGTTTTGCCCCAAAATAAGGAGAATTTCTGTGTTTTTGCCTGAACATATAGGGATTTTCTGCCTTTTTGCTCCACAATTAGGGGATTTTCTGCAATTGTGTTCCAAAATACGAGGAATTTCTGCTTTTTTGCCCGAAAATAAGAAGAATGTATACCTTTTGCCACAAAAGAGAGAAATTTCTTCATTTTTGCCCCAAAATAAGAGGAATTTCTTCCTTCTTACGTCAAATTAAGTGAAATTTCTGCCTTTTTACCCAAAAATAAACGGAATTTCTGTCTTTTTGCCCCAAAATAAAAGAAATTTTTGAATTTTGCCCTGAAATATGTGAAATTTCTGCAATTTTGCCCCAAAATAAGGGAAATTTTTGCCTTTTTGCCACAAAATAAAGGGAATCTCTGCATTTTTGCCCCAAAATAAGGGGAATTTCAGCATTTTACATCATAATAAGGGGAATCTCTGCATTTTTGCCCCAAAATATGGGGAATTTCTGCATTTTTGCCCCAAAATAAAGAAAATTTCTACAATTTTGTACCAAAATAAAAGAAATTTCTGCCTTTTTGCCCCAAAATAAGAGAAATTTCTGAGTTTTTTTCTCTGAAATAAGTGAAATTTCTGCAATTTTGCCCCAAAATAAGGGAAATATCTGAAATTTTTTTCCATAATAAGGGAAATTTCTGCAATTTTGCAACAAAATAAGGGGAATTTCTGTTTTTTGCCCCCAAATAAGGGAAATTTCTGCAATTTTGCCCTAAAATAAGGGAAATTTCTGACATTTGCCTTAAAATAAGGGGAATTTCTGCCTTTTTGCCACAAAATAAAGAAAATTACTGCATATTATACCCCAAAATTAGGTGAATTTCTGCAATTTTGCTCCAAAATACGAGGATTTTCTGCCTTTTTCACCGAAAATAAGGGGAATTTCTGCCATTTTGCCGCGAAATAATTGAAATTTCTGCAGTTTTACGCCAAAATAAGGGGAATTTCTGACTTTTTGATCCAAAATTAGGGGAATTAATGCAATTTTGCTCCAAAATATGGGTCATTTCTGCCTTTTTGCCAGAAATTAAGTGGAATTTCTGCCTTTTTGTCCGGAAATAAGTGAAATTTCTGCAATTTTAGCCAAAAATTAGGGATTCCATTTTTGCCCCAAAATAAGGGAAATTTCTGCCATTTTGCACTGAAATATTTGAAATTTCTGCAATTTTACCCCAAAATAAAGGGAATTTCTGCCTTTTTGCCCCAAAATATAAGGAATTTCTGCTTTTTTGCCCCAAAATAAGGAAAATTTCTGCAATTTTGCCCCAAAATAAGGGGAATTTCTCCCTTTTTACCCCAAAATAAAGGGAATTTCAGCCTTTTTACCTGAAAATAAGTGAATTCTCTGCAATTTTGCCCAAAATAAGGGAAATTTCTGCAATTTTGCCCCAAAATAAGGTAAATTCCTGCAATTTTGCCCCACAATAAATGGAATTTCTGAGTTTTGCCCCAAAATAAGGAGAATTTTTGCCTTTTTGCCCCACAATTAGGGGAATTTCTGCAATTTTGCTCCAAAATACGGGGAATTTCTGCCTTTTTACCCGGAAATAAGGAGAATGCATACCTTTTTGCCATAAAAAAGGGAAATTTCTTCATTTTTTTCCAAGATAAGGGGAATTTCTGCCTTTATGCCTCTAAATAAGTGGAATTTCTGTCTTTTTCCCCCATAATAAGGGGAATTTCTGACTTATTACCCTGAAATAAGTGAAATTTCTGCAATTTTTCCCCAAAATAAGGGAAATTTCTGCCTTTTTCCCCCAAATAAAGGGAATTTCAGCCTTTTTACCTCAAAATAAGGGGAATTTCTGCATTTTGCCACAAAATATTAGGAATTTCTGCCTTTTTACCCCAAAATAATGAAAGTTTTTGCCTTTTTTCCCTGAAATAAGTGAAATTTTTTCAATTTTGCCCCAAAATAAGTGAAATTTCTGAGTTTTGCCCCAAAATAAGGAGAATTTCTGTGTTTTTGCCTGAACATATAGGGATTTTCTGCCTTTTTGCTCCACAATTAGGGGATTTTCTGCAATTGTTTTCCAAAATACGAGGAATTTCTGCTTTTTTGCCCGAAAATAAGAAGAATGTATACCTTTTGCCACAAAAGAGAGAAATTTCTTCATTTTTGCCCCAAAATAAGAGGAATTTCTTCCTTCTTACGTCAAATTAAGTGAAATTTCTGCCTTTTTACCCAAGAATAAACGGAATTTCTGTCTTTTTGCCCCAAAATAAAAGAAATTTTTGAATTTTGCCCTGAAATATGTGAAATTTCTGCAATTTTGCCCCAAAATAAGGGAAATTTCTGCCTTTTTGCCACAAAATAAAGGGAATTTCTGTCTTTTTGCCCCAAAATAAGGGGAATTTCAGCATTTTACATCATAATAAGGGGAATCTCTGCATTTTTGCCCCAAAATATGGGGAATTTCTGCATTTTTGCCCCAAAATAAAGAAAATTTCTACAATTTTGTACCAAAATAAAAGAAATTTCTGCCTTTTTGCCCCAAAATAAGAGAAATTTCTGAGTTTTTTTCTCTGAAATAAGTGAAATTTCTGCAATTTTGCCCCAAAATAAGGGAAATTTCTGCAATTTTTTTCCATAATAAGGGAAATTTCTGCAATTTTGCAATAAAATAAGAGGAATTTCTGTTTTTTGCCCCCAAATAAGGGAAATTTCTGCAATTTTGCCCTAAAATAAGGGAAATTTCTGACATTTGCCTTAAAATAAGGGGAATTTCTGCCTTTTTGCCACAAAATAAAGAAAATTACTGCATATTATACCCCAAAATTAGGTGAATTTCTGCAATTTTGCTCCAAAATACGAGGATTTTCTGCCTTTTTCACCGAAAATAAGGGGAATTTCTGCCATTTTGCCGCGAAATAATTGAAATTTCTGCAGTTTTACGCCAAAATAAGGGGAATTTCTGACTTTTTGATCCAAAATTAGGGGAATTAATGCAATTTTGCTCCAAAATACGGGTCATTTTTGCCATTTTGCACTGAAATATTTGAAATTTCTGCAATTTTACCCCAAAATAAAGGGAATTTCTGCCTTTTTGCCCCAAAATATAAGGAATTTCTGCCTTTTTGCCCCAAAATAAGGAAAATTTCTGCAATTTTGCCCCAAAATAAGGGGAATTTCTCCCTTTTTACCCCAAAATAAAGGGAATTTCAGCCTTTTTACCTGAAAATAAGTGAATTTTCTGCAATTTTGCCCAAAATAAGGGAAATTTCTGCAATTTTGCCCCAAAATAAGGTAAATTCCTGCAATTTTGCCCCACAATAAATGGAATTTCTGAGTTTTGCCCCAAAATAAGGAGAATTTTTGCCTTTTTGCCCCACAATTAGGGGAATTTCTGCAATTTTGCTCCAAAATACGGGGAATTTCTGCCTTTTTACCCGGAAATAAGGAGAATGCATACCTTTTTGCCATAAAAAAGGGAAATTTCTTCATTTTTTTCCAAGATAAGGGGAATTTCTGCCTTTATGCCTCTAAATAAGTGGAATTTCTGTCTTTTTCCCCCATAATAAGGGGAATTTCTGACTTATTACCCTGAAATAAGTGAAATTTCTGCAATTTTTCCCCAAAATAAGGGAAATTTCTGCCTTTTCCCCCAAATAAAGGAAATTTCAGCCTTTTTACCTCAAAATAAGGGGAATTTCTGCATTTTGCCACAAAATATTAGGAATTTCTCCCTTTTTGCCCCAAAATAAGGAAAGTTTTTGCCTTTTTTCCCTGAAATAAGTGAAATTTTTTCAATTTTGCCCCAAAATAAGTGAAATTTCTGAGTTTTGCCCCAAAATAAGGAGAATTTCTGTGTTTTTGCCTGAACATATAGGGATTTTCTGCCTTTTTGCTCCACAATTAGGGGATTTTCTGCAATTGTGTTCCAAAATACGAGGAATTTCTGCTTTTTTGCCCGAAAATAAGAAGAATGTATACCTTTTGCCACAAAAGAGAGAAATTTCTTCATTTTTGCCCCAAAATAAGAGGAATTTCTTCCTTCTTACGTCAAATTAAGTGAAATTTCTGCCTTTTTACCCAAAAATAAACGGAATTTCTGTCTTTTTGCCCCAAAATAAAAGAAATTTTTGAATTTTGCCCTGAAATATGTGAAATTTCTGCAATTTTGCCCCAAAATAAGGGAAATTTCTGCCTTTTTGCCACAAAATAAAGGGAATTTCTGTCTTTTTGCCCCAAAATAAGGGGAATTTCAGCATTTTACATCATAATAAGGGGAATCTCTGCATTTTTGCCCCAAAATATGGGGAATTTCTGCATTTTTGCCCCAAAATAAAGAAAATTTCTACAATTTTGTACCAAAATAAAAGAAATTTCTGCCTTTTTGCCCCAAAATAAGAGAAATTTCTGAGTTTTTTTCTCTGAAATAAGTGAAATTTCTGCAATTTTGCCCCAAAATAAGGGAAATTTCTGCAATTTTTTTCCATAATAAGGGAAATTTCTGCAATTTTGAAATAAAATAAGAGGAATTTCTGTTTTTTGCCCCCAAATAAGGGAAATTTCTGCAATTTTGCCCTAAAATAAGGGAAATTTCTGACATTTGCCTTAAAATAAGGGGAATTTCTGCCTTTTTGCCACAAAATAAAGAAAATTACTGCATATTATACCCCAAAATTAGGTGAATTTCTGCAATTTTGCTCCAAAATACGAGGATTTTCTGCCTTTTTCACCGAAAATAAGGGGAATTTCTGCCATTTTGCCGCGAAATAATTAAAATTTCTGCAGTTTTACGCCAAAATAAGGGGAATTTCTGACTTTTTGATCCAAAATTAGGGGAATTAATGCAATTTTGCTCCAAAATATGGGTCATTTCTGCCTTTTTGCCAGAAATTAAGTGGAATTTCTGCCTTTTTGTCCGGAAATAAGTGAAATTTCTGCAATTTTAGCCAAAAATTAGGGATTCCATTTTTGCCCCAAAATAAGGGAAATTTCTGCCATTTTGCACTGAAATATTTGAAATTTCTGCAATTTTACCCCAAAATAAAGGGAATTTCTGCCTTTTTGCCCCAAAATATAAGGAATTTCTGCCTTTTTGCCCCAAAATAAGGAAAATTTCTGCAATTTTGCCCCAAAATAAGGGGAATTTCTCCCTTTTTACCCCAAAATAAAGGGAATTTCAGCCTTTTTACCTGAAAATAAGTCAATTTTCTGCAATTTTGCCCAAAATAAGGGAAATTTCTGCAATTTTGCCCCAAAATAAGGTAAATTCCTGCAATTTTGCCCCACAATAAATGGAATTTCTGAGTTTTGCCCCAAAATAAGGAGAATTTTTGCCTTTTTGCCCCACAATTAGGGGAATTTCTGCAATTTTGCTCCAAAATACGGGGAATTTCTGCCTTTTTACCCGGAAATAAGGAGAATGCATACCTTTTTGCCATAAAAAAGGGAAATTTCTTCATTTTTTTCCAAGATAAGGGGAATTTCTGCCTTTATGCCTCTAAATAAGTGGAATTTCTGTCTTTTTCCCCCATAATAAGGGGAATTTCTGACTTATTACCCTGAAATAAGTGAAATTTCTGCAATTTTTCCCCAAAATAAGGGAAATTTCTGCCTTTTTCCCCCAAATAAAGGGAATTTCAGCCTTTTTACCTCAAAATAAGGGGAATTTCTGCATTTTGCCACAAAATATTAGGAATTTCTGCCTTTTTGCCCCAAAATAAGGAAAGTTTTTGCCTTTTTTCCCTGAAATAAGTGAAATTTTTTCAATTTTGCCCCAAAATAAGTGAAATTTCTGAGTTTTGCCCCAAAATAAGGAGAATTTCTGTGTTTTTGCCTGAACATATAGGGATTTTCTGCCTTTTTGCTCCACAATTAGGGGATTTTCTGCAATTGTGTTCCAAAATACGAGGAATTTCTGCTTTTTTGCCCGAAAATAAGAAGAATGTATACCTTTTGCCACAAAAGAGAGAAATTTCTTCATTTTTGCCCCAAAATAAGAGGAATTTCTTCCTTCTTACGTCAAATTAAGTGAAATTTCTGACTTTTTACCCAAAAATAAACGGAATTTCTGTCTTTTTGCCCCAAAATAAAAGAAATTTTTGAATTTTGCCCTGAAATATGTGAAATTTCTGCAATTTTGCCCCAAAATAAGGGAAATTTCTGCCTTTTTGCCACAAAATAAAGGGAATTTCTGTCTTTTTGCCCCAAAATAAGGGGAATTTCAGCATTTTACATCATAATAAGGGGAATCTCTGCATTTTTGCCCCAAAATATGGGGAATTTCTGCATTTTTGCCCCAAAATAAAGAAAATTTCTACAATTTTGTACCAAAATAAAAGAAATTTCTGCCTTTTTGCCCCAAAATAAGAGAAATTTCTGAGTTTTTTTCTCTGAAATAAGTGAAATTTCTGCAATTTTGCCCCAAAATAAGGGAAATTTCTGCAATTTTTTTTCCATAATAAGGGAAATTTCTGCAATTTTGCAATAAAATAAGAGGAATTTCTGTTTTTTTGCCCCCAAATAAGGGAAATTTCTGCAATTTTGCCCTAAAATAAGGAAAATTTCAGACATTTGCCTTAAAATAAGGGGAATTTCTGCCTTTTTGCCACAAAATAAAGAAAATTACTGCATATTATACCCCAAAATTAGGTGAATTTCTGCAATTTTGCTCCAAAATACGAGGATTTTCTGCCTTTTTCACCGAAAATAAGGGGAATTTCTGCCATTTTGCCGCGAAATAATTAAAATTTCTGCAGTTTTACGCCAAAATAAGGGGAATTTCTGACTTTTTGATCCAAAATTAGGGGAATTAATGCAATTTTGCTCCAAAATACGGGTCATTTCTGCCTTTTTGCCTGAAATTAAGTGGAATTTCTGCCTTTTTGTCCGGAAATAAGTGAAATTTCTGCAATTTTAGCCAAAAATTAGGGATTCCATTTTTGCCCCAAAATAAGGGAAATTTCTGCCATTTTGCACTGAAATATTTGAAATTTCTGCAATTTTACTCCAAAATAAAGGGAATTTCTGCCTTTTTGCCCCAAAATATAAGGAATTTCTGCCTTTTTGCCCCAAAATAAGGAAAATTTCTGCAATTTTGCCCCAAAATAAGGGGAATTTCTCCCTTTTTACCCCAAAATAAAGGGAATTTCAGCTTTTTTAAATGAAAATAAGTGAATTTTCTGCAATTTTGCCCAAAATAAGGGAAATTTCTTCAATTTTGCCCCAAAATAAGGTAAATTCCTGCAATTTTGCCCCACAATAAATGGAATTTCTGAGTTTTGCCCCAAAATAAGGAGAATTTTTGCCTTTTTGCCCCACAATTAGGGGAATTTCTGCAATTTTGCTCCAAAATACGGGGAATTTCTGCCTTTTTACCCGGAAATAAGGAGAATGCATACCTTTTTGCCATTAAAAAGGGAAATTTCTTCATTTTTTTCCAAGATAAGGGGAATTTCTGCCTTTATGCCTCTAAATAAGTGGAATTTCTGTCTTTTTCCCCCATAATAAGGGGAATTTCTGACTTATTACCCTCAAATAAGTGAAATTTCTGCAATTTTTCCCCAAAATAAGGGAAATTTCTGCCTTTTTCCCCCAAATAAAGGGAATTTCAGCCTTTTTACCTCAAAATAAGGGGAATTTCTGCATTTTGCCACAAAATATTAGGAATTTCTGCCTTTTTGCCCCAAAATAAGGAAAGTTTTTGCCTTTTTTCCCTGAAATAAGTGAAATTTTTTCAATTTTGCCCCAAAATAAGTGAAATTTCTGAGTTTTGTCCCAAAATAAGGAGAATTTCTGTGTTTTTGCCTGAACATATAGGGATTTTCTGCCTTTTTGCTCCACAATTAGGGGATTTTCTGCAATTGTGTTCCAAAATACGAGGAATTTCTGCTTTTTTGCCCGAAAATAAGAAGAATGTATACCTTTTGCCACAAAAGAGAGAAATTTCTTCATTTTTGCCCCAAAATAAGAGGAATTTCTTCCTTCTTACGTCAAATTAAGTGAAATTTCTGCCTTTTTACCCAAAAATAAACGGAATTTCTGTCTTTTTGCCCCAAAATAAAAGAAATTTTTGAATTTTGCCCTGAAATATGTGAAATTTCTGCAATTTTGCCCCAAAATAAGGGAAATTTCTGCCTTTTTGCCACAAAATAAAGGGAATTTCTGTCTTTTTGCCCCAAAATAAGGGGAATTTCAGCATTTTACATCATAATAAGGGGAATCTCTGCATTTTTGCCCCAAAATATGGGGAATTTCTGCATTTTTGCCCCAAAATAAAGAAAATTTCTACAATTTTGTACCAAAATAAAAGAAATTTCTGCCTTTTTGCCCCAAAATAAGAGAAATTTCTGAGTTTTTTTCTCTGAAATAAGTGAAATTTCTGCAATTTTGCCCCAAAATAAGGGAAATTTCTGCAATTTTTTTCCATAATAAGGGAAATTTCTGCAATTTTGCAATAAAATAAGGGGAATTTCTGTTTTTTGCCCCCAAATAAGGGAAATTTCTGCAATTTTGCCCTAAAATAAGGGAAATTTCTGACATTTGCCTTAAAATAAGGGGATTTTCTGCCTTTTTGCCACAAAATAAAGAAAATTACTGCATATTATACCCCAAAATTAGGTGAATTTCTGCAATTTTGCTCCAAAATACGAGGATTTTCTGCCTTTTTTACCGAAAATAAGGGGAATTTCTGCCATTTTGCCGCGAAATAATTGAAATTTCTGCAGTTTTACGCCAAAATAAGGGGAATTTCTGACTTTTTGATCCAAAATTAGGGGAATTAATGAAATTTTGCTCCAAAATACGGGTCATTTCTGCCTTTTTGCCAGAAATTAACTGGAATTTCTGCCTTTTTGTCCGGAAATAAGTGAAATTTCTGCAATTTTAGCCAAAAATTAGGGATTCCATTTTTGCCCCAAAATAAGGGAAATTTCTGCCATTTTGCACTGAAATATTTGAAATTTCTGCAATTTTACCCCAAAATAAAGGGAATTTCTGCCTTTTTGCCCCAAAATATAAGGAATTTCTGCCTTTTTGCCCCAAAATAAGAAAAATTTCTGCAATTTTGCCCCAAAATAAGGGGAATTTCTCCCTTTTTACCCCAAAATAAAGGGAATTTCAGCTTTTTTAAATGAAAATAAGTGAATTTTCTGCAATTTTGCCCAAAATAAGGGAAATTTCTTCAATTTTGCCCCAAAATAAGGTAAATTCCTGCAATTTTGCCCCACAATAAATGGAATTTCTGAGTTTTGCCCCAAAATAAGGAGAATTTTTGCCTTTTTGCCCCACAATTAGGGGAATTTCTGCAATTTTGCTCCAAAATACGGGGAATTTCTGCCTTTTTACCCGGAAATAAGGAGAATGCATACCTTTTTGCCATTAAAAAGGGAAATTTCTTCATTTTTTTCCAAGATAAGGGGAATTTCTGCCTTTATGCCTCTAAATAAGTGGAATTTCTGTCTTTTTCCCCCATAATAAGGGGAATTTCTGACTTATTACCCTGAAATAAGTGAAATTTCTGCAATTTTTCCCCAAAATAAGGGAAATTTCTGCCTTTTTCCCCCAAATAAAGGGAATTTCAGCCTTTTTACCTCAAAATAAGGGGAATTTCTGCATTTTGCCACAAAATATTAGGAATTTCTGCCTTTTTGCCCCAAAATAAGGAAAGTTTTTGCCTTTTTTCCCTGAAATAAGTGAAATTTTTTCAATTTTGCCCCAAAATAAGTGAAATTTCTGAGTTTTGCCCCAAAATAAGGAGAATTTCTGTGTTTTTGCCTGAACATATAGGGATTTTCTGCCTTTTTGCTCCACAATTAGGGGATTTTCTGCAATTGTGTTCCAAAATACGAGGAATTTCTGCTTTTTTGCCCGAAAATAAGAAGAATGTATACCTTTTGCCACAAAAGAGAGAAATTTCTTCATTTTTGCCCCAAAATAAGAGGAATTTCTTCCTTCTTACGTCAAATTAAGTGAAATTTCTGCCTTTTTACCCAAAAATAAACGGAATTTCTGTCTTTTTGCCCCAAAATAAAAGAAATTTTTGAATTTTGCCCTGAAATATGTGAAATTTCTGCAATTTTGCCCCAAAATAAGGGAAATTTCTGCCTTTTTGCCACAAAATAAAGGGAATTTCTGTCTTTTTGCCCCAAAATAAGGGGAATTTCAGCATTTTACATCATAATAAGGGGAATCTCTGCATTTTTGCCCCAAAATATGGGGAATTTCTGCATTTTTGCCCCAAAATAAAGAAAATTTCTACAATTTTGTACCAAAATAAAAGAAATTTCTGCCTTTTTGCCCCAAAATAAGAGAAATTTCTGAGTTTTTTTCTCTGAAATAAGTGAAATTTCTGCAATTTTGCCCCAAAATAAGGGAAATTTCTGCAATTTTTTTCCATAATAAGGGAAATTTCTGCAATTTTGCAATAAAATAAGGGGAATTTCTGTTTTTTGCCCCCAAATAAGGGAAATTTCTGCAATTTTGCCCTAAAATAAGGGAAATTTCTGACATTTGCCTTAAAATAAGGGGAATTTCTGCCTTTTTGCCACAAAATAAAGAAAATTACTGCATATTATACCCCAAAATTAGGTGAATTTCTGCAATTTTGCTCCAAAATACGAAGATTTTCTGCCTTTTTCACCGAAAATAAGGGGAATTTCTGCCATTTTGCCGCGAAATAATTAAAATTTCTGCAGTTTTACGCCAAAATAAGGGGAATTTCTGACTTTTTGATCCAAAATTAGGGGAATTAATGCAATTTTGCTCCAAAATACGGGTCATTTCTGCCTTTTTGCCTGAAATTAAGTGTAATTTCTGCCTTTTTGTTCGGAAATAAGTGAAATTTCTGCAATTTTAGCCAAAAATTAGGGATTCCATTTTTGCCCCAAAATAAGGGAAATTTCTGCCATTTTGCACTGAAATATTTGAAATTTCTGCAATTTTACCCCAAAATAAGGGGAATTTCTGCCTCTTTGCCCCAAAATATAAGTAATTTCTGCCTTTTTGCCCCAAAATAAGGGAAATTTCTGCAATTTTGCCCCAAAATAAGGGGAATTTCTCCCTTTTTACCCCAAAATAAAGGGATTCAGCCTTTTTATTTGAAAATAAGTGAATTTTCTGCAATTTTGCCCAAAATAAGGGAAATTTCTGCAATTTTGCCCCAAAATAAGGTAAATTCCTGCAATTTTGCCCCACAATAAATGGAATTTCTGAGTTTTGCCCCAAAATAAGGAGAATTTTTGCCTTTTTGCCCCACAATTAGGGGAATTTCTGCAATTTTGCTCCAAAATACGGGGAATTTCTGCCTTTTTACCCGGAAATAAGGAGAATGCATACCTTTTTGCCATAAAAAAGGGAAATTTCTTCATTTTTTTCCAAGATAAGGGGAATTTCTGCCTTTATGCCTCTAAATAAGTGGAATTTCTGTCTTTTTCCCCCATAATAAGGGGAATTTCTGACTTATTACCCTGAAATAAGTGAAATTTCTGCAATTTTTCCCCAAAATAAGGGAAATTTCTGCCTTTTTCCCCCAAATAAAGGGAATTTCAGCCTTTTTACCTCAAAATAAGGGGAATTTCTGCATTTTGCCACAAAATATTAGGAATTTCTGCCTTTTTGCCCCAAAATAAGGAAAGTTTCTGCCTTTTTTCCCTGAAATAAGTGAAATTTTTTCAATTTTGCCCCAAAATAAGTGAAATTTCTGAGTTTTGCCCCAAAATAAGGAGAATTTCTGTGTTTTTGCCTGAACATATAGGGATTTTCTGCCTTTTTGCTCCACAATTAGGGGATTTTCTGCAATTGTGTTCCAAAATACGAGGAATTTCTGCTTTTTTGCCCGAAAATAAGAAGAATGTATACCTTTTGCCACAAAAAAGAGAAATTTCTTCATTTTTTGCCCCAAAATAAGAGGAATTTCTTCCTTCTTACGTCAAATTAAGTGAAATTTCTGCCTTTTTACCCAAAAATAAACGGAATTTCTGTCTTTTTGCCCCAAAATAATAGGAATTTTTGAATTTTGCCCTGAAATATGTGAAATTTCTTCAATTTTGGTCAAAATAAAGGAAATTTCTGCCTTTTTGCCACAAAATAAAGGGTATTTCTGTCTTTTTGCCCGAAAATAAGGGGAATTTCAGCATTTTACCTCATAATAAGGGGAATCTCTGCATTTTTGCCCCAAAATATGGGAAATTTCTGCATTTTGAACCCAAAATAACGAAAATTTCTACAATTTTGTACCAAAATAAAAGGAATTTCTGCCTTTTTGCCCCAAAATAAGAGAAATTTCTGAGTTTTTTTCTCTGAAATAAGTGAAATTTCTGCAATTTTGCCCCAAAATAAGGGAAAATTCTGCAATTTTTTTCCATAATAAGGAAAATTTCTGCAATTTTGCCCCAAAATAATGGGAATTTCTGTTTTTTGCCCCCAAATAAGGAAAATTTTTGCAATTATATCCCAAAATAAGGAGAATTTCTGCCTTTTTGTTACAAAATAAGAAAAATTTCTGCAAGTCTGTAACAAAATAGAAGAAATTTCTAAAATTTTGCTCCAAAATAAGGGAAATTTCTGATTTTTGCCCCAAAATAAGGGGAATTTCTGTATTTTTGCCCCAAAATAAAGTGAATTTCTTCCTTTTTGCCCCAAAATTAGGGGAGTTTCTGCAATTTTGCTTCAAAATACAGGTTATTTCTTCCTCTTTTCCCGAAAATAAGGGGAACTTCTGCCTTTTTGCCCCAAATAATAGGAATTTCTGCATTTTTGCCCCAATATTAGGGGAATTTCTGCAATTTTGCTCCAAAATACGGGGAAATTCTGCCTTTTTACCCAAAATTAAAAGGATTTTCTGCCTTTTTGCTCCAAATTAAGGGAAATTTCTACAATTTTATCCCAAAATAAAGGGAATTTCTGCCTTTTTGCCCCAAAATAAGGGGAATTTCTTCATTTTTGCCCTAAAATATGTGAAATTTTGCAATTTTACCCCAAAATAAGGGGAATTTCTGGCTTTTTTGATCAAAAATTAGAGGAATTAATGCAATTTTGCTTCAAAATATAGGTCATGTCTGCCTTTTTGCCCGAAATTAAGTGGAATTTATACCTTTTTGTCCAGAAATAAGTGAAATTTCTGCAATTTTAGCCAAAAAATTAGGGATTCCATTTTTGCCCCAAAATAAGAGAAATTTCTGCCATTTTGCACTAAAATATTTGAAATTTCTGCAATTTTACCACAAAATAAGGGGAATTTCTGCCTTTTTGCACCCAAAATATAAGGAATTTCTGCCTTTTTGCCCCAAAATAAGGAAAATTTCTGCAATTTTGCCCCAAAATAAGGGGAATTTTTTCCTTTTTACCCCAAAATATAGAGAATTTCAGCCTTTTTACCAGAAAATAAGTTAATTTCCTGCAATTTTGCCCCAAATAATGGAAATTTCTGCAATTTTGCCCCAAAATAAGGTAAATTCCTGCAATTTTGCCTCACAATAAATGGAATTTCTGAGTTTTGCCCCAAAATAAGGAGAATTTTTGCCTTTTTGCCTCACAATTATGGGAATTTCTGCAATTTTGCTCCAAAACACGGGGAATTTCTGCCTTTTTTCCCGAAAATTAGGGGAATGCATACCTTTTTGCCATAAAAAAGGGAAATTTCTTCATTTTTTGCTCCAAAATAAGGGAAATTTCTGCATTTATGCCTCTAAATATGTGGAATTTCTGTCTTTTTCCCCCAAAACAAAGAGAATTTCTGTCTTTTTTGCCCCAAAATAAGGGGAATTTCTGACTTATTACCCTGAAATAAGTGAAAATTCTGCAATTTTGCCCCAAAATAAGGGAAATTTCTGCCTTTTTGCCCCCGAATAAAGGGAATTTCAGCCTATTTACCTCAAAATAAGGGGAATTTCTGCATTTTGCCACAAAATATTAGGAATTTCTGCTTTTTTGCCCCAAAATAAGGAAAGTTTCTGCCTTTTTTCACTGAAATAAGTGAAATTTCTTCACTTTTGCCCCAAAATAAGTGAAATTTCTGAGTTTTGCCCCAAAATAAGGAGAATTTCTGTGTTTTTGCCTGAACATATAGGGATTTTCTGTTTTTTTGCCCCACAATTAGGGGATTTTCTGCAATTGTGCTCCAAAATCTGAGGAATTTCTGCTTTTTTCCTTGAAAAGAAAGAGAATGTATACCTATTGCCACAAAAAAAGAAATTTCTTCATTTTTGCCCCAAAATAAGAAAAATTTCTTCCTTCTTACCTCAAAATAAGTGAAATTTTTGCCTTTTTACCCAAAAATAAACGGAATTTCTGTCTTTTTGCCCCAAAATAAAAGGAATTTTTGAATTTTGCCCTGAAATAAGTGAAATTTCTGCAATTTTGCCCTAAAATAAGGGAAATTTCTGCCTTTTTGCCACAAAATAAAAGGAATTTCTGTCTTTTTGCCCCAAGATAAGAAGAATCTCAGAATTTTACCTCATAATAAGGGGAATCTCTGCATTTTTGCCCCAAAATATGGGGAATTACTGCATTTATGCCCCAAAATAAAGAAAATTTCTACAATTTTGTACCAAAATAAAAGAAATTTCTGCCTTTTTGCCCCAAAATAAGAGAAATTTCTGAGTTTTTTTCTCTGAAATAAGTGAAATTTCTGCAATTTTACCCCAACATAAGGGAAATTTCTGCAATTTTTTGCCATAATAAGGGAAATTTTTGCAATTTTGCCCCAAAATAAGGGGAATTTTTGTTTTTTGCCCCCAAATAAGGGAAATTTCTGCAATTTTATCCCAAAATAAGGGGAATTTCTGCCTTTTTGCCACAAAATAAGAAAAATTTCTGAAAGTCGGTAACAAGATAGAAGAAATTTCTAAAATTTTGCCCGAAAATAAAGGAAATATCTTATTTTTGCCCCAAAATAAGGAGAATTTCTATATTTTTGCCCCAAAATAAAGGGAATTTCTGCCTTTTTGCCCCCAAATTAGGGGAGTTTCTGCAATTTTACTTCAAAATACAGGGAATTTCTTCCTCTATTCCCGAAAATAAGGGGAACTTCTGTCTTTTTGCCCCAAATAAAGGGAATTTCTGCATTTTTGCCCCAATATTAGGGGAATTTCTGCAATTTTGCTCCAAAATACGGGGAAATTCTGCCTTTTTACCCAAAATTAAAAGGATTTTCTCCCTTTTTGCTCCCAAATAAGAGAAATTTCTGCAATTTTATCCCAAAATAAAGGGAATTTCTGTCTTTTTGCCCCCCAAAAAAAAGAATTTCTGCCTTTTTGCATTGAAATATGTGAAATTTCTGCAATTTTACCCCAAAATAAGGTGAATTTCTGCCTTTTTGCCCATAAAATAATAGGAATTTCTGCCTTTTTGCCCCAAAATAAGAAAAATTATTGCTTTTTTTCTCTGAAATAAGTGAAATTTCTGCAATTTTGCCCTAAAATAAGAGAAATTTCTGCAATTTTTTTCATAATAAGGGAAATTCCTGCAATTTTGCCCCAAAATAAGGGGAATTTCTGTTTTTTGCCCCCAAATAAGGGAAATTTCTTCAATTTTCCCCTAAAATAAGGGGAATTTCTGCCTTTTTGCCCCAAATAAGGGGAATTTTAGCCTTATTACCTCAAAATAAGTGAAATTTCTGCAATTTTGCCCCAAATAAGGGAAATTTCTGATTTTGCCCCAAAATAAGGAGAATATCTGCCTTTTTGCCCAAAAATAAGAAAATTACTGTATTTTTTACCCCAAAATTAGGTGAATTTCTGCAATTTTGCTCCAAAATACAGGGATTTTCTTCCTTTTTCGCCGAAAATAAAGGGAATTTCTGCCATTTTGCCATGAAATAAGTGAAATTTCTGCAGTTTTACACAAAAATAAGGAAAATTTCTGCCTTTTTGCCCAAAAATTAGGGGAATTTTTGCAATTTTGCTCCAAAATACGGGGAATTTCTGCCTTTTGGCCCGAAAATAAAGGGAATGTATACTTTTTTGCTATAAAAAAAGGAAATTTCTTCATTTTTACCCCAAAATAAGGAGATTTTTCACCTTTTTGACTCAAAATAAGTGCAATTTCTGCCTTTTCCCCAAAAATAAACGAAATTTCTGTCTTTTTGCCCAAAAATATGGGGAATTTCTGACTTTTTGCCCCAAAACAAGGGAAATTTCAGCCTTTTTACCTAAAAATAAGAGGAATTTCTGCCTTTTTGCCCCCAAAATAAAGGGAATTTCTGAATTTTTGCACCAATATTAGGGGAATTTCTGCAATTTTGCTCCAAAATATGGGTCATTTATGCCTTTTTGCCCAAAATTAAGTGGAATTTCTTATTTTTGTCCGAAATAAGTGAAATTTCTGCAATTTTATCTAAAAATTAGGGATTTCATATTTTGCCCCAAAAAAAGGGAAATTTCTGCCATTTTGCCCTGAAATATTTGAAATTTCTGCAATTTTACCCCAAAATAAGGGGAATTTCTGCCTTTTTGCCCCAAATAAGGGGAATTTTAGCCTTATTACCTCAAAATAAGGGGAATTTCTGACTTTTGCCCCAAAATATAAGGAATTTCTGCCTTTTTGCCCCCAAAAAAAGAAAATTCTGCAATTTTGCCCTGAAAAGGAGAATTTCTCCCTATTTGCCCCAAAATAAAGGAAATTTCAGCCTTTTTACCTGAAAATAAGTGAAATTTCTGCAATTTTGCCCCAAATAAGGGAAATTTCTGATTTTTGCCCCAAAATAAGGAGAATATCTGTATTTTTGCACCAAAATAAAGGGAATTTCAGCATTCTTGCCCCAAAATTAGGGGAGTTTCTGCAATTTTGCTTCAAAATACAGGGAATTTCTTCTTCTTTTCCCAAAAATAAGGGGAACTTCTGCCTTTTTGCCCCAAATAAAGGGAATTTCTACATTTTTGCCCCAATATTAGGGGAATTTCTGCAATTTTGCTCCATAATATGGGGAATTTCTGCCTTTTTACCCGAAATTAAGGGGATTTTTTTCCTTTTTGCTCCCAAATAAGGGAAATTTCTGCAATTTTATCCCAAAATAAGGGGAATTTCTGCCTTTTTGCCCCAAAATAAGGGGAATTTCTGCCTTTTTGCCCGAAATTAAGTGGAATTTTTGCCTTTTTGTCCTGAAATAAGTGAAATTTCTTCAATATTAGCCAAAAATTAGGGATTTCATCTATTTGCCCCAAAATAAGGGGAATTTCTGCAATTTTGCCCCAAAATAAATGAAATTTCTGCAATTTTGCCCCAAAATAAGGGAAATTTCTGAAATTTTGCTCCAAAATAAGTGGAATTTCTGAGTTTTGCCCCATAATAAGGATAATTTCTGTTTTTTTGCCCCAACATATAGGGAATTTCTGCCTTTTTGCCCCACAATTAGGGGAATTTCTGCAATTTTGCTCCAAAATACGGGGAATTTCTGCATTTTTGCCCAAAAATAAGGGGAATGCATACCTTTTTGCCATAAAAAAGTATAATTTCTTCCTTTTTGCTCCAAAATAGGAGAAATTTCTGCCTTTTTGCCTCTAAATAAGTGGAATTTCTGTCTTTACCCCCAAAACAAAGGGAATTTCTGTCTTTTTTGCTCGAAAATAAGGACAATTTCTGACTTATTACCGTGAAATAATTGAAATTTCTGCAATTTTGCCCCAAAATAAGGGAAATTTCTGCCTTTTTGCCCTAAAATTTGTGAAATTTCTGCAATTTTACCCCAAAATAATTTGAATTTCTGCATTTTTGCCCCAAAATAATGGGAATTTCTGCCTTTTTGCCCCAAAATAAAAAAATTTTTTGCTTTTATTCTCTTAAATAAGTGAAATTTCTGCAATTTTGCCCTAAAATAAGGGAAATTTTTGCAATTTTTTTCCATAATAAGGGAAATTTCTGCAATTTTGCCCCAAAATAAGGGGAATTTCGGTTTTTTTGCCCCCAAATAAGGGAAATTTCTGCAATTTTGCCCTAAAATAAAGAGAATTTCTGCCTTTTGCCCAAAAATAAGGAGTATTTCTGCCTTTTTGCCCCAAAATAAAGTAAATTACTGTATTTTTTACCCCAAAATTAGGCTAATTTCTGCAATTTTGCTCCAAAATACGGGGATTTTTGCCTTTTTCGCCGAAGATAAGGGGAATTTCTGCCATTTTGCCGCGAAATAAGTGAAATTTCTGCAGTTTTACCCCAAATTAAGGTGAATTTCTGCTTTTTGCACCAAAATAAGGGGAATCTCTGCCTTTTTGCCCCAAAATAAGGGGAATTTCTGCCTTTTTGCCCCAAAATAAGAAAAATTTCTGAAATTTTGTACTAAAATAAAAGAAATTTCTGCCTTTTTGCCCCACAATAAGAAAATTTCTGCCTTTTTTTCTGAAATAAATGAAATTTCTGCAATTTTGCCCCAAAATAAGGGAAATTTCTGCAATTTTGCCCCAATGTAAAGGAAATTTCTGCAATTTTGCCCAAAAATAAGGGGAATTTCTTACTTTTTGCTCCCGAAAAAAGGAGATTTTCTGTCTTTTTGCCCGAAAATTATGAGAATTTCTGCAATTTTGCTTCAAAATATGGTTAATTTCTGCCTTTTAGCCCCAAAATAAAGGGAAGTTCTGCATTTTCCCCCAATATTTGGGGAATTTCTGCATTTTACGTCTAAATAAGGGGAATTTCTGCATTTTACCGCAAAATAAGAAGAATTTCTGCCTTTTGCCCCCAAAATTGGGGAATTTCTGCCTTTTTGTTCCAAAATAAGAAAAATTTCTGCAATTTTGCCCCAATATAAGGGAAGTTTCTACCTTTTTGCCCACAAATATGGGGAATTTCAGCCTTTTTACCTCAAAAAAAGGGGAATTTCTGAATTTTGGCACAAAATATTAGGAATTTCTGCCTTTTTGCCCCAAAATAAAGAAAATTTCTGCCTTTTTTCCCTAAAATAAGTGAAATTTCTGGAATTTCGCCCCAAAATAAGTAAAATTTCTGCAATTTTGCCCCAAAATAAGAGAAATTTCTGGAATTTTGCCCCAAAATAAGTGGAATTTCTGAGTTTTGCCCCAAAATAAAGAGAATTTCTGCCTTTTTGCCCCACAATTAGTGAAATTTCTGCAATTTTGCCCTAAAATAAGGGAAATTTCTGCAATTTTTCCCCATAATAAGGGAAATTTCCACAATTTTGCTTCAAAATAAGGGGAATTTCTGTTTTTTGCCCAACAATTAGTGAAATTTCTGCGATTTTGTCCCAAAATAAGGGGAATTTCTGACATTTGCCTTAAAATATGGGGAATTTCAGCATTTTACCTCAAATTAAGGGGAATTTCTGCCTTTTCGCACCAAAATAAGAAGAATGCATACCTTTTTGCCATAAAAAAGGAAAATTTCTTCATTTTTGCTTTAAAATAAGGAGAATTTCTGCCTTTTGCCCCAAAATATGGGGAATTTTTGCCTTTTTGCCTGAAAATAAGAAAAATGCATACCTTTTTGCCATAAAAAAAGGAAATTTCTTCATTTTTGCTCCAAAATAAAGAAAAATTCTGCTTTTTTGCCTTTAAATAAGTGGAATTTTTGTCTTTTCCCCCCAAAAAAATGGAATTTCTGTCATTTTTGCCCCAAAATAAGAAAAATTTCTGACTTATTACCCTGAAATAAGTGAAATTTCTGCAATTTTGCCCCAATATAAGGGAAATTTCTGCCTTTTTGCCCCCAAATAAGGGGAATTTCAGCCTTTTTACCTCAAAATAAGGGGAATTTCTGAATTTTGGCACAAAATATTAGGAATTTTTGCCTTTTTGCCCCAAAATAAGGAAAATTTCTGCCTTTTTTCCCTGAAATAAGTGAAATGTCTGCAATTATTTTGCTTCAAAATAATAAAATTTCTGCAATTTTGCCCCAAAATAAGGGAAATTTCTGGAATTTTGCCCCAAAACAAGTGGAATTTCTGAGTTTTGCTCCAAAATAAGGAGAATTTCTGCCTTTTTGTGCAACAATTATTGAATTTTCTGAAATTTTGCCCTAATATAAGGGAAATTTCTGCAATTTTTCCCCATAATAAGGAAAATTTCGGCAATTTTGCCCAAAAATAAGGGGAATTTCTGCCTTTTGCCCCAAAATATGGGGAATTTCTTCCTTTTTGTCTGAAAATAAGAAGAATGCATACCTTTTTGGCATAAAAAAGGGAAATTTCTTCATTTTGCTCCAAAATAAGAGGAACATTTGCATTTTTGCCCCTAAATAAGTGGAATTTCTGTTTTTCCCCCAAAATAAAGGAATTTCTGTCTTTTTTGCCCCAAAATAAGAAAAATTTCTGACTTATTACCCTGAAATAAGTGAAATTTCTGCAAATTTGCCCCAAAAAAGGGAAATTTCTGCCTTTTGCCCCAAAACAAGGGGAATTTCAGCATTTTACCTCAAAATAAGGGAAATTTCTGATTTTTGTACCAAAATATGGAGAATTTCTTCCTTTTTGCCCCAAAATAAGGAAAATTTCTGCCTTTTTTCCCTGAAATAAGTGAAATTTTTTCAATTTTACCCGAAAATATGTGAAATTTCTGCAATTTTGCCCCAAAATAAGGGAAATTTCTGGAATTTTGCCCCAAAATAAGTGGAATTTCTAAGTTTTGCCCCAAAATAAGGTGAATTTCTGCCTTTTTGCCCCACAATTAGGGGAATTTCTGCAATTTTGCTCCAAAATACCAGGAATTTCTGCCTTTTTGCCCGAAAATAAGGGGAATGAATACCCTTTTGCCATAAAAAAGGGAAATTTCTTCATTTTTCCCCAAAATTAAGGGAAATTTCTGCCTTTTTGTTCTGAAATATGTGAAATTTCTGCAATTTTAGCCCAAAATAAGGTGAATTTCTGCCTTTTTGCCCCAAAATAATGGGAATTTCTGCATTTTTGCCCCAAAATAAGAAAAATTTTTGCTTTTTTTCTCTGAAATAAATGAAATTTCTGCAATTTTGCCCTAAAATAAAAGAAATTTCTGCAATTTTCCCCCATAATAAATGAAATTTCTGGAATATTGCCCCAAAATAAGAAGAATTTCGGTTTTTTTGCCCGCAAATAAGGGAAATTTCTGCAATTTTGCCCTAAATTATGGGGATTTTCTGCTTTTTTGACTCTAAATAAGTGGAATTTCTGATGTTTTCCCCCAAAACAAAGGGAATTTCTGTCATTTTTGCCCTAAAATAAGGAAAATTTCTTACTTATTACCCTGAAATAATTGAAATTTCTGCAATTTTGCCCCAATATAAGGGAAATTTCTGCCTTTTTGCCCTCATATAAGGAGAATTTCAGCCTTTTTATCTCAAAATTAGAGGAATTTCTGAATTATGGCACAAACTATTAAGAATTATTGCCTTTTTGCCTCAAAATAAGGAAAATTTCTGCCTTTTTTCCCTGAAATAAGTGAAATTTCTGCAATTTTGCCCCAAAATAAATAAAATTTCTGGAATTTTGCCCCAAAATAAGGGGAATTTCTGTTTTTTTTTCTTCCAAATAAGAAAAATTTCTGCAATTTTGCCCTAAAATAAGGGGAATTTCTGCTTTTTGGCCTCTAAATAAGTGGAATTTTTGTCTTTTTCCCCCAAAACATAGGGAATCTCTGTCTTTTTTGCCCCAAAATAAGGAAAATTTCTGACTTATTACCCTGAAATAAGTGAAATTTCTGCAATTTTGCCCCTAAATAAGGGAAATTTCTGCCTTTTTGCCCCCAAATAAAGGGAATTTCAGCTTTTTTACCTCAAAATAAGGGGAATTTCTGCATTTTGGCCCCAAAATATGGGAAATTTCTCCTATTTTGCCCCAAAATAAGTGAAATTTCTGCAATTTTGCTCCCAAAAATAGAAAATTTCTGGAATTTTGCCCCAAAATAAGTGGGATTTCTGAGTATTGCCCCAAAATAAGGAGAATTTCTGCATTTTTGCCCCACAATTAGGGGAATTTCTGCAATTTTGCTCCAAAATACGGGGAATTTCTGCCTTTTTGCCCGAAAATAAGTGTAATGCATACCTTTTTGCCATAAAAAAAAGGATATTTCTTCATTTTTGCCCCAAATTAAGGGAAATTTCTGCCTTTTTGCCCTGAAATGTGTGAAATTTCTGCAATTTTTGCCCAAAATAAGGTGATTTTCTGCCTTTTGCCCCAAAATAATGGGAATTTTCCGCCTTTTTGCCCCAAAATAAGATAAATTTTTGCTTTTTTTTTCTGAAATAAGTGAAATTTCTGCAATTTTGCCCTAAAATAAAAAAAATGTCTGCAATTTTTCTTCATAATAAAGGAAATTTCTGGAATTTTGCCCCAAAATAAGGGGAATTTCTGTTTTTTTGCCCGCAAATAAGGGAAATTTCTGCAATTTTGCCCTAAAATAAGGGGAATTTCTGCTTTTTTGCCTCTAAATAAGTGGAATTTCTGTCTTTTCCCCCAAAACAAAGGGAATTTCTGTTATTTTTGCCCAAAAATAAGGAAAATTTTTGACTTATTACCCTGAAATAAGAGAAATTTCTGCAATTTTGCCCCAATATAAGGGAAATTTCTGCCTTTTTGCCCCCAAATAAGGGGAATTTCAGCCTTTTTACCTCAAAATAAGGGGAATTTCTGAATTTTGGCCCAAAATATTAGGAATTTCTGCTTTTTTGCCCCAAAATAGGAAAAATTTCTGCAATTTCCCCCAAAATAAGGAAAATTTCTGGAATTTTGCCCCAAAATAAGTGGAATTTCTGAGTTTTGCCCTAAAATAAGGAGAATTTCTTCCTCTTTGCCTCTAAATAAGTGGAATTTCTGTCTTTTTCCACAAAACAAAGGAAATTTCTGTCTTTTTTGTTCCAAAATAAGAGGAATTTCTTCCTTATTACCTCAAAATAAGTGAAATTTCTGCCTTTTTACCCAAAAATAAATGGAATTTCTGTCGTTTTGCCCCAAAATAAAAGGAAGTTTTGAATTTTGCCCTGAAATATGTGAAATTTCTGCAATTTTTCCCTAAAATAAGGGAAATTTCTGCCTTTTTGCCACAAAATAAAGGGAATTTCTGTCTTTTTGCCCCAAAATAAGGGTATTTTCAGCATTTTACCTCATAATAAAGGGAATCTCTGCATTTTTGCCCCAAAATATGGAGAATTTCTGCCTTTTTGCTTAAAATTAAGTGGAATTTCTGCCTTTTTGTCCGAAATAAGTTAAATTTCTGCAATTTTAGCAAAAAATTAGGGATTTCATCTTTTTGCCCTCAAATAAGGGAAATTTCTGCCATTTTGCCCTGAAATATTTGAAATTTCTACAATTTTACCCCAAAATAAGGGGAATTTCTGCATTTTTGCCCCAAATAAGGGGAATTTCAGCCTTATTACCTCAAAATAAGGGGAATTTCTGCCTTTTTGCTCCAAAATATAAGGAATTTTTGCCTTTTTGCCCCAAAAAAGGAAAATTCTGCAATTTTGCCCTGAAAAGGAATATTTCTCCTTTTTTCCACAAAATAAAGGAAATTTCAGCCTTTTTACCTTAAAAAAAGTGAAATTTCTGCAATTTTGCCTCAAATAAGGGAAATTTCTGATTTTTGCCCCAAAATAAGGAGAATATCTGTATTTTTGCCCCAAAATAAAGAAAATTTCTGCCTTTTTGCCCTAAAATTAGGGGAGTTTCTGCAATTTTGCTTCAAAATACAGGGAATTTCTTCCTCTTTTCCCAAAAATAAGGGGAACTTCTGCCTTTTGCCCCAAATAAAGGGAATTTCTGCATTTTTGTCCCAATATTAGGGGAATTTCTGCAATTTTGCTCCAAAATATGGGGAATTTCTGCTTTTTAACCGAAATTAAGGGGATTTTCTGCCTTTTTGCTCCCAAATAAGGGAAATTTCTGCAATTTTACCCCAAAATAAGGGGAATTTCTGCCTTTTTGCCCCAATATAAGGGGAATTTCTGCCTTTTTGCCCGAAATTAAGTGGAATTTTTGCCTTTTTGTCCCGAAAAAAGTGAAATTTCTTTAATTTTAGCCAAAAATTAGAAATTTCATCTTTTTGCCCCAAAATAAGGGGAATTTCTGCCATTTTGCCCCAAAATAAATGAAATTTCTGCAATTTTGCCCCAAAATAAGGGAAATTTCTGAAATTTTGCTCCAAAAAAAGTGGAATTTCTGAGTTTTGCCCCAAAATGAGGAGAATTTCTGTCTTTTTGCCCCAACATATAGGGAATTTCTGCCTTTTTGCCCCACAATTGGGGAAATTTCTGCAATTTTGCTCCAAAATAAGGGAAATTTCTGCATTTTTGCCTGAAAATAGGGGGAATGCATACCTTTTTGCCATAAAAAGAAAAATTTCTTCATTTTTACGTCAAATTAAGGGAAATTTCTGCCTTTTTGCCCTGAAATATGTGAAATTTCTGCAATTTTAGCCCAAAATAAGGTGAATTTCTGCCTTTTTGCCCCAAAATAATGGGAATTTCTGCCTTTTTGCCCCAAAATAAGAAAAATTTTTGCTTTTTTTCTCTCAAATAAGTGAAATTTCTGCAATTTTCCCTATAATAAGGGAAATTTCTGCAATTTTGCCCCAAAATAAGGGGAATTTCTGATTTTTTGCCCCCAAATAAGGGAAATTTCTGCAATTTTGCCCTAAAATAAGGGGAATTTCTGCCATTTGCCCCAAAATAAGGAGAATTTCTGCATTTTTGCCCCAAAATAAAGAATATTACTGTATTTTTTACCCCAAAATTAGGTGAATTTCTGCAATTTTGCTCCAAAATACGAGGATTTTCTGCCTTTTTCGCCGAAAATATTGGGGATTTCTGCCATTTTGCTGCGAAATAAGTGAAATTTCTGGAGTTTTACCCCAAAATAAGGGGAATTTCTGCCTTTATGCCCCAAAATTAAAGGAATTTCTGCAATTTTGCTCCAAAATATGGGGAATTTCTGCCTTTTGGCCCGAAAATAAAGGGAATGTTTACCTTTTTGTTATAAAAAATAGAAATTTCTTCATTCTTGCCCCAAAATAAGGGGATTTTCCACCTTTTTGACTCAAAATAAGTGCAATTTCTGCCTTTTCCCCAAAAAATAAATGAAATTTCTGCTTTTTGGCTCAAAATAAGGGAAATTTCTTACTTTTTGCTCTGAAATAAATGAAATTTCTGCAATTTTGCCCGAAAATAAGGGAAATTTGTTCCTTTTTGCCCCAAAATAAGGGGAATTTCTGCCTTTTGCCCAATAATATGGGGAATTTCAACATTTTACCTCAAAATATGGGGAATTTCAGCCTTTTTGCAACAAAATAAGAAGAATGCATACCTTTTTGCCATAAAAAAGAGAAATTTCTTCATTTTTGCTCCAAAATAAGGGGAGTTTCTGCCTTTTGCCCCAAAATATGGGGAATTTCTGCCTTTTTGCCCGAAAATAAGAAGAATGCATGACTTTTTGCCATAAAAAAGGTAAATTTCTTCCTTTTTTACTCCAAAATAAGGGGAATTTCTGCTTTTTTGCCTCTAAATAAGTGGAATTTCTGTCTTTTTCCCCCAAAACAAAGGGAATTTCTGTCATTTTGCCCCAAAATATTGGGAATTTCTGCCTTTAGCCCCCAAAAATGGGAAATTTCGGCATTTTACCTCAAAATAAGGGGAATTTCTGCCTTTTTGCCCTGAAATATATGAAATTTCTACAATTTTACCCCAAAATAAGGTGAATTTCTGCCTTTTTGCTCCAAAATAATAGGAATGTCTGCCTTTTTGCCTCAAAATAAGAAAAATTTTTGCTTTTTTTTCTGAAATAAGTGAAATTTCTGCAATTTTGCCCTTAAAATAAGGGAAATTTCTGTAATTTTTCCCCATAATAAAGAAAATTTCTGCAATTTTGCCTCAAAATAAGGGGAATTTCTGTTTTTTGCCCCCAAATAAAGCAAATTTCTGCAATTTTGCCCTAAAATAAGGGGAAATTCAGCCCTTTGCCCCAAAATAAGGGGAATTTCTGCCTTTTGCCCCAAAATATGGGGAATTTCAGCCTTTTTACCCGAAATTAAGGGGATTTTCTTCTTTTTTGCTCCCAAATAAGGGAAATTTCTGCAATTTTATCCCAAAATAAGGGGAATTTCTGCCTTTTTGCCCCAAAATAAGGAGAATTTCTGCCTTTTTGCCCGAAATTAAGTGGAATTTCTGCCTTTTTGTCCCGAAATAAGTGAAATTTCTTCAATTTTAGCCAAAATTTAGGGATTTCATCTTTTTGCACCAAAATAAGGGAAATTTCTGCAATTTTGCCCCAAAATCAATGAAATTACTGCAATTTTGCCCCAAAATAAGGGAAATTTCTGTTTTTTGCCCGCAAATAATAGAAATTTCTTCAATTTTCCCCTAAAATAAGGGGAATTTCTGCCTTTTGCCCCAAAATAAGGAGAATTTCTGCCTTTTTGCCCAAAAATAAGAAAATTACTGTATTTTTTACCCCAAAATTAGGTGAATTTCTGCAATTTTGCTCCAAAATACAGGGATTTTCTTCCTTTTTCGCCGAAAATAAAGGGAATTTCTGCCATTTTGCCATGAAATAAGTGAAATTTCTGCAGTTTTACACAAAAATAAGGAAAATTTCTGCCTTTTTGCCCAAAAATTAGGGGAATTTTTGCAATTTTGCTCCAAAATACGGGGAATTTCTGCCTTTTGGCCCGAAAATAAAGGGAATGTATACTTTTTTGCTATAAAAAAAGGAAATTTCTTCATTTTTACCCCAAAATAAGGAGATTTTTCACCTTTTTGACTCAAAATAAGTGCAATTTCTGCCTTTTCCCCAAAAATAAACGAAATTTCTGTCTTTTTGCCCAAAAATATGGGGAATTTCTGACTTTTTGCCCCAAAACAAGGGAAATTTCAGCCTTTTTACCTAAAAATAAGAGGAATTTCTGCCTTTTTGCCCCCAAAATAAAGGGAATTTCTGAATTTTTGCACCAATATTAGGGGAATTTCTGCAATTTTGCTCCAAAATATGGGTCATTTATGCCTTTTTGCCCAAAATTAAGTGGAATTTCTTATTTTTGTCCGAAATAAGTGAAATTTCTGCAATTTTATCTAAAAATTAGGGATTTCATATTTTGCCCCAAAATAAGGGAAATTTCTGCCATTTTGCCCTGAAATATTTGAAATTTCTGCAATTTTGCCCTGAAAAGGAGAATTTCTCCCTATTTGCCCCAAAATAAAGGAAATTTCAGCCTTTTTACCTGAAAATAAGTGAAATTTCTGCAATTTTGCCCCAAATAAGGGAAATTTCTGATTTTTGCCCCAAAATAAGGAGAATATCTGTATTTTTGCACCAAAATAAAGGGAATTTCAGCATTTTTGCCCCAAAATTAGGGGAGTTTCTGCAATTTTGCTTCAAAATACAGGGAATTTCTTCTTCTTTTCCCAAAAATAAGGGGAACTTCTGCCTTTTTGCCCCAAATAAAGGGAATTTCTACATTTTTGCCCCAATATTAGGGGAATTTCTGCAATTTTGCTCCATAATATGGGGAATTTCTGCCTTTTTACCCGAAATTAAGGGGATTTTTTTCCTTTTTGCTCCCAAATAAGGGAAATTTCTGCAATTTTATCCCAAAATAAGGGGAATTTCTGCCTTTTTGCCCCAAAATAAGGGGAATTTCTGCCTTTTTGCCCGAAATTAAGTGGAATTTTTGCCTTTTTGTCCTGAAATAAGTGAAATTTCTTCAATATTAGCCAAAAATTAGGGATTTCATCTATTTGCCCCAAAATAAGGGGAATTTCTGCAATTTTGCCCCAAAATAAATGAAATTTCTGCAATTTTGCCCCAAAATAAGGGAAATTTCTGAAATTTTGCTCCAAAATAAGTGGAATTTCTGAGTTTTGCCCCATAATAAGGATAATTTCTGTTTTTTTGCCCCAACATATAGGGAATTTCTGCCTTTTTGCCCCACAATTAGGGGAATTTCTGCAATTTTGCTCCAAAATACGGGGAATTTCTGCATTTTTGCCCAAAAATAAGGGGAATGCATACCTTTTTGCCATAAAAAAGTATAATTTCTTCCTTTTTGCTCCAAAATAGGAGAAATTTCTGCCTTTTTGCCTCTAAATAAGTGGAATTTCTGTCTTTACCCCCAAAACAAAGGGAATTTCTGTCTTTTTTGCTCGAAAATAAGGACAATTTCTGACTTATTACCGTGAAATAATTGAAATTTCTGCAATTTTGCCCCAAAATAAGGGAAATTTCTGCCTTTTTGCCCTAAAATTTGTGAAATTTCTGCAATTTTACCCCAAAATAATTTGAATTTCTGCATTTTTGCCCCAAAATAATGGGAATTTCTGCCTTTTTGCCCCAAAATAAAAAAATTTTTTGCTTTTATTCTCTTAAATAAGTGAAATTTCTGCAATTTTGCCCTAAAATAAGGGAAATTTTTGCAATTTTTTTCCATAATAAGGGAAATTTCTGCAATTTTGCCCCAAAATAAGGGGAATTTCGGTTTTTTTGCCCCCAAATAAGGGAAATTTCTGCAATTTTGCCCTAAAATAAAGAGAATTTCTGCCTTTTGCCCAAAAATAAGGAGTATTTCTGCCTTTTTGCCCCAAAATAAAGTAAATTACTGTATTTTTTACCCCAAAATTAGGCTAATTTCTGCAATTTTGCTCCAAAATACGGGGATTTTTTGCCTTTTTCGCCGAAGATAAGGGGAATTTCTGCCATTTTGCCGCGAAATAAGTGAAATTTCTGCAGTTTTACCCCAAATTAAGGTGAATTTCTGCTTTTTGCACCAAAATAAGGGGAATCTCTGCCTTTTTGCCCCAAAATAAGGGGAATTTCTGCCTTTTTGCCCCAAAATAAGAAAAATTTCTGAAATTTTGTACTAAAATAAAAGAAATTTCTGCCTTTTTGCCCCACAATAAGAAAATTTCTGCCTTTTTTTCTGAAATAAATGAAATTTCTGCAATTTTGCCCCAAAATAAGGGAAATTTCTGCAATTTTGCCCCAATGTAAAGGAAATTTCTGCAATTTTGCCCAAAAATAAGGGGAATTTCTTACTTTTTGCTCCCGAAAAAAGGAGATTTTCTGTCTTTTTGCCCGAAAATTATGAGAATTTCTGCAATTTTGCTTCAAAATATGGTTAATTTCTGCCTTTTAGCCCCAAAATAAAGGGAAGTTCTGCATTTTCCCCCAATATTTGGGGAATTTCTGCATTTTACGTCTAAATAAGGGGAATTTCTGCATTTTACCGCAAAATAAGAAGAATTTCTGCCTTTTGCCCCCAAAATTGGGGAATTTCTGCCTTTTTGTTCCAAAATAAGAAAAATTTCTGCAATTTTGCCCCAATATAAGGGAAGTTTCTACCTTTTTGCCCACAAATATGGGGAATTTCAGCCTTTTTACCTCAAAAAAAGGGGAATTTCTGAATTTTGGCACAAAATATTAGGAATTTCTGCCTTTTTGCCCCAAAATAAAGAAAATTTCTGCCTTTTTTCCCTAAAATAAGTGAAATTTCTGGAATTTCGCCCCAAAATAAGTAAAATTTCTGCAATTTTGCCCCAAAATAAGAGAAATTTCTGGAATTTTGCCCCAAAATAAGTGGAATTTCTGAGTTTTGCCCCAAAATAAAGAGAATTTCTGCCTTTTTGCCCCACAATTAGTGAAATTTCTGCAATTTTGCCCTAAAATAAGGGAAATTTCTGCAATTTTTCCCCATAATAAGGGAAATTTCCACAATTTTGCTTCAAAATAAGGGGAATTTCTGTTTTTTGCCCAACAATTAGTGAAATTTCTGCGATTTTGTCCCAAAATAAGGGGAATTTCTGACATTTGCCTTAAAATATGGGGAATTTCAGCATTTTACCTCAAATTAAGGGGAATTTCTGCCTTTTTGCACCAAAATAAGAAGAATGCATACCTTTTTGCCATAAAAAAGGAAAATTTCTTCATTTTTGCTTTAAAATAAGGAGAATTTCTGCCTTTTGCCCCAAAATATGGGGAATTTTTGCCTTTTTGCCTGAAAATAAGAAAAATGCATACCTTTTTGCCATAAAAAAAGGAAATTTCTTCATTTTTGCTCCAAAATAAAGAAAAATTCTGCTTTTTTGCCTTTAAATAAGTGGAATTTTTGTCTTTTCCCCCCAAAAAAATGGAATTTCTGTCATTTTTGCCCCAAAATAAGAAAAATTTCTGACTTATTACCCTGAAATAAGTGAAATTTCTGCAATTTTGCCCCAATATAAGGGAAATTTCTGCCTTTTTGCCCCCAAATAAGGGGAATTTCAGCCTTTTTACCTCAAAATAAGGGGAATTTCTGAATTTTGGCACAAAATATTAGGAATTTTTGCCTTTTTGCCCCAAAATAAGGAAAATTTCTGCCTTTTTTCCCTGAAATAAGTGAAATGTCTGCAATTATTTTGCTTCAAAATAATAAAATTTCTGCAATTTTGCCCCAAAATAAGGGAAATTTCTGGAATTTTGCCCCAAAACAAGTGGAATTTCTGAGTTTTGCTCCAAAATAAGGAGAATTTCTGCCTTTTTGTGCAACAATTATTGAATTTTCTGAAATTTTGCCCTAATATAAGGGAAATTTCTGCAATTTTTCCCCATAATAAGGAAAATTTCGGCAATTTTGCCCAAAAATAAGGGGAATTTCTGCCTTTTGCCCCAAAATATGGGGAATTTCTTCCTTTTTGTCTGAAAATAAGAAGAATGCATACCTTTTTGGCATAAAAAAGGGAAATTTCTTCATTTTGCTCCAAAATAAGAGGAACATTTGCATTTTTGCCCCTAAATAAGTGGAATTTCTGTTTTTCCCCCAAAATAAAGGAATTTCTGTCTTTTTTGCCCCAAAATAAGAAAAATTTCTGACTTATTACCCTGAAATAAGTGAAATTTCTGCAAATTTGCCCCAAAAAAGGGAAATTTCTGCCTTTTGCCCCAAAACAAGGGGAATTTCAGCATTTTACCTCAAAATAAGGGAAATTTCTGATTTTTGTACCAAAATATGGAGAATTTCTTCCTTTTTGCCCCAAAATAAGGAAAATTTCTGCCTTTTTTCCCTGAAATAAGTGAAATTTTTTCAATTTTACCCGAAAATATGTGAAATTTCTGCAATTTTGCCCCAAAATAAGGGAAATTTCTGGAATTTTGCCCCAAAATAAGTGGAATTTCTAAGTTTTGCCCCAAAATAAGGTGAATTTCTGCCTTTTTGCCCCACAATTAGGGGAATTTCTGCAATTTTGCTCCAAAATACCAGGAATTTCTGCCTTTTTGCCCGAAAATAAGGGGAATGAATACCCTTTTGCCATAAAAAAGGGAAATTTCTTCATTTTTCCCCAAAATTAAGGGAAATTTCTGCCTTTTTGTTCTGAAATATGTGAAATTTCTGCAATTTTAGCCCAAAATAAGGTGAATTTCTGCCTTTTTGCCCCAAAATAATGGGAATTTCTGCATTTTAGCCCCAAAATAAGAAAAATTTTTGCTTTTTTTCTCTGAAATAAATGAAATTTCTGCAATTTTGCCCTAAAATAAAAGAAATTTCTGCAATTTTCCCCCATAATAAATGAAATTTCTGGAATATTGCCCCAAAATAAGAAGAATTTCGGTTTTTTTGCCCGCAAATAAGGGAAATTTCTGCAATTTTGCCCTAAATTATGGGGATTTTCTGCTTTTTTGACTCTAAATAAGTGGAATTTCTGATGTTTTCCCCCAAAACAAAGGGAATTTCTGTCATTTTTGCCCTAAAATAAGGAAAATTTCTTACTTATTACCCTGAAATAATTGAAATTTCTGCAATTTTGCCCCAATATAAGGGAAATTTCTGCCTTTTTGCCCTCATATAAGGAGAATTTCAGCCTTTTTATCTCAAAATTAGAGGAATTTCTGAATTATGGCACAAACTATTAAGAATTATTGCCTTTTTGCCTCAAAATAAGGAAAATTTCTGCCTTTTTTCCCTGAAATAAGTGAAATTTCTGCAATTTTGCCCCAAAATAAATAAAATTTCTGGAATTTTGCCCCAAAATAAGGGGAATTTCTGTTTTTTTTTCTTCCAAATAAGAAAAATTTCTGCAATTTTGCCCTAAAATAAGGGGAATTTCTGCTTTTTGGCCTCTAAATAAGTGGAATTTTTGTCTTTTTCCCCCAAAACATAGGGAATCTCTGTCTTTTTTGCCCCAAAATAAGGAAAATTTCTGACTTATTACCCTGAAATAAGTGAAATTTCTGCAATTTTGCCCCTAAATAAGGGAAATTTCTGCCTTTTTGCCCCCAAATAAAGGGAATTTCAGCTTTTTTACCTCAAAATAAGGGGAATTTCTGCATTTTGGCCCCAAAATATGGGAAATTTCTCCTATTTTGCCCCAAAATAAGTGAAATTTCTGCAATTTTGCTCCCAAAAATAGAAAATTTCTGGAATTTTGCCCCAAAATAAGTGGGATTTCTGAGTATTGCCCCAAAATAAGGAGAATTTCTGCATTTTTGCCCCACAATTAGGGGAATTTCTGCAATTTTGCTCCAAAATACGGGGAATTTCTGCCTTTTTGCCCGAAAATAAGTGTAATGCATACCTTTTTGCCATAAAAAAAAGGATATTTCTTCATTTTTGCCCCAAATTAAGGGAAATTTCTGCCTTTTTGCCCTGAAATGTGTGAAATTTCTGCAATTTTTGCCCAAAATAAGGTGATTTTCTGCCTTTTGCCCCAAAATAATGGGAATTTTCCGCCTTTTTGCCCCAAAATAAGATAAATTTTTGCTTTTTTTTTCTGAAATAAGTGAAATTTCTGCAATTTTGCCCTAAAATAAAAAAAATGTCTGCAATTTTTCTTCATAATAAAGGAAATTTCTGGAATTTTGCCCCAAAATAAGGGGAATTTCTGTTTTTTTGCCCGCAAATAAGGGAAATTTCTGCAATTTTGCCCTAAAATAAGGGGAATTTCTGCTTTTTTGCCTCTAAATAAGTGGAATTTCTGTCTTTTCCCCCAAAACAAAGGGAATTTCTGTTATTTTTGCCCAAAAATAAGGAAAATTTTTGACTTATTACCCTGAAATAAGAGAAATTTCTGCAATTTTGCCCCAATATAAGGGAAATTTCTGCCTTTTTGCCCCCAAATAAGGGGAATTTCAGCCTTTTTACCTCAAAATAAGGGGAATTTCTGAATTTTGGCCCAAAATATTAGGAATTTCTGCTTTTTTGCCCCAAAATAGGAAAAATTTCTGCAATTTCCCCCAAAATAAGGAAAATTTCTGGAATTTTGCCCCAAAATAAGTGGAATTTCTGAGTTTTGCCCTAAAATAAGGAGAATTTCTTCCTCTTTGCCTCTAAATAAGTGGAATTTCTGTCTTTTTCCACAAAACAAAGGAAATTTCTGTCTTTTTTGTTCCAAAATAAGAGGAATTTCTTCCTTATTACCTCAAAATAAGTGAAATTTCTGCCTTTTTACCCAAAAATAAATGGAATTTCTGTCGTTTTGCCCCAAAATAAAAGGAAGTTTTGAATTTTGCCCTGAAATATGTGAAATTTCTGCAATTTTTCCCTAAAATAAGGGAAATTTCTGCCTTTTTGCCACAAAATAAAGGGAATTTCTGTCTTTTTGCCCCAAAATAAGGGTATTTTCAGCATTTTACCTCATAATAAAGGGAATCTCTGCATTTTTGCCCCAAAATATGGAGAATTTCTGCCTTTTTGCTTAAAATTAAGTGGAATTTCTGCCTTTTTGTCCGAAATAAGTTAAATTTCTGCAATTTTAGCAAAAAATTAGGGATTTCATCTTTTTGCCCTCAAATAAGGGAAATTTCTGCCATTTTGCCCTGAAATATTTGAAATTTCTACAATTTTACCCCAAAATAAGGGGAATTTCTGCATTTTTGCCCCAAATAAGGGGAATTTCAGCCTTATTACCTCAAAATAAGGGGAATTTCTGCCTTTTTGCTCCAAAATATAAGGAATTTCTGCCTTTTTGCCCCAAAAAAGGAAAATTCTGCAATTTTGCCCTGAAAAGGAATATTTCTCCTTTTTTCCACAAAATAAAGGAAATTTCAGCCTTTTTACCTTAAAAAAAGTGAAATTTCTGCAATTTTGCCTCAAATAAGGGAAATTTCTGATTTTTGCCCCAAAATAAGGAGAATATCTGTATTTTTGCCCCAAAATAAAGAAAATTTCTGCCTTTTTGCCCTAAAATTAGGGGAGTTTCTGCAATTTTGCTTCAAAATACAGGGAATTTCTTCCTCTTTTCCCAAAAATAAGGGGAACTTCTGCCTTTTGCCCCAAATAAAGGGAATTTCTGCATTTTTGTCCCAATATTAGGGGAATTTCTGCAATTTTGCTCCAAAATATGGGGAATTTCTGCTTTTTAACCGAAATTAAGGGGATTTTCTGCCTTTTTGCTCCCAAATAAGGGAAATTTCTGCAATTTTACCCCAAAATAAGGGGAATTTCTGCCTTTTTGCCCCAATATAAGGGGAATTTCTGCCTTTTTGCCCGAAATTAAGTGGAATTTTTGCCTTTTTGTCCCGAAAAAAGTGAAATTTCTTTAATTTTAGCCAAAAATTAGAAATTTCATCTTTTTGCCCCAAAATAAAGGGAATTTCTGCCATTTTGCCCCAAAATAAATGAAATTTCTGCAATTTTGCCCCAAAATAAGGGAAATTTCTGAAATTTTGCTCCAAAAAAAGTGGAATTTCTGAGTTTTGCCCCAAAATGAGGAGAATTTCTGTCTTTTTGCCCCAACATATAGGGAATTTCTGCCTTTTTGCCCCACAATTGGGGAAATTTCTGCAATTTTGCTCCAAAATAAGGGAAATTTCTGCATTTTTGCCTGAAAATAGGGGGAATGCATACCTTTTTGCCATAAAAAGAAAAATTTCTTCATTTTTACGTCAAATTAAGGGAAATTTCTGCCTTTTTGCCCTGAAATATGTGAAATTTCTGCAATTTTAGCCCAAAATAAGGTGAATTTCTGCCTTTTTGCCCCAAAATAATGGGAATTTCTGCCTTTTTGCCCCAAAATAAGAAAAATTTTTGCTTTTTTTCTCTCAAATAAGTGAAATTTCTGCAATTTTCCCTATAATAAGGGAAATTTCTGCAATTTTGCCCCAAAATAAGGGGAATTTCTGATTTTTTGCCCCCAAATAAGGGAAATTTCTGCAATTTTGCCCTAAAATAAGGGGAATTTCTGCCATTTGCCCCAAAATAAGGAGAATTTCTGCATTTTTGCCCCAAAATAAAGAATATTACTGTATTTTTTACCCCAAAATTAGGTGAATTTCTGCAATTTTGCTCCAAAATACGAGGATTTTCTGCCTTTTTCGCCGAAAATATTGGGGATTTCTGCCATTTTGCTGCGAAATAAGTGAAATTTCTGGAGTTTTACCCCAAAATAAGGGGAATTTCTGCCTTTATGCCCCAAAATTAAAGGAATTTCTGCAATTTTGCTCCAAAATATGGGGAATTTCTGCCTTTTGGCCCGAAAATAAAGGGAATGTTTACCTTTTTGTTATAAAAAATAGAAATTTCTTCATTCTTGCCCCAAAATAAGGGGATTTTCCACCTTTTTGACTCAAAATAAGTGCAATTTCTGCCTTTTCCCCAAAAAAATAAATGAAATTTCTGCTTTTTGGCTCAAAATAAGGGAAATTTCTTACTTTTTGCTCTGAAATAAATGAAATTTCTGCAATTTTGCCCGAAAATAAGGGAAATTTGTTCCTTTTTGCCCCAAAATAAGGGGAATTTCTGCCTTTTGCCCAATAATATGGGGAATTTCAACATTTTACCTCAAAATATGGGGAATTTCAGCCTTTTTGCAACAAAATAAGAAGAATGCATACCTTTTTGCCATAAAAAAGAGAAATTTCTTCATTTTTGCTCCAAAATAAGGGGAGTTTCTGCCTTTTGCCCCAAAATATGGGGAATTTCTGCCTTTTTGCCCGAAAATAAGAAGAATGCATGACTTTTTGCCATAAAAAAGGTAAATTTCTTCCTTTTTTACTCCAAAATAAGGGGAATTTCTGCTTTTTTGCCTCTAAATAAGTGGAATTTCTGTCTTTTTCCCCCAAAACAAAGGGAATTTCTGTCATTTTGCCCCAAAATATTGGGAATTTCTGCCTTTAGCCCCCAAAAATGGGAAATTTCGGCATTTTACCTCAAAATAAGGGGAATTTCTGCCTTTTTGCCCTGAAATATATGAAATTTCTACAATTTTACCCCAAAATAAGGTGAATTTCTGCCTTTTTGCTCCAAAATAATAGGAATGTCTGCCTTTTTGCCTCAAAATAAGAAAAATTTTTGCTTTTTTTTCTGAAATAAGTGAAATTTCTGCAATTTTGCCCTTAAAATAAGGGAAATTTCTGTAATTTTTCCCCATAATAAAGAAAATTTCTGCAATTTTGCCTCAAAATAAGGGGAATTTCTGTTTTTTGCCCCCAAATAAAGCAAATTTCTGCAATTTTGCCCTAAAATAAGGGGAATTTCAGCCCTTTGCCCCAAAATAAGGGGAATTTCTGCCTTTTGCCCCAAAATATGGGGAATTTCAGCCTTTTTGTCCGAAAATAAGAAGAATGCACACCTTTTTGCCATAAAAAAGGGAAATTTCTTCATTTTTGCTCCAAAAGAAGGTTAACTTTTGCCTTTTTGCCTCTAAATAAGTGGAATTTCTGTCTTTTTCTCCAAAAACAAAGGGAATTTCTGGTTTTTTTTGCCCCAAAATAAGGAAAATTTCTGACTTATTACCCTGAAATAAGTGAAATTTCTGCAAATGTTCTCCAAAAATAGGGACATTTCTGCCTTTTGCCCCAAAATAAGGGGAATTTCAGCATTTTACCTCAAAATAAGGGAAATTTCTTATTTTTGCACCAAAATATGTAGAATTTCTGCCTTTTTGCCCCAAAATAAAGAGAATTTCTGCATTTTTCACCCATATTAGGGGAATTTCTGCAATTTTGCTCCACAATACAGGTCATTTCTGCCTTTTACCACGAAATTAAGTGGAATTTCTGCCTTTATGTCCCAAAATAAGTGAAATTTCTTCAATTTTAGCCAAAAATTAGGGATTTCATCTTTTTGCCCCAAAATAAGTGGAAATTTAGCCATTTTGCACTAAAATATGGAGAATTTCTGCTTTTTGCCCCAAAATAAGGAAGATTTCTGCCTTTTTTCCCTGAAATAAATGAAATTTCTGCAATTTTGCCCCAAAATAAGTGAAATTTCTGGAATTTTGCCCCAAAATAATTGGAATTTCTGAGTTTTGCCCAAAAATAAGGAGAATTTCTGCCTTTTTGCCTTTAAATAAGTGGAATTTGTGTCTTTTTCCACAAAACAAAGGAAATTTCTGTCTTTTTTGTTCGAAAATAAGAGGAATTTCTTCCTTCTTACCTCAAAATAAGTGAAATTTCTGCCTTTTTACCAAAAAATAATCGGAATTTCTGTCTTTTTGCCCCAAAATAAAAGGAATTTTTGAATTTTGCCCTGAAATATGTGAAATTTCTACAATTTTGCCCCAAAATAAGGGAAATTTCTGCCTTTTTGACACAAAATAAAGGGAATTTCTGTCTTATTGCCCCAAAATAAGGGGAATTTCAGCATTTTACCTCATAATAAGAAGAATCTCTGCATTTTTGCCCCAAAATATGGGGAATTTTTGCATTTTTGCCCCAAAATAAAAAAATTTCTACAATTTTGTACCAAAATAAAAGAAATTTCTGCATTTTTGCACCAAAATAAGAGAAATTTCTGAGTTTTTTTCTTTGAAATAAGTGAAATTTCTGCAATTTTGCCCCAAAATAATTGAAATTTCTGCAATTTTTTTTCCATAATAAGGGAAATTTCTGCAATTTTGCCCCAAAATAAGGCGAATTTATCTTTTTTGCCCCCAAATAAGGGAAATTTCTGCAATTTTATTCCAAAGTAAGGGGAATTTCTGCCTTTTTGCCAGAAAATAAGAAAAATATCTGCAAGTCTGTAACAAAATAGAAGAAATTTCTAAAATTTTGCCCCAAAATAAAGGAAATTTCTGATTTTTGCCCCAAAATAAGGAGAATTTCTGTATTTTTGCCCCAAAATTAGAAGAGTTTTTGCAATTTTGCTTCAAAATACAAGGAATTTCTTCCTCTTTTCCCGAAAATAAGGGGAACTTCTTCCTTTTTGCCCCAAATAAAGGAATTTCTGCATTTTTGCCCCAATATTAGGGGAATTTCTGCAATTTTGCTTCAAAATACGGGGAAATTCTGCCTTTTTACCAAAAATTAAAAGGATTTTCTGCCTTTTTGCTACTGAATAAGGGAAGTTTCTGCAATTTTATACCAAAATAAAGGGAATTTCTGCCTTTTTGCCCCAAAATAAGGGGAATTTCTGCCTTTTTGCCCTGAAATATGTGAAATTTCTGCAATTTTACCCCAAAATAAGGTGAATTTCTGCCTTTTTGCCCATAAAATAATAGAAATTTCTGCCTTCTTGCCCCAAAATAAGAATAATTATTGCTTTTTTCTCTGAAATAAGTGAAATTTCTGCAATTTTGTTCTAAAATAAGGGAAATTTGTGCAATTTTTTTCCATAATAAGGGAAATTCATGCAATTTTGCCCCAAAATAATGGGAATTTCTGTTTTTTGCCCCCAAATAAGGGAAATTTCTTCAATTTTGCCCTAAAATAAGGGGAATTTCTGCCTTTTGCCCCAAAATAAGAATTTCTGCCTTTTTGCTTCAAAATAAGAAAATTACTGTATTTTTTATCCCAAAATTAGGTGAATTTCTGCAATTTTGCTCCAAAATACGGGGATTTTCTTCTTTTTTCGCCGAAAATAAAGGGAATTTCTGCCATTTTGCCGCGAAGTAAGTGAAATTTCTGCAGTTTTACCCCAAAAAAGGTGAATTTCTGCCTTTTTGCCCAAAAATTAGGGGAATTTTTGCAATTTTGCTCAAAAATACAGGGAATTTCTGCCTTTTGGCCCGAAAATAAAGGGAATGTATACCTTTTTGCCATAAAAAAATGAAATTTCTTAATTTTGACCCTAAAATAAGGGGATTTTCCGCCTTTTTGACTCAAAATAAGTGCAATTTCTGCCTTTTCCCCAAAAATAAATGAAATTTCTGTGTTTTTCCCCAAAATAAAAGGGAATTTCTGACTTTTTGCCCCAAAATAAGGGGAATTTCAGCCTTTTTACCTAAAAATAAGGGGAATTTCTGCATTTTTGCCCCTAAAATAAAGGGAATTTCTGCATTTTTGCACCAATATTAGGGGAATTTCTGCAATTTTGCTCCAAAATATGGGTCATTTCTGCCTTTTTGCCCAAAATTAAGTGGAATTTCTGCTTTTTGTTCGAAATAAGTGAAATTTCTGCAATTTTAGCCAAAAATTAGGGATTTCATCTTTTTGCCCTAAAATTAGAGAAATTTCTGCCATTTTGCCCTGAAATATTTGAAATTTCTGCAATTTTACCCCAAAATAAGAGGAATGTCTGCCTTTTTGCCCCAAATAAGGGGAATTTCAGCCTTATTACCGCAAAATAAGGGGAATTTCTACCTTTTGGCCCCAAAATATAAGGAATTTCTGCCTTTTTGCCCCAAAAATGGAAAATTCTGCAATTTTGCCCTGAAAAGAAGAATTTTTCCCTTTTTGCCCCAAAATAAAGGGAATTTCAGCCTTTTTACCTGAAAATAAGTGAAATTTCTGCAATTTTGCCTCAAATAAGGGAAATTTCTGATTTTTGCCCCAAAATTAGGAGAATATCTGTATTTTTGCCCCAAAATAAAGGGAATTTCTGCCTTTTTGCCCAAAAATTAGGGGAGTTTCTGCAATTTTGCTTCAAAATACTGGGAAGTTCTTCATCTTTTCCCGAAAATAAGGGGAATTACTGCCTTTTGCCCCAAATGAAGGGAATTTCTGCATTTTTGCCCCAATATTTGGGAAATTTCTGCAATTTTGCTCCAAAATATGGGAAATTTCTGCCTTTTTAACCGAAATTAAGGGGATTTTATGCCTTTTTGCTCCCAAATAATGGAAATTTCTGCAATTTTATCCCAAAATAAGGAGAATTTCTGCCTTTTTGCCCCAAAATAAAGAATATTACTGTATTTTTTACACCAAAATTAGGTGAATTTCTGCAATTTTGCTCCAAATTACGAGGATTTTCTGCCTTTTTCGCCGTAAATAAGGGGAATTTCTGCCATTTTGCTGCGAAATAAGTGAAATTTCTGCAGTTTTACCCCAAAATAAAGGGAATTTCTGCCTTTTTGCCCCAAAATTAGGGGAATTTCTGCAATTTTGGTCCAAAATATGGGGAATTTCTGCCTTTTTGCCCAAAAATAAACGGAATGTTTATCTTTTTGTAATAAAAAATAGAAATATCTTCATTTTTGCCCCAAAATAAGGGGATTTTCTGCCTTTTTGACTCAAAATAAGTGCAATTTCTGCCTTTTCCCCAAAAATAAACGAAATTTCTGTCTTTTTGCCCCAAAATAAGGGGAATTACCGACTTTATGCTTTCGGAAAAAGGAGATCTTCTGTCTTTTTGCCCCAAAATAAGGAGAATTTCTTACTTTTTGCCCTTAAATAAATGAAATTTCTGCAATTTTGCCCGAAAATAAGGGAAATTTGTGCCTTTTTGCCCCAAAATAAGGGGAATTTCTGCCTTTTGGCCCAAAATATCGGGAATTTCAGCATTTTACCTCAAAAGAAGGGGAATTTCAGCCTTTTTGCACCAAAATAAGAAGAATGCATAACTTTTTGCCATAAAAAAGGGAAATTTCTTCATTTTTGCTCCAAAATAAGGGGAATTTCTGCCTTTTTGACTCAAAATAAGTGCAATTTCTGCCTTTTCCCCAAAAATAAACGAAATTTCTGTCTTTTTGCCCCAAAATAAGGGGAATTACCGACTTTATGCTCTCGGAAAAAGGAGATCTTCTGTCTTTTTGCCCCAAAATAAGGAGAATTTCTTCCTTTTTGCCCGAAAATTATGAGAATTTCTGCAATATTTCTTCAAAATATGGTTAATTTCTGCCTTTTAGCTACAAAATAAAGGGAATTTGTGCATTTTCCCCCAATATTTGGGAATTTCTGCATTTTACATCTAAATAAGGGGAATTTCTGCATTTTACCTCAAAGTAAGAAGAATTTCTGCCTTTTGCCCCAAAATATGGGGAATTTCAGCCTTTTTGTTCCAAAATAAGGAAAATTTTTTCAATTTTTTACCATAATAAAAAAAATTTCTGCTTTTTGCCCCAAAATAAGGGGAATTTCTTACTTTTTGCCCTTAAATAAATGAAATTTCTGCAATTTTGCCCGAAAATAAGGGAAATTTGTGCCTTTTTGCCCCAAAATAAGGGGAATTTCTGCCTTTTGGCCCAAAATATCGGGAATTTCAGCATTTTACCTCAAAAGAAGGGGAATTTCAGCCTTTTTGCACCAAAATAAGAAGAATGCATAACTTTTTGCCATAAAAAAGGGAAATTTCTTCATTTTTGCTCCAAAATAAGGGGAATTTCTGCCTTTTTGCCTCTAAATAAGTGGAATTTCTGTCTTTTCCCTCAAAACAGAGAGAATTTCTGTCATTTTTGCCCCAAAATAAGGAAAATTTCTGACTTATTACCCTGAAATAAGTGAAAATTCTTCAATTTTACCCCAAAATAATGGAAATTTCTGCCTTTTTGCCCTCAAATAAGGGGAATTTCTGACTTTTTGCACCCGAAAAACGGAGATTTTCTGTCTTTTTGCCCCAAAATAAGGAAAATTTCAGCCTTTTTGCCCAAAAATTATGAGAATTTCTGCAATTTTTCTTCAAAATACGGAAAATTTCTGCTTTTTAGCCCCAAAAAAAGGCAATTTCTGCATTTTCCCCAAAATAAGAAGAATTTCTGCCATTTGCCCCAAAATAAGGGGAATTTCTGCATTTTTGCCCCAAAATTAGGGGAATTTCTGCAATTTTGCTCCAAAATACGGGGAATTTCTGCCTTTTTGCCCGAAAATAAAGGGATTGTATACATTTTTGCCATGAAAAAGGGAAATTTCTTCACTTTTGCCCCAAAATAAGGGGATTTTCCGCCTTTTTGACTCAAAACAAGTGCAATTTCTGCCTTTTCCCCCAAAATAAATGGAATTTCTGTCTTTTTGCCCCAAAATAAGGAGAATTTCTGACTTTTTGCCCTGAAATAAGTGAAGTTCTAAAATTTTTCCCCAAAATAAGGGAAATGTCTGCTTTTTCCCCCAAATAAGGGGAATTTCTGCCTTTTTGCCCCCAAATAAGGGGAATTTCAGCCTTTTTTCCTCAAATTAAGGGGAGTTTCTGCCTTTTGCCCCAAAATATGGAGAATTTCTCCTTTTGCCCCAAAATAAGAAAAATTTCTGCAATTTTGTAACAAAATAAATGAAATTTCTGCCTTTTTTGCTCCAAAATAAAAGAAATTTCTGCCTTTTTTCCCTGAAATAAGTGAAATTTCTGCAATTTTGCCCCAAATTAAGGGAAATTTCTGCAATTTTGCCCCAAAGTAAAGGAAATTTCTGCAATTTTGCCCCAAATAAGAGGAATTTCTGATTTTTTTGCAGCCAAAAAAAGGAGATTTTCTGTCTTTTTGCCCCCAAATAAAGAGTATTTCAGCCTTTTTGCCCGAAAATTATGAGAATTTCTGCAATTTTTCTTCAAAATACGGAAAATTTTTGCCTTTTATCTCCAAAATAAAGGGAATTTCTGCAATTTCCCCAAATATTAGGGGAATTTCTGCATTTTACCTCTAAATAATGGGAATTTCTGCATTTTACCTCAAAATAAGAAGAATTTCTGCCTTTTACCTCAAATTATGGGGAATTTCTGCATTTTTGTTCCAAAATAAAGAAAATTTCTTCAATTTTGTACCATAATAAAAGAAATTTCTACTCTTTGCCCCGAAATAAGGGGAATTTCTGACTTTTTACCCTGAAATAAATGAAATTTGTGCAATTTTGCCCGAAAATAAGGAAATTTTGTGCCTTTTTGCCCCAAAATAATGGGAATTTCTGCCTTTAGCCCAAAAAATGGGAAATTTCAGCATTTTACCTCAAAATAAGGGGAATTTCTGCCTTTTTGCCCTGAAATATATGAAATTTCTGCAATTTTACCCCAAAATAAGGTGAATTTCTGCCTTTTTGCCCCAAAATAATGGGAATTTCTGCCTTTTTGCCTCAAAATAAGAATAATTTTTGCTTTTTTTCTGAAATAAGTGAAATTTCTGCAATTTTGCCCTAAAATAAGAGAAATTTCTGCAATTTTGCCCCATAATAAAGAAAATTTCTGCAATTTTGCCGCAAAATAAGGGGAATTTCTGTTTTTTGCCCCCAAATAAAGCAAATTTCTGCAATTTTGCCCCAAAATAGAGGAATTTCTGTTTTTTGCCCCCAAATAAGGAAAATTTCTGCAATTTTGCCCTAAAATAAGGGAAATTTCTGCTATTTTCCCAAAAATAAGGGGAATTTCTGGCTTTTTGCCACAAAATAAAGAAAATTACTGCATGTTTTACGCCAAAATTAGGTGAATTTTTGCAATTTTGCTCCAAAATACGAGGATTTTCTGCCTTTTTCGCCGAAAATAAGGGGAATTTCTGCCATCTTGCCGCGAAATAAGTGAAATTTCTGCAGTTTTACATCAAAATAAGGGGAATTTCTGCCTTTTTGCCCCAAAATTAGGAGAATTTCTGCCATTTTGCTCCTAAATACGGGGAATTTCTGCCTTTTTGCCAGAAAATAAAGGGAATGTATAAATTTTTGCCATGAAAAAGGATATTTCTTCACTCTTGCCCCAAAATAAGTGGATTTTCTGCCTTTTTGACTCAAAATAAGTGCAATTTCTGCCTTTTCCCCAAAAATAAACGGAATTTCTGACTTTTTGTTCCAAAATAATGGGAATTTCTGACTTTTTGCCCTGAAATAAGTGAAATTTCTAAAATTTTTCCCCAAAATAAGGGAAATGTCTGCTTTTTGCCCCAAAATAAGGGGAATTTCTGCCTTTTTGCCCCCAAATAAGGGGAATTTCAGCCTTTTTTCCTCAAAATAAGGGGAATTTCTGCCTTTTGCCCCAAAATATGGGGAATTTCTACCTTTTTGCCCCAAAATAAGAAAAATTTCTGCAATTTTGTACCAAAATAAAAAAAATTCTGCCTTTTTTGCTCCAAAATAAGAGAAATTTCTGACTTTTTTCCTTGAAATAAGTGAAATTTCTGCAATTTTGCCCCAGAATAAAAGAAATTTCTGCAATTTTGCCCCAAAGTAAAGGAAATTTCTGCAATTTTGCCCCAAATAAGCGGAATTTCTGACTTTTTGCACCCGAAAAAAGGAGATTTTCTGTCTTTTTGCCCCAAAATAAGGAGAATTTCAGACTTTTTGCCCGAAAATTATGAGAATTTCTGCAATTTTTCTTCAAAATACGGAAAATTTTTGCCTTTTAGCCCCAAAATAAAGGGAATTTCTGCATTTTCCCTAAATATTAGGGGAATTTCTGAATTTTACCTCTAAATAATGGGAATTTCTGCATTTTTCCTCAAAATAAAAAGAATTTCTGCCTTTTACCTCAAATTATGGGGAATTTCTGCTTTTTGTTCCGAAATAAAGAAAATTTCTTCAATTTTGTATCATAATAAAAGAAATTTCTAATTTTTACCTCGAAATAAGGGGAATTTCTGACTTTTTACCCTGAAATAAATGAAATTTGTGCAATTTTGCCCGAAAATAAGGGAAATTTGTGCCTTTTTGCCCCAAAATAATAAGAATTTCTGCCTTTAGACCCAAAAAATGGGAAATTTCAGCATTTTACCTCAAAATAAGTGGAATTTCTGCCTTTTTGCCCTGAAATATATGAAATTTCTGCAATTTTACCCCAAAATAAGTTGAATTTCTGCCTTTTTGCCCCAAAATAATAGGAATTTCTGCCTTTTTGCCTCAAAATAAGAAAAATTTTTGCTTTGTTTTCTGAAATAAGTGAAATTTCTGCAATTTTGCCCTAAAATAAGGGAAATTTCTGTAATTTTTCCACATAATAATGAAAATTTCTGGAATTTTGCCTTAAAATAAGGGGAATTTCTTTTTTTTGCCCCCAAATAAAGCAAATTTCTGCAATTTTGCCCCAAAATAAGAGGAATTTCTGTTTTTTGCCCCCAAATAAGGGAAATTTCTGCAATTTTACCCTAAAATAAGCGGAATTTCTGCCATTTGCCCCAAAATAAGGGGAATTTCTGCCTTTTTGCCACAAAATGAAAAAATTACTTCATGTTTTACGCCAAAATTAGGTGAATTTCCGCAATTTTGCTCCAAAATATGATGATTTTCTGCCTTTTTCGCCGAAAATAAGGGGAATTTCTGCCATCTTGCCGCGAAATAAGTGAAATTTCTGCAGTTTTACATCAAAATAAAGGGAATTTCTGCCTTTTTGCCCCAAAATTAGAGGAATTTCTGCAATTTTGCTCCAAAATACGGAGAATTTCTGCCTTTTTGCCCGAAAATAAAGGGATTGTATACATTTTTGCCATGAAAAAGGGAAATTTCTTCACTTTTGCCCCAAAATAAGGGGATTTCCGCCTCTTTGACTAAAAACAAGTGCAATTTCTGCCTTTTCCCCAAAAATAAATGGAATTTGTGTCTTTTTGCCCCAAAATAAGGGGAATTTCTGACTTTTTGCCCTGAAATAAGTGAAATTTCTAAAATTTTTCCCCAAAATAAGGGAAATGTCTGCTTTTTGCCCCAAAATAAGGGGATTTTCTGCCTTTTTGCCCCCAAATAAGGGGAATTTCAGCCTTTTTTCCTCAAAATAAGGGGAGTTTCTGCCTTTTGCCCCAAAATATGGGGAATTTCTCCCTTTTTGCCCCAAAATAAGAAAAATTTCTGCAATTTTGTAACAAAATAGAAGAAATTTCTGCCTTTTTTGCTTCAAAATAAGAGAAATTTCTGCCTTTTTTCTCTGAAATAAGTGAAATTTCTGCAATTTTGCCCCAAATTAAGGAAAATTTCTGCAATTTTGCCCCAAAATAAAGGAAATTTCTGCAATTTTTCCCCAAATAAGGGGAATTTCTGACGTTTGGCTACCAAAAATAGCAGATTTTCTGTCTTTTTGCCCAAAAATAAGGAGTATTTCAGCCTTTTTGCCCGAAAATTATGAGAATTTCTGCAATTTTTCTTCAAAATATGGAAAATTTTTGCCTTTTATTCCCAAAATAAAGGGAATTTCTGCATTTTTCTCAAATATTAGGGGAATTTCTGCATTTTACCTCTAAATAATGGGAATTTCTGCATTTTACCTCAAAATAAGAAGAATTTCTGCCTTTTACCTCAAAATATGGGGAATTTCTGCCTTTTTGTTCCAAAATAAAGAAAATTTCTTCAATTTTGAACCATAATAAAAGAAATTTCTACTTTTTGCCCCGAAATAAGGGGAATTTCTGACTTTTTACCCTGAAATAAATGAAATTTGTGCAATTTTGCCCGAAAATAAGGGAAATTTGTGCCTTTTTGCCCCAAAATAATGGGAATTCCTGCCTTTAGCCCCAAAAAATGGGAAATTTCAGCATTTTACCTCAAAATAAGGGGAATTTCTGCCTTTTTGCCCTGAAATATATGAAATTTCTGCAATTTTACCCCAAAATAAGGTGAATTTTTGCCTTTTTGCCCCAAAATAATAGAAATTTCTGCCTTTTTTCCTCAAAATAAGAAAAATTTTTGCTTTTTTTTCTGAAATAAGTGAAATTTCTGCAATTTTGCCCTAAAATAAGGGAAATTTCTGCAATTTTTCCTCATAATAAAGAAAATTTCTGCAATTTTGCCGCAAAATAAGGGGAATTTGTATTTTTTGCCCCCAAATAAAGCAAATTTCTGCAATTTTGCCCCAAAATAAGGGGAATTTCTGTTTTTTTGCCCCCAAATAAGGGAAATTTCTGCAATTTTGCCCTAAAATAAGGGGAATTTCTGCCATTTGCCCCAAAATAAGGGGAATTTCTGCCTTTTTGCCACAAAATAAAGAAAATTACTGCATGTTTTACGCCAAAATTAGGTGAATTTCTGCAATTTTGTTCCAAAATACGAGGATTTTCTGCCTTTTTCGTCGAAAATAAGGGGAATTTCTTCCATTTTGCCGTGAAATAAGTGAAATATCTGCAGTTTTAACCCAAAATAAGGAAAATTTCTGCCTTTTAGCCCCAAGATTAGTAGAATTTCTGCAATTTTGCTCCAAAATACGGGGAATTTCTGCCTTTTTGCCCAAAAATATAGGGACTGTATACCTTTTTGCCATAAAAAAGGGAAATTTCTTCACTTTTGCCCCAAAATAAGGGGATTTTCCGCCTTTTTGACTCAAAATAAGTGCAATTTCAGCCTTTTCCCCAAAAATAAATGGAATTTCTGTCTTTTTGTTCCAAAATAAGAGGAATTTCTGACTTTTTGCCCTGAAATAAGTGAAATTTCTAAAATTTTTCCCCAAAATAAGAGAAATGTCTGCTTTTTGCCCCAAAATAAGGGGAATTTCAGCATTTTTTCCTCAAAATAAAGGGAATTTCTGCCTTTTGCCCCAAAATATGGGAAATTTCTGCCTTTTTGCCCCAAAATAAGAAACATTTCTGCAATTTTGTACCAAAATAGAAGAAATTTCTGCCTTTTTGCCCCCAAAAAGAGAAATTTCTGCCTTTTTTCCCTGAAATAAATAAAATTTCTGCAATTTTGCCTAAAAATAAGGGAAATTTCTGCAATTTTGCCCCAAAGTAAAGGAAATTTCTTCAATTTTGCCCCAAATAAGGGGAATTTCTGCCTTTTTGCGCCAAAATTAGGGGAATTTCTGCAATTTTGCTCCAAAATACCTGGAATTTCTGCCTTTTTGCCCAAAAATAAAGGGAATGTATACATTTTTCCTATAAAAAAGGGAAATTTCTATATTTTGCCCCAAAAATAGCGCATTTTCCGCCTTTTTGACTCAAAATAAGTGCAATTTCTGCCTTTTTCCCAAAAATAAACGGAATTTCTGTCTTTTTGCCCCAAAATAAGGGGAATTTCTGACTTTTTGCCCTGAAATAAGTGAAATTTCTAAAATTTTTCCCCAAAATAAGGAAAATGTCTGCTTTTTGCCCAAAATAAAAGGAATTTCTGCCTTTTTGCCCCAAAATAGGGGGAATTTCAGGCTTTTTTCCTCAAAATAAGGGGAATTTCTGCCTTTTGCCCCAAAATATGGGGAATTTCTGTCTTTTTGCCCCAAAATAAGAAAAATTTCTGCAATTTTGTACCGAAAAAAAAGAAATTTCTGCTTTTTTGCCCCAAAAAAAGAGAAATTTCTGCCTTTTTTCCCTGAAATAAGTGAAATATCTGCAATTTTGCCCCAAAATAAGGGAAATTACGGCAATTTTGCCCCAAAGTAAAGGAAATTTCTGAAATTTTGCCCCAAAATAAGGGGAATTTCAGCCTTTTTTTCTTAAAATAAGGGGAATTTCTGCCTTTTTACCCAAAATATGGGGAATTTCTGCCTTTTTGCACCGAAAAAAGGAGATTTTCTGTCTTTTTGTCCCAAAATAAGGAGAATTTTAGCCATTTGCCCGAAAATTAGGAGAATTTCTGCAATTTTTCTTCAAAATACAGAAAATTTCTTCCTTTTAGCCCCAAAATAAAGGGAATATCTGCATTTTCCCATAATATTAGGGGAATTTCTGTATTTTACCTCTAAATAAAAGAAATTTCTGCATTTTACCTCAAAATATGAAGAATTTCTGACTTTTACCCTAAAATATGGGGAATTTCTGCCTTTTTGTCCCAAAATAAAGCCAATTTCTTCAATTTTGTACCATAATAAAAAAAATTTCTACTTTTTGCCCCGAAATAAGGGGAATTTCTGAATTTTACCCTGAAATAAATGAAATTTGTGTAATTTTGCCCGAAAATAAAGGGAAATTTGTGCCTTTTTGCCCCAAAATAATGGGAATTTCTGCCTTTAGCCCCAAAAAATGGGAAATTTCAGAATTTTACCTCAAAATAAAGGGATTTCTGCCTTTTTGCCCTGAAATATATGAAATTTCTGCAATTTTACCCCAAAATAAGGTGAATTTCTGCCTTTTTGCCCCAAAATAATGAAAATTTCTACCTTTTTGCCACAAAATAAAAAAAAATTTTGCTTTTTTTTTCTGAAATAAGTGAAATTTCTGCAATTTTGCCCTAAAATAAGGGAAATTTCTGCAATTTTTCCCCATAATAAAGAAAATTTCTGCAATTTTGCCGCAAAATAAGGGGAATTTCTGTTCTTTGCTCCCAAATAAAGCAAATTTCTGCAATTTTGCCCCAAAATAAGGGGAATTTCTGTTTTTTGCCCCCAAATAAGGGAAATTTCTGCAATTTTGCCCTAAAATAAGGGGAATTTCTGCCATTTGCCCCAAAATAAGGGGAATTTCTGCCTTTTTGCCACAAAATAAAGAAAATTACTGCATGTTTTACGCCAAAATTAGGTGAATTTCTGCAATTTTGTTCCAAAATACGAGGATTTTCTGCCTTTTTCGTCGAAAATAAGGGGAATTTCTGCCATTTTGCCGTGAAATAAGTGAAATATCTGCAGTTTTAACCCAAAATAAGGGAAATTTCTGCCTTTTAGCCCCAAGATTAGTAGAATTTCTGCAATTTTGCTCCAAAATACGGGGAATTTCTGCCTTTTTGCCCAAAAATAAAGGGACTGTATACCTTTTTGCCATAAAAAAGAGAAATTTCTTCACTTTTGCCCCAAAATAAGGGGATTTTCCGCCTTTTTGACTCAAAATAAGTGCAATTTCAGCCTTTTCCCCAAAAATAAATGGAATTTCTGTCTTTTTGTTCCAAAATAAGGGGAATTTCTGACTTTTTGCCCTGAAATAAGTGAAATTTCTAAAATTTTTCCCCAAAATAAGGAAAATGTCTGCTTTTTGTTCCAAAATAAGGGGAATTTCAGCATTTTTTCCTCAAAATAAAGGGAATTTCTGCCTTTTGCCCCAAAATATGGGAAATTTCTGCCTTTTTGCCCCAAAATAAGAAACATTTCTGCAATTTTGTACCAAAATAGAAGAAATTTCTGCCTTTTTGCCCCCAAGAAGAGAAATTTCTGCCTTTTTTCCCTGAAATAAGTAAAATTTCTGCAATTTTGCCTAAAAATAAGGGAAATTTCTGCAATTTTGCCCCAAAGTAAAGGAAATTTCTTCAATTTTGCCCCAAATAAGGGGAATTTCTGCCTTTTTGCGCCAAAATTAGGGGAATTTCTGCAATTTTGCTCCAAAATACCTGGAATTTCTGCCTTTTTGCCCAAAAATAAAGGGAATGTATACATTTTTCCTATAAAAAAGGGAAATTTCTATATTTTGCCCCAAAAATAGCGCATTTTCCGCCTTTTTGACACAAAATAAGTGCAATTTCTGCCTTTTTCCCAAAAATAAACGGAATTTCTGTCTTTTTGCCCCAAAATAAGGGGAATTTCTGTCTTTTTGCCCTGAAATATGTGAAATTTCTAAAATTTTTCCCCAAAATAAGGAAAATGTCTGCTTTTTGCCCAAAATAAAAGGAATTTCTGCCTTTTTGCCCCAAAATAGGGGGAATTTCAGCCTTTTTTCCTCAAAATAAGGGGAATTTCTGCCTTTTGCCCCAAAATATGGGGAATTTCTGTCTTTTTGCCCCAAAATAAGAAAAATTTCTGCAATTTTGTACCGAAAAAAAAGAAATTTCTGCCTTTTTGCCCCCAAAAAAAGAGAAATTTCTGCCTTTTTTCCCTGAAATAAGTGAAATATCTGCAATTTTGCCCCAAAATAAGGGAAATTTCTGCAATTTTGCCCCAAAATAAGGGAAATTTCGGCAATTTTGCCCCAAAGTAAAGGAAATTTCTGAAATTTTGCCCCAAAATAAGGGGAATTTCAGCCTTTTTTCCTTAAAATAAGGGGAATTTCTGCCTTTTGACCCAAAATATGGGGAATTTCTGCCTTTTTGCACCGAAAAAAAGGAGATTTTCTGTCTTTTTGTCCCAAAATAAGGAGAATTTTAGCCATTTGCCCGAAAATTAGGAGAATTTCTGCAATTTTTCTTCAAAATACAGAAAATTTCTTCCTCTTAGCCCCAAAATAAAGGGAATTTCTGCATTTTCCCACAATATTAGGGGAATTTCTGTATTTTACCTCTAAATAAAAGAAATTTCTGCATTTTACCTCAAAATATGAAGAATTTCTGACTTTTACCCTAAAATATGGGGAATTTCTGCCTTTTTGTTCCAAAATAAAGCAAATTTCTTCAATTTTGTATCATAATAAAAGAAATTTCTACTTTTTGCCCCGAAATAAGGGGAATTTCTGAATTTTACCCTGAAATAAATGAAATTTGTGTAATTTTGCCCGAATATAAAGAGATATTTGTGCCTTTTCGCTCCAAAATAATGTCAATTTCTGCCTTTAGCCCCAAAAAATGGGAAATTTCAGGATTTTACCTCAAAATAAAGGGATTTCTGCCTTTTTGCCCTGAAATATATGAAATTTCTGCAATTTTACCCCCAAATAAGGTGAATTTCTGCCTTTTTGCCCCAAAATCATGAAAATTTCTACCTTTTTGCCACAAAATAAAAAAAATCTTTGATTTTTTTTCTGAAATAAGTGAAATTTCTGCAATTTTGCCCTAAAATAAGGGAAATTTCTGCAATTTTTCCCCATAATAAAGAAAATTTCTGCAATTTTGCCGCAAAATAAGAGAATTTCTGTTCTTTGCCCCCAAATAAAGCAAATTTCTGCAATTTTGCCCCAAAATAAGGGGAATTTCTGTTTTTTGCCCCCAAATAAGGGAAATTTCTGCAATTTTGCCCTAAAATAAGCGGAATTTCTGCCATTTGCCCCAAAATAAGGGGAATTTCTGCATTTTTGCCACAAAATAAAGAAAATTACTGCATTTTTTACGCCAAAATTAGGTGAGTTTCTGCAATTTTGCTCCAAAATACGAGGATTTTCTGCTTTTTTCGCCGAAAATAAGGGAAATTTCTGCCATTTTGCCGTGAAATAAGTGAAATTTCTGCAGTTTTACCCCAAAATAAAAGAAATTTCTGCCTTTTAGCCCCAAAATTAGGGGAATTTCTGAAATTTTGCTCCAACATATGAGGAATTTCTGCCTTTTTGCACGAAAATAAAGGGAATGTATACCTTTTTGCCATAAAAAAGGGAAATTTCTTCACTTTTGCCCCAAAAAAGGGGATTTTCCGCCTTTTTGACTCAAAATAAGTGCAATTTATGCCTTTTCCCCAAAAATAAACGGAATTTCTGTCTTTTTGCCCCAAATAAGGGGAATTTCTGAGTTTTTGCCCTGAAATAAGTGAAATTTCTAAAATTTTTCCCCAAAATAAGGGAAATGTCTGCTTTTTGCCCCAAAAAAGGGGAATTTCTGCCTTTTTGCCCCAAAATAGATGGAATTTCCGCCTTTTTTTCTCAAAATAAGGGGAATTTCTGCCTTTTGCCCCCAAATATGGGGAATTTCTTTCTTCTTGCCCCAAAATAAGAAAAATTTCTGCAATTTTGTACCAAAATAAAAGAAATTTCTGCCATTTTGCCCCAAAATAAGAGAAATTGCTGCTTTTTTTCCCTGAAATAAGTGAAGCTTCTGCAATTTTGCCCCAAAATAAGGGAAATTTCTGCAATTTTGCCCCAAAATAAGGGAAATTTCTGCAATTTTGCCCCAAAGTATAGGAAATTTCTGCAATTTTGCCCCAAAATAAGGGGAATTTCAGCCTTTTTTCCTTAAACTAAGGGGAATTTCTGCCTTTTGACCCAAAATATGGGGAATTTCTGCCTTTTTGCACCCGAAAAAAGGAGATTATCTGTCTTTTTGCCCCAAAATAAAGAGAATTTCAGCCATTTGCCAGAAAATTATGAGAATTTCTGCAATTTTTCTTCAAAATACGGAAAATTTCTTCCTTTTAGCCCCAAAATAAAGGGAATTTCTGCATTTTCCCACAATATTAGGGAAATTTCTGTATTTTACCTCTAAATAAAAGAAATTTCTGCATTTTACCTCAAAATAAGAAGAATTTCTGACTTTTACCCCAAAATATGGGGAATTTCTGCCTTTTTGTTCTAAAATAAAGAAAATTTCTTCAATTTTGTACCATAATAAAAGAAATTTCTCCTTTTTGCCCCAAAATAAGGGGAATTTCTGACTTTTTACCATGAAATAAATGAAATTTCTGCAATTTTGTCTGAAAATAAGGGAAATTTGTGCCTTTATGCCCCAAAATAAGGGGATTTTCTGACTTTAGCCCCAAAATATGGGGAATTTCAGCATTTTACCTCAAAATAAGGGGAATTTCTGGCTTTTTGCCCCAAAATAATGGGAATTTCTGCATTTTTGCCCCAAAATTAGAAAAATTTTTGTTTTTTTTCTGAAATAAGTGAAATTTCTGCAATTTTGCCCTAAAATTAGGGAAATATCTGCAATTTTTCCCCATAATAAAGCAAATTTCTGCAATTTTGCCGCAAAATAAGAAGAATTTCTGTTTTTGCCCCCAAATAAGGGAAATTTCTGCAATTTTGCCCTAAAATAATGGGAATTTCTGACATTTGCCCCAAAATAAGGGGAATTTCTGCCTTTTTGCCACAAAATAAAGAAAATTACTGCATGTTTTACCCCCAAATTAGGTGAATTTCTACAATTTTGCTCCAAAATACGAGGATTTTCTGCCTTTTTCGCCAAAAATAAGGGGAATTTCTTCCATTTTGCCGCGAAATAATAGAAAGTTCTGCAGTTTTACCCCAAAATAAGGGGAATTTCTTTTTTTTTGATCAAAAATTAGGGGAATTAATGCAATTTTACTCCAAAATAGGGGTCATGTCTGCATTTTTGCCGGAAATTAAATGGAATTTCTGCCTTTTTGTCCGGAAATAAGTGAAATTTTTGCAATTTTAGCCAAAAATTAGGGATTCCATTTTTGCTCCAAAATAAGAGAAATTTCTGCCATTTTGCACTGAAATATTTGAAATTTCTGCAATTTTACCCAAAAATAAGGGGAATTTCTGCCTTTTTTCCCCAAAATATAAGGAATTTCTGCCTTTTTGCCCCAAAATAAAGAAAATTTCTGCAATTTTGCCCCAAAATAAGGGGAATTTTTTCCTTTTTACTCCAAAATAAAGGGAATTTCAGCCTTTTTACCTGAAAATAAGTGAATTTCCTGCAATTTTGCCCCAAATAAGGGAAATTTCTTCAATTTTGCCCCAAAATAAGGTAAATTCCTGCAATTTTGCCCCAAAATAAGTGGAATTTCTGAGTTTTGCCCCCAAAAAAGGAGAATTTTTGCCTTTTTGCCCCAAAATTATGGGAATTTCTGCAATTTTGCTCCAAAATACGGGGAATTTCTGCCTTTTTACTCAAAAATAAGGGGAATGCATAACTTTTTGCCATAAAAAAGGGAAATTTCTTCATTTTTGCTCCAAAATAAGGGGAATTTCTGCCTTAATGCCTCTAAATAAGTGGAATTTCTGTCTTTTTCCCCCAAAACAAAGAGAATTTCTGTCTTTTTTGCCCCAAAATAAGGGAAATTTCTGACTTATTCCCCTGAAATAAGTGAAATTTCTGCAATTTTGCCCCAAAATAAGGGAAATTTCTGCCTTTTTGCCCCCAAATAAAGGGAATTTCAGCCTTTTTCCTCAAAATAAGGGAAATTTCTGCATTTTGCCACAAAATATTAGGAATTTCTGCCTTTTTGCCCCAAAATAAGGAAAATTTCTGCAATTTTGCCCCAAAATAAGGGGAATTTTTTCCTTTTTACTCCAAAATAAAGGGAATTTCAGCCTTTTTACCTGAAAATAAGTGAATTTCCTGCAATTTTGCCCCAAATAAGGGAAATTTCTTCAATTTTGCCCCAAAATAAGGTAAATTCCTGCAATTTTGCCCCAAAATAAGTGGAATTTCTGAGTTTTGCCCCCAAAAAAGGAGAATTTTTGCCTTTTTGCCCCAAAATTATGGGAATTTCTGCAATTTTGCTCCAAAATACGGGGAATTTCTGCCTTTTTACTCAAAAATAAGGGGAATGCATACCTTTTTGCCATAAAAAAGGGAAATTTCTTCATTTTTGCTCCAAAATAAGGGGAATTTCTGCCTTAATGCCTCTAAATAAGTGGAATTTCTGTCTTTTTCCCCCAAAACAAAGAGAATTTCTGTCTTTTTTGCCCCAAAATAAGGGAAATTTCTGACTTATTACCCTGAAATAAGTGAAATTTCTGCAATTTTGCCCCAAAATAAGGGAAATTTCTGCCTTTTTGCCCCCAAATAAAGGGAATTTCAGCCTTTTTCCTCAAAATAAAAGGAATATCTGCATTTTGCCACAAAATATTAGGAATTTCTGCCTTTTTGCCCCAAAATAAGGAAAGTTTCTGCCTTTTTTCCCTGAAATAAGTGAAATTTCTTCAATTTTGCCCCAAAATAAGTGAAATTTCTGAGTTTTGCCCCAAAATAAGAAGAATTTCTGTGTTTTTGCCTGAACATATAGGGATTTTCTGGCTTTTTGCCCCACAATTAGGAGATTTTCTGCAATTGTGCTCCAAAATATGAGGAATTTTTGCTTTTTTGCCCGAAAATAAGGGGAATGTATACCTTTTGCCACAAAAAAGAAAAATTTCTTCATTTTTGCCCCAAAATAAGAGGAATTTCTTCCTTCTTACCTCAAAATAAGTGAAATGTCTGCCTTTTTACCCAAAAATAAATGGAATTTCTGTCTTTTTGCCCCAAAATAAAAGGAATTTTTGAATTTTGCCCTGAAATAAGTGAAATTTCTGCAATTTTGCCCCAAAATAAGGGAAATTTCTGCCTTTTGCCACAAAATAAAGGGAATTTCTGTCTTTTTGCCCCAACATAAGGGGAATTTCAGCATTTTACCACATAATAAGGGGAATCTCTGCATTTTCGCCCCAAAATATGGGGAATTTCTGCATTTTTGCCCCAAAATAAAGAAAATTTCTACAATTTTGTACCAAAATAAAAGAAATTTCTGCCTTATTGCCCCAAAATAAGAGAAATTTCTGAGTTTTTTTCTCTGAAATAAGTGAAATTTCCGCAATTTTGCCCCAAAATAAGGGAAATTTCTGCAATTTTTTTCCATAACAAGGGAAATTTTTGCAATTTTGCCCCAAAATAAGGGGAATTTCTGTTTTTTGCCCCCAAATAAGGGAAATTTTTGCAATTATATCCCAAAATAAGGGGAATTTTTGCCTTTTTGCCACAAAATAAGAAATATTTCTGCAAGTCTGTAAAAAGATAGATAAAATTTCTAAAATTTTGCCCCAAAATAAGGGAAATTTCTGATTTTTGCCCCAAAATAAAGAGAATTTTTATATTTTTGCCCCAAAATAAAGGGAATTTCTGCCTTTTTGCCCCAAAATTAGGGGAGTTTCTGCAATTTGCTTCAAAATACAGGGAATTTCTTCCTCTTTTCCTGAAAATAAGGGGAACTTCTGCCTTTTTGCCCCAGATAAAAAGAATTTCTGCATTTTTGCCCCAATATTAGGGGAATTTCTTCAATTTTGCTCCAAAATAGGGAAAAATTCTGCCTTTTTACTCAAAATTAAAAGGATTTTCTGCCTTTTTGCTCCCAAATAAGGGAAATTTCTGCAATTTTATCCCAAAATAAAGGGAATTTCTGCCTTTTTGCCCCAAAATAAGGGGAATTTCTGCCTTTTTGCCCTGAAATATGTGAAATTTCTGCAATTTTACCCCAAAATAAGGTGAATTTCTGCCTTTTTGCCCATAAAATAATAGAAATTTCTGCCTTTTTGCCCCAAAATAAGAAAAATTATTGCTTTTTTCTCTGAAATAAGTGAAATTTCTGCAATTTTGCCCTAAAATAAGAAAAGTTTCTGCAATTTTTTTCCATAATAAAGGAAATTCCTAAAATTTTGCCCCAAAATAAGGGGAATTTCTTTTTTTTGACTCCAAATAAGGGAAATTTCTTCAATTTTGCCCTAAAATAAAAAGAATTTCTGCCTTTTGCCCCAAAATAAGGAGAATTTCTGCCTTTTTGCCCCAAAATAAGAAAATTACTGTATTTTTTACCGCAAAATTAGGTGAATTTTTGCAATTTTGCTCCAAAATACAGGGATTTTCTTCCTTTTTCGCCGAAAATAAAGGGAATTTCTGCCATTTTGCAGCGAAATAAGTGAAATTTCTGTAGTTTTACCCCAAAATAAGGAAAATTTCTGCCTTTTTGCCCAAAAATTAGGGGAATTTTTACAATTCTGCTCCAAAATACGGGGAATTTCTGCCTTTTGGCCCGAAAATAAAGGGAATGTAATCCTTTTTGCCATAAAAAAAGGAAATTTCTTCATTTTTACCCCAAAATAAGAGGATTTTTCACCTTTTTGACTCAAAATAAGTGCAATTTCTGCCTTTTCCCCAAAAATAAACGAAATTTCTGTCTTTTTGCCCAAAAATAAGGGGAATTTCTGACTTTTTGCCCCAAAATTAGGGGAATTTCAGCCTTTTTACCTAAAAATAAAAGGAATTTCTGCCTTTTTGCCCCCAAAATAAACAGAATTTCTGCATTTTTGCACCAATATTACGGGAATTTTTGCAATTTTGCTCCAAAATATGGGTCATTTCTGCCTTTTTGCCCAAAATTAAGTGGAATTTCTGCCTTTTTGTCCGAAATAAGTGAAATTTCTGCAATTTTAGCCAAAAATTAGGGATTTCATCTTTTTTTCCCCAAAATAAGGGAAATTTCTGCCATTTTGCTCTGAAATTTTGAAATTTCTGCAATTTTACCCCAAAATAAGGGGAATTTCTGCCGTTTTGCCCCAAATAAGGGGAATTTCATCTTTATTACCTTAAAATAAGGGGAATTTCTGCTTTTTTGCCCCAAAATATAAGGAATTCCTGCCTTTTTGCCCCAAAAAGAGGAAAATTCTGCAATTTTGCCCTGAAAAGGAGAATTTCTCCCTTTTTGCCCCAAAATAAAGGAAATTTTACCCTTTTTACCTGAAAATAAATGAAATTTCTGCAATTTTGCCCCAAATAAGGGAAATTTCTGATTTTTGCCCCAAAATAAGGAGAATATCTGTATTTTTGCTCCAAAATAAAGGGAATTTCTGCCTTTTTGCCCCCAAATCAGGGGAGTTTCTTCAATTTTGCTTCAAAATACAGGGAATTTCTTCTTCTTTTTTCGTAAATAAGGGGAACTTCTGCCTTTTTGCCCCAAATAAAGGAAATTTCTGCAATTTTGCCCCAATATTAGGGGAATTTCTGCAATTTTGCTCCAAAATATGGGGAATTACTGCCTTTTTACCCGAAATTAAGGGGATTTTCTGCCTTTTTGCTCCAAAATAAAGGGAATTTCTGCAATTTTATCCCAAAATAAGGGGAATTTCTGACTTTCTGCCCCAAAATAAGGGGAATTTCTGCCTTTTTGCCTGAAATTAATTGCAATTTCTGCCTTTTAGTCCCGAAATAAGTGAAATTTCTTCAATTTTAGCCAAAAATAAGGGATTTCATCGTTTTGCCCCAAAATAAGGGGAATTTCTGCCATTTTGCCCTGAAATATTTGAAATTTCTGAAATTTTATTCCAAAATAAGGGGAATTTCTGCCTTTTTGCTTCAAATAAGGAGAATTTCAGCCTTATTACCTCAAAATAAAAGGAATTTCTGCCTCTTTGCCCCAAAATATAAGGAATTTCTGTCTTTTTGCCCCCAAAAAAGGAAATTTCAGCCTTTTTACCTGAAAATAAGTGAAATTTCTGCAATTTTGCCCCAAATAAGAGAAATTTCTGATTTTTGCCCCAAAATAAGGAGAATATCTGTATTTTTGCTCCAAAATAAAGGGAATTTCTGCATTTTGCCCCAAAATTTTGGGAGTTTCTGCAATTTTGCTTCAAAATACAGGGAATTTCTTCTTCTTTTCCCGAAAATAAGGAGAACTTCTGCCTTTTTTCCCCAAATAAAGGGAATTTCTGCATTTTTGCCCCAATATTAGGGAAATCTCTGCAATTTGGCTCCAAAATATGGGGAATTTCTGCCTTTTTACCCGAAATTAAGGGGATTTTTTGCCTTTTTGCTCTCAAATAAAAGAAATTTCTGCAATTTTATCCCAAAATAAGGGGAATTTCTGCTTTTTTGCCCCAAAATAAGGGGAATTTCTGCCTTTTTGTCCTGAAATAAGTGAAATTTCTTAAATTTTAGCCAAAAATTAGGGATTTCATCATTTTGCCCCAAAATAAGGGGAATTTCTGCAATTTTGCCCCAAAATAAATGAAATTTCTGCAATTTTGCCCCAAAATTAGGGAAATTTCTGGAATTTTACTCCAAAAAAAGTGGAATTTCTGAGTTTTGCCCCAAAATAAGGAGAATTTCTGTCTTTTTGCCCCAACATATAGGGAATTTCTGCATTTTGCCCCACAATTAGGGGAATTTCTGCAATTTTGCTCCAAAATACGGGGAATTTCTGCATTTTTGCTCAAAAATAAGGGGAATGCATACCTTTTTGCCAAAAAAAGGATAATTTCTTCCTTTTTGCTCCAAAATAAGAGGAATTTCTGCCTTTTTGCCTCTAAATAAGTGGAATTTCTGTCTTTACCCCCAAAACAAAGGGAATTTCTGTCTTTTTTGCTCCAAAATAAGGAAAATTTCTGACTTATGACCCTGAAATAAGTGAAATTTCTGCAATTTTGCCACAAAATAAGGGAAATTTCTGCAATTTTTCCTCATAATATGGGAAATTTCTGCAATTTTGCCCCAAAATAAGGGGAATTTCCGTTTTTTGCCCCCAAATAAGGGAAATTTCTGCAATTTTGCTCTATAATAAAGAGAATTTTTCCCTTTTGCCCCTAAAGAAGGAGAATTTCTGCCTTTTTGCCCCAAAATAAAGTAAATTACTGTATTTTTTACCCCCAAATTAGGTGAATTTCTGCAATTTTGCTCCAAAATACGGGGATTTTCTGCCTTTTTCGCCGAAAATAAGGGGAATTTCTGCCATTTTGCCGCTAAATAAGTGAAATTTCTGCAGTTTTACCCCAAAAAAGCGGAATTTCTGCCTTTTTGCACCAAAATAGGGGGAATTTTTGACTTTTTGCCTGAAAATAAGGGGAATTTCAGCCTTTTTACCTCAAAATAAGGGGAATTTCTGCCTTATTGCCCCAAAATATGGGGAATTTCTGCCTTTTAACCCCAAAATAAGAAAAATTTCTGCAATTTTGTACCAAAATAAAAGAAATTTCTGCCTTTTTGCCCCAAAATAAGAAAATTTCTGCCTCTTTTCTGAAATAAGTGAAATTTCTGCAATTTTGCCCCAAAATAAGGGAAATTTCTGCAATTTTGCCCCAATGAAAAGAAAATTTCTGCAATTTTGCCCCAAAATAAGGGGAATTTCTGACTTTTTGCTCCCGAAATAAGGAGATTTTCTGTATTTTGCCCCAAAATTATGAGAATTTCTGCAATTTTGCTTCAAAATGCGGTTAATTTCTGCCTTTTAGCCCCAAAATAAAGGGAATTTCTGCATTTTCCCCCAATATTTGGGGAATTTCTGCATTTTACCTCTAAATAAGGGGAATTTATGCATTTTACTGCAAAATAAGAAGAATTTCTGCCTTTTACCCCAAAATATGGGGAATTTTTGTTTTTTTGATCTAAAATAAGGAAAATTTCTTCAATTTTGTACCATAATAAAAGAAATTTCTGCTTTTTGCCCTAAAATAAATGAAATTTCTGCAATTTTGCCCAATATAAGGGAAATTTCTGCCTTTTTGCCCCCAAATAAGGGGAATTTCAGCCTTTTTACCTCAAAATAATAAGAATTTCTGAATTTTGGCACAAAATATTAGGAATTTCTACCTTTTTGCCCCAAAATAAGGAAAATTTCTGCCTTTTTTCCCTGAAATAAGTGAAATTTCTGCAATTTTGCCCCAAATTAAGTAAAATTTCTGCAATTTTGCCCCAAAATAAGAAAAATTTCTGGAATTTTGCCCCAAAATAAGTGGAATTTCTGAGTTATGCCCCAAAATAAGGAGAATTTCTGCCTTTTTGCCTTACAATTAGTGAAATTTCTGAAATTTTGCACCAAAAAAAGGGGAATTTCTGCCTTTTGCCCCAAAATATGGGAAATTTCTGCCTTTTTCTCTGAAAATAAGAAGAATGCATACCTTTTTGCCATAAAAAAAGAAATTTCTTCATTTTGCTCCAAAATAAGGGAAAATTTTGCCTTTTTACCTTTAAATAAGTGGAATTTCTGTCTTTTTCCCCCAAAACAAAGAGAATTTCTGTCTTTTTTGCCCCAAAATAAAGAAAATTTCTGACTTATTACCCTGAAATAAGTGAAATTTCTGCAAATTTGCACCAAAAAATGGAAATTTCCGCCTTTTGCCACAAAATAAGGGCAATTTCAGACTTTTACCTCAAAATAAGGGAAGTTTCTGATTTTTGTACCAAAATATGGAGAATTTCTGCCTTTTTGCCCCAAAATAAGGAAAATTTCTGGAATTTTGCCCCAAAACAAGTGGAATTTCTGAGTTTTGCCCCAAAATAAGGAGAATTTCTGCCTTTTGCCCCACAATTAGAGGAATTTCTGCAATTTTGCTCCAAAATACAAGGAATTTCTGCCCTTTTGCCCGAAAATAAGGGGAATGCATACCTTTTTGCCATAGAAAAGCGAAATTTCCTCATTTTTACCCCCAATTAAGGGAAATTTCTGCCTTTTTGCCCTGAAATATGTGAAATTTCTGCAGTTTTAGCCCAAAATAAGGTGAATTTCTGCCTTTTTGCCCCAAAATAATGGGAATTTCTGCCTTTTTGCCCCAAAATAAGAAAAATTTTTGCATTTTTTCTCTGAAATAAGTGAAATTTCTGCAATTTTGCCCTAAAATAAAGAAAGTTTCTGCAATTTTTCCCCATAATAAGAAAAATTTCTGGAATTTTGCCCCAAAATAAAGGGAATTTCTGTTTTTTTGCCCCCAAATAAGGGAAATTTCTGCAATTTTGCTCTAATATAAGGAAAATTTCTGCTTTTTTGCCTCTAAATAAGTGGAATTTCTGTCTTTTTCCCCCAAAACAAAGGGAATTTCTGTCATTTTTGCCCCAAAATAAGGAAAATTTCTGACTTATTACCCTGAAATAAGTGAAACTTCTGCAATTTTGCCTCAATATAAGGGAAATTTCTGCCTTTTTGCCCCCAAATAAGGGGAAATTTAGCCTTTTTACCTCAAAATAAGGGGAATATCTGAATTTTGGCTCAAAATTTAGGAATTTCTGATTTTTGCCCCAAAATAAAAAAATTTCTGCCTTTTTTCCCTGAAATAAGTGAAATTTCTGCAATTTTTCCCCAAAATAAGTAAAATTTCTGCAATTTTGCCCCAAAATAAGTGGAATTTCTGAGTTTTGCCCCAAAATAAGTGGAATTTCTGAGTTTTGCCCCAAAATAAGGAGAATTTCTGCCTTTTTGCCACACAATTAGTGAAATTTCTGCAATTTTGCCCCAAATTAAAGAAATTTCTGCCTTTTTGCCCTGAAATATGTGAAATTTCTGCAATTTTAGCCCAAAATAAGTTGAATTTCTGCCTTTTTGCCCCAAAATAATGGGAATTTCTGCCTTTTTGCCCCAAAATAAGTGGAATTTCTGAATTTTGCTCCAAAATAAGGAGAATTTCTTCCTTTTTGCCCCACAATATGGGGAATTTCTGCAATTTTGCTCCAAAATACAGGGAATTTCTCCCTTTTTGCCCGAAAATAAGGGGAATTCATACCTTTTTGCCATAAAAAAGCGAAATTTCTTCATTTTTGCCCCAAATTAAGGGAAATTTCTGCTTTTTGCCCTGAAATATGTGAAATTTCTGCAATTTTAGCCCAAAATAAGGTGAATTTCTGCTTTTTTGCCCCCCAAAAAAGGGAATTTCTGTCTTTTTGCCCCAAAATAAGAAAATTTTTTGCATTTTTTCTCTGGAATAAGTGAAATTTCTGCAATTTTGCCCTAACATAAAGGAAATTTCTGCAATTTTTCCCGATAATAAGGGAAATTTCTGGAATTTTGCCCCAAAATAAGAAGAATTTCTGTTTTTTTGCCCCTAAATAAGGGAAATTTTTGCAATTTTGCCCTAAAATAAGAGAAATTTCTGCCTTTTGCCCCAAAATATGGGAAATTTCTGCCTTCTGTCCGAAAATAAGAAGAATGCATAACTTTTTGCCATAAAAAAGGGAAATTTCTTCATTTTTGCTCCAAAATAAGGGGAACTTTACCCTTTTTACCTCTAAATAAGTGGAATTTCTGTATTTTTCCCCAAAAACAAAGCAAATTTCTGTATTTTGCCCCAAAATAAGGAAAATTTCTGACTTATTACTCTGAAATAAGTGAAATTTCTGCAAATTTGCCCCAAAAATAGGGAAATTTCTGCCATTTTTCCCCATAATAAAGGAAATTTCGGGAATTTTGCCTTAAAATAAGGGGAATTTTTGTTTTTTTGCCCCCAAATAAGGGAAATTTCTGCAATTTTGCCCTAAAATAAGGGGAAGTTCTGCTATTTTGCCTCTAAATAAGTGGAATTTCTGTCTTTTTCCCCCAAAAAAAGGGAATATCTGTCATTTTTGCCCCAAATTAAGGAAAATTTCTGACTTATTACCCTGAAATAAGTGAAATTTCTGCAATTTTGCCCCAATATAAGGGAAATTTCTGCCTTTTTGCCCCCAAATAAGGGGAATTTCAGCCTTTTTACCTCAAAATAAGGGGAATTTCTAAATTTTGGCACAAAATATTAGGAATTTCTGCCTTTTTGCCCCAAAATAAGGAAAATTTCTGCTTTTTCCCTGAAATAAGTGAAATTTCTGTAAATTTGCCCCACAAAAAAGAAATTTCTGCCTTTTGCCCCAAAATAAGGGGAATTTCTGCATTTTACCTCAAAATAAGGGAAATTTCTGATTTTTGCACCAAAATATGGAGAATTTCTGCCTATTTGCCCCAAAATAAGAAAAATTTCTGCCTTTTTTCCCTGAAATAAGTGAAATTTCTGCAATTTTGCCCCAAAATAAGTGAAATTTCTGCAATTTTGCCCCAAAATAAGGAAAATTTCTGGAATTTTGCCCCAAAATAAGTGGAATTTCTGAGTTTTGCCCCAAAATAAGGAGAATTTCTGCCTTTTTGCCCCACAATTAGTGAAATTTCTGCAATTTTGCCCTAAAATAAGAGAAATTTCTGCAATTTTTCCCCATAATAAGGGAAATTTCTGCAATTTTGCTTCAAAATAAGGGGAATTTCTCTTTTTTGCCCCACAATTAGGGAAATTTCTACAATTTTGCCTTAAAATAAAAGGAATTTCAGCCTTTTGCCCCAAAATATGGGGAATTTCTGACTTTTTGTCCAAAAATAAGAAGAATGCATAACTTTTTGCCATAAAAAAGGGAAATTTCTTCATTTTTGCTCCAAAATTAGTGGAAATTTTGCCTTATTGCCTCTAAATAAGCGGAATTTCTGTCTTTTCTCCCCAAAACAAAGGGAATTTCTGTCTTTTTTGCCCCAAAATAAGGAAAATTTCTGCCTTTTTGCCACCAAATAAGGGGAATTTCTCAAATTTTGAAGTAAAATATGTAAAATTTCTGCAATTTTGCCCAAATATAAAGGAAATTTCTGGAATTTTGCCCCAGAATAAGTGGAATATCTGAGTTTTGCCCCAAAATAAGTAGAATTTCTGCTTTTTTGTGCCACAATTAGTGAAATTTCTGCAATTTTGTCCTAAAATAACGGAAATTTCTGCAATTTTTCCTCATAATAAGGGAAATTTCTGCAATTTTGCCCCAAAATAAGGGGAATATCTGTTTTTTGCCCCACAATTAGGGAAATTACTGCAATTTTGCCCAAAAATAAGGGTAATTTCTGCCTTTTGCCCCAAAATATGGGGAATTTCTGCCTTTTTGTCTGAAAATAAGAAAAATGCATACCTTTTTGCCATAAAAAAGGGAAATTTCTTCATTTTTGCTCCAAAATAAGGGGAACTTTTGCCTTTTTGTCTCTACATAAGTGGAATTTCTGTCATTTATCCCCCAAAATAAAGGGAATTTCTGTCTTTTTTGCCCCAAAATAAGGAAAATTTCTGCCTTTTTTCCCTGAAATAAGTGAAATTTCTGCAATTTTGCCTCAAAATAAGTGAAATTTCTGCAATTTTGCCCCAAAATAAGGAAAATTTCTGCAATTTTGCCCCAAAATAAGTGGAATTTCTGAGTTTTGCCCCAAAATAAGGAGAATTTCTACCTTTTTGCCCCACAATTAGGGGAATTTCTGCAATTTTGCTTCAAAATACGGGGAATTTCTGCCTTTTTTTCCCGAAAATAAGGGGAATGCAAACCTTTTTGCCATAAAAAAGGGAAATTTCTTCATTTTTGCCCCAAATTAAGGGAAATATCTGCCTTTTTGCCCTGAAATATGTGAAATTTCTGCAATTTTAGCCCAAAATAAGGTGAATTTCTGTTTTTTTGCTTTAAAAAATGGGAATTTCTGCCTTTTTGCCACAAAATAAGAAAAATTTTTGCTTTTTTTCTCTGAAATAAGTGAAATTTCTGCAATTTTGCCTTAAATAAAGGAAATTTCTGCAATTTTTCCCGATAATAAGGGAAATTTCTGGAATTTTGCCCCAAAATAAGGGGAATTTCGGTTTTTTTGCCCCCAAATAAGGGAAATTTCTGCAATTTTGCCCTAAAATAAAAGGAATTTCTGCTTTTTTGCCTCTAAATAAGTGGAATTTCTGTCTTTTTCCCCCAAAACAAAGGAAATTTCTGTCATTTTTGCCTCAAAATAAAGAAAATTTCTGACTTATTACCCTGAAATAAGTAAAATTTCTGCAATTTTGCCCCAATATAAGGGAAATTTCTGCCTTTTTGCCCCCAAATAAGGGGAATTTTAACCTTTTTACCTCAAAATAAGGGGAATTTCTGAATTTTGGCACAAATATTAGGAATTTCTGCCTTTTTGCCCCAAAATAAGGACAATTTCTGCCTTTTTTCCCTGATATAAGTGAAATTTCTGCAATTTTGCCCCAAAATAAGTAAAATTTCTGCAATTTTGCCCCAAAATAAGGAAAATTTCTGGAATTTTGCCCCAAAATAAGTGGAATTTCTGAGATTTGCCCCAAAATAAGGAGAATTTCTGCCTTTTTGCCCCACAATTAGTGAAATTTCTGCAATTTTGCCCTAAAATAAGGGAAATTTCTGCAATTTTTCCCCATAATAAGGGAAATTTCTGCAATTTTGCATCAAAATAAGGGGAATTTCTGTTTTTTGCCCCACAATTAGAGAAATTTCTGCAATTTTGCACAAAAATAAGGGGAATTTTTGCCTTTTGCTCCAAAATATGGGGAATTTCTGTCTTTTTCCTCCAAAACGAAAAGAATTTTTGTCATTTTTGCCCCAAAATAAGGAAAATTTCTGACTTATTACCCTGAAATAAGTGAAATTTCTGCAATTTAGCCCCAATATAAGGGAAATTTCTGCCTTTTTGCCCCCAAATAACGGGAATTTCAGCCTTTTTACCTCAAAATAAGGGGAATTTCTGAATTTTGGCACAAAATATTAGGAATTTCTGCCTTTTTGCCCCAAAATAAGGACAATTTCTGTCATTTTCCCTGAAATAAGTGAAATTTCTGCAATTTTGCCCCAAAATAAGTAAAATTTCTGCCTATTGCCCCAAAATAAGGGGAATTTCAGCATTTTACCTCAATATAAGGGGAATTTCTGCATTTTTGCGACAAAATATTAGGAATTTCTGCTTTTTTGCCCCAAAATAAGGAGAATTTCTGCCTTTTTGCCACACAATTAGTGAAATTTCTGCAACTGTGCCCTAAAATAAGAGAAATTTCTGCAATTTTTCCCCATAATAAGGGAAATTTCTGCAATTTTGCTTCAAAATAAGGGAAATTTCTGTTTTTTGCCCCACAATTAGGGAAATTTCTGCAATTTTCCCAAAAATAAGGGGAATTTCGGCCTTTTGCCCCAAAATATGGGAAATTTCTGCCTTTTTGTCCGAAAATAAGAAAAATGCAAACCTTTTTGACATAAAAAAGGGAAATTTCTTCATTTTTGCTCCAAAATAAGGGGAACTTTTGCCTTTTTGCCTCTAAATAAGTGGAATTTCTGTTTTTTTCCCCCAAAACAAAGAGAATTTCTGCTTTTTGCCCTAAAATAAATGAAATTTCTGCAATTTTGCCCAATATAAGGGAAATTTCTGCCTTTTTGCTCCCAAATAACGGGAATTTCAGCCTTTTTACCTCAAAATAAGAAGAATTTCTGAATTTTGGCACAAAATATTAGGAATTTCTACCTTTTTGCCCCAAAATAAGGAAAATTTCTGCCTTTTTTCCCTGAAATAAGTGAAATTTCTTAAATTTTGCCCCAAAATAAGTAAAATTTCTGCAATTTTGCCCCAAAATAAGGAAAATTTCTGGAATTTTGCCCCAAATTAAGTGGAATTTCTGATTTTTGCCCAAAAATAAGGGGAATTTCTGCCTTTTTGCGCCACAATTAGTGAAATTTCTGCAATTTTGCCCTAAAATAAGGAAATTTTCTGCAATTTTTCCTCATAATAAGGAAAATTTCTGACATTTTGCCCCAAAATAAGGGGAATTTCTGTTTTATACCCCACAATTAGGGAAATTTCTGCAATTTTGCCCAAAAATAAGGGAAATTTCTTCCTTTTGCCCCAAAATATGGGGAATTTCTGCCTTTTTGCCTGAAAATAAGAAGAATGCATACCTTTTTGCCATAAAAAAGGGAAATTTCTTCATTTTTGCTTTAAAATAAGGGGAACTTTTGACTTTTTGCCTCTATATAAGTGGAATTTCTGTTTTTTTCTCTCAAAACAAAGAGAATTTCTGTCTATTTTGCCCAAAAATAAGGAAAATTTCTGACTTATTACCATGAAATAAGTGAAATTTCTGCAAATTTGCCCCAAAAATAGGGAAATTTCTGCCTTTTGCCCCAAAATAAGAGGAATTTCAGCATTTTACCTCAAAATAAGGGGAATTTCTGCATTTTTGCTACAAAATATTAGGAATTTCTGCCTTTTTGCCCCAAAATAAAGAGAATTTCTGCTTTTTTCCCTGAAATAAGTGAAATTTCTGCAATTTTGCCCCAAAATAAGTATAATTTCTGCAATTTTGCCCCAAAATAAGGGACATTTTTTGGAATTTTGCCCCAAATTAAGTGGAATTTCTGATTTTTGCCCAAAAATAAGGGGAATTTCTGCCTTTTGCGCCACAATTAGTGAAATTTCTGCAATTTTGCCCTAAAATAAGAAAAATTTCTGCAATTTTTCCTCATAATAAGGGAAATTTCTGACATTTTGTCCCAAAATAAGGTGAATTTCTGTTTTATACACCACAATTAGGGAAATTTCTGCAATTTTGCCCAAAAATAAGGGAAATTTCTGCCTTTTGCCCCAAAATATGGGGAATTTCTGCCTTTTTGTCTGAAAATAAGAAGAATGCATACATTTTTGCCATAAAAAAGGGAAATTTCTTCATTTTTGCTCCAAAATAAGGGGGACTTTTGCCTTTTTGCCTCTATATAAGTGGAATTTCTGTTTTTTTTCTCTCAAAACAAAGAGAATTTCTGTCTTTTTTGCCCAAAAATAAGGAAAATTTCTGACTTATTACCATGAAATAAGTGAAATTTCTGCAAATTTGCCCCAAAAATAGGGAAATTTCTGCCTTTTGCCCCAAAATAAGGAAAATTTCTGCCTTTTTATTTTGAAATAAGTGAAATTTCTGCAATTTTGCCCCAAAATAAGTGAAATTTCTGCAATTTTGCTCCAAAATAAAGAGAAATTTCTGCAATTTTGCCTCAAAATAAGTGGAATTTCTGAGTTTTGCCCCAAAATAAGGAGAATTTCTGCCTTTTTGCCCCACATTAGCGGAATTTCTGCAATTTTGCTCCAAAATACGGGGAATTTCTGCCTTTTTGCCCCAAAATAAGAAAAATTTTTGCCTTTTTTCTCTGAAATAAGTGAAATTTCTTCAATTTTGCCCTAAAATAAAGGAAATTTCTGCAATTTTTACCGATAATAAGGGAAATTTCGCCCCAAAATAAGGGGAATTTTTATTTTTTTGCCCCCAAATAAAGGAAATTTCTGCAATTTTGCCCTAAAATAGGGGAATTTCTGCTTTTTGCCTCTAAATAAGTGGAATTTCGGTCTTTTTCCCCCAAAACCAAGGGAATTTCTGTCATTTTTGCCCCAAAATAAGGAAAATTTCTGACTTATTACCCTGAAATAAGTGAAATTTCTGCAATTTAGCCCCAATATAAGGGAAATTTCTGCCTTTTTGCCCCCAAATAAGGGGAATTACAGACTTTTTACCTCAAAATAAGGGGAATTTCTGAATTTTGGCACAAAATATTAGGAATTTCTGCCTTTTTGCCCCAAATAAGGAAAATTTCTGCTTTTTCCCTGAAATAAGTGAAATTTCTGCAAATTTGCCCCAAAAAAGGGAAATTTCTGCCTTTTGCCCCAAAATATGGGGAATTTCTGCATTTTACCTCAAAATAAGGGAAATTTCTGCAATTTTGCCCCAAAATAAGTAAAATTTCTGCAATTTTGCCCCAAAATAAGGAAAATTTCTGGAATTTTGCCCCAAAATAAGTGGAATTTCTGAGATTTGCTCCAAAATAATGGTAATTTCTGCTTTTTGCCCCACAATTAGTGAAATTTCTGCAATTTTGCCCTAAAATAAGGGAAATTTCTGCAATTTTTCCCCATAATAAGGGAAATTTCTGCAATTTTGCATCAAAATAAGGGGAATTTCTGTTTTTTGCCCCACAATTAGGGAAATTTCTGCAATTTTGCCCAAAAATAAGGGGAATTTTTGCCTTTTGCTCCAAAATATGGGGAATTTCTGCCTTTTTGTTCGAAAATAAAAAAAAATGCATACCTTTTTGCCATAAAAAAGGGAAATTTCTTCATTTTTGCTCCAAAATAAGGGGAACTTTTGCCTTTTTGCCTCTAAATAAGTGGAATTTCTGTCATTTTCCCCCAAAACAAAAAGAATTTTTGTCTTTTTTGCCCCAAAATAAGGAAAATTTCTGACTTATTACTATGAAATAAGTGAAATTTCTGCAAATTTGCCCCCAAAATAGGGAAATTTCTGGCTTTTGCCCCAAAATAAGGTGAATTTCAGAATTTTACCTCAAAATAAGGTGAATTTATGCATTTCTGCCACAAAATATTAGGAATTTCTGCCTTTTTGCCCCAAAATAAGGAAAATTTTTGCCTTTTTTCCTTGAAATAAGTGAAATTTCTGCAATTTTGCCCCAAAATAAGATAAATTTCTGCTATTTTGCCGCAAAATAAGTGGAATTTCTGAGTTTTGCCGCAAAATAAGGAAAATTTCTGCCTTTTTACCCCACATTAGGGGAATTTCTGCAATTTTGCCTCAAAATACGGGAAATTTCTGACATTTGCCCCAAAATAAGAAAAATTTTTGTCTTTTTTCTCTGAAATAAGTGAAATTTCTACAAATTTGCCCTAAAATAAAGGAAATTTCTGCAATTTTCCCCGATAATAAGGGAAATTTCTGGAATTTTGCCCCAAAATAAGGGGAATTTCTGTTTTTTTGCCCCCAAATAAGGGAAATTTCTGCAATTTTGCCCTAAAATAAGGGTAATTTCTGCTTATTTGCCTCTAAATAAGTGGAATTTCTGTTTTTTCCTCCAAAACGAAAGGAATTTTTGTCATTTTTGCCCGAAAATAAGGAAAATTTCTTACTTATTACCCTGAAATAAGTGAAATTTCTGCAATTTAGCCCCAATATAAGGGAAATTTCTGCCTTTTTGCCCCCAAATAAGGGGAATTTCAGCCTTTTTACCTCAAATTAAGGGGAATATTGAATTTTGGCACAAAATATTAGGAATTTCTGCCTTTTTGCCCCAAAATAAGGACAATTTCTGCAATTTTGCCCTAAAATAAGAGAAATTTCTGCAGTTTTTCCCCATAATAACGGAAATTTCTGCAATTTTGTTTCAAAATAAAAGGAATTTCTGTTTTTTGCCCTACAATTAGGGAAATTTCTGCAATTTTGCACAAAAATAAAGGGAATTTCTGCCTTTTGCCCCAAAATATGGGGAATTTCTGCCTTTTTGTCCGAAAATAAAAAAAATGCTTACCTTTTTGCCATAAAAAAGGGAAATTTCTTCATTTTTTCTCCAAAATAAGAGGAACTTTTGCCTTTTTGCCTCTAAATAAGTGGAATTTCTGTTTTTTTCCCCCAAAACAAAGAGAATTAATGTCATTTTTGCCCCAAAATAAGGAAAATTTCTGACTTATTACCATGAAATAAGTGAAATTTCTGCAAATTTGCCCGAAAAATAGGGAAATTTCTGCCTTTTGCCCCAAAATAAGGGGAATTTCAGCATTTTACCTCAAAATAAGGGGAATTTCTGCTTTTTGCCACAAAATATTAGGAATTTCTGCTTTTTTGCCCCAAAATAAGGAGAATTTCTGCCTTTTTGCCCACAATTAGTGAAATTTCCGCAACTTTGCCCTAAAATAAGAGAAATTTCTGCAATTTTTCCCCATAATAACGGAAATATCTGCAATTTTGCTTCAAAATAAGGGGAATTTCTGTTTTTTGCCGCACAATTGGGGAAATTTCTGCAATTTTGCCCAAAAATAAGGGGAATTTCTGCCTTTTGCCCCAAAATATGGAAAATTTCTGACTTTTTGTTCGAAAATAAGAAAAATGCATACCTTTTTGCCATAAAAAAGGGAAATTTCTTCATTTTTGCTCCAAAATAAGGGGAACTTTTGTCTCTTTGCCTCTAAATAAGTGGAATTTCTGTTTTTTTCTCCAAAACAAAGAGAATTTCTGTCTTTTTTGCCCCAAAATAAGGAAAATTTCTGACTTATTACCATGAAATAAGTGAAATTTATGCAAATTTGCCCGAAAAATAGGTAAATTTCTGCCTTTTGCCCCACAATATTGGGAATTTCAGCATTTTACCTCACAATAAGGTGAATTTCTGCATTTTTGCCACAAAATATTAAGAATTTCTGCATTTTTGCCCCAAAATAAGGAAAATTTCTGCCTTTCTTCGTTGAAATAAGTGAAATTTCTGCAATTTTGCCCCAAAATAAGTGAAATTTCTGCAATTTTGTCCTAAAATAAGGGAAATTTCTGCAATTTTGCCCCAAAATAAGTGGAATTTCTGAGTTTTGCCCCAAAATAAGGAGAATTTCTGCCTTTTTGCCCCACATTAGAAGAATTTCTGCAATTTTGCTCCAAAATACGTGGAATTTCTGCCTTTTTGCCCGAAAATAAGGGGAATGCATTCTTTTTTCCCATAATAAATGGAAATTTCTTCATTTTTGCCCCAAATTAAGGGAAATTTCTGCCTTTTTGCCCTGAAATAAGTGAAATTTCTGCAATTTTAGCCTAAAATAAGGTGAATTTCTGCCTTTTTGCCCCAAAATAATGGGAATTTCTGCCTTTTTGACCCAAAATAAGAAAAATTTTTGCATTTTTTCTCTGAAATAAGTGAAATTTCGGCAATTTTGCCCTATTTAATGGAAATTTCTGCAATTTTTCCCCATAATAAGGGAAATTCTGGAATTTTGCCACAAAATAAGCGGAATTTCTGTTTTTTTGCCCACAAATAAGGGAAATTTCTGCAATTTTGCCCTAATATAAGGCGAATTTCTGCTATTTTGCCTCTAAATAAGTGGAATTTCTGTCTTTTTCCCCCAAAACAAAGGGAATTACTGTCATTTTTGACCCAAAATAAGAAAAATTTCTGACTTATTACCCTGAAATAAGTGAAATTTCTGCAATTTTGCCCCATAATAAGGGAAATTCTGGAATTTTGCCACAAAATAAGGGGAATTTATGTTTTTTTGCCCACAAATAAGGGAAATTTCTGCAATTTTGCCCTAATATAAGGCGAATTTCTGCTTTTTTGCCTCTAAATAAGTGGAATTTCTGTCTTTTTCCCCCAAAACAAAGGGAATTACTGTCATTTTTGACCCAAAATAAGAAAAATTTCTGACTTATTACCCTGAAATAAGTGAAATTTCTGCAATTTTGCCCCAATATAAGGGAAATTTCTAGCTTTTTGCCCCCAAATAACGGGAATTACAGCGTTTTTACCTCAAAATAAGGGGAATTTCTGAATTTTGGCACAAAATATTAGGAATTTCTGCATTTTTGCCCCAAAATAAGGAAAATTTCTGCTTTTTTCCCTGAAATAAGTGAAATTTCTGCAATTTTGCTCCAAAATAAGTAAAATTTCTGCAATTTTGCCCCAAAATAAGGGAAATTTCTGGAATTTTGCCCCAAATTAAGTGGAATTTCTGATTTTTGCCCAAACATAAGGAGAATTTCTGCCTTTTTGCGCCACAATTAGTGAAATTTCTGCAATTTTCCCCTAAAATAAGGAAAATTTCTGCAATTTTTCCTCATAATAAGGGAAATTTCTGACATTTTGCCCCAAAATAAGGGGAATTTCTGTTTTATACCCCACAATTAGGGAAATTTCTGCAATTTTGCCCAAAAATAAGGGAAATTTCTTCTTTTGCCCCAAAATATGGGGAATTTCTGCCTTTTTGTCTGAAAATAAGAAGAATGCATACCTTTTTGCCATAAAAAAGGGAAATTTCTTCATTTTTGCTCCAAAATAAGGGGAACTTTTGTCTCTTTGCCTCTAAATAAGTGGAATTTCTGTTTTTTTCCCCAAAACAAAGAGAATTTCTGTCTTTTTTGCCCCAAAATAAGGAAAATTTCTGACTTATTACCATGAAATAAGTGAAATTTATGCAAATTTGCCCGAAAAATAGGTAAATTTCTGCCTTTTGCCCCACAATATTGGGAATTTCAGCATTTTACCTCACAATAAGGTGAATTTCTGCATTTTTGCCACAAAATATTAAGAATTTCTGCATTTTTGCCCCAAAATAAGGAAAATTTCTGCCTTTCTTCGTTGAAATAAGTGAAATTTCTGCAATTTTGCCCCAAAATAAGTGAAATTTCTGCAATTTTGTCCTAAAATAAGGGAAATTTCTGCAATTTTGCCCCAAAATAAGTGGAATTTCTGAGTTTTGCCCCAAAATAAGGAGAATTTCTGCCTTTTTGCCCCACATTAGAAGAATTTCTGCAATTTTGCTCCAAAATACGTGGAATTTCTGCCTTTTTGCCCGAAAATAAGGGGAATGCATTCTTTTTTCCCATAATAAAGGGAAATTTCTTCATTTTTGCCCCAAATTAAGGGAAATTTCTGCCTTTTTGCCCTGAAATAAGTGAAATTTCTGCAATTTTAGCCTAAAATAAGGTGAATTTCTGCCTTTTTGCCCCAAAATAATGGGAATTTCTGCCTTTTTGACCCAAAATAAGAAAAATTTTTGCATTTTTTCTCTGAAATAAGTGAAATTTCGGCAATTTTGCCCTATTTAATGGAAATTTCTGCAATTTTTCCCCATAATAAGGGAAATTCTGGAATTTTGCCACAAAATAAGGGGAATTTCTGTTTTTTTGCCCACAAATAAGGGAAATTTCTGCAATTTTGCCCTAATATAAGGCGAATTTCTGCTATTTTGCCTCTAAATAAGTGGAATTTCTGTCTTTTTCCCCCAAAACAAAGGGAATTACTGTCATTTTTGACCCAAAATAAGAAAAATTTCTGACTTATTACCCTGAAATAAGTGAAATTTCTGCAATTTTGCCCCATAATAAGGGAAATTCTGGAATTTTGCCACAAAATAAGGGGAATTTATGTTTTTTTGCCCACAAATAAGGGAAATTTCTGCAATTTTGCCCTAATATAAGGCGAATTTCTGCTTTTTTGCCTCTAAATAAGTGGAATTTCTGTCTTTTTCCCCCAAAACAAAGGGAATAACTGTCATTTTTGACCCAAAATAAGAAAAATTTCTGACTTATTACCCTGAAATAAGTGAAATTTCTGCAATTTTGCCCCAATATAAGGGAAATTTCTAGCTTTTTGCCCCCAAATAACGGGAATTACAGCGTTTTTACCTCAAAATAAGGGGAATTTCTGAATTTTGGCACAAAATATTAGGAATTTCTGCATTTTTGCCCCAAAATAAGGAAAATTTCTGCTTTTTTCCCTGAAATAAGTGAAATTTCTGCAATTTTGCTCCAAAATAAGTAAAATTTCTGCAATTTTGCCCCAAAATAAGGGAAATTTCTGGAATTTTGCCCCAAATTAAGTGGAATTTCTGATTTTTGCCCAAACATAAGGAGAATTTCTGCCTTTTTGCGCCACAATTAGTGAAATTTCTGCAATTTTCCCCTAAAATAAGGAAAATTTCTGCAATTTTTCCTCATAATAAGGGAAATTTCTGACATTTTGCCCCAAAAAAAGGGGAATTTCTGTTTTATACCCCACAATTAGGGAAATTTCTGCAATTTTGCCCAAAAATAAGGGAAATTTCTTCTTTTGCCCCAAAATATGGGGAATTTCTGCCTTTTTGTCTGAAAATAAGAAGAATGCATACCTTTTTGCCATAAAAAAGGGAAATTTCTTCATTTTTGCTCCAAAATAAGGGGAACTTTTGCCTTTTTGCCTCTATATAAGTGGAATTTCTGTTTTTTTCTCTCAAAACAAAGAGAATTTCTGTCTATTTTGCCCAAAAATAAGGAAAATTTCTGACTTATTACCATGAAATAAGTGAAATTTCTGCAAATTTGCCCCAAAAATAGGGAAATTTCTGCCTTTTGCCCCAAAATAAGGGAAATTTCAGCATTTTACCTCAAAATAAGGGGAATTTCTGCATTTTTGCTACAAAATATTAGGAATTTCTGCCTTTTTGCCCCAAAATAAGGAAAATTTCTGCTTTTTTCCCTGAAATAAGTGAAATTTCTGCAATTTTGCCCCAAAATAAGTAAAATTTCTGCAATTTTGCTCCAAAATAAGGGAAATTTTTGGAATTTTGCCCCAAATTAAGTACAATTTCTGATTTTTGCCCAAAAATAAGGGGAATTTCTGCCTTTTTGCCCACAATTAGTGAAATTTCTGCAATTTTGCCCTAAAATAAGGGAAATTTCTGCAATTTTTCTCCATAATAATGGAAATTTCTGCAATTTTGCTTCAAAATAAGGGGAATTTCTGTTTTTTGCCCTACAATTAGGGAAATTTCTGCAATTTTGCCCAAAAATAAGGGGAATTTCTGCCTTTTGCCCCAAAATATGGGGAATTTCTGCCTTTTTTGTCCGAAAATAAGAAAAATGGATAACTTTTTGTCATAAAAAAGGGAAATTTCTTCATTTTTGCTCCAAAATAAGAGGAACTTTTGCCTTTTTGCCTCTAAATAAGTGGAATTTCTGTTTTTTTCCCCCAAAACAAAGAGAATTTCTGCTTTTTGCCCTAAAATAAATGAAATTTCTGCAATTTTTCCCAATATAAGGGAAATTTCTGCCTTTTTGCCCCCAAATAACGGGAATTTCAGCCTTTTTACCTCAAAATAAGAAGAATTTCTGAATTTTGGCACAAAATATTAGGAATTTCTACCTTTTTGCCCCAAAATAAGGAAAATTTCTGCCTTTTTTCCCTGAAATAAGTGAAATTTCTGAAATTTTGCCCCAAAATAAGAAAAATTTCTGACTTATTACCCTAAAATAAGTGAAATTTCTGGAATTTTGCCCCAAATTAAGTGGAATTTCTGATTTTTGCCCAAAAATAAGGGGAATTTCTGCCTTTTTGCGCCACAATTAGTGAAATTTCTGCAATTTTGCCCTAAAATAAGGAAAATTTCTGCAATTTTTCCTCATAATAAGGAAAATTTCTGACATTTTGCCCCAAAATAAGGGGAATTTCTGTTTTATACCCCACAATTAGGGAAATTTCTGCAATTTTGCCCAAAAATAAGGGAAATTTCTTCCTTTTGCCCCAAAATATGGGGAATTTCTGCCTTTTTGTCTGAAAATAAGAAGAATGCATACCTTTTTGCCATAAAAAAGGCAAATTTCTTCATTTTTACTCCAAAATAAGGGCAACTTTTGCCTTTTTGCGTCTATATAAGTGGAATTTGTTATTTTCTCTCAAAACAAAGAGAATTTCTGTCTATTTTGCCCAAAAATAAGGAAAATTTCTGACTTATTACCATGAAATAAGTGAAATTTCTGCAAATTTGCCCCAAAAATAGGGAAATTTCTGCCTTTTGCCCCAAAATAAGAGGAATTTCAGCATTTTACCTCAAAATAAGGGGAATTTCTGCATTTTTGCTACAAAATATTAGGAATTTCTGCCTTTTTGCCCCAAAATAAAGAAAATTTCTGCTTTTTTCCCTGAAATAAGTGAAATTTCTGCAATTTTGCCCCAAAATAAGTATAATTTCTGCAATTTTGCCCCAAAATAAGGGACATTTTTGAAATTTTGCCCCAAATTAAGTGGAATTTCTGATTTTTGCCCAAAAATAAGGGGAATTTCTGCCTTTTTGCGCAACAATAAGTGAAATTTCTGCAATTTTGTCCTAAAATAAGGAAAATTTCTGCAATTTTTCCTCATAATAAGGGAAATTTCTGACATTTTGTCCCAAAATAAGGGGAATTTCTGTTTTATACCCCACAATTAGGTAAATTTCTGCAATTTTGCCCAAAAATAAGGGAAATTTCTGCCTTTTGCCCCAAAATATGGGGAATTTCTGCCTTTTTGTCCGAAAATAAGAAGAATGCAAACCTTTTTGACATAAAAAAGGGAAATTTCTTCATTTTTGCTCCAAAATAAGGGGAACTTTTGCCTTTTTGCCTCTATATAAGTGGAATTTCTGTTTTTTTCTCTCAAAACAAAGAGAATTTCTGTCTTTTTTGCCCAAAAATAAGGAAAATTTCTGACTTATTACCATGAAATAAGTGAAATTTCTGCAAATTTGCCCCAAAAATAGGGAAATTTCTGCCTTTTGCCCCAAAATAAGGAAAATTTCTGCCTTTTTATTTTGAAATAAGTGAAATTTCTGCAATTTTGCCGCAAAATAAGTGAAATTTCTGCAATTTTGCTCCAAAATAAGGGAAATTTCTGCAATTTTGCCTCAAAATAAGTGGAATTTCTGAGTTTTGGCCCAAAATAAGTAGAATTTCTGCCTTTTTGCCACACATTAGCGGAATTTCTGCAATTTTGCTCCAAAATACGGGTAATTTCTGCCTTTTTGCCCCAAAATAAGAAAAATTTTTGCCTTTTTTCTCTGAAATAAGTTAAATTTCTGCAATTTTGCCCTAAAATAAAGGAAATTTCTGCAATTTTTACCGATAATAAGGGAAATTTAGCCCCAAAATAAGGGGAATTTTTATTTTTTTCCCCAAATAAAGGAAATTTCTGCAATTTTGCCCTAAAATAAGGGGAATTTCTGCTTTTTGCCTCTAAATAAGTGGAATTTCGGTCTTTTTCCCCCAAAACCAAGGGAATTTCTGTCATTTTTGCCCCAAAATAAGGAAAATTTCTGACTTATTACCCTGAAATAAGTGAAATTTCTGCAATTTAGCCCCAATATAAGGGAAATTTCTGCCTTTTTGCTCTCAAATAAGGGGAATTTCAGCCTTTTTACCTCAAAATAAGGGGAATTTCTGAATTTTGGCACAAAATATTAGGAATTTCTGCCTTTTTGCCCCAAAATAAGGAAAATTTCTGCTTTTTCCTTGAAATAAGTGAAATTTCTGCAAATTTGCCCCAAAAAAGGGAAATTTCTGCCATTTGCCCCAAAATAAAAGAAATTTCTGCATTTTACCTCAAAATAAGGGAAATTTCTGATTTTTGCACCAAAATATGGAGAATTTCTGCCTTTTTGCCCCAAAATAAAGGGAATTTCTGCTTTTTTCCCTGAAATAAGTGAAATTTCTGCAATTTTGCTTCAAAATAATTGAAATTTCTTCAATTTTGACCCAAAATAATGAAAATTTCTGGAATTTTGCCCCAAAATAAGTGGAATTTCTGAGTTTTTCCCCAAAATAAGGAGAATTTCTGCCTTTTTGACCCACAATTAGTGAAATTTCTGCAATTTTGCCCTAAAATAAGGGAAATTCCTGCAATTTTTCCCCATAATAAGGGAAATTTCTGCAATTTTGCTTCAAAATAAGGAGAAATTCTGTTTTTTGCCCCACAATTAGAGAAATTTCTGCAATTTTGCCCAAAATAAATGGAATTTCTGCCTTTTGCCCCAAAATATGGGGAATTTCTGCTTTTTTGTCCGAAAATAAGAAAAATGCATACCTTTTTGCCATAAAAAAGGGAAATTTCTTCATTTTTGCTCCAAAATAAGGGGAACTTTTGACTTTTTGCCTCTAAATAAGTGGAATTTCTGTTTTTTCCCCAAAAACAATGAGAATTTCTGTCTTTTTTGCCCCAAAATAAAAAAAATTTCGGACTTATTACCATGAAATAAGTGAAATTTCTGCAAATTTGCCCCAAAAATAGGGAAATTTCTGCCTTTTGCCCCAAAATAAGGGAAATTTCAGCATTTTACCTCAAAATAAGGGGAATTTCTGCATTTTTGCAACAAAATATTAGGAATTTCTGCCTTTTTGCCCCAAAATAAGGAAAATTTCTGCCTTTTTTTCCCTGAAATAAGTGAAATTTCTGCAATTAGGCCCCAAAATAAGTGAAATTTCTGCAAATTTGCCCCAAAATAAGGGAAATTTCTGGAACTTTGCCCCAAAATAAGTGGAATTTCTGAGTTTTGCCCCAAAATAAGGAGAATTTCTGCCTTTTTGCCCCACAATTAGTGAAATTTCTGCAATTTTGCCCCAAAAAAAGGAAATTTCTGCTTTTTGCCCCAAAATAAGGGGAATTTCAGCATTTTACCTAAAAATAAGGGAAATTTCTGATTTTTGCACCAAAATATGGAGAATTTCTGCCTTTTTGCCACAAAATAAGAAAAATTTCTGCCTTTTTTCCCTGAAATAAGTGAAATTTCTTCAATTTTGCCCCAAAATAAGTGAAATATCTGCAATTTTGCCCCAAAATAAGGGAAATTTCTGGAATTTTGCCCCAAAATAAGTGGAATTTCTGAGTTTTGCCTCAAAATAAGGAGAATTTCTGCCTTTTTGCCCCACAATGAGTGAAATTTCTTCAATTTTGCCCTAAAATAAGGGCAATTTCTGCAATTTTTCCCCATAATAAGGGAAATTTCTGTAATTTTGCTTCAAAATAAGGGGAATTTCTGTTTTTTGCCCCACAACTAGGGATATTTCTGCAATTTTGCCCCAAAATAAGGGGAATTTCTGCCTTTTGCCCCAAAATATGGGGAATTTCTGCCTTTTTGTTTGAAAATAAGAAGAATGCATACCTTTTTGCCATAAAAAAGTGTAATTTCTTCATTTTTGCTTCTAAATAAGAGGAACTTTTGCCTTTTTGCCTCTAAATAAGTAGAATTTCTGTTTTTTCGCCCAAAACAAAGAGAATTTCTGTCTTTTTGCCCCAAAATAAGTAAAATTTCTGACTTATTACACTGAAATAAGTGAAATTTCTGCAAATTTGCCCCAAAAAAGGGAAATTTCATCCTTTTGCCCAAAAATAAGGGGAATTTCAGCATTTTACCTCAAAATAATGGAAATTTCTGATTTTTGCACCAAAATATGGAGAATTTCTGCCTTTTGCACCAAAATAAGGAAAATTTCTGGCTTTTTTCCCTGAAATAAGTGAAATTTCTGCAATTTTGCTCCAAAATATAGGGAATTTCTGCCTTTTTGCCCCAAAATAAGGAGAACTTCTGCCTTTTTGCCCCACAATTAGGGGAATTTCTGCAATTTTGCTCCAAAATATAGGGAATTTCTGCCTTTTGCCCGAAAATAAGGGGAATGCATAGCTTTTTGCTATAAAAAAGGGAAATTTCTTCATTTTTGCCCCAAATTAAGGGAAATTTCTGCCTTTTTGCCCTGAAATATGTGAAATTTCTTCAATTTTAGCCCAAAATAAGGTGAATTTCAGCTTTTTTGCCCCAAAATAATTGGAATTTCTGCCTTTTTGCCCCAAAATAAGAAAAATTTTTGCTTTTTTTCTCTGAAATAAGTGAAATTTCTGCAATTTTGCCCTAAAATAAAAGAAATTTCTGCAATTTTTCCCCATAATAAAGGAAATTTCTGGAATTTTGCCTTAAAATAAGGGGAATTTTTGTTTTTTTGCCCCCAAATAAGGGAAATTTCTGCAATTTTGCCCTAAAATAAGGGGAAGTTCTGCTTTTTTGCCTCTAAATAAGTGGAATTTCTGTCTTTTTCTTCCAAAACAAAGGGAATTTCTGTCATTTTTGCCCCAAAATAAGAAAAATTTCTGACTTATTACCCTAAAATAAGTGAAATTTCTGCAATTTTGCCCCAATATAAGGGAAATTTCTGCCTTTTTGCCCCCAAATAAGGGGAATTTTAACCTTTTTACCTCAAAATAAGGGGAATTTCTGAATTTTGGCACAAATATTAGGAATTTCTGCCTTTTTGCCCCAAAATAAGGACAATTTCTGCCTTTTTTCCCTGATATAAGTGAAATTTCTGCAATTTTGCCCCAAAATAAGTAAAATTTCTGCAATTTTGCCCCAAAATAAGGGAAATTTCTGGAATTTTGCCCCAAAATAAGTGGAATTTCTGAGTTTTGCCCCAAAATAATGGTAATTTCTGCTTTTTGCCCCACAATTAGGGAAATTTCTGCAATTTTGCCCAAAAAGAAGGGAAATTTCTGCCTTTTGCCCCAAAATATGGGGAATTTCTGCCTTTTTGTCTGAAAATAAGAAGAATGCATAACTTTTTGCAATAAAAATGGGAAATTTCTTCATTTTTGCTCCAAAATAAAAGGAATTTCTGCTTTTTTGCCTCTAAATAGGTGGAATTTCTGTCTTTTTCCCCCAAAACAAAGGGAATTTCTGTTTTTTTGGTCCAAAATAAGGAAAATTTCCGACTTATAACCCTGAAATAAATGAAATTTCTGCAAATTTGCCCCAAAATAAGAAAAATTTCTGCCTTTGTGCCCCCAAATAAGGAGAATTTCAGCCTCTTTACCTCAAAATAAGGGAAATTTCTGCATTTTTGCAACAAAATATTAGGAATTTCTGCATTTTTGCCACAAAATGTTAGGAATTTCTGCCTTTTTGCCCCAAAATAAGGAAAATTTCTGCCTTTTTTTTCCCTGAAATAAGTGAAATTTCTGCAAATTTGCCCCAAATAAAGGGAAATTTCTGCCTTTTGCCCCAAAATAAGAAGAATTTCAGCATTTTACCTCAAAATAAGGAAAATTTCTGATTTTTGCACCAAAATATGGAGAATTTCTGCATTTTTGCCCCAAAATTAAGAAAATTTCTGCGTTTTTTCCCTGAAATAAGTGAAATTTTTGCAATTTTGCCCTAAAATAAGTGAAATTTCTGCAATTTTTCCCCAAAATAAGGAAAATTTCTGAAATTTTGCCCCACAATTAGGGGAATTTCTGCAATTTTGCTCCAAAATACAGGGAATTTCTGCTATTTTGCCCGAAAATAAGGGGAATGCATACCTTTTTGCCATAAAAAGGGAAATTTCTTCATTTTTGCCCCAAATTAAGGGAAATTTCTGAATTTTTGCCCTGAAATATGTAAAATTTCTGCAATTTTAGCCCAAAATACGGTGAATTTCTGCCTTTTTGCCCCAAAATAATGGGAATTTCTGCCTTTTTGCTCCAAAATAAAAAAAAATTTTTGAATTTTTTCTCTGAAATAAGTGAAATTTCTGCAATTTTGCCCTAAAATAAGGGAAATTTCTGAAATTTTTCCCCATAATAAGGGAAATTTCTGGAATTTTGCCACAAAATAAGGGGAATTTCTGTTTTTTTGCCCCCAAATAAGGGAAATTTCTGCAATTTTGCCCTAAAATAAAAGGAATTTCTGGTTTTTTGCCTCTAAATAAGTGGAATTTGTGTCTTTTTCCCCCAAAACAAAGGGAATTTCTGTCATTTTTGCCCCAAAATAATGAAAATTTCTGACTTATTACCCTGAAATAAGTGAAATTTCTGCAATTTTGTCCCAATATAAGGGAAATTTCTGCGTTTTTGTCCCCAAATAAGGGGAATTTCAGCCTTTTTACCTCAAAATAAGGGGATTTTCTGAATTTTGGCACAACATATTAGAAATTTCTGCCTTTTTGCCCCAAAATAATAAAAAATTTCTGCCTTTTTTCCCTGAAATAAGTGAAATTTCTGCAATTTTGCCCCAAAATAAGTAAAATTTCTGCAATTTTGCCCCACAATAAGGGAAATTTCTGGTTTTTTGCCCCAAAATAAGTGGAATTTCTGAGTTTTGCCCCAAAATAAGGAGAATTTCTGCATTTTTGCCCAACAATTAGTGAAATTTCTGCAATTTTTCCCTAAAATAAGGGAAATTTCTGCAATTTTTCCTCATAATAAGGGAAATTTCTGCCATTTTGCCCCAAAATAAGGGAAATTTCTGGAATTTTGCCCCAAAATAAGTGGAATTTCTGAGTTTTGCCCCAAAATAAGGGGAATTTCTGCCTTTTGCCCCACAATTAGGGAAATTTCTGCAATTTTGCCCAAAAAGAAGGGAAATTTCTGCCTTGTGCCCCAAAATATGGGGAATTTTTGCCTTTTTGTCTGAAAATAAGAAGAATGCATACCTTTTTGCCATAAAAATGGAAAATTTCTTCATTTTTGCTCCAAAATAAAAGGAATTTCTGCTTTTTTGCCTCTAAATAAGTGGAATTTCTGTCTTTTTCCCCCAAAACAAAGGGAATTTCTGTCTTTTTTGCTCCAAAATAAGGAAAATTTCTGACTTATAACCCTGAAATAAATGAAATTTCTGCAAATTTGCCCCAAAATAAGAAAAATTTCTGCCTTTGTGCCTCCAAATAAGGAGAATTTCAGCCTTTTTACCTCAAAATAAGGGAACTTTCTGCATTTTTGCAACAAAATATTAGGAATTTCTGCATTTTTGCCACAAAATATTAGGAATTTCTGCCTTTTTGCCCCAAAATAAGGAAAATTTCTGCCTTTTTTTCCCCTGAAATAAGTGAAATTTCTGCAAATTTGCCCCCCCAAAAAAGAAATTTCTGCCTTTTGCCCCATAATAAAAAGAATTTCAGCATTTTACCTCAAAATAAGGGAAATTTCTGATTTTTGCACCAAAATATGGAGAATTTCTGCCTTTTTGCCCCAAAATAAGGAAAATTTCTGCATTTTCTCCCTGAAATAAGTGAAATTTCTGCAATTTTGCCCCAAAATAAAGAGAATTTCTGAAATTTTGCCCCACAATTAGGGGAATTTCTGCCATTTTGCTCCAAAATACCGGGAATTTCTGCTATTTTGCCCGAAAATAAGGGGAATGCATACCTTTTTGCCATAAAAAAGGGAAATTTCTTCATTTATGCCTCAAATTAAGGGAAATTTCTGACTTTTTGCCTTGAAATATGTAAAATTTCTGCAATTTTGCCCTAAAATAAGGGAAATTTCTGCAATTTTTCCCCATAATAATGGAAATTTCTGGAATTTTGCCACAAAATAAGGGGAATTTCTGTTTTTTTTTTTCCCCCAAATAAGGGAAATTTCTGCAATTTTGCCCTAAAATAAGGGAAATTTCTGGTTTTTTGCCTTTAAATAAGTGGAATTTCTGTCTTTTTCCCCCAAAACAAAGGGAATTTCTGTCATTTTTGCCCCAAAATAATGAAAATTTCTGACTTATTACCCTGAAATAAGTGAAATTTCTGCAATTTTGTCCCAATATAAGGGAAATTTCTGCGTTTTTGCCCCCAAATAAGGGGAATTTCAGCCTTTTTACCTCAAAATAAGGGGAATTTCTGAATTTTGGCAGAAAATATTAGGAATTTCTTCCTTTTTGCCCCAAAATAAAAAAATTTCTGCCTTTTTTCCCTGAAATAAGTAAAATTTCTGCAATTTTGCCCCTAAATAAGTAAAATTTCTGCAATTTTGCCCCACAATAAGGGAAATTTCTGGAATTTTGCCCCAAAATAAGTGGAATTTCTGATTTTTGCCCCAAAATAAGGAGAATTTCTGCATTTTTGCCCTACAATTAGTGAAATTTCTGCAATTTTGCCCTAAAATAAGTGGAATTTCTGCCTTTTTGCCCCTAATTAAGTGGAATTTCTGTCTTTTACCCCAAAACAAAGGGAATTTCTGTCATTTTTGCCCCAAAATAAGGAAAATTTCTGACTTATTACCCTGAAATAAGTGAAATTTCTGCAATTTTGTCCCAATATAAGGAAAATTTCTGCGTTTTTGCCCCCAAATAAGGGGAATTTCAGCCTTTTTACCTCAAAATAAAAGGAATTTCTGAATTTTGGCAGAAAATATTAGGAATTTCTTCCTTTTTGCCCCAAAATAAAAAAATTTCTGCCTTTTTTCCCTGAAATAAGTAAAATTTCTGCAATTTTGCCCCTAAATAAGTAAAATTTCTGCAATTTTGCCCCACAATAAGGGAAATTTCTGGAATTTTGCCCCAAAATAAGTGGAATTTCTGATTTTTGCCCCAAAATAAGGAGAATTTCTGCCTTTTTGCCCTACAATTAGTGAAATTTCTGCAATTTTGCCCTAAAATAAGGGAAATTTCTGCAATTTTTCCCCATAATAAGGGAAATTTCTGCAATTTTGCTTCAAAATAAGGGGAATTTCTGTTTTTTGCCCCACAATAAAAAAAATTTCTGCAATTTTGCCCTAAAATAAGGGGAATTTCTGCCTTTTTGTCCAAAAATAAGAAGAATGCATACCTTTTTGCCATAAAAAAAGGAAATTTCTTCATTTTTACTCCAAAATAAAGGGACCTTTTGCCTTTTTGCCTCAAAATAAGTGGAATTTCTGTCTTTTTCCACCAAAACAAAGGGAATTTCTGTCTTTTTTGCCCCAAACTAAAGAAAATTTCTGATTATTACCCTGAAATAAGTGAAATTTCTGCAAATTTGGCCCAACATAAGGGAAATTTCTGCCTTTTTGCCTACAAATAATGGGAATTTTAGCCTTTTTACCTCAAAATAAAAGAAATTTCTGCATTTTTGCACCAAAATATGGAGAATTTCTGCATTTTGCCCCAAAATAAGAAAAATTTCTGCCTTTTTTCCCTGAAATAAGTGAAATTTCTGCAATTTTGCCCCAAACTAAGTGAAATTTCTGCAATTTTGCCCCAAAATAAAAAAAAAATTTCTGGAATTTTGCCCCAAAATAAGTGGAATTTCTGAGTTTTGCCCCAACATAAGAAGAATTTCTTCCTTTTTGCCCCACAAATTGTGAAATTTCTGCAATTTTGCCCTAAAATAAGGGAAATTTCTGCAATTTTTCCCCATAATAAGGAAAATTTCTGCAATTTTGCTTCAAAATAAGAGGAATTTCTGTTTTTTGCCCCACAATTAGGGAAATTTCTGGAATTTTGCCCTAAAATAAGGGGAATTTCTGCCTTTTGCCCCAAAATATGGGGAATTTCTGCCTTTTTGTTTGAAAATAAGAAGAATGCATACCTTTTTGCCATAAATAAGGGAAATTTCTTCATTTTTGCTCCAAAATAAGGGGAACTTTTGCCTTTTTGCCTCTAAATAAGTAGAATTTCTGTTTTTTCCCCCCCAAAAAAAGAGAATTTCTGTCTTTTTTGCCCCAAAATAAGTAAAATTTCTGACTTATTACCCTGAAATAAGTGAAATTTCTGCAAATTTGCCCCAAAAATAGGGAAATTTCTGCCTTTTGCCCAAAAATAAGGGGAATTTCAGCATTTTACCTCAAAATAAATGAAATTTCTGATTTTTGCACCAAAATATGGAGAATTTCTGCCTTTTTGCAACAAAAAAAAAATTTCTGCTTTTTTTCCCTGAAATAAGTGAAATTTCTGCAATTTTGCTCCAAAATACGGGAAATTTCTGCCTTTTTGCTTGAAAATAAGGGGAATGCATACCTTTTTGCCATAAAAAAGGGAAATTTCTTCATTTTTGCCGCAAATTAAGGGAATTTTCTGAATTTTTCCCTGAAATATGTGAAATTTCTGCAATTTTAGCCCAAAATAAGGTGAATTTCTCTCTTTTTGCCCCAAAATAATGGGAATTTCTGCCTTTTTGCCCCAAAATAAGAAATATTTTTGCTTTTTTTCTCTGAAATAAGTGAAATTTCTGCAATTTTGCCCTAAAATAAAAGAAATTTCTGCAATTTCTCCCCATAATAAAGATAATTTCTGGAATTTTGCCTTAAAATAAGGGGAATTTCTGTTTTTTTGCCCCCCAATAAGGGAAATTCCTGCAATTTTGTTCTAAAATATGGGGAATTTCTGCTTTTTTGCCTCTAAATAAGTGGAATTTCTGTCTTTTTCCCCAAAAACAAAGGGAATTTCTCTCATTTTTGCCCCAAAATAAGGAAAATTTCTGACTTATTACCCTGAAATAAGTGAAATTTCTGCAATTTTGCCCCAATATAAGGGAAATTTCTGCCTTTTTGCCCCCAAATAAGGGGAATTTCAGCCTTTTTACCTCAAAATAAGGGGAATTTCTGAATTTTGGAACAAAATTTTAGGAATTTCTGCCTTTTTGCCCCAAAATAAGGACAATTTCTGCCTTTTTTCCCTGATATAAGTGAAATTTCTGCAATTTTGCCCCAAAATAAGTAAAATTTCTGCAATTTTGCCCCAAAATAAGGGAAATTTCTGGAAATTTGCCCCAAAATAAGTGGAATTTCTGAGTTTTGCCCCAAAATAAGGAGAATTTTTGCCTTTTTGCCCACAATTAGTGAAATTTCTGCATTTTCCTCTAAAATAAGAGAAATTTCTGCAATTTTTCCCCATAATAAGGGAAATTTCTGCAATTTTGCTTCAAAATAAGGGGAATTTCTGTTTTTTGCCCCACAATTAGGGAAATTTCTGCAATTTTGCTCCAAAACAAAAGGAATTTCTGCCTTTTGTCCTAAAATATGGGGAAATTCTGCCTTTTTGTCTGAAAATAAGAAGAATGCACACCTTTTTGCCATAGAAAAGGGAAATTTCTTCATTTTTGCTCCAAAATAAGGGGAACTTTTGCTTTTTGCTTCTAAAAAAGTGGAATTTCTGTGTTTTTCCCCCAAAACAAAGGGAATTTCTGTCTTTTTTTGCACCAAAATAAGGAAAATTTCTGACTTATTACCCTGAAATAAGTGAAATTTCTGCAAATTTGCCCCAAAATTAGGGAAATTTCTGCCTTTTTGCCCCCAAATATGGGGAATTTCAGCCTTTTTACCTCAAAATAAAGGAAATTTCTGCAACTTTGCAACAAAATATTAGGAATTTCTGCATTTTTGCCACAAAATATTAGGAATTTCTGCCTTTTTGCCCCATAATAAGGAAAATTTCTGCCTTTTTTTCCCTGAAATAAGTGAAATTTCTGCAATTATGCCCCAAAATAAGTGAAATTTCTGCAAATTTGCCCCAAAATAAGGGAAATTTCTGGAATTTTGCCCCAAAATAAGTGGAATTTCTGAGTTTTGCCCCAAAATAAGGAGAATTTCTGCCTTTTTGCCCCACAATTAGTGAAATTTCTGCAATTTTGCCCCCAAAAAAGGAAATTTCTGCCTTTTGCCCCAAAATAAGGGGAATTTCAGCATTTTACCTAAAAATAAGGGAAATTTCTGATTTTTGCACCAAAATATGGAGAATTTCTGCCTTTTTGCCACAAAATAAGAAAAATTTCTGCCTTTTTTCCCTGAAATAAGTGAAATTTCTGCAATTTTGCCCCAAAATAAGTGAAATATCTGCAATTTTGCCCCAAAATAAGGGAAATTTCTGGAATTTTGCCCCAAAATAAGTGGAATTTCTGAGTTTTGCCTCAAAATAAGGAGAATTTCTGCCTTTTTGCCCCACAATGAGTGAAATTTCTTCAATTTTGCCCTAAAATAAGGGCAATTTCTGCAATTTTTCCCCATAATAAGGGAAATTTCTGTAATTTTGCTTCAAAATAAGGGGAATTTCTGTTTTTTGCCCCACAATTAGGGATATTTCTGCAATTTTGCCCCAAAATAAGGGGAATTTCTGCCTTTTGCCCCAAAATATGGGTAATTTCTGCCTTTTTGTTTTAAAATAAGAAGAATGCATACCTTTTTGCCATAAAAAAGTGAAATTTCTTCATTTTTGCTTCTAAATAAGAGGAACTTTTGCCTTTTTGCCTCTAAATAAGTAGAATTTCTGTTTTTTCGCCCAAAACAAAGAGAATTTCTGTCTTTTTTGCCCCAAAATAAGTAAAATTTCTGACTTATTACACTGAAATAAGTGAAATTTCTGCAAATTTGCCCCAAAAAAGGGAAATTTCATCCTTTTGCCCAAAAATAAGGGGAATTTCAGCATTTCACCTCAAAATAATGGAAATTTCTGATTTTTGCACCAAAATATGGAGAATTTCTGCCTTTTGCACCAAAATAAGGAAAATTTCTGGCTTTTTTCCCTGAAATAAGTGAAATTTCTGCAATTTTGCCCCAAAATAAGGAGAACTTCTGCCTTTTTGCCCCACAATTAGGGGAATTTCTGCAATTTTGCTCCAAAATATAGGGAATTTCTGCCTTTTTGCCCGAAAATAAGGGGAATGCATAGCTTTTTGCTATAAAAAAGGGAAATTTCTTCATTTTTGCCCCAAATTAAGGGAAATTTCTGCCTTTTTGCCCTGAAATATGTGAAATTTCTGCAATTTTAGCCCAAAATAAGGTGAATTTCAGCTTTTTTGCCCCAAAATAATTGGAATTTCTGCTTTTTGCCCCAAAATAAGAAAAATTTTTGCTTTTTTTCTCTGAAATAAGTGAAATTTCTGCAATTTTGCCCTAAAATAAAAGAAATTTCTGCAATTTTTCCCCATAATAAAGGAAATTTCTGGAATTTTGCCTTAAAATAAGGGGAATTTTTGTTTTTTTGCCCCCAAATAAGGGAAATTTCTGCAATTTTGCCCTAAAATAAGGGGAAGTTCTGCTTTTTTGCCTCTAAATAAGTGGAATTTCTGTCTTTTTCTTCCAAAACAAAGGGAATTTCTGTCATTTTTGCCCCAAAATAAGAAAAATTTCTGACTTATTACCCTAAAATAAGTGAAATTTCTGCAATTTTGCCCCAATATAAGGGAAATTTCTTCCTTTTTGCCCCCAAATAAGGGGAATTTTAACCTTTTTACCTCAAAATAAGGGGAATTTCTGATTTTGGCACAAATATTAGGAATTTCTGCCTTTTTGCCCCCAAAAAAAGACAATTTCTGCCTTTTTTCCCTGATATAAGTGAAATTTCTGCAATTTTGCCCCAAAATAAGTAAAATTTCTGCAATTTTGCCCCAAAATAAGGGAAATTTCTGGAATTTTGCCCCAAAATAAGTGGAATTTCTGAGTTTTGCCCCAAAATAATGGTAATTTCTGCTTTTTGCCCCACAATTAGGGAAATTTCTGCAATTTTGCCCAAAAAGAAGGGAAATTTCTTCCTTTTGCCCCAAAATATGGGGAATTTCTGCCTTTTTGTCTGAAAATAAGAAGAATGCATAACTTTTTGCAATAAAAATGGGAAATTTCTTCATTTTTGCTCCAAAATAAAAGGAATTTCTGCTTTTTTGCCTCTAAATAGGTGGAATTTCTGTCTTTTTCCCCCAAAACAAAGGGAATTTCTGTTTTTTTGGTCCAAAATAAGGAAAATTTCCGACTTATAACCCTGAAATAAATGAAATTTCTGCAAATTTGCCCCAAAATAAGAAAAATTTCTGCCTTTGTGCCCCCAAATAAGGAGAATTTCAGCCTCTTTACCTCAAAATAAGGGAAATTTCTGCATTTTTGCAACAAAATATTAGGAATTTCTGCATTTTTGCCACAAAATGTTAGGAATTTCTGCCTTTTTGCCCCAAAATAAGGAAAATTTCTGCCTTTTTTTTCCCTGAAATAAGTGAAATTTCTGCAAATTTGCCCCAAATAAAGGGAAATTTCTGCCTTTTGCCCCAAAATAAGAATTTCAGCATTTTACCTCAAAATAAGGAAAATTTCTGATTTTTGCACCAAAATATGGAGAATTTCTGCATTTTTGCCCCAAAATTAAGAAAATTTCTGCGTTTTTTCCCTGAAATAAGTGAAATTTTTGCAATTTTGCCCTAAAATAAGTGAAATTTCTGCAATTTTTCCCCAAAATAAGGAAAATTTCTGAAATTTTGCCCCACAATTAGGGGAATTTCTGCAATTTTGCTCCAAAATACAGGGAATTTCTGCTATTTTGCCCGAAAATAAAAGGAATGCATACCTTTTTGCCATAAAAAGGGAAATTTCTTCATTTTTGCCCCAAATTAAGGGAAATTTCTGAATTTTTGCCCTGAAATATGTAAAATTTCTGCAATTTTAGCCCAAAATACGGTGAATTTCTGCCTTTTTGCCCCAAAATAATGGGAATTTCTGCCTTTTTGCTCCAAAATAAGAAAAAATTTTTGAATTTTTTCTCTGAAATAAGTGAAATTTCTGCAATTTTGCCCTAAAATAAGGGAAATTTCTGAAATTTTTCCCCATAATAAGGGAAATTTCTGGAATTTTGCCACAAAATAAGGGGAATTTCTGTTTTTTTGCCCCCAAATAAGGGAAATTTCTGCAATTTTGCCCTAAAATAAAAGGAATTTCTGGTTTTTTGCCTCTAAATAAGTGGAATTTCTGTCTTTTTCCCCCAAAACAAAGGGAATTTCTGTCATTTTTGCCCCAAAATAATGAAAATTTCTGACTTATTACCCTGAAATAAGTGAAATTTCTGCAATTTTGTCCCAATATAAGGGAAATTTCTGCGTTTTTGCCCCCAAATAAGGGGAATTTCAGCCTTTTTACCTCAAAATAAGGGGATTTTCTGAATTTTGGCACAACATATTAGGAATTTCTGCCTTTTTGCCCCAAAATAATAAAAAATTTCTGCCTTTTTTCCCTGAAATAAGTGAAATTTCTGCAATTTTGCCCCAAAATAAGTAAAATTTCTGCAATTTTGCCCCACAATAAGGGAAATTTCTGGTTTTTTGCCCCAAAATAAGTGGAATTTCTGAGTTTTGCCCCAAAATAAGGAGAATTTCTGCATTTTTGCCCAACAATTAGTGAAATTTCTGCAATTTTTCCCTAAAATAAGGGAAATTTCTGCAATTTTTCCTCATAATAAGGGAAATTTCTGCCATTTTGCCCCAAAATAAGGGAAATTTCTGGAATTTTGCCCCAAAATAAGTGGAATTTCTGAGTTTTGCCCCAAAATAAGGGGAATTTCTGCCTTTTGCCCCACAATTAGGGAAATTTCTGCAATTTTGCCCAAAAAGAAGGGAAATTTCTGCCTTGTGCCCCAAAATATGGGGAATTTTTGCCTTTTTGTCTGAAAATAAGAAGAATGCATACCTTTTTGCCATAAAAATGGAAAATTTCTTCATTTTTGCTCCAAAATAAAAGGAATTTCTGCTTTTTTGCCTCTAAATAAGTGGAATTTCTGTCTTTTTCCCCCAAAACAAAGGGAATTTCTGTCTTTTTTGGTCCAAAATAAGGAAAATTTCTGACTTATAACCCTGAAATAAATGAAATTTCTGCAAATTTGCCCCAAAATAAGAAAAATTTCTGCCTTTGTGCCCCCAAATAAGGAGAATTTCAGCCTTTTTACCTCAAAATAAGGGAACTTTCTGCATTTTTGCAACAAAATATTAGGAATTTCTGCATTTTTGCCACAAAATATTAGGAATTTCTGCCTTTTTGCCCCAAAATAAGGAAAATTTCTGCCTTTTTTTCCCCTGAAATAAGTGAAATTTCTGCAAATTTGCCCCCCCAAAAAAGAAATTTCTGCCTTTTGCCCCATAATAAAAAGAATTTCAGCATTTTACCTCAAAATAAGGGAAATTTCTGATTTTTGCACCAAAATATGGAGAATTTCTGCCTTTTTGCCTCAAAATAAGGAAAATTTCTGCATTTTCTCCCTGAAATAAGTGAAATTTCTGCAATTTTGCCCCAAAATAAAGAAAATTTCTGAAATTTTGCCCCACAATTAGGGGAATTTCTGCCATTTTGCTCCAAAATACCGGGAATTTCTGCTATTTTGCCCGAAAATAAGGGGAATGCATAACTTTTTGCCATAAAAAAGGGAAATTTCTTTATTTTTGCCTCAAATTAAGGGAAATTTCTGACTTTTTGCCTTGAAATATGTAAAATTTCTGCAATTTTGCCCTAAAATAAGGGAAATTTCTGCAATTTTTCCCCATAATAATGGAAATTTCTGGAATTTTGCCACAAAATAAGGGGAATTTCTGTTTTTTTTTTCCCCCAAATAAGGGAAATTTCTGCAATTTTGCCCTAAAATAAGGGAAATTTCTGGTTTTTTGCCTTTAAATAAGTGGAATTTCTGTCTTTTTCCCCGAAAACAAAGGGAATTTCTGTCATTTTTGCCCCAAAATAATGAAAATTTCTGACTTATTACCCTGAAATAAGTGAAATTTCTGCAATTTTGTCCCAATATAAGGGAAATTTCTGCGTTTTTGCCCCCAAATAAGGGGAATTTCAGCCTTTTTACCTCAAAATAAGGGGAATTTCTGAATTTTGGCAGAAAATATTAGGAATTTCTTCCTTTTTGCCCCAAAATAAAAAAATTTCTGCCTTTTTTCCCTGAAATAAGTAAAATTTCTGCAATTTTGCCCCTAAATAAGTAAAATTTCTGCAATTTTGCCCCACAATAAGGGAAATTTCTGGAATTTTGCCCCAAAATAAGTGGAATTTCTGATTTTTGCCCCAAAATAAGGAGAATTTCTGCATTTTTGCCCTACAATTAGTGAAATTTCTGCAATTTTGCCCTAAAATAAGGGAAATTTCTGCAATTTTTCCCCATAATAAGGGAAATTTCTGCAATTTTGCTTCAAAATAAGGGGAATTTCTGTTTTTTGCCCCACAATAAAGAAAATTTCTGCAATTTTGCCCCAAAATAAGGGGAATTTCTGCCTTTTTGTCCAAAAATAAGAAGAATGCATACCTTTTTGCCATAAAAAAGGAAATTTCTTCATTTTTACTCCAAAATAAAGGGACCTTTTGCCTTTTTGCCTCAAAATAAGTGGAATTTCTGTCTTTTTCCACCAAAACAAAGGGAATTTCTGTCTTTTTTGCCCCAAACTAAGGAAAATTTCTGACTTATTACCCTGAAATAAGTGGAATTTCTGCAAATTTGGCCCAAAATAAGGGAAATTTCTGCCTTTTTGCCTACAAATAATGGGAATTTTAGCCTTTTAACTCAAAATAAAAGAAATTTCTGCATTTTTGCACCAAAATATGGAGAATTTCTGCATTTTGCCCCAAAATAAGAAAAATTTCTGCCTTTTTTCCCTGAAATAAGTGAAATTTCTGCAATTTTGCCCCAAACTAAGTGAAATTTCTGCAATTTTGCCCCAAAATAAAAAAAAATTTCTGTAATTTAGCCCCAAAATAAGTGGAATTTCTGAGTTTTGCCCCAACATAAGAAGAATTTCTTCCTTTTTGCCCCACAAATTGTGAAATTTCTGCAATTTTGCCCTAAAATAAGGGAAATTTCTGCAATTTTTCCCCATAATAAGGGAAATTTCTGCAATTTTGCTTCAAAATAAGAGGAATTTCTGTTTTTTGCCCCACAATTAGGGAAATTTCTGCAATTTTGCCCTAAAATAAGGGGAATTTCTGCCTTTTGCCCCAAAATATGGGGAATTTCTGCCTTTTTGTTTGAAAATAAGAAGAATGCATACCTTTTTGCCATAAATAAGGGAAATTTCTTCATTTTTGCTCCAAAATAAGGGGAACTTTTGCCTTTTTGCCTCTAAATAAGTAGAATTTCTGTTTTTTCCCCCAAAACAAAGAGAATTTCTGTCTTTTTTGCCCCAAAATAAGTAAAAATTCTGACTTATTACCCTGAAATAAGTGAAATTTCTGCAAATTTGCCCCAAAAATAGGGAAATTTCTGCCTTTTGCCCAAAAATAAGGGGAATTTCAGCATTTTACCTCAAAATAAATGAAATTTCTGATTTTTGCACCAAAATATGGAGAATTTCTGCCTTTTTGCAACAAAAAAAAAATTTCTGCTTTTTTTCCCTGAAATAAGTGAAATTTCTGCAATTTTGCTCCAAAATACGGGAAATTTCTGCCTTTTTGCTTGAAAATAAGGGGAATGCATACCTTTTTGCCATAAAAAAAGGGAAATTTCTTCATTTTTGCCCCAAATTAAGGGAATTTTCTGAATTTTTCCCTGAAATATGTGAAATATCTGCAATTTTAGCCCAAAATAAGGTGAATTTCTCTCTTTTTGCCCCAAAATAATGGGAATTTCTGCCTTTTTGCCCCAAAATAAGAAATATTTTTGCTTTTTTTCTCTGAAATAAGTGAAATTTCTGCAATTTTGCCCTAAAATAAAAGAAATTTCTGCAATTTCTCCCCATAATAAAGATAATTTCTGGAATTTTGCCTTAAAATAAGGGGAATTTCTGGTTTTTTGCCCCCCAATAAGGGAAATTCCTGCAATTTTGTTCTAAAATAAGGGGAATTTCTGCTTTTTTGCCTCTAAATAAGTGGAATTTCTGTCTTTTTCCCCAAAAACAAAGGGAATTTCTCTCATTTTTGCCCCAAAATAAGGAAAATTTCTGACTTATTACCCTGAAATAAGTGAAATTTCTGCAATTTTGCCCCAATATAAGGGAAATTTCTGCCTTATTGCCCCCAAATAAGGGGAATTTCAGCCTTTTTACCTCAAAATAAAGGGAATTTCTGAATTTTGGAACAAAATTTTAGGAATTTCTGCCTTTTTTCCCCCAAAAAAGGACAATTTCTGCCTTTTTTCCCTGATATAAGTGAAATTTCTGCAATTTTGCCCCAAAATAATTAAAATTTCTGCAATTTTGCCCCAAAATAAGGGAAATTTCTGGAAATTTGCCCCAAAATAAGTGGAATTTCTGAGTTTTGCCCCAAAATAAGGAGAATTTTTGCCTTTTTGCCCACAATTAGTGAAATTTCTGCAATTTTCCTCTAAAATAAGAGAAATTTCTGCAATTTTTCCCCATAATAAGGGAAATTTCTGCAATTTTGCTTCAAAATAAGGGGAATTTCTGTTTTTTGCCCCACAATTAGGGAAATTTCTGCAATTTTGCTCCAAAATAAAAGGAATTTCTGCCTTTTGTCCTAAAATATGGGGAAATTCTGCCTTTTTGTCTGAAAATAAGAAGAATGCACACCTTTTTGCCATAAAAAAGGGAAATTTCTTCATTTTTGCTCCAAAATAAGGGGAACTTTTGCTTTTTGCTCCTAAAAAAGTGGAATTTCTGTGTTTTTCCCCCAAAACAAAGGGAATTTCTGTCTTTTTTTGCACCAAAATAAGGAAAATTTCTGACTTATTACCCTGAAATAAGTGAAATTTCTGCAAATTTGCCCCAAAATTAGGGAAATTTCTGCCTTTTTTCCCCCAAATATGGGGAATTTCAGCCTTTTTACCTCAAAATAAAGGAAATTTCTGCAACTTTGCAACAAAATATTAGGAATTTCTGCATTTTTGCCACAAAATATTAGGAATTTCTGCCTTTTTGCCCCAAAATAAGGAAAATTTCTGCCTTTTTTTCCCTGAAATAAGTGAAATTTCTGCAATTATGCCCCAAAATAAGTGAAATTTCTGCAAATTTGCCCCAAAATAAGGGAAATTTCTGGAATTTTGCCCCAAAATAAGTGGAATTTCTGAGTTTTGCCCCAAAATAAGGAGAATTTCTGCCTTTTTGCCCCACAATTAGTGAAATTTCTGCAATTTTGCCCCCAAAAAAGGAAATTTCTGCCTTTTACCCCAAAATAAGGGGAATTTCAGCATTTTACCTAAAAATAAGGGAAATTTCTGATTTTTGCACCAAAATATGGAGAATTTCTGCCTTTTTGCCACAAAATAAGAAAAATTTCTGCCTTTTTTCCCTGAAATAAGTGAAATTTCTGCAATTTTGCCCCAAAATAAGTGAAATATCTGCAATTTTGCCCCAAAATAAGGGAAATTTCTGGAATTTTGCCCCAAAATAAGTGGAATTTCTGAGTTTTGCCTCAAAATAAGGAGAATTTCTGCCTTTTTGCCCCACAATGAGTGAAATTTCTTCAATTTTGCCCTAAAATAAGGGCAATTTCTGCAATTTTTCCCCATAATAAGGGAAATTTCTGTAATTTTGCTTCAAAATAAGGGGAATTTCTGTTTTTTGCCCCACAATTAGGGATATTTCTGCAATTTTGCCCCAAAATAAGGGGAATTTCTGCCTTTTGCCCCAAAATATGGGGAATTTCTGCCTTTTTGTTTTAAAATAAGAAGAATGCATACCTTTTTGCCATAAAAAAGTGAAATTTCTTCATTTTTGCTTCTAAATAAGAGGAACTTTTGCCTTTTTGCCTCTAAATAAGTAGAATTTCTGTTTTTTCGCCCAAAACAAAGAGAATTTCTGTCTTTTTTGCCCCAAAATAAGTAAAATTTCTGACTTATTACACTGAAATAAGTGAAATTTCTGCAAATTTGCCCCAAAAAAGGGAAATTTCATCCTTTTGCCCAAAAATAAGGGGAATTTCAGCATTTTACCTCAAAATAATGGAAATTTCTGATTTTTGCACCAAAATATGGAGAATTTCTGCCTTTTGCACCAAAATAAGGAAAATTTCTGGCTTTTTTCCCTGAAATAAGTGAAATTTCTGCAATTTTGCCCCAAAATAAGGAGAACTTCTGCCTTTTTGCCCCACAATTAGGGGAATTTCTGCAATTTTGCTCCAAAATATAGGGAATTTCTGCCTTTTTGCCCGAAAATAAGGGGAATGCATAGCTTTTTGCTATAAAAAAGGGAAATTTCTTCATTTTTGCCCCAAATTAAGGGAAATTTCTGCCTTTTTGCCCTGAAATATGTGAAATTTCTTCAATTTTAGCCCAAAATAAGGTGAATTTCAGCTTTTTTGCCCCAAAATAATTGGAATTTCTGCCTTTTTGCCCCAAAATAAGAAAAATTTTTGCTTTTTTTCTCTGAAATAAGTGAAATTTCTGCAATTTTGCCCTAAAATAAAAGAAATTTCTGCAATTTTTCCCCATAATAAAGGAAATTTCTGGAATTTTGCCTTAAAATAAGGGGAATTTTTGTTTTTTTGCCCCCAAATAAGGGAAATTTCTGCAATTTTGCCCTAAAATAAGGGGAAGTTCTGCTTTTTTGCCTCTAAATAAGTGGAATTTCTGTCTTTTTCTTCCAAAACAAAGGGAATTTCTGTCATTTTTGCCCCAAAATAAGAAAAATTTCTGACTTATTACCCTAAAATAAGTGAAATTTCTGCAATTTTGCCCCAATATAAGGGAAATTTCTGCCTTTTTGCCCCACAATTAGGGGAATTTCTGCAATTTTGCTCCAAAATATAGGGAATTTCTGCCTTTTTGCCCGAAAATAAGGGGAATGCATAGCTTTTTGCTATAAAAAAGGGAAATTTCTTCATTTTTGCCCCAAATTAAGGGAAATTTCTGCCTTTTTGCCCTGAAATATGTGAAATTTCTTCAATTTTAGCCCAAAATAAGGTGAATTTCAGCTTTTTTGCCCCAAAATAATTGGAATTTCTGCCTTTTTGCCCCAAAATAAGAAAAATTTTTGCTTTTTTTCTCTGAAATAAGTGAAATTTCTGCAATTTTGCCCTAAAATAAAAGAAATTTCTGCAATTTTTCCCCATAATAAAGGAAATTTCTGGAATTTTGCCTTAAAATAAGGGGAATTTTTGTTTTTTTGCCCCCAAATAAGGGAAATTTCTGCAATTTTGCCCTAAAATAAGGGGAAGTTCTGCTTTTTTGCCTCTAAATAAGTGGAATTTCTGTCTTTTTCTTCCAAAACAAAGGGAATTTCTGTCATTTTTGCCCCAAAATAAGAAAAATTTCTGACTTATTACCCTAAAATAAGTGAAATTTCTGCAATTTTGCCCCAATATAAGGGAAATTTCTGCCTTTTTGCCCCCAAATAAGGGGAATTTTAACCTTTTTACCTCAAAATAAGGGGAATTTCTGAATTTTGGCACAAATATTAGGAATTTCTGCCTTTTTGCCCCAAAATAAGGACAATTTCTGCCTTTTTTCCCTGATATAAGTGAAATTTCTGCAATTTTGCCCCAAAATAAATGAAATTTCTGCAAATTTGCCCCAAAATAAGAAAAATTTCTGCCTTTGTGCCCCCAAATAAGGAGAATTTCAGCCTCTTTACCTCAAAATAAGGGAAATTTCTGCATTTTTGCAACAAAATATTAGGAATTTCTGCATTTTTGCCACAATATGTTAGGAATTTCTGCCTTTTTGCCCCAAAATAAGGAAAATTTCTGCCTTTTTTTTCCCTGAAATAAGTGAAATTTCTGCAAATTTGCCCCAAATAAAGGGAAATTTCTGCCTTTTGCCCCAAAATAAGAATTTCAGCATTTTACCTCAAAATAAGGAAAATTTCTGATTTTTGCACCAAAATATGGAGAATTTCTGCATTTTTGCCCCAAAATTAAGAAAATTTCTGCGTTTTTTCCCTGAAATAAGTGAAATTTTTGCAATTTTGCCCTAAAATAAGTGAAATTTCTGCAATTTTGCCCCAAAATAAGGAAAATTTCTGAAATTTTGCCCCACAATTAGGGGAATTTCTGCAATTTTGCTCCAAAATACAGGGAATTTCTGCTATTTTGCCCGAAAATAAGGGGAATGCATACCTATTTGCCATAAAAAGGGAAATTTCTTCATTTTTGCCCCAAATTAAGGGAAATTTCTGAATTTTTGCCCTGAAATATGTAAAATTTCTGCAATTTTAGCCCAAAATACGGTGAATTTCTGCCTTTTTGCCCCAAAATAATGGGAATTTCTGCCTTTTTGCTCCAAAATAAGAAAAAATTTTTGAATTTTTTCTCTGAAATAAGTGAAATTTCTGCAATTTTGCCCTAAAATAAGGGAAATTTCTGAAATTTTTCCCCATACTAAGGGAAATTTCTGGAATTTTGCCACAAAATAAGGGGAATTTCTGTTTTTTGCCCCCAAATAAGGGAAATTTCTGCAATTTTGCCCTAAAATAAAAGGAATTTCTGGTTTTTTGCCTCTAAATAAGTGGAATTTCTGTCTTTTTCCCCCAAAACAAAGGGAATTTCTGTCATTTTTGCCCCAAAATAATGAAAATTTCTGACTTATTACCCTGAAATAAGTGAAATTTCTGCAATTTTGTCCCAATATAAGGGAAATTTCTGCGTTTTTGCCCCCAAATAAGGGGAATTTCAGCCTTTTTACCTCAAAATAAGGGGATTTTCTGAATTTTGGCACAACATATTAGGAATTTCTGCCTTTTTGCCCCAAAATAAAAAAAAATTTCTGCCTTTTTTCCCTGAAATAAGTGAAATTTCTGCAATTTTGCCCCAAAATAAGTAAAATTTCTGCAATTTTGCCCCACAATAAGGGAAATTTCTGGTTTTTTGCCCCAAAATAAGTGGAATTTCTGAGTTTTGCCCCAAAATAAGGAGAATTTCTGCATTTTTGCCCAACAATTAGTGAAATTTCTGCAATTTTTCCCTAAAATAAGGGAAATTTCTGCAATTTTTCCTCATAATAAGGGAAATTTCTGCCATTTTGCCCCAAAATAAGGAAAATTTCTGGAATTTTGCCCCAAAATAAGTGGAATTTCTGAGTTTTGCCCCAAAATAAGGGGAATTTCTGCCTTTTGCCCCACAATTAGGGAAATTTCTGCAATTTTGCCCAAAAATAAGGGAAATTTCTTCCTTGTGCCTCAAAATATGGGGAATTTTTGCCTTTTTGTCTGAAAATATAAGAATGCATACCTTTTTGCCATAAAAATGGAAAATTTCTTCATTTTTGCTCCAAAATAAAAGGAATTTCTGCTTTTTTGCCTCTAAATAAGTGGAATTTCTGTCTTTTTCCCCCAAAACAAAGGGAATTTCTGTCTTTTTTGCTCCAAAATAAGGAAAATTTCTGACTTATAACCCTGAAATAAATGAAATTTCTGCAAATTTGCCCCAAAATAAGAAAAATTTCTGCCTTTGTGCCACCAAATATGGAGAATTTCAGCCTTTTTACCTCAAAATTAGGGAAATTTCTGCATTTTTGCCACAAAATATTAGGAATTTCTGCATTTTTGCCACAAAATATTAGGAATTTCTGCCTTTTTGCCCCAAAATAAGGAAAATTTCTGCCTTTTTTTTCCCTGAAATAAGTGAAATTTCTGCAAATTTGCCCCCCAAAAAAAAGAAATTTCTGCCTTTTGCCCCAAAATAAAAAGAATTTCAGCATTTTACATCAAAATAAGGGAAATTTCTGATTTTTGCACCAAAATATGGAGAATTTCTGCCTTTTTGCCCCAAAATAAGGAAAATTTCTGCATTTTTTCCCTGAAATAAGTGAAATTTCTGCAATTTTGCCCCAAAATAAAGAAAATTTCTGAAATTTTGCCCCACAATTAGGGGAATTTCTGCCATTTTGCTCCAAAATACGGGGAATTTCTGCTATTTTGCCCGAAAATAAGGGGAATGCATACCTTTTTGCCATAAAAAAGGGAAATTTCTTCATTTTTGCCCCAAATTAAGGGAAATTTCTGCCTTTTGCCTTGAAATATGTAAAATTTCTGCAATTTTGCCCTAAAATAAGGGACATTTCTGCAATTTTTCCCCATAATAAGGGAAATTTCTGGAATTTTGCCACAAAATAAGGGGAATTTATGTTTTTTTTCCCCCAAATAAGGGAAATTTCTGCAATTTTGCCCTAAAATAAGGGAAATTTATGGTTTTTTGCCTTTAAATAAGTGGAATTTCTGTCTTTTTCCCCCAAAACAAAGGGAATTTCTGTCATTTTAGCCCCAAAATAATGAAAATTTCTGACTTATTACCCTGAAATAAGTGAAATTTCTGCAATTTTGTCCCAATATAAGGGAAATTTCTGCGTTTTTGCCCCCAAATAAGGGGAATTTCAGCCTTTTTACCTCAAAATAAGGGGAATTTCTGAATTTTGGCAGAAAATATTAGGAATTTCTTCCTTTTTGCCCCAAAATAAAAAAATTTCTGCCTTTTTTCCCTGAAATAAGTAAAATTTCTGCAATTTTGCCCCTAAATAAGTAAAATTTCTGCAATTTTGCCCCACAATAAGGGAAATTTCTGGAATTTTGCCCCAAAATAAGTGGAATTTCTGATTTTTGCCCCAAAATAAGGAGAATTTCTGCATTTTTGCCCTACAATTAGTGAAATTTCTGCAATTTTGCCCTAAAATAAGGGAAATTTCTGCAATTTTTCCCCATAATAAGGGAAATTTCTGCAATTTTGCTTCAAAATAAGGGGAATTTCTGTTTTTTGCCCCACAATAAAGAAAATTTCTGCAATTTTGCCCCAAAATAAGGGGAATTTCTGCCTTTTTGTCCAAAAATAAGAAGAATGCATACCCTTTTGCCATAAAAACAGGAAATTTCTTCATTTTTACTCCAAAATAAAGGGACCTTTTGCCTTTTTGCCTCAAAATAAGTGGAATTTCTGTCTTTTTCCACCAAAACAAAGGGAATTTCTGTCTTTTTTGCCCCAAACTAAGGAAAATTTCTGACTTATTACCCTGAAATAAGTGAAATTTCTGCAAATTTGGCCCAAAATAATGGAAATTTCTGCCTTTTTGCCCACAAATAATGGGAATTTTAGCCTTTTTACCTCAAAATAAAAGAAATTTCTGCATTTTTGCACCAAAATATGGAGAATTTCTCAATTTTGCCCCAAAATAAGAAAAATTTCTGCCTTTTTCCCTGAAATAAGTGAAATTTCTGCAATTTTGCCCCAAACTAAGTGAAATTTCTGCAATTTTGCCCCAAAATAAAAAAAAATTTCTGTAATTTTGCCCCAAAATAAGTGGAATTTCTGAGTTTTGCCCCAACATAAGAAGAATTTCTTCCTTTTTGCCCCACAAATTGTGAAATTTCTGCAATTTTGCCCTAAAATAAGGGAAATTTCTGCAATTTTTCCCCATAATAAGGGAAATTTCTGCAATTTTGCTTCAAAATGAGAGGAATTTCTGTTTTTTGCCCCACAATTAGGGAAATTTCTGCAATTTTGCCCTAAAATAAGGGGAATTTCTGCCTTTTGCCCCAAAATATGGGGAATTTCTGCCTTTATTGTTTGAAAATAAGAAGAATGCATACCTTTTTGCCATAAATAAGGGAAATTTCTTCATTTTTGCTCCAAAATAAGGGGGACTTTTACCTTTTTGCCTCTAAATAAGTAGAATTTCTGTTTTTTTCCCCCAAAACAAAGAGAATTTCTGTCTTTTTTGCCCCAAAATAATGAAAATTTCTGACTTATTACCCTGAAATAAGTGAAATTTCTGCAAATTTGCCCCAAAAATGGGGAAATTTCTGCCTTTTGCCCAAAAATAAGGGGAATTTCAGCTTTTTACCTCAAAATAAATGAAATTTCTGATTTTTGCACCAAAATATGGAGAATTTCTGCCTTTTTGCAACAAAAAAAAATTTCTGCTTTTTTTCCTTGAAATAAGTGAAATTTCTGCAATTTTGCTCCAAAATACGGGAAATTTTTGCCTTTTTGCTTGAAAATAAGGGGAATGCATACCTTTTTGCCATAAAAAAGGGAAATTTCTTCATTTTTGCCCCAAATTAAGGGAATTTTCTGAAATTTTGCCCTGAAATATGTGAAATTTCTGCAATTTTAGCCCAAAATAAGGTGAATTTCTGTCTTTTTGCCCCAAAATAATGGGAATTTCTGCCTTTTTGCCCCAAAATATGAAATATTTTTGCTTTTTTTCTCTGAAATAAGTGAAATTTCTGCAATTTTGCCCTAAAATAAAAGAAATTTCTGCAATTTCTCCCCATAATAAAGGAAATTTCTGGAATTTTGCCTTAAAATAAGGGGAATTTCTGTTTTTTTGCCCCCCAATAAGGGAAATTCCTGCAATTTTGTTCTAAAATAAGGGGAGTTTCTGCTTTTTTGCCTCTAAATAAGTGGAATTTCTGTCTTTTTCCCCAAAAACAAAGGGAATTTCTCTCATTTTTGCCCCAAAATAAGGAAAATTTCTGACTTATTACCCAGAAATAAGTGAAATTTCTGCAATTTTGCTCCAATATAAGGGAAATTTCTGCCTTTTTGCCCCCAAATAAGGGGAATTTCAGCCTTTTTACCTCAAAATAAGGGGAATTTCTGAATTTTGGAACAAAATTTTAGGAATTTCTGCCTTTTTGCCCCAAAAAAAGGACAATTTCTGCCTTTTTTCCCTGATATAAGTGATATTTCTGCAATTTTGCCCCAAAATAAGTAAAATTTCTGCAATTTTGCCCCAAAATAAGGGAAATTTCTGGAAATTTGCCCCAAAATAAGTGGAATTTCTGAGTTTTGCCCCAAAATAAGGAGAATTTTTGCCTTTTTGCCCACAATTAGTGAAATTTCTGCAATTTTCCTCTAAAATAAGAGAAATTTCTGCAATTTTTCCCCATAATAAGGGAAATTTCTGCAATTTTGCTTCAAAATAAGGGGAATTTCTGTTTTTTGCCCCACAATTAGGGAAATTTCTGCAATTTTGCTCCAAAATAAAAGGAATTTCTGCCTTTTGTCCTAAAATATGGGGAAATTCTGCCTTTTTGTCTGAAAATAAGAAGAATGCACACCTTTTTGCCATAGAAAAGGGAAATTTCTTCATTTTTGCTCCAAAATAAGGGGAACTTTTGCTTTTTGCTTCTAAAAAAGTGGAATTTCTGTGTTTTCCCCCCAAAACAAAGGGAATTTCTGTCTTTTTTTGCACCAAAATAAGGAAAATTTCTGACTTATTACCCTGAAATAAGTGAAATTTCTGCAAATTTGCCCCAAAATTAGGGAAATATCTGCCTTTTTGCCCCCAAATATGGGGAATTTCAGCATTTTTACCTCAAAATAAAGGAAATTTCTGCAACTTTGCAACAAAATATTAGGAATTTCTGCATTTTTGCCACAAAATATTAGGAATTTCTGCCTTTTTGCCCCATAATAAGGAAAATTTCTGCCTTTTTTTCCCTGAAATAAGTGAAATTTCTGCAATTATGCCCCAAAATAAGTGAAATTTCTGCAAATTTGCCCCAAAATAAGGGAAATTTCTGGAATTTTGCCCCAAAATAAGTGGAATTTCTGAGTTTTGCCCCAAAATAAGGAGAATTTCTGCCTTTTTGCCCCACAGTTAGTGAAATTTCTGCAATTTTGCCCCAAAAAAAGGAAATTTCTGCCTTTTGCCCCAAAATAAGGGGAATTTCAGCATTTTACCTAAAAATAAGGGAAATTTCTGATTTTTGCACCAAAATATGGAGAATTTCTGCCTTTTTGCCACAAAATAAGAAAAATTTCTGCCTTTTTTCCCTGAAATAAGTGAAATTTCTGCAATTTTGCCCCTAAATAAGTGAAATATCTGCAATTTTGCCCCAAAATAAGGGAAATTTCTGGAATTTTGCCCCAAAATAAGTGGAATTTCTGAGTTTTGCCTCAAAATAAGGAGAATTTCTGCCTTTTTGCCCCACAATGAGTGAAATTTCTTCAATTTTGCCCTAAAATAAGGGCAATTTCTGCAATTTTTCCCCATAATAAGGGAAATTTCTGTAATTTTGCTTCAAAATAAGGGGAATTTCTGTTTTTTGCTTCACAATTAGGGATATTTCTGCAATTTTGCCCCAAAATAAGGGGAATTTCTGCCTTTTGCCCCAAACTATGGGGAATTTCTGCCTTTTTGTGTTAAAATAAGAAGAATGCATACCTTTTTGCCATAAAAAAGTGAAATTTCTTTATTTTTGCTTCTAAATAAGAGGAACTTTTGCCTTTTTGCCTCTAAATAAGTAGAATTTCTGTTTTTTCGCCCAAATCAAAGAGAATTTCTGTCTTTTTTGCCCCAAAATAAGTAAAATTTCTGACTTATTACACTGAAATAAGTGAAATTTCTGCAAATTTGCCCCAAAAAAGGGAAATTTCATCCTTTTGCCCAAAAATAAGGGGAATTTCAGCATTTTACCTCAAAATAATGGAAATTTCTGATTTTTGCACCAAAATATGGAGAATTTCTGCCTTTTGCACCAAAATAAGGAAAATTTCTGGCTTTTTTCCCTGAAATAAGTGAAATTTCTGCAATTTTGCTCCAAAATATAGGGAATTTCTGCCTTTTTGCCCGAAAATAAGGGGAATGCATACCTTTTTGCTATAAAAAAGGGAAATTTCTTCATTTTTGCCCCAAATTAAGGGAAATTTCTGCCTTTTTGCCCTGAAATATGTGAAATTTCTTCAATTTTAGCCCAAAATAAGGTGAATTTCAGCTTTTTTTCCCCAAAATAATTGGAATTTCTGCCTTTTTGCCCCAAAATAAAAAAAATTTTTGCTTTCTTTCTCTGAAATAAGTGAAATTTCTGCAATTTTGCCCTAAAATAAAAGAAATTTCTGCAATTTTTCCCCATAATAAAGGAAATTTCTGGAATTTTGCCTTAAAATAAAAGGAATTTTTGTTTTTTTGCCTCTAAATAAGTGGAATTTCTGTCTTTTTCTTCCAAAACAAAGGGAATTTCTGTCATTTTTGCCCCAAAATAAGAAAAATTTCTGACTTATTACCCTAAAATAAGTGAAATTTCTGCAATTTTGCCCCAATATAAGGGAAATTTCTGCCTTTTTGCCCCCAAATAAGGGGAATTTTAACCTTTTTACCTCAAAATAAGGGGAATTTCTGAATTTTGGCACAAATATTAGGAATTTCTGCTTTTTGGCCCCAAAATAAGGACAATTTCTGCCTTTTTTCCCTGATATAAGTGAAATTTCTGCAATTTTGCCCAAAATAAGTAAAATTTCTGCAATTTTGCCCCAAAATAAGGGAAATTTCTGGAATTTTGCCCCAAAATAAGTGGAATTTCTGAGTTTTGCCCCAAAATAAGGGTAATTTCTACTTTTTGCCCCACAGTTAGGGAAATTTCTGCAATTTTGCCCAAAAAGAAGGGAAATTTCTGCCTTTTGCCCCAAAATATGGGGAATTTCTGCCTTTTTGTCTGAAAATAAGAAGAATGCATAACTTTTTGCAATAAAAATAGGAAATTTCTTAATTTTTGCTCCAAAATAAAAGGAATTTCTGCTTTTTTGCCTCTAAATAAGTGGAATTTCTGTCTTTTTCCCCCAAAACAAAGGGAATTTCTGTTTTTTAGTCCAAAATAAGGAAAATTTCTGACTTATAACCCTGAAATTAATGAAATTTCTGCAAATTTGCCCCAAAATAAGAAAAATTTCTGCCTTTGTGCCCCCAAATAAGGAGAATTTCAGCCTTTTTACCTCAAAATAAGGGAAATTTCTGCATTTTTGCAACAAAATATTAGGAATTTCTGCATTTTTGCCACAAAATGTTAGTAATTTCTGCCTTTTTGCCCCAAAATAAGGAAAATTTCTGCCTTTTTTTTCCCTGAAATAAGTGAAATTTCTGCAAATTTGCCCCAAATAAAGGGAAATTTCTGCCTTTTGCCCCAAAATAAGAAGAATTTCAGCATTTTACCTCAAAATAAGGAAAATTTCTGATTTTTGCACCAAAATATGGAGAATTTCTGCATTTTTGCCCCAAAATTAAGAAAATTTCTGCGTTTTTTCCCTGAAATAAGTGAAATTTTTGCAATTTTGCCCTAAAATAAGTGAAATTTCTGCAATTTTGCCCCAAAATAAGGAAAATTTCTGAAATTTTGCCCCACAATTAGGGGAACTTCTGCAATTTTGCTCCAAAATACAGGGAATTTCTGCTATTTTGCCCGAAAATAAGGGGAATGCATACCTTTTTGCCATAAAAAGGGAAATTTCTTCATTTTTGCCCCAAATTAAGGGAAATTTCTGAATTTTTGCCCTGAAATATGTAAAATTTCTGCAATTTTAGCCCAAAATAAGGTGAATTTCTGCCTTTTTGCCCCAAAATAATGGGAATTTCTGCCTTTTTGCTCCAAAATAAGAAAAAATTTTTGAATTTTTTCTCTGAAATAAGTGAAATTTCTGCAATTTTGCCCTAAAATAAGGGAAATTTCTGAAATTTTTCCCCATAATAAGTGAAATTTCTGGAATTTTGCCCCAAAATAAGGGGAATTTCTGTATTTTGCCCCCAAATAAGGGAAATTTCTGCAATTTTGCCCTAAAATAAAAGGAATTTCTGGTTTTTTGCCTCTAAATAAGTGGAATTTGTGTCTTTTTCCCCCAAAACAAAGGGAATTTCTGTCATTTTTGCCCCAAAATAATGAAAATTTCTGACTTATTACCCTGAAATAAGTGAAATTTCTGCAATTTTGTCCCAATATAAGGGAAATTTCTGCGTTTTTGCCCCCAAATAAGGGGAATTTCAGCCTTTTTACCTCAAAATAAGGGGATTTTCTGAATTTTGGCACAACATATTAGGAATTTCTGCCTTTTTGCCCCAAAATAAAAAAAAATTTCTGCCTTTTTTCCCTGAAATAAGTGAAATTTCTGCAATTTTGCCCCAAAATAAGTAAAATTTCTGCAATTTTGCCCCACAATAAGGGAAATTTCTGGTTTTTTGCCCCCAAATAAGTGGAATTTCTGAGTTTTGCCCCAAAATAAGGAGAATTTCTGCATTTTTGCCCAACAATTAGTGAAATTTCTGCAATTTTTCCCTAAAATAAGGGAAATTTCTGCAATTTTTCCTCATAATAAGGGAAATTTCTGCCATTTTGCCCCAAAATAAAGGAAATTTCTGGAATTTTGCCCCAAAATAAGTGGAATTTCTGAGTTTTGCCCCAAAATAAGGGGAATTTCTGCCTTTTGCCCCACAATTAGGGAAATTTCTGCAATTTTGCCCAAAAATAAGGGAAATTTCTGCCTTGTGCCTCAAAATATGGGGAATTTTTGCCTTTTTGTCTGAAAATATAAGAATGCATACCTTTTTGCCATAAAAATGGAAAATTTCTTCATTTTTGCTCCAAAATAAAAGGAATTTCTGCTTTTTTGCCTCTAAATAAGTGGAATTTCTGTCTTTTTCCCCCAAAACAAAGGGAATTTCTGTCTTTTTTGCTCCAAAATAAGGAAAATTTCTGACTTATAACCCTGAAATAAATGAAATTTCTGCAAATTTGCCCCAAAATAAGAAAAATTTCTGCCTTTGTGCCCCCAAATATGGAGAATTTCAGCCTTTTTACCTCAAAATTAGGGAAATTTCTGCATTTTTGCAACAAAATATTAGGAATTTCTGCATTTTTGCCACAAAATATTAAGAATTTCTGCCTTTTTGCCCCAAAATAAGGAAAATTTCTGCCTTTTTTTCCCTGAAATAAGTGAAATTTCTGCAAATTTGCCCCCCAAAAAAAGAAATTTCTGCCTTTTGCCCCAAAATAAAAAGAATTTCAGCATTTTACCTCAAAATAAGGGAAATTTCTGATTTTTGCACCAAAATATGGAGAATTTCTGCCTTTTTGCCCCAAAATAAGGAAAATTTCTGCATTTTTTCCCTGAAATAAGTGAAATTTCTGCAATTTTGCCCCAAAATAAAGAAAATTTCTGAAATTTTGCCCCACAATTAGGGGAATTTCTGCCATTTTGCTCCAAAATACGGGGAATTTCTGCTATTTTGCCCGAAAATAAGGGGAATGCATACCTTTTTGCCATAAAAAAGGGAAATTTCTTCATTTTTGCCCCAAATTAAGGGAAATTTCTGCCTTTTGCCTTGAAATATGTAAAATTTCTGCAATTTTGCCCTAAAATAAGGGACATTTCTGCAATTTTTCCCCATAATAAGGGAAATTTCTGGAATTTTGCCACAAAATAAGAGGAATTTCTGTTTTTTTTCCCCCAAATAAGGGAAATTTCTGCAATTTTGCCCTAAAATAAGGGAAATTTCTGGTTTTTTGCCTTTAAATAAGTGGAATTTCTGTCTTTTTCCCCCAAAACAAAGGGAATTTCTGTCATTTTTGCCCCAAAATAATGAAAATTTCTGACTTATTACCCTGAAATAAGTGAAATTTCTGCAATTTTGTCCCAATATAAGGGAAATTTCTGCGTTTTTGCCCCCAAATAAGGGGAATTTCAGCCTTTTTACCTCAAAATAAGGGGAATTTCTGAATTTTGGCAGAAAATATTAGGAATTTCTTCCTTTTTGCCCCAAAATAAAAAAATTCTGCCTTTTTTCCCTGAAATAAGTAAAATTTCTGCAATTTTGCCCCTAAATAAGTAAAATTTCTGCAATTTTGCCCCACAATAAGGGAAATTTCTGGAATTTTGCCCCAAAATAAGTGGAATTTCTGATTTTTGCCCCAAAATAAGGAGAATTTCTGCATTTTTGCCCTACAATTAGTGAAATTTCTGCAATTTTGCCCTAAAATAAGGGAAATTTCTGCAATTTTTCCCCATAATAAGGGAAATTTCTGCAATTTTGCTTCAAAATAAGGGGAATTTCTGTTTTTTGCCCCACAATAAAGAAAATTTCTGCAATTTTGCCCCAAAATAAGGGGAATTTCTGCCTTTTTGTCCAAAAATAAGAAGAATGCATACCTTTTTGCCATAAAAAAAAGGAAATTTCTTCATTTTTACTCCAAAATAAAGGGACCTTTTGCCTTTTTGCCTCAAAATAAGTGGAATTTCTGTCTTTTTCCACCAAAACAAAGGGAATTTCTGTCTTTTTTGCCCCAAACTAAGGAAAATTTCTGACTTATTACCCTGAAATAAGTGAAATTTCTGCAAATTTGGCCCAAAATATTGGAAACTTCTGCCTTTTTGCCCACAAATAATGGGAATTTTAGCCTTTTTACCTCAAAATAAAAGAAATTTCTGCATTTTTGCACCAAAATATGGAGAATTTCTGCATTTTGCCCCAAAATAAGAAAAATTTCTGCCTTTTTTCCCTGAAATAAGTGAAATTTCTGCAATTTTGCCGCAAACTAAGTGAAATTTCTGCAATTTTGCCCCAAAATAAAAAAAAATTTCTGTAATTTAGCCCCAAAATAAGTGGAATTTCTGAGTTTTGCCCCAACATAAGAAGAATTTCTTCCTTTTTGCCCCACAAATTGTGAAATTTCTGCAATTTTGCCCTAAAATAAGGGAAATTTCTGCAATTTTTCTCCATAATAAGGGAAATTTCTGCAATTTTGCTTCAAAATAAGAGGAATTTCTGTTTTTTGCCCCACAATTAGGGAAATTTCTGCAATTTTGCCCTAAAATAAGGGGAATTTCTGCCTTTTGCCCAAAATATGGGGAATTTCTGCCTTTTTGTTTGAAAATAAGAAGAATGCATACCTTTTTGCCATAAATAAGGGAAATTTCTTCATTTTTGCTCCAAAATAAGGGGAACTTTTGCCTTTTTGCCTCTAAATAAGTAGAATTTCTGTTTTTTTCCCCCAAAACAAAGAGAATTTCTGTCTTTTTTGCCCCAAAATAATGAAAATTTCTGACTTATTACCCTGAAATAAGTGAAATTTCTGCAAATTTGCCCCAAAAATAGGGAAATTTCTGCCTTTTGCCCAAAAATAAGGGGAATTTCAGCTTTTTACCTCAAAATAAATGAAATTTCTGATTTTTGCACAAAAATATGGAGAATTTCTGCCTTTTTGCAACAAAAAAAAATTTCTGCTTTTTTTCCCTGAAATAAGTGAAATTTCTGCAATTTTGCTCCAAAATACGGGAAATTTTTGCCTTTTTGCTTGAAAATAAGGGGAATGCATACCTTTTTGCCATAAAAAAGGGAAATTTCTTCATTTTTGCCCCAAATTAAGGGAATTTTCTGAATTTTTGCCCTGAAATATGTGAAATTTCTGCAATTTTAGCCCAAAATAAGGTGAATTTCTGTGTTTTTGCCCCAAAATAATGGGAATTTCTGCCTTTTTGCCCCAAAATAAGAAATATTTTTGCTTTTTTTCTCTGAAATAAGTGAAATTTCTGCAATTTTGCCCTAAAATAAAAGAAATTTCTGCAATTTCTCCCCATAATAAAGGAAATTTCTGGAATTTTGCCTTAAAATAAGGGGAATTTCTGTTTTTTTGCCGCCCAATAAGGGAAATTCCTGCAATTTTGTTCTAAAATAAGGGGAGTTTCTGCTTTTTTGCCTCTAAATAAGTGGAATTTCTGTCTTTTTCCCCAAAAACAAAGGGAATTTCTCTCATTTTTGCCCCAAAATAAGGAAAATTTCTGACTTATTACCCTGAAATAAGTGAAATTTCTGCAATTTTGCCCCAATATAAGGGAAATTTTAGCCTTTTTGCCCCCAAATAAGGGGAATTTCAGCCTTTTTACCTCAAAATAAGGGGAATTTCTGAATTTTGGAACAAAATTTTAGGAATTTCTGCCTTTTTGCCCCAAAAAAGGACAATTTCTGCCTTTTTTCCCTGATATAAGTGAAATTTCTGCAATTTTGCCCCAAAATAAGTATAATTTCTGCAATTTTGCCCCAAAATAAGGGAAATTTCTGGAAATTTGCCCCAAAATAAGTGGAATTTCTGAGTTTTGCCCCAAAATAAGGAGAATTTTTGCCTTTTTGCCCACAATTAGTGAAATTTCTGCAATTTTCCTCTAAAATAAGAGAAATTTCTGCAATTTTTCCCCATAATAAGGGAAATTTCTGCAATTTTGCTTCAAAATAAGGGGAATTTCTGTTTTTTGCCCCACAATTAGGGAAATTTCTGCAATTTTGCTCCAAAATAAAAGGAATTTCTGCCTTTTGTCCTAAAATATGGGGAAATTCTGCCTTTTTGTCTGAAAATAAGAAGAATGCACACCTTTTTGCCATAGAAAAGGGAAATTTCTTCATTTTTGCTCCAAAATAAGGGGAACTTTTGCTTTTTGCTTCTAAAAAAGTGGAATTTCTGTGTTTTTCCCCCAAAACAAAGGGAATTTCTGTCTTTTTTTGCACCAAAATAAGGAAAATTTCTGACTTATTACCCTGAAATAAGTGAAATTTCTGCAAATTTGCCCCAAAATTAGGGAAATTTCTGCATTTTTCCCCCAAATATGGGGAATTTCAGCCTTTTTACCTCAAAATAAAGGAAATTTCTGCAACTTTGCAACAAAATATTAGGAATTTCTGCATTTTTGCCACAAAATATTAGGAATTTCTGCCTTTTTGCCCCATAATAAGGAAAATTTCTGCCTTTTTTTCCCTGAAATAAGTGAAATTTCTGCAAATTTGCCCCAAAATAAGGGAAATTTCTGGAATTTTGCCCCAAAATAAGTGGAATTTCTGAGTTTTGCCCCAAAATAAGGAGAATTTCTGCCTTTTTGCCCCACAATTAGTGAAATTTCTGCAATTTTGCCCCCAAAAAAGGAAATTTCTGCCTTTTGCCCCAAAATAAGGGGAATTTCAGCATTTTACCTAAAAATAAGGGAAATTTCTGATTTTTGCACCAAAATATGGAGAATTTCTGCCTTTTTGCCACAAAATAAGAAAAATTTCTGCCTTTTTTCCCTGAAATAAGTGAAATTTCTGCAATTTTGCCCCAAAATAAGTGAAATATCTGCAATTTTGCCCCAAAATAAGGGAAATTTCTGGAATTTTGCCCCAAAATAAGTGGAATTTCTGAGTTTTGCCTGAAAATAAGGAGAATTTCTGCCTTTTTGCCCCACAATGAGTGAAATTTCTTCAATTTTGCCCTAAAATAAGGGCAATTTCTGCAATTTTTCCCCATAATAAGGGAAATTTCTGTAATTTTGCTTCAAAATAAGGGGAATTTCTGTTTTTTGCTTCACAATTAGGGATATTTCTGCAATTTTGCCCCAAAATAAGGGGAATTTCTGCCTTTTGCCCCAAACTATGGGGAATTTCTGCCTTTTTGTTTTAAAATAAGAAGAATGCATACCTTTTTGCCATAAAAAAGTGAAATTTCTTCATTTTTGCTTCTAAATAAGAGGAACTTTTGCCTTTTTGCCTCTAAATAAGTAGAATTTCTGTTTTTTCGCCCAAATCAAAGAGAATTTCTGTCTTTTTTGCCCCAAAATAAGTAAAATTTCTGACTTATTACACTGAAATAAGTGAAATTTCTGCAAATTTGCCCCAAAAAAGGGAAATTTCATCCTTTTGCCCAAAAATAAGGGGAATTTCAGCATTTTACCTCAAAATAATGGAAATTTCTGATTTTTGCACCAAAATATGGAGAATTTCTGCCTTTTGCACCAAAATAAGGAAAATTTCTGGCTTTTTTCCCTGAAATAAGTGAAATTTCTTCAATTTTGCTCCAAAATATAGGGAATTTCTGCCTTTTTGCCCGAAAATAAGGGGAATGCATAGCTTTTTGCTATAAAAAAGGGAAATTTCTTCATTTTTGCCCCAAATTAAGGGAAATTTCTGCCTTTTTGCCCTGAAATATGTGAAATTTCTTCAATTTTAGCCCAAAATAAGGTGAATTTCAGCTTTTTTTCCCCAAAATAATTGGAATTTCTGCCTTTTTGCCCCAAAATAAGAAAAATTTTTGCTTTCTTTCTCTGAAATAAGTGAAATTTCTGCAATTTTGCCCTAAAATAAAAGAAATTTCTGCAATTTTTCCCCATAATAAAGGAAATTTCTGGAATTTTGCCTTAAAATAAGGGGAATTTTTGTTTTTTTTGCCTCTAAATAAGTGGAATTTCTGTCTTTTTCTTCCAAAACAAAGGGAATTTCTGTCATTTTTGCCCCAAAATAAGAAAAATTTCTGACTTATTACCCTAAAATAAGTGAAATTTCTGCAATTTTGCCCCAATATAAAGGAAATTTCTGCCTTTTTGCCCCCAAATAAGGGGAATTTTAACCTTTTTACCTCAAAATAAGGGGAATTTCTGAATTTTGGCACAAATATTAGGAATTTCTACTTTTTTGCCCCAAAATAAGGACAATTTCTGCCTTTTTTCCCTGATATAAGTGAAATTTCTGCAATTTTGCCCAAAATAAGTAAAATTTCTGCAATTTTGCCCCAAAATAAGGGAAATTTCTGGAATTTTGCCCCAAAATAAGTGGAATTTCTGAGTTTTGCCCCAAAATAAGGGTAATTTCTACTTTTTGCCCCACAGTTAGGGAAATTTCTGCAATTTTGCCCAAAAAGAAGGGAAATTTCTGCCTTTTGCCCCAAAATATGGGGAATTTCTGCCTTTTTGTCTGAAAATAAGAAGAATGCATAACTTTTTGCAATAAAAATGGGAAATTTCTTCATTTTTGCTCCAAAATAAAAGGAATTTCTGCTTTTTTGCCTCTAAATAAGTGGAATTTCTGTCTTTTTCCCCCAAAACAAAGGGAATTTCTGTTTTTTTAGTCCAAAATAAGGAAAATTTCTGACTTATAACCCTGAAATAAATGAAATTTCTGCAAATTTGCCCCAAAATAAGAAAAATTTCTGCCTTTGTGCCCCCAAATAAGGAGAATTTCAGCCTTTTTATCTCAAAATAAGGGAAATTTCTGCATTTTTGCAACAAAATATTAGGAATTTCTGCATTTATGCCACAAAATGTTAGGAATTTTTGCCTTTTTGCCCCAAAATAAGGAAAATTTCTGCCTTTTTTTTCCCTGAAATAAGTGAAATTTCTGCAAATTTGCCCCAAATAAAGGGAAATTTCTGCCTTTTGCCCCAAAATAAGAAGAATTTCAGCATTTTACCTCAAAATAAGGAAAATTTCTGATTTTTGCACCAAAATATGGAGAATTTCTGCATTTTTGCCCCAAAATTAAGAAAATTTCTGCGTTTTTTCCCTGAAATAAGTGAAATTTTTGCAATTTTGCCCTAAAATAAGTGAAATTTCTGCAATTTTGCCCCAAAATAAGGAAAATTTCTGAAATTTTGCCCCACAATTAGGGGAATTTCTGCAATTTTGCTCCAAAATACAGGGAATTTCTGCTATTTTGCCCGAAAATAAGGGGAATGCATACCTTTTTGCCATAAAAATGGAAATTTCTTCATTTTTGCCCCAAATTAAGGGAAATTTCTGAATTTTTGCCCTGAAATATGTAAAATTTCTGCAATTTTAGCCCAAAATAAGGTGAATTTCTGCCTTTTTGCCCCAAAATAATGGGAATTTCTGCCTTTTTGCTCCAAAATAAGAAAAAATTTTTGAATTTTTTCTCTGAAATAAGTGAAATTTCTGCAATTTTGCCCTAAAATAAGGGAAATTTCTGAAATTTTTCCCCATAATAAGGGAAATTTCTGCAATTTTGCTTCAAAATAAGAGGAATTTCTGTTTTTTGCCCCACAATTAGGGAAATTTCTGCAATTTTGCCCTAAAATAAGGGGAATTTCTGCCTTTTGCCCCAAAATATTGGGAATTTCTGCCTTTTTGTTTGAAAATAAGAAGAATGCATACCTTTTTGCCATAAATAAGGGAAATTTCTTCATTTTTGCTCCAAAATAAGGGGAACTTTTGCCTTTTTGCCTCTAAATAAGTAGAATTTCTGTTTTTTTCCCCCAAAACAAAGAAAATTTCTGTCTTTTTTGCCCCAAAATAATGAAAATTTCTGACTTATTACCCTGAAATAAGTGAAATTTCTGCAAATTTGCCCCAAAAATAGGGAAATTTCTGCCTTTTGCCCAAAAATAAGGGGAATTTCAGCTTTTTACCTCAAAATAAATGAAATTTCTGATTTTTGCACAAAAATATGGAGAATTTCTGCCTTTTTGCAACAAAAAAAAAATTTCTGCTTTTTTTCCCTGAAATAAGTGAAATTTCTGCAATTTTGCTCCAAAATACGGGAAATTTTTGCCTTTTTGCTTGAAAATAAGGGGAATGCATACCTTTTTGCCATAAAAAAGGGAAATTTCTTCATTTTTGCCCCAAATTAAGGGAATTTTCTGAATTTTTGCCCTGAAATATGTGAAATTTCTGCAATTTTAGCCCAAAATAAGGTGAATTTCTGTGTTTTTGCCCCAAAATAATGGGAATTTCTGCCTTTTTGCCCCAAAATAAGAAATATTTTTGCTTTTTTTCTCTGAAATAAGTGAAATTTCTGCAATTTTGCCCTAAAATAAAAGAAATTTCTGCAATTTCTCCCCATAATAAAGGAAATTTCTGGAATTTTGCCTTAAAATAAGGGGAATTTCTGTTTTTTTGCCGCCCAATAAGGGAAATTCCTGCAATTTTGTTCTAAAATAAGGGGAGTTTCTGCTTTTTTGCCTCTAAATAAGTGGAATTTCTGTCTTTTTCCCCAAAAACAAAGGGAATTTCTCTCATTTTTGCCCCAAAATAAGGAAAATTTCTGACTTATTACCCTGAAATAAGTGAAATTTCTGCAATTTTGCCCCAATATAAGGGAAATTTCTGCCTTTTTGCCCCCAAATAAGGGGAATTTCAGCCTTTTTACCTCAAAATAAGGGGAATTTCTGAATTTTGGAACAAAATTTTAGGAATTTCTGCCTTTTTGCCCCAAAAAAGGACAATTTCTGCCTTTTTTCCCTGATATAAGTGAAATTTCTGCAATTTTGCCCCAAAATAAGTATAATTTCTGCAATTTTGCCCCAAAATAAGGGAAATTTCTGGAAATTTGCCCCAAAATAAGTGGAATTTCTGAGTTTTGCCCCAAAATAAGGAGAATTTTTGCCTTTTTGCCCACAATTAGTGAAATTTCTGCAATTTTCCTCTAAAATAAGAGAAATTTCTGCAATTTTTCCCCATAATAAGGGAAATTTCTGCAATTTTGCTTCAAAATAAGGGGAATTTCTGTTTTTTGCCCCACAATTAGGGAAATTTCTGCAATTTTGCTCCAAAATAAAAGGAATTTCTGCCTTTTGTCCTAAAATATGGGGAAATTCTGCCTTTTTGTCTGAAAATAAGAAGAATGCACACCTTTTTGCCATAGAAAAGGGAAATTTCTTCATTTTTGCTCCAAAATAAGGGGAACTTTTGCTTTTTGCTTCTAAAAAAGTGGAATTTCTGTGTTTTTCCCCCAAAACAAAGGGAATTTCTGTCTTTTTTTGCACCAAAATAAGGAAAATTTCTGACTTATTACCCTGAAATAAGTGAAATTTCTGCAAATTTGCCCCAAAATTAGGGAAATTTCTGCATTTTTTCCCCCAAATATGGGGAATTTCAGCCTTTTTACCTCAAAATAAAGGAAATTTCTGCAACTTTGCAACAAAATATTAGGAATTTCTGCATTTTTGCCACAAAATATTAGGAATTTCTGCCTTTTTGCCCCATAATAAGGAAAATTTCTGCCTTTTTTTCCCTGAAATAAGTGAAATTTCTGCAATTATGCCCCAAAATAAGTGAAATTTCTGCAAATTTGCCCCAAAATAAGGGAAATTTCTGGAATTTTGCACCAAAATAAGTGGAATTTCTGAGTTTTGCCCCAAAATAAGGAGAATTTCTGACTTTTTGCCCCACAATTAGTGAAATTTCTGCAATTTTGCCCCCCAAAAAAGGAAATTTCTGCCTTTTGCCCCAAAATAAGGGGAATTTCAGCATTTTACCTAAAAATAAGGGAAATTTCTGATTTTTGCACCAAAATATGGAGAATTTCTGCCTTTTTGCCACAAAATAAGAAAAATTTCTGCCTTTTTTCCCTGAAATAAGTGAAATTTCTGCAATTTTGCCCCAAAATAAGTGAAATATCTGCAATTTTGCCCCAAAATAAGGGAAATTTCTGGAATTTTGCCCCAAAATAAGTGGAATTTCTGAGTTTTGCCTCAAAATAAGGAGAATTTCTGCCTTTTTGCCCCACAATGAGTGAAATTTCTTCAATTTTGCCCTAAAATAAGGGCAATTTCTGCAATTTTTCCCCATAATAAGGGAAATTTCTGTAATTTTGCTTCAAAATAAGGGGAATTTCTGTTTTTTGCTTCACAATTAGGGATATTTCTGCAATTTTGCCCCAAAATAAGGGGAATTTCTGCCTTTTGCCCCAAACTATGGGGAATTTCTGCCTTTTTGTTTTAAAATAAGAAGAATGCATACCTTTTTGCCATAAAAAAGTGAAATTTCTTCATTTTTGCTTCTAAATAAGAGGAACTTTTGCCTTTTTGCCTCTAAATAAGTAGAATTTCTGTTTTTTCGCCCAAATCAAAGAGAATTTCTGTCTTTTTTGCCCCAAAATAAGTAAAATTTCTGACTTATTACACTGAAATAAGTGAAATTTCTGCAAATTTGCCCCAAAAAAGGGAAATTTCATCCTTTTGCCCAAAAATAAGGGGAATTTCAGCATTTTACCTCAAAATAATGGAAATTTCTGATTTTTGCACCAAAATATGGAGAATTTCTGCCTTTTGCACCAAAATAAGGAAAATTTCTGGCTTTTTTCCCTGAAATAAGTGAAATTTCTTCAATTTTGCTCCAAAATATAGGGAATTTCTGCCTTTTTGCCCGAAAATAAGGGGAATGCATAGCTTTTTGCTATAAAAAAGGGAAATTTCTTCATTTTTGCCCCAAATTAAGGGAAATTTCTGCCTTTTTGCCCTGAAATATGTGAAATTTCTTCAATTTTAGCCCAAAATAAGGTGAATTTCAGCTTTTTTTCCCCAAAATAATTGGAATTTCTGCCTTTTTGCCCCAAAATAAGAAAAATTTTTGCTTTCTTTCTCTGAAATAAGTGAAATTTCTGCAATTTTGCCCTAAAATAAAAGAAATTTCTGCAATTTTTCCCCATAATAAAGGAAATTTCTGGAATTTTGCCTTAAAATAAGGGGAATTTTTGTTTTTTTGCCTCTAAATAAGTGGAATTTCTGTCTTTTTCTTCCAAAACAAAGGGAATTTCTGTCATTTTTGCCCCAAAATAAGAAAAATTTCTGACTTATTACCCTAAAATAAGTGAAATTTCTGCAATTTTGCCCCAATATAAAGGAAATTTCTGCCTTTTTGCCCCCAAATAAGGGGAATTTTAACCTTTTTACCTCAAAATAAGGGGAATTTCTGAATTTTGGCACAAATATTAGGAATTTCTACTTTTTTGCCCCAAAATAAGGACAATTTCTGCCTTTTTTCCCTGATATAAGTGAAATTTCTGCAATTTTGCCCAAAATAAGTAAAATTTCTGCAATTTTGCCCCAAAATAAGGGAAATTTCTGGAATTTTGCCCCAAAATAAGTGGAATTTCTGAGTTTTGCCCCAAAATAAGGGTAATTTCTACTTTTTGCCCCACAGTTAGGGAAATTTCTGCAATTTTGCCCAAAAAGAAGGGAAATTTCTGCCTTTTGCCCCAAAATATGGGGAATTTCTGCCTTTTTGTCTGAAAATAAGAAGAATGCATAACTTTTTGCAATAAAAATGGGAAATTTCTTCATTTTTGCTCCAAAATAAAAGGAATTTCTGCTTTTTTGCCTCTAAATAAGTGGAATTTCTGTCTTTTTCCCCCAAAACAAAGGGAATTTCTGTTTTTTTAGTCCAAAATAAGGAAAATTTCTGACTTATAACCCTGAAATAAATGAAATTTCTGCAAATTTGCCCCAAAATAAGAAAAATTTCTGCCTTTGTGCCCCCAAATAAGGAGAATTTCAGCCTTTTTATCTCAAAATAAGGGAAATTTCTGCATTTTTGCAACAAAATATTAGGAATTTCTGCATTTATGCCACAAAATGTTAGGAATTTTTGCCTTTTTGCCCCAAAATAAGGAAAATTTCTGCCTTTTTTTTCCCTGAAATAAGTGAAATTTCTGCAAATTTGCCCCAAATAAAGGGAAATTTCTGCCTTTTGCCCCAAAATAAGAAGAATTTCAGCATTTTACCTCAAAATAAGGAAAATTTCTGATTTTTGCACCAAAATATGGAGAATTTCTGCATTTTTGCCCCAAAATTAAGAAAATTTCTGCGTTTTTTCCCTGAAATAAGTGAAATTTTTGCAATTTTGCCCTAAAATAAGTGAAATTTCTGCAATTTTGCCCCAAAATAAGGAAAATTTCTGAAATTTTGCCCCACAATTAGGGGAATTTCTGCAATTTTGCTCCAAAATACAGGGAATTTCTGCTATTTTGCCCGAAAATAAGGGGAATGCATACCTTTTTGCCATAAAAATGGAAATTTCTTCATTTTTGCCCCAAATTAAGGGAAATTTCTGAATTTTTGCCCTGAAATATGTAAAATTTCTGCAATTTTAGCCCAAAATAAGGTGAATTTCTGCCTTTTTGCCCCAAAATAATGGGAATTTCTGCCTTTTTGCTCCAAAATAAGAAAAAATTTTTGAATTTTTTCTCTGAAATAAGTGAAATTTCTGCAATTTTGCCCTAAAATAAGGGAAATTTCTGAAATTTTTCCCCATAATAAGGGAAATTTCTGGAATTTTGCCACAAAATAAGGGGAATTTCTGTTTTTTTGCCCCAAAATAAGGGAAATTTCTGCAATTTTGCCCTAAAATAAAAGGAATTTCTGGTTTTTTGCCTCTAAATAAGTGGAATTTCTATCTTTTTCCCCCAAAACAAAGGGAATTTCTTTCATTTTTGCCCCAAAATAATGAAAATTTCTGACTTATTACCCTGAAATAAGTGAAATTTCTGCAATTTTGTCCCAATATAAGGGAAATTTCTGCATTTTTGCCCCCAAATAAGGGGAATTTCAGCCTTTTTACATCAAAATAAGGGGATTTTCTGAATTTTGGCACAACGTATTAGGAATTTCTGCCTTTTTGCCCCAAAATAAAAAAAATTTCTGCCTTTTTTCCCTGAAATAAGTGAAATTTCTGCAATTTTGCTCCAAAATAAGTAAAATTTCTGCAATTTTGCACCACAATAAGGGAAATTTCTGGTTTTTGCCCCAAAATAAGTGGAATTTCTGAGTTTTGCCCCAAAATAAGGAGAATTTCTGCATTTTTGCCCAACAATTAGTGAAATTTCTGCAATTTTGCCCTAATATAATGGAAATTTCTGCAATTTTTCCCCATAATAATGGAAATTTCTGCAATTTTGCTTCAAAATAAGGGGAATTTCTGTTTTTTGCCCCACAATTAGGGAAATTTCTGCAATTTTGCCTCAAAATAAGGGGAATTTCTGCCTTTTGCCCCAAAATATGGGGAATTTCTGCCTTTTTGTCCGAAAATAAGAAGAATGCATACCTTTTGCCATAAAAAAAGGAAATTTCTTCATTTTTACTCCAAAATAAAGGTACCTTTTGCCTTTTTGCCTCAAAATAAGTGGAATTTCTGTCTTTTTCCACCAAAACAAAGGGAATTCCTATCTTTTTTGCCCCAGATTAAGGAAAATTTCTGACTTATTACCCTGAAATAAGTGAAATTTCTGCAAATTTAGCCCAAAATTAGGGAAATTTCTGCCTTTTTGCCCACAAATATAGGGAAAGTTAGCCTTTTTACCTCAAAATAAGGGAAATTTCTTCATTTTTGCTCCAAAATAAGGGGAACTTTTGCCTTTTTGCCTCTAAATAAGTAGAATTTCTGTTTTTTTCCTCCAAAACAAATAGAATTTCTGTCTTTTTTGTGCCAAAATAAGAAAAATTTCTGACTTATTACCCTGAAATAAGTGAAATATCTGCAAATTTGCCCCAAAAATAGTGAAATTTCTGCCTTTTGCCCAAAAATAAGGGGAATTTAAGCATTTTACCTCAAAATAAATGTAATTTCTGATTTTTGCACCAAAATATGGAGAATTTCTGCCTTTTTGCACCAAAATAAGAAAAATTTCTGCTTTTTTTCCCTGAAATAAGTGAAATTTCTGTAATTTAGCCCCAAAATAAGAAGAATTTCTGCCTTTTTGCCCCACAATTAGGGGAATTTCTGCAATTTTGCTCCAAAATACGGGGAATTTCTGCCTTTTTGCCATAAAATAAGGGAAATGCATACCTTTTTGCCATAAAAAAGGGAAATTTCTTCATTTTTGCCCAAAATTAAGGGAATTTTCTGCCTTTTTGCCCTGAAATATGTGAAATTTCTGCAATTTTAGCCCAAAATAAGGTGAATTTCTGCCTTTTTGCCCCAAAATAATGGGAATTTCTGCCTTTTTGCCACAAAATAAAAAATATTTTTGCTTTTTTTCTATGAAATAAGTGAAATTTCTGCAATTTTGCCCTAAAATAAAAGAAATTTTTGCAATTTCTCCCCATAATAAAGGAAATTTCTGGAATTTTGCCTTAAAATAAAAGGAATTTCTGTTTTTTTGCCCCCCAATAAGGAAAATTTCTGCAATTTTGTTCTAAAATAAGGAGAATTTCTGCTTTTTTGCCTCTAAATAAGTGGAATTTTTGTCTTTTTCCCCAAAAACAAAGGGAATTTCTGTCATTTTTGCCCCAAAATAAGGAAAATTTCTGACTTATTACCCTGAAATAAGTGAAATTTCTGCAATTTTGCCCCAATATAAGCAAATTTCTGCCTTTTTGCCCCCAAATAAGGGGAATTTCAGCCTTTTTACCTCAAAATAAGGGAAATTTCTGCATTTTGGCAAAAAATATTAGGAATTTCTGCCTTTTTTCCCTAAAATAAGTGAAATTTCTGCAATTTTGCCCCAAAATAAGTAAAATTTCTGCAATTTTGCCCCAAAATAAGGAGAATTTCTGGAATTTTGCCCCAAAATAGGTGGAATTTCTGAGTTTTGCCCCAAAAAAGGAGAATTTTTGCCTTTTTGCCCACAGTTAGTGAAATTTCTGCAGTTTTCCCCTAAAATAAGAGAAATTTCTGCAATTTTGCTTCAAAATAAGAGGAATTTCTGTTTTTTGCCCCACAATTAGGGAAATTTCTGCAATTTTGCTCCAAAATAAAAGAAATTTCTGCCTTTTGTCCTAAAATATGGGGAATTTCTTCCTTTTTGTCTGAAAATAGGAAGAATGCATACCTTTTTGCCATAAAAAAGGGAAATTTCTTCATTTTTGCTCCAAAATAAGGGGAACATTTGCCTTTTTGCCTCTAAATAAGTAGAATTTCTGTTTTTTTCCCCCAAAACAAAGAGAATTTCTGTCTTTTTTGCCCCAAAATAATGAAAATTTCTGACTTATTACCCTGAAATAAGTGAAATTTCTGCAAATTTGCCCCAAAAATAGGGAAATTTCTGCCTTTTGCCCAAAAATAAGGGGAATTTCAGCTTTTTACCTCAAAATAAATGAAATTTCTGATTTTTGCACAAAAATATGGAGAATTTCTGCCTTTTTGCAACAAAAAAAAAATTTCTGCTTTTTTTCCCTGAAATAAGTGAAATTTCTGCAATTTTGCTCCAAAATACGGGAAATTTCTGCCTTTTTGCTTGAAAATATGGGGAATGCATACCTTTTTGCCATAAAAAAGGGAAATTTCTTCATTTTTGCCCCAAATTAAGGGAATTTTCTGAATTTTTGCCCTGAAATATGTGAAATTTCTGCAATTTTAGCCCAAAATAAGGTGAATTTCTGTGTTTTTGCCCCAAAATAATGGGAATTTCTGCCTTTTGCCCCAAAATAAGAAATATTTTTGCTTTTTTTCTCTGAAATAAGTGAAATTTCTGCAATTTTGCCCTAAAATAAAAGAAATTTCTGCAATTTCTCCCCATAATAAAGGAAATTTCTGGAATTTTGCCTTAAAATAAGGGGAATTTCTGTTTTTTTGCCCCCCAATAAGGGAAATTCCTGCAATTTTGTTCTAAAATAAGGGGAATTTCTGCTTTTTTGCCTCTAAATAAGTGGAATTTCTGTCTTTTTCCCCAAAAACAAAGGGAATTTCTCTCATTTTTGCCCCAAAATAAGGAAAATTTCTGACTTATTACCCTGAAATAAGTGAAATTTCTGCAATTTTGCCCCAATATAAGGGAAATTTCTGCCTTTTTGCCCCCAAATAAGGGGAATTTCAGCCTTTTTACCTCAAAATAAGGGGAATTTCTGAATTTTGGAACAAAATTTTAGGAATTTCTGCATTTTTGCCCCAAAATAAGGACAATTTCTGCCTTTTTTCCCTGATATAAGTGAAATTTCTGCAATTTTGCCCCAAAATAAGTAAAATTTCTGCAATTTTGCCCCAAAATAAGGGAAATTTCTGGAAATTTGCCCCAAAATAAGTGGAATTTCTGAGTTTTGCCCCAAAATAAGGAGAATTTTTGCCTTTTTGCCCACAATTAGTGAAATTTCTGCAATTTTTCTCTAAAATAAGAGAAATTTCTGCAATTTTTCCCCATAATAAGGGATATTTCTGCAATTTTGCTTCAAAATAAGGGGAATTTCTGTTTTTTGCCCCACAATTAGGGAAATTTCTGCAATTTTGCTCCAAAACAAAAGGAATTTCTGCCTTTTGTCCTAAAATATGGGGAAATTCTGCCTTTTTGTCTGAAAATAAGAAGAATGCACACCTTTTTGCCATAGAAAAGGGAAATTTCTTCATTTTTGCTCCAAAATAAGGGGAACTTTTGCTTTTTGCTTCTAAAAAAGTGGAATTTCTGTGTTTTTCCCCCAAAACAAAGGGAATTTCTGTCTTTTTTTGCACCAAAATAAGGAAAATTTCTGACTTATTACCCTGAAATAAGTGAAATTTCTGCAAATTTGCCCCAAAATTAGGGAAATTTCTGCCTTTTTTCCCCCAAATATGGGGAATTTCAGCCTTTTTACCTCAAAATAAAGGAAATTTCTGCAACTTTGCAACAAATATTAGGAATTTCTGCATTTTTGCCACAAAATATTAGGAATTTCTGCCTTTTTGCCCCATAATAAGGAAAATTTCTGCCTTTTTTTCCCTGAAATAAGTGAAATTTCTGCAATTATGCCCCAAAATAAGTGAAATTTCTGCAAATTTGCCCCAAAATAAGGGAAATTTCTGGAATTTTGCCCCAAAATAAGTGGAATTTCTGAGTTTTGCCCCAAAATAAGGAGAATTTCTGACTTTTTGCCCCACAATTAGTGAAATTTCTGCAATTTTGCCCCCAAAAAAGGAAATTTCTGCCTTTTGCCCCAAAATAAGGGGAATTTCAGCATTTTACCTAAAAATAAGGGAAATTTCTGATTTTTGCACCAAAATATGGAGAATTTCTGCCTTTTTGCCACAAAATAAGAAAAATTTCTGCCATTTTTCCCTGAAATAAGTGAAATTTCTGCAATTTTGCCCCAAAATAAGTGAAATATCTGCAATTTTGCCCCAAAATAAGGGAAATTTCTGGAATTTTGCCCCAAAATAAGTGGAATTTCTGAGTTTTGCCTCAAAATAAGGAGAATTTCTGCCTTTTTGCCCCACAATGAGTGAAATTTCTTCAATTTTGCCCTAAAATAAGGGCAATTTCTGCAATTTTTCCCCATAATAAGGGAAATTTCTGTAATTTTGCTTCAAAATAAGGGGAATTTCTGTTTTTTGCCCCACAATTAGGGATATTTCTGCAATTTTGCCCCAAAATAAGGGGAATTTCTGCCTTTTTGTTTTAAAATAAGAAGAATGCATACCTTTTTGCCATAAAAAAAGTGAAATTTCTTCATTTTTGCTTCTAAATAAGAGGAACTTTTGCCTTTTTGCCTCTAAATATGTAGAATTTCTGTTTTTTCGCCCAAAACAAAGAGAATTTCTGTCTTTTTTGCCCCAAAATAAGTAAAATTTCTGACTTATTACACTGAAATAAGTGAAATTTCTGCAAATTTGCCCCAAAAAAGGGAAATTTCATCCTTTTGCCCAAAAATAAGGGGAATTTCAGCATTTTACCTCAAAATAATGGAAATTTCTGATTTTTGCACCAAAATATGGAGAATTTCTGCCTTTTGCACCAAAATAAGGAAAATTTCTGGCTTTTTTCCCTGAAATAAGTGAAATTTCTGCAATTTTGCCCAAAAATAAGGAGAACTTCTGCCTTTTTGCCTCACAATTAGGGGAATTTCTGCAATTTTGCTCCAAAATATAGGGAATTTCTGCCTTTTTGCCCGAAAATAAGGGGAATGCATAGCTTTTTGCTATAAAAAAGTGAAATTTCTTCATTTTTGCCCCAAATTAAGGGAAATTTCTGCCTTTTTGCCCTGAAATATGTGAAATTTCTTCAATTTTAGCCCAAAATAAGGTGAATTTCAGCTTTTTTGCCCCAAAATAATTGGAATTTCTGCCTTTTTGCCCCAAAATAAGAAAAATTTTTGCTTTTTTTCTCTGAATTAAGTGAAATTTCTGCAATTTTGCCCTAAAATAAAAGAAATTTCTGCAATTTTTCCCCATAATAAAGGAAATTTCTGGAATTTTGCCTTAAAATAAGGGGAATTTTTGTTTTTTTGCCCCCAAATAAGGGAAATTTCTGCAATTTTGCCCTAAAATAAGGGGAAGTTCTGCTTTTTTGCCTCTAAATAAGTGGAATTTCTGTCTTTTTCTTCCAAAACAAAGGGAATTTCTGTCATTTTTGCCCCAAAATAAGAAAAATTTCTGACTTATTACCCTAAAATAAGTGAAATTTCTGCAATTTTGCCCCAATATAAGGGAAATTTCTGCCTTTTTGACCCCAAATAAGGGGAATTTTAACCTTTTTACCTCAAAATAAGAGGAATTTCTGAATTTTGGCACAAATATTAGGAATTTCTGCCTTTTTGCCCCAAAATAAGGACAATTTCTGCCTTTTTTCCCTGATATAAGTGAAATTTCTGCAATTTTGCCCCAAAATAAGTAAAATTTCTGCAATTTTGCCCCAAAATAAGGGAAATTTCTGGAATTTTGCCCCGAAATAAGTGGAATTTCTGAGTTTTGCCCCAAAATAAGGGTAATTTCTGCTTTTTGCCCCACAATTAGGGAAATTTCTGCAATTTTGCCCAAAAAGAAGGGAAATTTCTGCCTTTTGCCCCAAAATATGGGGAATTTCTGCCTTTTTGTCTGAAAATAAGAAGAATGCATAACTTTTTGCAATAAAAATGGGAAATTTCTTCATTTTTGCTCCAAAATAAAAGGAATTTCTGCTTTTTTGCCTCTAAATAAGTGGAATTTCTGTCTTTTTCCCCCAAAACAAAGGGAATTTCTGTTTTTTTGGTCCAAAATAAGGAAAATTTCTGACTTATAACCCTGAAATAAATGAAATTTCTGCAAATTTGCCCCAAAAGAAGAAAAATTTCTGCCTTTGTGCCCCCAAATAAGGAGAATTTCAGCCTTTTTACCTCAAAATAAGGGAAATTTCTGCATTTTTGCAACAAAATATTAGGAATTTCTGCATTTTTGCCACAAAATGTTAGTAATTTCTGCCTTTTTGCCCCAAAATAAGGAAAATTTCTGCCTTTTTTTTCCCTGAAATAAGTGAAATTTCTGCAAATTTGCCCCAAATAAAGGGAAATTTCTGCCTTTTGCCCCAAAATAAGAAGAATTTCAGCATTTTACCTCAAAATAAGGAAAATTTCTGATTTTTGCACCAAAATATGGAGAATTTCTGCATTTTTGCCCCAAAATTAAGAAAATTTCTGCGTTTTTTCCCTGAAATAAGTGAAATTTCTGCAATTTTGCCCCAAAATAAAGAAAATTTCTGAAATTTTGCCCCACAATTAGGGGAATTTCTGCCATTTTGCTCCAAAATACGGGGAATTTCTGCTATTTTGCCCGAAAATAAGGGGAATGCATACCTTTTTGCCATAAAAAAGGGAAATTTCTTCATTTTTGCCCCAAATTAAGGGAAATTTCTGACTTTTTGCCTTGAAATATGTAAAATTTCTACAATTTTGCCCTAAAATAAGGGAAATTTCTGCAATTTTTCCCCATAATAAGGGAAATTTCTGGAATTTTGCCACAAAATAAGGGGAATTTCTCTTTTTTTTTTCCCCAAATAAGGGAAATTTCTGCAATTTTGCCCTAAAATAAGGGAAATTTCTGGTTTTTTGCCTTTAAATAAGTGGAATTTCTGTCTTTTTCCCCCAAAACAAAGGGAATTTCTGTCATTTTTGCCCCAAAATAATGAAAATTTCTGACTTATTACCCTGAAATAAGTGAAATTTCTGCAATTTTGTCCCAATATAAGGGAAATTTCTGCGTTTTTGCCCCCAAATAAGGGGAATTTCAGCCTTTTTACCTCAAAATAAGGGGAATTTCTGCATTTTGGCAGAAAATATTAGGAATTTCTACCTTTTTGCCCCAAAATAAAAAATTTCTGCCTTTTTCCCTGAAATAAGTAAAATTTCTGCAATTTTGCTTCTAAATAAGTAAAATTTCTGCAATTTTGCCCCACAATAAGGGAAATTTCTGGAATTTTGCCCCAAAATAAGTGGAATTTCTGATTTTTGCCCCAAAATAAGGAGAATTTCTGCCTTTTTGCCCTACAATTAGTGAAATTTCTGCAATTTTGCCCTAAAATAAGGGAAATTTCTGCAATTTTTCCCCATAATAAGGGAAATTTCTGCAATTTTGCTTCAAAATAAGGGGAATTTCTGTTTTTTGCCCCACAATAAAGATAATTTCTGCAATTTTGCCCCAAAATAAGGGGAATTTCTGCCTTTTTGTCCAAAAATAAGAAGAATGCATACCTTTTTGCCATAAAAAAAGGAAATTTCTTCATTTTTACTCCAAAATAAAGGGACCTTTTGCCTTTTTGCCTCAAAATGAGTGGAATTTCTGTCTTTTTCCACCAAAACAAAGGGAATTTCTGTCTTTTTTGCCCCAAACTAAGGAAAATTTCTGACTTATTACCCCGAAATAAGTGAAATTTCTGCAAATTTGGCCCAAAATAAGGGAAATTTCTGCCTTTTTGCCCACAAATAATGGGAATTTTAGCCTTTTTACCTCAAAATAAAAGAAATTTCTGCATTTTTGCACCAAAATATGGAGAATTTCTGCATTTTGCCCCAAAATAAGAAAAATTTCTGCCTTTTTTCCCTGAAATATGTGAAATTTCTGCAATTTTGCCCCAAACTAAGTGAAATTTCTCCAATTTTGCCCCAAAATAAAAAAAAAATTTCTGGAATTTTGCCCCAAAATAAGTGAAATTTCTGAGTTTTGCCCCAACATAAGAAGAATTTCTTCCTTTTTGCCCCACAAATTGTGAAATTTCTGCAATTTTGCCCTAAAATAAGGGAAATTTCTGCAATTTTTCCCCATAATAAGGGAAATTTCTGCAATTTTTCTTCAAAATAAGAGGAATTTATGTTTTTTGCTCCACAATTAGGGAAATTTCTGCAATTTTGCCCTAAAATAAGGGGAATTTCTGCCTTTTGCCCCAAAATATGGGCAATTTCTGCCTTTTTGTTTGAAAATAAGAAGAATGCATAACTTTTTGCCATAAATAAGAGAAATTTCTTCATTTTTGCTCCAAAATAAGGGGAACTTTTGCCTTTTTGCCTCTAAATAATTAGAATTTCTGTTTTTTTCCCCCAAAACAAAGAGAATTTCTGTCTTTTTTGCCCCAAATAATGAAAATTTCTGACTTATTACCCTGAAATAAGTGAAATTTCTGCAAATTTGCCCCAAAAATAGGGAAATTTCTGCCTTTTGCCCAAAAATAAGGGGAATTTCAGCATTTTACCTCAAAATAAATGAAATTTCTGATTTTTGCACCAAAATATGGAGAATTTCTGCCTTTTTGCAACAAAAAAAAATTTCTGCTTTTTTTCCCTGAAATAAGTAAAATTTCTGCAATTTTGATCCAAAATACGAGAAATTTCTGCCTTTTTGCTTGAAAATAAGGGGAATGCATACCTTTTTGCCATAAAAAAGGGAAATTTCTTCATTTTTGCCTCAAATTAAGGGAATTTTCTGAATTTTTGCCCTGAAATATGTGAAATTTCTGCAATTTTAGCCCAAAATAAGGTGAATTTCTGTCTTTTTGCCCCAAAATAATGGGAATTTCTGCCTTTTTGCCCCAAAATAAGAAATATTTTTGCTTTTTTTCTCTGAAATAAGTGAAATTTCTGCAATTTTGCCCTAAAATAAAAGAAATTTCTGCAATTTCTCCCCATAATAAAGGAAATTTCTGGAATTTTGCCTTAAAATAAGGGGAATTTCTGTTTTTTTGCCCCCCAATAAAAGAAATTCCTGCAATTTTGTTCTAAAATAAGGGGAATTTCTGCTTTTTTGCCTCTAAATAAGTGGAATTTCTGTCTTTTTCCCAAAAACAAAGGGAATTTCTCTCATTTTTGTCCCAAAATAAGGAAAATTTCTGATTTATTACCCTGAAATAAGTGAAATTTCTGCAATTTTGCCCCAATATAAGGGAAATTTCTGCCTTTTTGCCCCCAAATAAGGGGAATTTCAGCCTTTTTACCTCAAAATAAGGGGAATTTCTGAATTTTGGAACAAAATTTTAGGAATTTCTGCCTTTTTGCCCCAAAATAAGGACAATTTCTGCTTTTTTTCCCTGATATAAGTGAAATTTCTGCAATTTTGCCCCAAAATAAGTAAAATTTCTGCAATTTTGCCCCAAAATAAGGGAAATTTCTGGAAATTTGCCCCAAAATAAGTGGAATTTCTGAGTTTTGCCCCAAAATAAGGAGAATTTTTGCCTTTTTGCCCACAATTAGTGAAATTTCTGCAATTTTCCTCTAAAATAAGAGAAATTTCTGCAATTTTTCCTCATAATAAGGGAAATTTCTGCAATTTTGCTTCAAAATAAGGGGAATTTCTGTTTTTTGCCCCACAATTAGGGAAATTTCTGCAATTTTGCTCCAAAATAAAAGGAATTTCTGCCTTTTGTCCTAAAATATGGGGAAATTCTGCCTTTTTGTCTGAAAATAAGAAGAATGCACACCTTTTTGCCATAAAAAAGGGAAATTTCTTCATTTTTGCTCCAAAATAAGGGGAACTTTTGCTTTTTGCTCCTAAAAAAGTGGAATTTCTGTGTTTTTCCCCCAAAACAAAGGGAATTTCTGTCTTTTTTTGCACCAAAATAAGGAAAATTTCTGACTTATTACCCTGAAATACGTGAAATTTCTGCAAATTTGCCCCAAAATTAGGGAAATTTCTGCCTTTTTTCCCCCAAATATGGGGAATTTCAGCCTTTTTACCTCAAAATAAAGGAAATTTCTGCAACTTTGCAACAAAATATTAGGAATTTCTGCATTTTTGCCACAAAATATTAGGAATTTCTGCCTTTTTGCCCCAAAATAAGGAAAATTTCTGCCTTTTTTTCCCTGAAATAAGTGAAATTTCTGCAATTATGCCCCAAAATAAGTGAAATTTCTGCAAATTTGCCCCAAAATAAGGGAAATTTCTGGAATTTTGCCCCAAAATAAGTGGAATTTCTGAGTTTTGCCCCAAAATAAGGAGAATTTCTGCCTTTTTGCCCCACAATTAGTGAAATTTCTGCAATTTTGCCCCCAAAAAAAGGAAATTTCTGCCTTTTGCCCCAAAATAAGGGGAATTTCAGCATTTTACCTAAAAATAAGGGAAATTTCTGATTTTTGCACCAAAATATGGAGAATTTCTGCCTTTTTGCCACAAAATAAGAAAAATTTCTGCCTTTTTTCCCTGAAATAAGTGAAATTTCTTCAATTTTGCCCTAAAATAAGTGAAATATCTGCAATTTTGCCCCAAAATAAGGGAAATTTCTGGAATTTTGCCCCAAAATAAGTGGAATTTCTGAGTTTTGCCTCAAAATAAGGAGAATTTCTGCCTTTTTGCCCCACAATGAGTGAAATTTCTTCAATTTTGCCCTAAAATAAGGGCAATTTCTGCAATTTTTCCCCATAATAAGGGAAATTTCTGTAATTTTGCTTCAAAATAAGGGGAATTTCTGTTTTTTGCCCCACAATTAGGGATATTTCTGCAATTTTGCCCCAAAATAAGGGGAATTTCTGCCTTTTTCCCCAAAATATGGGGAATTTCTGCCTTTTTGTTTTAAAATAAGAAGAATGCATACCTTTTTGCCATAAAAAAGTGAAATTTCTTCATTTTTGCTTCTAAATAAGAGGAACTTTTGCCTTTTTGCCTCTAACTAAGTAGAATTTCTGTTTTTTCGCCCAAAACAATGATTATTTCTATCTTTTTTGCCCCAAAATAAGTAAAATTTCTGACTTATTACACTGAAATAAGTGAAATTTCTGAAAATTTGCCCCAAAAAAGGGAAATTTCATCCTTTTGCCCAAAAATAAGGGGAATTTCAGCATTTTACCTCAAAATAATGGAAATTTCTGATTTTTGCACCAAAATATGGAGAATTTCTGCCTTTTGCACCAAAATAAGGAAAATTTCTGGCTTTTTTCCCTGAAATAAGTGAAATTTCTGCAATTTTGCCCCAAAATAAGGAGAACTTCTGCCTTTTTGCCCCACAATTAGGGGAATTTCTGCAATTTTGCTCCAAAATATAGGGAATTTCTGCCTTTTTGCCCGAAAATAAGGGGAATGCATAGCTTTTTGCTATAAAAAAGGGAAATTTCTTCATTTTGCCCCAAAATAAGGGAAATTTCTGCCTTTTTGCCCTGAAATATGTGAAATTTCTTCAATTTTAGCCAAAAATAAGGTGAATTTCAGCTTTTTTGCCCCAAAATAATTGGAATTTCTGCCTTTTTGCCCCAAAATAAGAAAAATTTTTGCTTTTTTTCTCTGAAATAAGTGAAATTTCTGCAATTTTGCCCTAAAATAAAAGAAATTTCTGCAATTTTTCCCCATAATAAAGGAAATTTCTGGAATTTTGCCTTAAAATAAGGGGAATTTTTGTTTTTTTGCCCCCAAATAAGGGAAATTTCTGCAATTTTGCCCTAAAATAAGGGGAAGTTCTGCTTTTTTGCCTCTAAATAAGTGGAATTTCTGTCTTTTTCTTCCAATACAAAGGGAATTTCTGTCATTTTTGCCCCAAAATAAGAAAAATTTCTGACTTATTACCCTAAAATAAGTGAAATTTCTGCAATTTTGCCCCAATATAAGGGAAATTTCTGCCTTTTTGCCCCCAAATAAGGGGAATTTTAACCTTTTTACCTCAAAATAAGGGGAATTTCTGAATTTTGGCACAAATATTAGGAATTTCTGCCTTTTTGCCCCAAAATAAGGACAATTTCTGCCTTTTTTCCCTGATATAAGTGAAATTTCTGCAATTTTGCCCCAAAATAAGTAAAATTTCTGCAATTTTGCCCCAAAATAAGGGAAATTTCTGGAATTTTGCCCCAAAATAAGTGGAATTTCTGAGTTTTGCCCCAAAATAAGGGTAATTTCTGCTTTTTGCCCCACAATTAGGGAAATTTCTGCAATTTTGCCCAAAAAGAAGGGAAATTTCTGCCTTTTGCCCCAAAATATGGGGAATTTCTGCCTTTTTGTCTGAAAATAACAAGAATGCATAACTTTTTGCAATAAAAATGGGAAATTTCTTCATTTTTGCTCCAAAATAAAAGGAATTTCTGCTTTTTTGCCTCTAAATAAGTGAAATTTCTGTCTTTTTCCCCCAAAACAAAGGGAATTTCTGTTTTTTTGGTCCAAAATAAGGAAAATTTCTGACTTATAACCCTGAAATAAATGAAATTTCTGCAAATTTGCCCCAAAAGAAGAAAAATTTCTGCCTTTTGCCCCCAAATAAGGAGAATTTCAGCCTTTTTACCTCAAAATAAGGAAAATTTCTGATTTTTGCATCAAAATATGGAGAATTTCTGCATTTTTGCCCCAAAATTAAAAAAATTTCTGCGTTTTTTCCCTGAAATAAGTGAAATTTTTGCAATTTTGCCCTAAAATAACTGAAATTTCTGCAATTTTGCCCCAAAATAAGGAAAATTTCTGAAATTTTGCCCCACAATTAGGGGAATTTCTGCAATTTTGCCCTAAAATAAAAGAAATTTCTGCAATTTCTCCCCATAATAAAGGAAATTTCTGGAATTTTGCTTTAAAATAAGGGGAATTTCTGTTTTTTTGCCCCCCAATAAGGGAAATTTCTGCAATTTTGTTCTAAAATAAGGGGAATTTCTGCTTTTTTGCCTCTAAATAAGTGGAATTTCTGTCTTTTTCCCCAAAAACAAAGGGAATTTCTCTCATTTTTGTCCCAAAATAAGGAAAATTTCTGAGTTATTACCCTGAAATAAGTGAAATTTCTGCAATTTTGCCCCAATATAAGGGAAATTTCTGCCTTTTTGCCCCCAAATAAGGGGAATTTCAGCCTTTTTACCTCAAAATAAGGGGAATTTCTGAATTTTGGAACAAAATTTTAGGAATTTCTGCCTTTTTGCCCCAAAATAAGGACAATTTCTGCTTTTTTTCCCTGATATAAGTGAAATTTCTGCAATTTTGCCCCAAAATAAGTAAAATTTCTGCAATTTTGCCCCAAAATAAGGGAAATTTCTGGAAATTTGCCCCAAAATAAGTGGAATTTCTGAGTTTTGCCCCAAAATAAGGAGAATTTTTGCCTTTTTGCCCACAATTAGTGAAATTTCTGCAATTTTCCTCTAAATTAAGAGAAATTTCTGCAATTTTTCCTCATAATAAGGGAAATTTCTGCAATTTTGCTTCAAAATAAGGGGAATTTCTGTTTTTTGCCCCACAATTAGGGAAATTTCTGCAATTTTGCTCCAAAATAAAAGGAATTTCTGCCTTTTGTCCTAAAATATGGGGAAATTCTGCCTTTTTGTCTGAAAATAAGAAGAATGCACACCTTTTTGCCATAAAAAAGGGAAATTTCTTCATTTTTGCTCCAAAATAAGGGGAACTTTTGCTTTTTGCTCCTAAAAAAGTGGAATTTCTGTGTTTTTCCCCCAAAACAAAGGGAATTTCTGTCTTTTTTTGCACCAAAATAAGGAAAATTTCTGACTTATTACCCTGAAATAAGTGAAATTTCTGCAAAATTGCCCCAAAATTAGGGAAATTTCTGCCTTTTTGCCCCCAAATATGGGGAATTTCAGCCTTTTTACCTCAAAATAAAGGAAATTTCTGCAACTTTGCAACAAAATATTAGGAATTTCTGCATTTTTGCCACAAAATATTAGGAATTTCTGCCTTTTTGCCCCAAAATAAGGAAAATTTCTGCCTTTTTTTCCCTGAAATAAGTGAAATTTCTGCAATTATGCCCCAAAATAAGTGAAATTTCTGCAATTTTGCCCCAAAATAAGTAAAATTTCTGCAATTTTGCCCCAAAATAAGGGAAATTTCTGGAATTTTGCCCCAAAATAAGTGGAATTTCTGAGTTTTGCCCCAAAATAAGGGTAATTTCTGCTTTTTGCCCCACAATTAGGGAAATTTCTGCAATTTTGCCCAAAAAGAAGGGAAATTTCTGCCTTTTGCCCCAAAATATGGGGAATTTCTGCCTTTTTGTCTGAAAATAACAAGAATGCATAACTTTTTGCAATAAAAATGGGAAATTTCTTCATTTTTGCTCCAAAATAAAAGGAATTTCTGCTTTTTTGCCTCTAAATAAGTGGAATTTCTGTCTTTTTCCCCCAAAACAAAGGGAATTTCTGTTTTTTTGGTCCAAAATAAGGAAAATTTCTGACTTATAACCCTGAAATAAATGAAATTTCTGCAAATTTGCCCCAAAAGAAGAAAAATTTCTGCCTTTGTGCCCCCAAATAAGGAGAATTTCAGCCTTTTTACCTCAAAATAAGGAAAATTTCTGATTTTTGCATCAAAATATGGAGAATTTCTGCATTTTTGCCCCAAAATTAAAAAAATTTCTGCGTTTTTTCCCTGAAATAAGTGAAATTTTTGCAATTTTGCCCTAAAATAAGTGAAATTTCTGCAATTTTGCCCCAAAATAAGGAAAATTTCTGAAATTTTGCCCCACAATTAGGGGAATTTCTGCAATTTTGCCCTAAAATAAAAGAAATTTCTGCAATTTCTCCCCATAATAAAGGAAATTTCTGGAATTTTGCTTTAAAATAAGGGGAATTTCTGTTTTTTTGCCCCCCAATAAGGGAAATTTCTGCAATTTTGTTCTAAAATAAGGGGAATTTCTGCTTTTTTGCCTCTAAATAAGTGGAATTTCTGTCTTTTTCCCCAAAAACAAAGGGAATTTCTCTCATTTTTGTCCCAAAATAAGGAAAATTTCTGAGTTATTACCCTGAAATAAGTGAAATTTCTGCAATTTTGCCCCAATATAAGGGAAATTTCTGCCTTTTTGCCCCCAAATAAGGGGAATTTCAGCCTTTTTACCTCAAAATAAGGGGAATTTCTGAATTTTGGAACAAAATTTTAGGAATTTCTGCCTTTTTGCCCAAAAATAAGGACAATTTCTGCTTTTTTTCCCTGATATAAGTGAAATTTCTGCAATTTTGCCCCAAAATAAGTAAAATTTCTGCAATTTTGCCCCAAAATAAGGGAAATTTCTGGAAATTTGCCCCAAAATAAGTGGAATTACTGAGTTTTGCCCCAAAATAAGGAGAATTTTTGCCTTTTTGCCCACAATTAGTGAAATTTCTGCAATTTTCCTCTAAATTAAGAGAAATTTCTGCAATTTTTCCTCATAATAAGGGAAATTTCTGCAATTTTGCTTCAAAATAAGGGGAATTTCTGTTTTTTGCCCCACAATTAGGGAAATTTCTGCAATTTTGCTCCAAAATAAAAGGAATTTCTGCCTTTTGTCCTAAAATATGGGGAAATTCTGCCTTTTTGTCTGAAAATAAGAAGAATGCACACCTTTTTGCCATAAAAAAGGGAAATTTCTTCATTTTTGCTCCAAAATAAGGGGAACTTTTGCTTTTTGCTCCTAAAAAAGTGGAATTTCTGTGTTTTTCCCCCAAAACAAAGGGAATTTCTGTCTTTTTTTGCACCAAAATAAGGAAAATTTCTGACTTATTACCCTGAAATAAGTGAAATTTCTGCAAATTTGCCCCAAAATTAGGGAAATTTCTGCCTTTTTGCCCCCAAATATGGGGAATTTCAGCCTTTTTACCTCAAAATAAAGGAAATTTCTGCAACTTTGCAACAAAATATTAGGAATTTCTGCATTTTTGCCACAAAATATTAGGAATTTCTGCCTTTTTGCCCCAAAATAAGGAAAATTTCTGCCTTTTTTTCCCTGAAATAAGTGAAATTTCTGCAATTATGCCCCAAAATAAGTGAAATTTCTGCAAATTTGCCCCAAAATAAGGGAAATTTCTGGAATTTTGCCCCAAAATAAGTGGAATTTCTGAGTTTTGCCCCAAAATAAGGAGAATTTCTGCCTTTTTGCCCCACAATTAGTGAAATTTCTGCAATTTTGCCCCCAAAAAAAGGAAATTTCTGCCTTTTGCCCCAAAATAAGGGGAATTTCAGCATTTTACCTAAAAATAAGGGAAATTTCTGATTTTTGCACCAAAATATGGAGAATTTCTGCCTTTTTGCCACAAAATAAGAAAAATTTCTGCCTTTTTTCCCTGAAATAAGTGAAATTTCTGCAATTTTGCCCTAAAATAAGTGAAATATCTGCAATTTTGCCCCAAAATAAGGGAAATTTCTGGAATTTTGCCCCAAAATAAGTGGAATTTCTGAGTTTTGCCTCAAAATAAGGAGAATTTCTGCCTTTTTGCCCCACAATGAGTGAAATTAATTCAATTTTGCCCTAAAATAAGGGCAATTTCTGCAATTTTTCCCCATAATAAGGGAAATTTCTGTAATTTTGCTTCAAAATAAGGGGAATTTCTGTTTTTTGCCCCACAATTAGGGATATTTCTGCAATTTTGCCCCAAAATAAGGGGAATTTCTGCCTTTTGCCCCAAAATATGGGGAATTTCTGCCTTTTTGTTTTAAAATAAGAAGAATGCATACCTTTTTGCCATAAAAAAGTGAAATTTCTTCATTTTTGCTTCTAAATAAGAGGAACTTTTGCCTTTTTGCCTCTAACTAAGTAGAATTTCTGTTTTTTCGCCCAAAACAATGATTATTTCTGTCTTTTTTGCCCCAAAATAAGTAAAATTTCTGACTTATTACACTGAAATAAGTGAAATTTCTGCAAATTTGCCCCAAAAAAGGGAAATTTCATCCTTTTGCCCAAAAATAAGGGGAATTTCAGCATTTTACCTCAAAATAATGGAAATTTCTGATTTTTGCACCAAAATATGGAGAATTTCTGCCTTTTGCACCAAAATAAGGAAAATTTCTGGCTTTTTTCCCTGAAATAAGTGAAATTTCTGCAATTTTGCCCCAAAATAAGGAGAACTTCTGCCTTTTTGCCCCACAATTAGGGGAATTTCTGCAATTTTGCTCCAAAATATAGGGAATTTCTGCCTTTTTGCCCGAAAATAAGGGGAATGCATAGCTTTTTGCTATAAAAAAGGGAAATTTCTTCATTTTGCCCCAAATTAAGGGAAATTTCTGCCTTTTTGCCCTGAAATATGTGAAATTTCTTCAATTTTAGCCCAAAATAAGGTGAATTTCAGCTTTTTTGCCCCAAAATAATTGGAATTTCTGCCTTTTTGCCCCAAAATAAGAAAAATTTTTGCTTTTTTTCTCTGAAATAAGTGAAATTTCTGCAATTTTGCCCTAAAATAAAAGAAATTTCTGCAATTTTTCCCCATAATAAAGGAAATTTCTGGAATTTTGCCTTAAAATAAGGGGAATTTTTGTTTTTTTGCCCCCAAATAAGGGAAATTTCTGCAATTTTGCCCTAAAATAAGGGGAAGTTCTGCTTTTTTGCCTCTAAATAAGTGGAATTTCTGTCTTTTTCTTCCAAAACAAAGGGAATTTCTGTCATTTTTGCCCCAAAATAAGAAAAATTTCTGACTTATTACCCTAAAATAAGTGAAATTTCTGCAATTTTGCCCCAATATAAGGGAAATTTCTGCCTTTTTGCCCCCAAATAAGGGGAATTTTAACCTTTTTACCTCAAAATAAGGGGAATTTCTGAATTTTGGCACAAATATTAGGAATTTCTGCCTTTTTGCCCCAAAATAAGGACAATTTCTGCCTTTTTTCCCTGATATAAGTGAAATTTCTGCAATTTTGCCTCAAAATAAGTAAAATTTCTGCAATTTTGCCCCAAAATAAGGGAAATTTCTGGAATTTTGCCCCAAAATAAGTGGAATTTCTGAGTTTTGCCCCAAAATAAGGGTAATTTCTGCTTTTTGCCCCACAATTAGGGAAATTTCTGCAATTTTGCCCAAAAAGAAGGGAAATTTCTGCCTTTTGCCCCAAAATATGGGGAATTTCTGCCTTTTTGTCTGAAAATAAGAAGAATGCATAACTTTTTGCAATAAAAATGGGAAATTTCTTCATTTTTGCTCCAAAATAAAAGGAATTTCTGCTTTTTTGCCTCTAAATAAGTGGAATTTCTGTCTTTTTCCCCCAAAACAAAGGGAATTTCTGTTTTTTTGGTCCAAAATAAGGAAAATTTCTGACTTATAACCCTGAAATAAATGAAATTTCTGCAAATTTGCCCCAAAAGAAGAAAAATTTCTGCCTTTGTGCCCCCAAATAAGGAGAATTTCAGCCTTTTTACCTCAAAATAAGGAAAATTTCTGATTTTTGCATCAAAATATGGATAATTTCTGCATTTTTGCCCCAAAATTAAGAAAATTTCTGCGTTTTTTCCCTGAAATAAGTGAAATTTTTGCAATTTTGCCCTAAAATAAGTGAAATTTCTGCAATTTTGCCCCAAAATAAGGAAAATTTCTGAAATTTTGCCCCACAATTAGGGGAATTTCTGCAATTTTGCCCTAAAATAAAAGAAATTTCTGCAATTTCTCCCCATAATAAAGGAAATTTCTGGAATTTTGCCTTAAAATAAGGGAAATTTCTGTTTTTTTGCCCCCCAATAAGGGAAATTTCTGCAATTTTGTTCTAAAATAAGGGGAATTTCTGCTTTTTTGCCTCTAAATAAGTGGAATTTCTGTCTTTTTCCCAAAAACAAAGGGAATTTCTCTCATTTTTGTCCCAAAATAAGGAAAATTTCTGAGTTATTACCCTGAAATAAGTGAAATTTCTGCAATTTTGCCCCAATATAAGGGAAATTTCTGCCTTTTTGCCCCCAAATAAGGGGAATTTCAGCCTTTTTACCTCAAAATAAGGGGAATTTCTGAATTTTGGAACAAAATTTTAGGAATTTCTGCCTTTTTGCCCCAAAATAAGGACAATTTCTGCTTTTTTTCCCTGATATAAGTGAAATTTCTGCAATTTTGCCCCAAAATAAGTAAAATTTCTGCAATTTTGCCCCAAAATAAGGGAAATTTCTGGAAATTTGCCCCAAAATAAGTGGAATTTCTGAGTTTTGCCCCAAAATAAGGAGAATTTTTGCCTTTTTGCCCACAATTAGTGAAATTTCTGCAATTTTCCTCTAAATTAAGAGAAATTTCTGCAATTTTTCCTCATAATAAGGGAAATTTCTGCAATTTTGCTTCAAAATAAGGGGAATTTCTGTTTTTTGCCCCACAATTAGGGAAATTTCTGCAATTTTGCTCCAAAATAAAAGGAATTTCTGCCTTTTGTCCTAAAATATGGGGAAATTCTGCCTTTTTGTCTGAAAATAAGAAGAATGCACACCTTTTTGCCATAAAAAAGGGAAATTTCTTCATTTTTGCTCCAAAATAAGGGGAACTTTTGCTTTTTGCTCCTAAAAAAGTGGAATTTCTGTGTTTTTCCCCCAAAACAAAGGGAATTTCTGTCTTTTTTTGCACCAAAATAAGGAAAATTTCTGACTTATTACCCTGAAATAAGTGAAATTTCTGCAAATTTGCCCCAAAATTAGGGAAATTTCTGCCTTTTTGCCCCCAAATATGGGGAATTTCAGCCTTTTTACCTCAAAATAAAGGAAATTTCTGCAACTTTGCAACAAAATATTAGGAATTTCTGCATTTTTGCCACAAAATATTAGGAATTTCTGCCTTTTTGCCCCAAAATAAGGAAAATTTCTGCCTTTTTTTCCCTGAAATAAGTGAAATTTCTGCAATTATGCCCCAAAATAAGTGAAATTTCTGCAAATTTGCCCCAAAATAAGGGAAATTTCTGGAATTTTGCCTCAAAATAAATGGAATTTCTGAGTTTTGCCTCAAAATAAGGAGAATTTCTGCCTTTTTGCCCCACAATGAGTGAAATTTCTTCAATTTTGCCCTAAAATAAGGGCAATTTCTGCAATTTTTCCCCATAATAAGGGAAATTTCTGTAATTTTGCTTCAAAATAAGGGGAATTTCTGTTTTTTGCCCCACAATTAGGGATATTTCTGCAATTTTGCCCCAAAATAAGGGGAATTTCTGCCTTTTGCCCCAAAATATGGGGAATTTCTGCCTTTTTTTTTAAAATAAGAAGAATGCATACCTTTTTGCCATAAAAAAGTGAAATTTCTTCATTTTTGCTTCTAAATAAGAGGAACTTTTGCCTTTTTGCCTCTAACTAAGTAGAATTTCTGTTTTTTCGCCCAAAACAATGATTATTTCTGTCTTTTTTGCCCCAAAATAAGTAAAATTTCTGACTTATTACACTGAAATAAGTGAAATTTCTGCAAATTTGCCCCAAAAAAGGGAAATTTCATCCTTTTGCCCAAAAATAGGGGGAATTTCAGCATTTTACCTCAAAATAATGGAAATTTCTGATTTTTGCACCAAAATATGGAGAATTTCTGCCTTTTGCACCAAAATAAGGAAAATTTCTGGCTTTTTTCCCTGAAATAAGTGAAATTTCTGCAATTTTGCCCCAAAATAAGGAGAACTTCTGCCTTTTTGCCCCACAATTAGGGGAATTTCTGCAATTTTGCTCCAAAATATAGGGAATTTCTGCCTTTTTGCCCGAAAATAAGGGGAATGCATAGCTTTTTGCTATAAAAAAGGGAAATTTCTTCATTTTGCCCCAAATTAAGGGAAATTTCTGCCTTTTTGCCCTGAAATATGTGAAATTTCTTCAATTTTAGCCCAAAATAAGGTGAATTTCAGCTTTTTTGCCCCAAAATAATTGGAATATCTGCCTTTTTGCCCCAAAATAAGAAAAATTTTTGCTTTTTTTCTCTGAAATAAGTGAAATTTCTGCAATTTTGCCCTAAAATAAAAGAAATTTCTGCAATTTTTCCCCATAATAAAGGAAATTTCTGGAATTTTGCCTTAAAATAAGGGGAATTTTTGTTTTTTTGCCCCCAAATAAGGGAAATTTCTGCAATTTTGCCCTAAAATAAGGGGAAGTTCTGCTTTTTTGCCTCTAAATAAGTGGAATTTCTGTCTTTTTCTTCCAAAACAAAGGGAATTTCTGTCATTTTTGCCCCAAAATAAGAAAAATTTCTGACTTATTACCCTAAAATAAGTGAAATTTCTGCAATTTTGCCCCAATATAAGGGAAATTTCTGCCTTTTTGCCCCCAAATAAGGGGAATTTTAACCTTTTTACCTCAAAATAAGGGGAATTTCTGAATTTTGGAACAAATATTAGGAATTTCTGCCTTTTTGCCCCAAAATAAGGACAATTTCTGCCTTTTTTCCCTGATATAAGTGAAATTTCTGCAATTTTGCTCCAAAATAAGTAAAATTTCTGCAATTTTGCCCCAAAATAAGGGAAATTTCTGGAATTTTGCCCCAAAATAAGTGGAATTTCTGAGTTTTGCCCCAAAATAAGGGTAATTTCTGCTTTTTGCCCCACAATTAGGGAAATTTCTGCAATTTTGCCCAAAAAGAAGGGAAATTTCTGCCTTTTGCCCCAAAATATGTGGAATTTCTGCCTTTTTGTCTGAAAATAAGAAGAATGCATAACTTTTTGCAATAAAAATGGGAAATTTCTTCATTTTTGCTCCAAAATAAAAGGAATTTCTGCTTTTTTGCCTCTAAATAAGTGGAATTTCTGTCTTTTTCCCCCAAAACAAAGGGAATTTCTGTTTTTTTGGTCCAAAATAAAGAAAATTTCTGACTTATAACCCTGAAATAAATGAAATTTCTGCAAATTTGCCCCAAATAAAGGGAAATTTCTGCCTTTGTGCCCCCAAATAAGGAGAATTTCAGCCTTTTTACCTCAAAATAAGGAAAATTTCTGATTCTTGCATCAAAATATGGATAATTTCTGCATTTTTGCCCCAAAATTAAGAAAATTTCTGCGTTTTTTCCCTGAAATAAGTGAAATTTTTGCAATTTTGCCCTAAAATAAGTGAAATTTCTGCAATTTTGCCCCAAAATAAGGAAAATTTCTGAAATTTTGCCCCACAATTAGGGGAATTTCTGCAATTTTGCTCCAAAATACAGGGAATTTCTGCTATTTTGCCCGAAAATAAGGGGAATGCATACCTTTTTGCCATAAAAAGGGAAATTTCTTCATTTTTGCCCCAAATTAAGGGAAATTTCTGAATTTTTGCCCTGAAATATGTAAAATTTCTGCAATTTTAGCCCAAAATAAGGTGAATTTCTGCCTTTTTGCCCCAAAATAATGGGAATTTCTGCCTTTTTGCTCCAAAATAAGAAAAAAATTTTGAATTTTTTCTCTGAAATAAGTGAAATTTCTGCAATTTTGCCCTAAAATAAGGGAAATTTCTGAAATTTTTCCCCATAATAAGGGAAATTTCTGGAATTTTGCCACAAAATAAGGGGAATTTCTGTTTTTTTGCCCCCAAATAAGGGAAATTTCTGCAATTTTGCCCTAAAATAAAAGGAATTTCTGGTTTTTTGCCTCTAAATAAGTGGAATTTCTGTCTTTTTCCCCCAAAACAAAGGGAATTTCTGTCATTTTTGCCCCAAAATAATGAAAATTTCTGACTTATTACCCTGAAATAAGTGAAATTTCTGCAATTTTGTCCCAATATAAGGGAAATTTCTGCGTTTTTGCCCCCAAATAAGGGGAATTTCAGCCCTTTTACCTCAAAATAATAGGATTTTCTGAATTTTGGCACAACATATTAGGAATTTCTGCCTTTTTGTCCCAAAATAAAAAAAAAATTTCTGCCTTTTTTCCCTGAAATAAGTGAAATTTCTGCAATTTGCCCCAAAATAAGTAAAATTTCTGCAATTTTCTCCACAATAAGGGAAATTTCTGTTTTTTTGCCCCAAAATATGTGGAATTTCTGAGTTTTGCCCCAAAATAAGGAGAATTTCTGCATTTTTGCCCAACAATTAGTGAAATTTCTGCAATTTTGCCCTAATATAATGGAAATTTCTGCAATTTTTCCCCATAATAAGGGAAATTTCTGCAATTTTGCCTCAAAATAAGGGGAATTTCTGCCTTTTGCCCCAAAATATGGGGAATTTCTGCCTTTTTGTCCGAAAATAAGAAGAATGCATACCTTTTTGCCATAAAAAAAGGAAATTTCTTCATTTTTACTCCAAAATAAAGGTACCTTTTGCCTTTTTGCCTCAAAATAAGTGGAATTTCTGTCTTTTTCCACCAAAACAAAGGGAATTCCTGTCTTTTTTGCCCCAGATTAAGGAAAATTTCTGACTTATTACCCTTAAATAAGTGAAATTTCTGCAAATTTAGCCCAAAATAAGGGAAATTTCTGCCTTTTTGCCCACAAATATAGGGAAAGTTAGCCTTTTTACCTCAAAATAAGGGAAATTTCTTCATTTTTGCTCCAAAATAAGGGGAACTTTTGCCTTTTTGCCTCTAAATAAGTAGAATTTCTGTTTTTTTCCCCCAAAACAAATAGAATTTCTGTCTTTTTTGCGCCAAAATAAGAAAAATTTCTGACTTATTACACTGAAATAAGTGAAATATCTGCAAATTTGCCACAAAAATAGTGAAATTTCTGCCTTTTGCCCAAAAATAAGGGGAATTTAAGCATTTTACCTCAAAATAAATGAAATTTCTGATTTTTGCACCAAAATATGGAGAATTTCTGCCTTTTTGCACCAAAATAAGGAAAATTTCTGCTTTTTTTCCCTGAAATAAGTGAAATTTCTGTAATTTTGCCCCAAAATAAGGAGAATTTCTGCCTTTTTGCCCCCACAATTAGGGGAATTTCTGCAATTTTGCTCCAAAATACAGGGAATTTCTGCCTTTTTGCCATAAAATAAGGAAAATGCATACCTTTTTGCCACAAAAAAGGGAAATTTCTTCATTTTTGCCCCAAATTAAGGGAATTTTCTGCCTTTTTGCCCTGAAATATGTGCAATTTCTGCAATTTTAGCCCAAAATAAGGTGAATTTCTGCATTTTTGCCCCAAAATAATGGGAATTTCTGCCTTTTTACCACAAAATAAAAAATATTTTTGCTTTTTTTCTATGAAATAAGTGAAATTTCTGCAATTTTGCCCTAAAATAAAAGAAATTTTTGCAATTTCTCCCCATAATAATGGAAATTTCTGGAATTTTGCCTTAAAATAAAAGGAATTTCTGTTTTTTTGCCCCCCAATAAGGAAAATTTCTGCAATTTTGTTCTAAAATAAGGGGAATTTCTGCTTTTTTGCCTCTAAATAAGTAGAATTTTTGTCTTTTTCCCCAAAAACAAAGGGAATTTCTGTCATTTTTGCCCCAAAATAAGAAAAATTTCTGACTTATTACCCTGAAATAAGTGAAATTTCTGCAATTTTGCCCCAATATAAGCAAATTTCTGCCTTTTTGCCCCCAAATAAGGGGAATTTCAGCCTTTTTACCTCAAAATAAGGGGAATTTCTGCATTTTGGCACAAAATATTAGGAATTTCTACCTTTTTTCCCTAAAATAAGTGAAATTTCTGCAATTTTGCCCCAAAATAAGTAAAATTTCTGCAATTTTGCCCCAAAATAAGGAGAATTTCTGGAATTTTGCCCCAAAATAGGTGGAATTTCTGAGTTTTGCCCCAAAATAAGGAGAATTTTTGCCTTTTTGCCCACAGTTAGTGAAATTTCTGCAGTTTTCCCCTAAAATAAGAGAAATTTCTGCAATTTTGCTTCAAAATAAGAGGAATTTGTGTTTTTTGCCCCACAATTAGGGAAATTTCTGCAATTTTGAACCAAAATAAAAGAAATTTCTGCCTTTTGTCCTAAAATATGGGGAATTTCTTCCTTTTTGTCTGAAAATAGGAAGAATGCATACCTTTTTGCCATAAAAAAGGGAAATTTCTTCATTTTTGCTCCAAAATAAGGGGAACTTTTGCTTTTTGCTTCTAAATAAGTGGAATTTCTCTGTTTTTCCCCCAAAACAAAGGGAATTTCTGTCATTTTTGCACCAAAATAAGGAAAATTTCTGCCTTTTTTCCCTGAAATAAGTGAAATTTTTGCAATTTTGCCCTAAAATAAGTGAAATTTTTGCAATTTTGCCCTAAAATAAGTGAAATTTCTGCAATTTTGCCCCAAAATAAGGAAAATTTCTGAAATTTTGCCCCACAATTAGGGGAATTTCTGCAATTTTGCTCCAAAATACAGGGAATTTCTGCTATTTTGCCCGAAAATAAGGGGAATGCATACCTTTTTGCCATAAAAAGGGAAATTTCTTCATTTTTGCCCCAAATTAAGGGAAATTTCTGAATTTTTGCCCTGAAATATGTAAAATTTCTGCAATTTTAGCCCAAAATAAGGTGAATTTCTGCCTTTTTGCCCCAAAATAATGGGAATTTCTGCCTTTTTGCTCCAAAATAAGAAAAAAATTTTGAATTTTTTCTCTGAAATAAGTGAAATTTCTGCAATTTTGCCCTAAAATAAGGGAAATTTCTGAAATTTTTCCCCATAATAAGGGAAATTTCTGGAATTTTGCCACAAAATAAGGGGAATTTCTGTTTTTTTGCCCCCAAATAAGGGAAATTTCTGCAATTTTGCCCTAAAATAAAAGGAATTTCTGGTTTTTTGCCTCTAAATAAGTGGAATTTCTGTCTTTTTCCCCCAAAACAAAGGGAATTTCTGTCATTTTTGCCCCAAAATAATGAAAATTTCTGACTTATTACCCTGAAATAAGTGAAATTTCTGCAATTTTGTCCCAATATAAGGGAAATTTCTGCGTTTTTGCCCCCAAATAAGGGGAATTTCAGCCCTTTTACCTCAAAATAATAGGATTTTCTGAATTTTGGCACAACATATTAGGAATTTCTGCCTTTTTGTCCCAAAATAAAAAAAAATTTCTGCCTTTTTTCCCTGAAATAAGTGAAATTTCTGCAATTTTGCCCCAAAATAAGTAAAATTTCTGCAATTTTCTCCACAATAAGGGAAATTTCTGGTTTTTTGCCCCAAAATATGTGGAATTTCTGAGTTTTGCCCCAAAATAAGGAGAATTTCTGCATTTTTGCCCAACAATTAGTGAAATTTCTGCAATTTTGCCCTAATATAATGGAAATTTCTGCAATTTTTCCCCATAATAAGGGAAATTTCTGCAATTTTGCCTCAAAATAAGGGGAATTTCTGCCTTTTGCCCCAAAATATGGGGAATTTCTGCCTTTTTGTCCGAAAATAAGAAGAATGCATACCTTTTTGCCATAAAAAAAGGAAATTTCTTCATTTTTACTCCAAAATAAAGGTACCTTTTGCCTTTTTGCCTCAAAATAAGTGGAATTTCTGTCTTTTTCCACCAAAACAAAGGGAATTCCTGTCTTTTTTGCCCCAGATTAAGGAAAATTTCTGACTTATTACCCTTAAATAAGTGAAATTTCTGCAAATTTAGCCCAAAATAAGGGAAATTTCTGCCTTTTTGCCCACAAATATAGGGAAAGTTAGCCTTTTTACCTCAAAATAAGGGAAATTTCTTCATTTTTGCTCCAAAATAAGGGGAACTTTTGCCTTTTTGCCTCTAAATAAGTAGAATTTCTGTTTTTTTCCCCCAAAACAAATAGAATTTCTGTCTTTTTTGCGCCAAAATAAGAAAAATTTCTGACTTATTACACTGAAATAAGTGAAATATCTGCAAATTTGCCACAAAAATAGTGAAATTTCTGCCTTTTGCCCAAAAATAAGGGGAATTTAAGCATTTTACCTCAAAATAAATGAAATTTCTGATTTTTGCACCAAAATATGGAGAATTTCTGCCTTTTTGCACCAAAATAAGGAAAATTTCTGCTTTTTTTCCCTGAAATAAGTGAAATTTCTGTAATTTTGCCCCAAAATAAGGAGAATTTCTGCCTTTTTGCCCCCACAATTAGGGGAATTTCTGCAATTTTGCTCCAAAATACAGGGAATTTCTGCCTTTTTGCCATAAAATAAGGAAAATGCATACCTTTTTGCCACAAAAAAGGGAAATTTCTTCATTTTTGCCCCAAATTAAGGGAATTTTCTGCCTTTTTGCCCTGAAATATGTGCAATTTCTGCAATTTTAGCCCAAAATAAGGTGAATTTCTGCATTTTTGCCCCAAAATAATGGGAATTTCTGCCTTTTTACCACAAAATAAAAAATATTTTTGCTTTTTTTCTATGAAATAAGTGAAATTTCTGCAATTTTGCCCTAAAATAAAAGAAATTTTTGCAATTTCTCCCCATAATAATGGAAATTTCTGGAATTTTGCCTTAAAATAAAAGGAATTTCTGTTTTTTTGCCCCCCAATAAGGAAAATTTCTGCAATTTTGTTCTAAAATAAGGGGAATTTCTGCTTTTTTGCCTCTAAATAAGTAGAATTTTTGTCTTTTTCCCCAAAAACAAAGGGAATTTCTGTCATTTTTGCCCCAAAATAAGAAAAATTTCTGACTTATTACCCTGAAATAAGTGAAATTTCTGCAATTTTGCCCCAATATAAGCAAATTTCTGCCTTTTTGCCCCCAAATAAGGGGAATTTCAGCCTTTTTACCTCAAAATAAGGGGAATTTCTGCATTTTGGCACAAAATATTAGGAATTTCTACCTTTTTTCCCTAAAATAAGTGAAATTTCTGCAATTTTGCCCCAAAATAAGTAAAATTTCTGCAATTTTGCCCCAAAATAAGGAGAATTTCTGGAATTTTGCCCCAAAATAGGTGGAATTTCTGAGTTTTGCCCCAAAATAAGGAGAATTTTTGCCTTTTTGCCCACAGTTAGTGAAATTTCTGCAGTTTTCCCCTAAAATAAGAGAAATTTCTGCAATTTTGCTTCAAAATAAGAGGAATTTGTGTTTTTTGCCCCACAATTAGGGAAATTTCTGCAATTTTGAACCAAAATAAAAGAAATTTCTGCCTTTTGTCCTAAAATATGGGGAATTTCTTCCTTTTTGTCTGAAAATAGGAAGAATGCATACCTTTTGGCCATAAAAAAGGGAAATTTCTTCATTTTTGCTCCAAAATAAGGGGAACTTTTGCTTTTTGCTTCTAAATAAGTGGAATTTCTCTGTTTTTCCCCCAAAACAAAGGGAATTTCTGTCATTTTTGCACCAAAATAAGGAAAATTTCTGCCTTTTTTCCCTGAAATAAGTGAAATTTCTGCAAATTTGCCCCAAAATTAGGGAAATTTCTGCATTTTTGCCCCCAAATATGGGGAATTTCAGCCTTTTTACCTCAAAATAAGGGAAATTTCTGCATCTTTGCAACAAAATATTAGGAATTTCTGCATTTTTGCCACAAAATATTAGGAATTTCTGCCTTTTTGCCCCAAAATAAGGAAAATTTCTGCTTTTTTTTTCCTGAAATAAGTGAAATTTCTGCAATTATGCCCCAAAATAAGTGAAATTTCTGCAATTTTGCCCCAAAATAAGGGAAATTTCTGGAATTTTGCCCCAAAATAAGTGGAATTTCTGAGTTTTGCCCTAAAATAAGGAGAATTTCTGCCTTTTTGCCCCACAATTAGTGAAATTTCTGCAATTTTGCCCCAAAAAAGGGAAATTTCTGCCTTTTGCCCCAAAATAAGGGGAATTTCAGCATTTTACCTAAAAATAAGGGAAATTTCTGATTTTTGCACCAAAATATGGAGAATTTCTGCCTTTTTGCCACAAAATACGAAAAATTTCTGCCTTTTTTCCCTGAAATAAGTGAAATTTCTGCAATTTTGCCCCAAAATAAGTGAAATTTCTGCAATTTTGCCCCAAAATAAGGGAAATTTCTGGAATTTTGCCCCAAAATAAGTGGAATTTCTGAGTTTTGCCTCAAAATAAGGAGAATTTCTGCCTTTTTGCCCCACAATTAGTGAAATTTCTTCAATTTTGCCCTAAAATAAGGGAAATTTCTGCAATTTTTCTCCATAATAAGTGAAATTTCTGCAATTTTGCTTCAAAATAAGGGGAATTTCTGTTTTTTGCCCCACAATTAGGGATATTTCTGCAATTTTGCCCCAAAATAAGGGGAATTTCTGCCTTTTGCCCCAAAATATGGGGAATTTCTGCCTTTTTGTTTGAAAATAAGAAGAATGCATACCTTTTTGCCATCAAAAAGAGAAATTTCTTCATTTTTGCTCCTAATTAAGGGGAACTTTTGCCTTTTTGCCTCTAAATAAGTAGAATTTCTGTTTTTTTCCCCCAAAACAAAGAGAATTTCTGTCTTTTTGCCCCAAAATAAGGAAAATTTCTGACTTATTACCCTGAAATAAGTGAAATTTCTGCAAATTTGCCCCAAAAATAGGGAAATTTCATCCTTTTGCCCAAAAATAAAGAGAATTTCAGCATTTTACCTCAAAATAAGGGAAATTTCTGATTTTTGCACCAAAATATTGAGAATTTCTGCCTTTTGCCCTAAAATAATAAAAATTTCTGGCTTTTTTCCCTGAAATAAGTGAAATTTCTACAATTTTGCCTCAAAATAAGGAGAACTTATGCCATTTTGCCCCACTATTAGGGGAATTTCTGCAATTTTGCTCCAAAATATGGGGAATTTCTGCCTTTTTGCCCGAAAATAAAGGGAATGCCTACGTTTTTGCCATAAAAAAGGAAAATTTCTTCATTTTTGCCCCAAATTAAGGGAAATTTCTGCCTTTTTGTCCTGAAATATGTTAAATTTCTTCAATTTTAGCCCAAAATAAGGTGAATTTCACCCTTTTTGCCCCAAAATAATGGGATTTTCTGTCTTTTTGCCCCAAAATAATAAAAATTTTTGCTTTTTTTCTCTGAAATAATTGAAATTTCTGCAATTTTGCCCTAAAATAAAAGAAATTTCTGCAATTATTCCCCATAATAAAGGAAATTTCTGGAATTTTGCCTTAAAATAAGAGGAATTTCTGTTTTTTTGCCACCAAATAATAAAAATTTCTGCAATTTTGCCCTAAAATAAGGGGAATTTTTGCTTTTTTGCCTCTAAATAAGTGGAATTTCTGTCTTTTTCACCCAAACTAAGGGAATTTCTGTCATTTTTGCCCTAAAATAAGGAAAATTTCTGACTTATTACCCTGAAATAAGTGAAAATTCTTCAATTTTGCCACAATTTAAGGGAAATTTCTGCCTTTTTGCCCCCAAATAAGGGGAATTTCAGCCTTTTTACCTCAAAATAAGGGGAATTTCTGAATTTTGGCACAAATATTAGAAATTTCTGCCTTTTTGCCCTAAAATAAGGACAATTTCTGCCTTTTTTCCTTGAAATAAGTGAAATTTCTGAAATTTTGCTCCAAAATAAGTAAAATTTCTCCAATTTTGCCCCAAAATAAGGGAAATATCTGGAATTTTGCCCCAAAATAAGTGGAATTTCTGAGTTTTGCCCCAAAATAAGGAGAATTTCTGCCTTTTTGCCCCCAATTAGTGAAATTTCTGCAATTTTGCCCTAAAATAAGAGAAATTTCTGCAATTTTTCCCCATAATAAGGGAAATTTCCTCAATTTTGCTTCAAAATAACGGGAATTTCTGTTTTTTGCCCCACAATTAGGGAAATTTCTGCAATTTTGCTCCAAAATAAAAGGAATTTCTGCCTTTTGTCCTAAAATATTGGGAATTTCTGCCTTTTTGTCCGAAAATAAGAAGAATGCATACCTTTTTGCCATAAAAAAGGGAAATTTCTTCATTTTTGCTCCAAAATATGGGGAACTTTTGCTTTTTGCCTCTAAATAAGTAGAATTTCTGTCTTTTTCCCACAAAACAAAGGGAATTTCTGTCTTTTTTGCACCAAAATAAGGAAAATTTCTGACTTATTATCCTGAAATAAGTGAAATTTCTGCAATTTTGCCCCAAAATAAGTGAAATTTATGCAATTTTGCCCCAAAATAAAGAAAATTTCTGAAATTTTACACCAAAATAAGTGGAATTTCTGAGTTTTGCCCCAAAATAAGGAGAATTTCTGCCTTTTTGCCCCACAATTAAGGGAATTTCTGCAATTTTGCTCCAAAATATGGTGAATTTCTGCCTTTTTGCCTGAAAATAAGGGGAATGCATATCTTTTTGCCATAAAACAAGGAAATTTCTTCATTTTTGCCCCAAATTAAGAAAAATTTCTGCCTTTTTGCCCTGAAATATGTGAAATTTCTGCAATTTTAGCCCAAAATAAGGTGAATTTCTGCCTTTTTGCCCCAAAATAATTGGAATTTCTGCCTTTTTGCCCCAAAATAAGAAAAATTTTTGCTTTTTTTCCCTGAAATAAGTGAAATTTCTGCAATTTTGCCCTAAAAAAAAAATTTCTGCGATTTTTCCACATAATAAAAAAAATTTCTTGGATTTTGCCCCAAAATAAGGGGAATTTCTGTTTTTTTGCCCCCAAATAAGGGAAATTTTTGCAATTTTGCCCTAAAATAAGGGGGATTTCTGCTTTTTTGCCTCTAAATAAGTGGAATTTCTGTTTTTTCCCCCGAAACAAAGGGAATTTCTGTCATTTTTGCCCTAAAATAAAGAAAATTTCTGACTTATTACCCTGAAATAAGTGAAATTTCTGCAAATTTGCCCCCAAAATAGGGTAATTTCTGCTTTTTTCCCAAAAATAAGGGGAATTTCAGCATTTTACCTCAAAATAAGGGAAATTCCTGATTTTTGCACCAAAATATGGAGAATTTCTGCGTTTTTGCACCAAAATAAGGGAAATTTCTGCCTTTTTTCCCTGAAATACGTGAAATTTCTGCAGTTTTGCCCCAAAATAAGGAGAATTTCTGCCTTTTTGCCCCACAATTAGGGGAATTTCTGCAATTTTTCTCTAAAATTCGGGGAATTTCTGCCTTTTTGCCCGAAAATAAGGGGAATGCATAACTTTTTGCCATAAAAAAGGGAAATTTCTTCATTTGTGCCCCAAATTAAAAGAAATTTCTGCCTTTTTGCCCTGAAATATGTGAAATTTCTGAAATTTTCCCCTAAAATAAGAAAAATTTCTGCTTTTTTGGCTCTATATAAGAGGAATTTCTGTCTTTTTCCCCCAAAACAAAGGGAATTTCTGTCATTTTTGCCCCATAATAAGGAAAATTTCTGATTTATTACACTGAAATAAGTGAAATTTCTGCAAATTTGCCCAAATATAAGGGAAATTTCTGCTTTTTTGCCCCCAAATAAGGAAAATTTCAGCTTTTTACCTCAAAATAAGGGGAATTTCTGAATTTTGGCACAAAATATTAGGAATTTCTGCCTTTTTGCCCCAAAATAAGGAAAATTTCTGCCTTTTTTCCCTGAAATAAGTGAAATTTCTTAAATTTTGCCCCAAAATAAGAGAAATTTCTGCAATTTTCCCCATAATAAGGGAAATTTCTGCAATTTTGCCACAAAATAAGGAAAATTTCTGGAATTTCGCCCCAAAATAAGTGGAATTTCTGAGTTTTGCCCCAAAATAAGGAGAATTTCTGCCTTTTTGCCCCACAATTAGTGAAATTTCTGCAATTTTGCCCTAAAATAAGACAAATTTATGCAATTTTTCCCCATAATAAGAAAAATTTCTGCAATTTTGCTTCAAAATAAGGGGAATTTCTGTTTTTTGCCCCACAATTAGGGAAATTTTTGCTATTTTTCTCCAAAATAAAAGGAATTTCTGCCTTTTGTCCTAAAATATGGAAAATTTCTGCCTATTTGTCCGAAAATAAGAAGAATGCACACTTTTTTGCCATAAAAAAGGGAAATATCTTCATGTTTGCTCCTAAATAAGGGGAACATTTGCTTTTTTGCCTTTAAATAAGTGGAATTTCTGTCTTTTTCCCCCAAAACAAAGGAAATTTTTCTGTCTTTTTTTGCACCAAAATAAGGAAAATTTCTTACTTATTACCCTGAAAGTAGTAAAATTTCTGCAATTTTGCCCCAATATAAGGGAAATTTCAGCCTTTTTGCCCACAAATAAGGGGAATTTCAGCCTTTTTACCTCAAAATAAGGGGAATTTCTGAATTTTGGCACAAACTATTAGGAATTTCTGCCTTTTTGCCCCAAAATAAGGAAAATTTCTGCCTTTTTCCCTGAAATAAGTGAAATTTCTGTAATTTTGCCCAAAATAAGCAAAATTTCTGCAATTTTGCCCCAAAATAAGGAAAATTTCTGGAATTTTGCCCCAAAATAAGTGGAATTTCTGAATTTTGCACCAAAATATGGAGAATTTCTGCCTTTTTGCCCCACAATTATTGAAATTTCTGCAATTTTGCCCTAAAATAAGGAAAATTTCTGCAATTTTTTCTTATAATGAAAATTTCTGCAATTTTGCTTCAAAATAAGGGGAATTTTTGTTTTTTACCCCACAATTAGGGAAATTTCTGCAATTTTGCCCCAAAATATGGGGAATTTCTGCCTTTTGCCCCAAAATATGGAAAATTTCTGCATTTTTGTACGAAAATAAGAAGAATGCATAACTTTTTGCCATAAAAAAGGGAAATTTCTTCATTTTTGCTCCAAAATAAGGGTAACTTTTTCCTTTTTGACTCTAAATAAGTGGAATTTCTGTCTTTTCCCCCAAAACAAAGGGAATTTCTGTCTTTTGCCCCAAAATAAGGAAAATTTCTGACTTATTACCCTGAAATAAGTGAAATTTCTGCAATTTTGTCCCAATATAAGGGAAATTTCTGCGTTTTTGCCCCCAAATAAGGGGAATTTCAGCCTTTTTACCTCAAAATAAAAGGAATTTCTGAATTTTGGCACAACATATTAGGAATTTCTGCCTTTTTGCCCCAAAATAAAAAAAAATTTCTGCCTTTTTTCCCTGAAATAAGTGAAATTTCTGCAATTTTGCCCCAAAATAAGTAAAATTTCTGCAATTTTGCCCCACAATAAGGGAAATTTCAGGTTTTTTGCCCCAAAATAAGTGGAATTTCTGAGTTTTGCCCCAAAATAAGGAGAATTTCTGCATTTTTGCCCAACAATTAGTGAAATTTCTGCAATTTTGCCCCAAAATAAGAAAAATTTTTGCTTTTTTTCTCTGAAATAAGTGAAATTTCTGCAATTTTGCCCTAAAATATAAGAAATTTCTGCAATTTTTCCCTATAATAAAGGAAATTTCTGGAATTTTGCTTTAAAATAAGGGGAATTTTTGGTTTTTTGCCCCCAAATAAGGGAAATTTCTGCAATTTTGCCCTGAAATAAGGGGAATTTCTGCTTTTTTGCCTCTAAATAAGTGGAATTTCTGTATTTTTCCCCTAAAAAAAGGGAATTTCTTTCATTTTTGCCTCAAAATAAGGAACATTTCTGACTTATTACCCTGAAATAAGTTAAATTTCCTCAATTTTGCCCCAATATAAGGGAAATTTCTGCATTTTTGCCTCCAAATAAGGGGAATTTCAGCCTTTTTACCTCAAAATAGGGAGAATTTCTGAATTTTGGCACAAAATATTAGGAATTTCTGCCTTTTTGCCCCAAAATAAGGACAATTTCTGCATTTTTTCTCTGAAATAAGTGAAATTTCTGCAATTTTGCCCCAAAATAAGTAAATTTTCTGCAATTTTGCCCCAAAATATGGAAAATTTCTGGAATTTTGCCCCAAAATAAGTGGAATTTCTGAGTTTTGCCGCAAAATAAGGAGAAGTTCTGGTTTTTTGCCCACAATTAGTGAAATTTCTGCAATTTTGCCCTAAAATAAGAGAAATTTCTGCAATTTTTCCCCATAATAAGGGAAATATCTGCAATTTTGCTTCAAAATAAGGAAAATTTCTGTTTTTTGCCCCACAATTAGGGAAATTTCTGCAATTTTGCTCCAAAATAAAAGGAATTTCTGCCTTTTGTCCTGAAATATGGAAAATTTCTGTCTTTTTGTCCGAAAATAAGAAGAATGCAAACCTTTTTGCCATAAAAATGGGAAATTTCTTCATTTTTGCTACAAAATAAGGGGAACTTTTGCTTTTTGTCTCTAAATAAGTGGAATTTCTGTCCTTTCCCCCCAAAACAAAGGGAATTTCTGTCTTTTTTGCACCAAAATAAGGAAAATTTCTGACTTATTACCCTGAAATAAGTGAAATTTCTGCAAATTTGCCCCAAAATAAGGGAAATTTCTGCCTTTTTGCCCCCAAATTTGGGAAATTTCAGCATTTTTACCTCAAAATAAGGGAATCTTCTGCATTTTTGCAACAAAATATTAGGAATTTCTGCATTTTTGCCACAAAATATTAGGAATTTCTGCCTTTTTGCCCCAAAATAAGGAAAATTTCTGCCTTTTTTTCTCTGAAATAAGTGAAATTTCTGCAATTTTTCCCCAAAATAAGTGAAATTTCTGCAATTTTGTCCCCAAATAAGGGAAATTTCTGGAATTTTGCCCCAAAATAAGTAAAATTTCTGAGTTTTGCCCCAAAATAAGGAGAATTTCTGCCTTTTTGCTCCACAATTAGGGGAATTTCTGCAATTTTGCTCCAAAATATGGGGAATTTCTGCCTTTTTGCCTGAAAATAAGGGAATGCATAACTTTTTGCCACAAAAAAGGGAAATTTCTTCATTTTTGCCCCAAATTAAGGGAAATTTCTGCCTTTTTGCCCTGAAATATGTGAAATTTCTGCAATTTTAGCCCAAAATAAGGTGAATTTCTGCCTTTTTTCCCCAAAATAATGGGAATTTCTGCCTTTTTGCCCCAAAATAAGAAAAATTTTTGCTCTTTTTCTCTGAAATAAGTGAAATTTCTGCAATTTTGCCCTAAAATAAAAGAAATTTCTGCAATTTTTCCCCATAATAAAGGAAATTACTGGAATTTTGCCCCAAAATAAGGGGAATTTCTGTTTTTTTGCCCCCAAATAAGGGAAATTCTGCAATTTTGCCCTAAAATAAGGGGAATTTCTGTTTTTTTGCCTCTAAATAAGTGGAATTTCTGTCTTTTTCCTTCAAAACAAAGGGAATTTCTGTCATTTTTGCCCCAAAATAAGGAAAATTTCTGACTTGTTACCCTGAAATAAGTGACATATTTTCAAATTTGCCCCAAAAATAGGGAAATTTCTGCCTTTTTCCCAAAAATAAAGGGAATTTCAGCATTTTACCTCAAAATAAGAGAAATTTCTGATTTTTGCAAAAAAATATGGAGAATTTCTGCCTTTTTGCACCAAAATAAGGAAAATGTCTGCCTTTTTTCCCTGAAATACGTGAAATTTCTGCAATTTTGCCCCAAAATAAGGAGAATTTCTGCCTTTTTGCCCCACAATTTGGGGAATTTCTGCAATTTTGCTCCAAAATATGGGGAATTTCTGCCTTTTTGTCCGAAAATAAAGGGAATGCATACCTTTTTGCCATAAAAAAGTGAAATTTCTTCATTTTTGCCCCAAAGTAAGGAAAATTTCTGCTTTTTGCCCTGAAATATGTGAAATTTCTGCAATTTTAGCCCAAAATAAGGTGAATTTCTGCTTTTTTGCCCCAAAATAATGGGAATTTCTGCCTTTTTGCCCCAAAATAAAAAAAACTTTTGCTTTTTTTCTCTGAAATAAGTGAAATTTATGCAATTTTGCCCTAAAATAAAAGAAATATCTTCAATTTTTCCCCATAATAAAGAAATTTCAGGAATTTTGCCCCAAAATAAGGGGAATTTCTGTTTTTTTGCCCCCAAATAAGGGGAATTTCTGCAATTTTGCCCTAAAATAAGGAGAATTTCTGCTTTTTTGCCCCTATATAAGTGGAATTTCTGTCTTTTTCCCCCAAAACAAAGGGAATTTCTGTCATTTTTGCCCCAAAATAAGGAAAATTTCTGACTTATTACCCTGAAATAAGTGAAATTTCTGCAATTTTGCCCCAATATAAAGGAAATTTCTGCTTTTTTGCCCCCAAATAAGTGGAATTTCAGCCTTTTTACCTCAAAATAAGGGGAATTCTGAATTTTGGCACAAAATATTAGGAATTTCTGCCTTTTTGCACCAAAATAAGGAAAATTTCTGCCTTTTGTCCCTGAAATAAGTGAAATTTCTGCAATTTTCCCCCAAAATAAGTAAAATTTCTGCAATTTTGCCCCAAAATAAAGAAAATTTCAGGAATTTTGCCCCAAAATAAGTGGAATTTCTGAGTTTTGCCCCAAAATAAGGAGAATTTCTGGAATTTTGCCCTACAATTAGTGAAATTTGTGCAATTTTGCCCTAAAATAAGAGAAATTTCTGCAATTTTTCCTCATAATAAGGGAAATTTCTACAATTTTGCTTCAAAATAAGGGGAATTTCTGTTTTTTGCCCCACAATTAGGGAAATTTCTGCAATTTTGCTCCAAAATAAAAGGAATTTCAGCCTTTTGTCCTAAAATATGGGGAATTTCTGCCTTTTTGTCCGAAAATAAGAAGAATGCATACGTTTTTGCCATAAAAAAGGGAAATTTCTTCATTTTTGCTCCAAAATAAGGGGAACTTTTGCCTTTTTGCCTCTAAATAAGTGGAATTTCTGTCTTTTTCCACCAAAACAAAGGGAATTTCTGTCTTTTTTGCACCAAAATAAGGAAAATTTCTGACTTATTACCCTGAAATAAGTGAAATTTCTGCAAATTTGCCCAAAAATAAGAAAAATTTCTGTCTTATTGCCCCCAAATATGGGGAATTTCAGCCTTTTTACCTAAAAATAAGGGAAATTTCTGCATTTTTGCAACAAAATATTAGGAATTTCAGCATTTTTGCCACAAAATATTAGGAATTTCTGCCTTTTTTCTCACAATAAGGAAAATTTCTGCCTTTTTTCCCAGAAATAAGTGAAATTTCTGTAATTTTGCCCCAAAATAAGTGAAATTTCTGCAATTTTGTCCCAAAATAGGGAAATTTCAGGAATTTTGCCCCAAAATAAGTGGAATTTCTGAGTTTTGCCCCAAAATATGAAGAATTTCTGCCTTTTTGCCCCACAATTAGGGGAATTTCTGTAATTTTGCTCCAAAATACGAGGAATTTCTGCCTTTTTACCTAAAAATAAGGGGAATGCATACTTTTTGCCATAAAAAAGGGAATTTTCTTCATTTTTGCCCCAAATTAAGGGAAATTTCTACCTTTTTGCCCTGAAATATGTGAAATTTCAGCAATTTTCACCCAAAATAAGGTGAATTTCTGCCTTTTTGCCCCAAAATAATGAGAATTTCGGCTTTTTTGCCCCAAAATAATGGGAATTTCTACCTTTTGCCCAAAAATAAGGGGAATTTCAGCATTTTACCTCAAAATAAGGGAAATTTCTGATTTTTGCACCAAAATATGGAGAATTTCTGCTTTTTTGCACCAAAATAAAGAAAATTTCTGCCTTTTTTCCCTGAAATAAGTGAAATTTCTGCAATTTTGCCCAAAAATAAGAGAATTTCTGCCTTTTTGCCCCACAATTAGGGGAATTTCTGCAATTTTGCTCCAAAATACGAGGAATTTCTGCCTTTTTGCTCGAAAATAAGAAGAATGCATAACTTTTTGCCATAAAAAAGGGAAATTTCTTCATTTTTGCCTTAAATTAAGGGAAATTTCTGCTTTTTTGTTCTGAAATATGTGAAATTTCTGCAATTTTATACCAAATTAAAGTGAATTTCTGCCTTTTTGCCCCAAAATAATGGGAATTTCTGCGTTTTTGCCCCAAAATAATGGGAATTTCTGCATTTTGCCCTAAAATAAGAAAAATTTTTGCTTTTTTTCTCTGAATTAAGTGAAATTTCTGCAATTTTGCCCTAAAATAAAAGAAATTTCTGCAATTTTTCCCCATAATAAAGGAAATTTATGGAATTTTGCCTTAAAATAAGGAAAATTTCTGGTTTTTTTTTGCCCCCAAATAAGGGAAATTTCTGCAATTTGGCCTAAAATAAGGGGAATTTCTGCTTTTTTGCCTCTAAATAAGTGGAATTTCTGTCTTTTTTCCCCAAACAAAGGGAATTTCTGTCATTTTTGCCCCAAAATAAGGAAAATTTCTGACTTATTACCCTGAAATAAGTGAAATTTCTGCAATTTTGCGCCAATATAAGGGAAATTTCTGCCTTTTTGCCCCCAAATAAGGGGAATTTCAGCCTTTTTACCTCAAAATAAGGGGAATTTCTGAATTTTTGCACAAAATATTAGGAATTTCTGCCTTTTTGCCCCAAAATAAGGACAATTTCTGTCTTTTTTCCCTGAAATAAGTGAAATTTCTGCAATTTTGCTCCAAAATAAGTAAAATTTCTGCAATTTTGCTCCAAAATAAGGAAAATTTCTGGAATTTTTCCCCAAAATAAGTGGAATTTCTTAATTTTACCCCAAAATAAGGAGAATTTCTGCCTTTTTGCCCACAATTAGTGAAATTTCTGCAATTTTGCCCTAAAATAAAAGAAATTTCTGCAATTTTTCCGCATAATAAGGGAAATTTCTGCAATTTTGCTTCAAAATAAGGGGAATTTCTGTTTTTTTGCCCCAGAATTAAGAAAATTTCTGCAATTTTGTTCCAAAATAAAAGGAATTTCTGCCTTTTGTCCTAAAATATGGGGAATTTCTGCCTTTTTGTCCGAAAATAAGAAGAATGCATACCTTTTTGCCATAAAAAAGGGAAATTTCTTCATTTTTGCTCCAAAATAAAGGGAACTTTTGCTTTTTGTCTCTAAATAAGTGGAATTTTGTCTTTTTCCCCCAAAACAAAAAGAATTTCTGTCTTTTTTGCACCAAAATAAGGAAAATTTCTGACTCATTACCCTGAAATAAGTGAAATTTCTGCAAATTTGCCCCAAATAAGGGAAATTTCTGCCTTTTGCCCCCAAATATAAGGAATTTCAGCCTTTTTACCTCAAAATAAAAGAAATTTCTGCATTTTTGCAACAAAATATTAGGAATTTCTGCCTTTTTGCCCCACAAAAAGAAAAATTTTTGCCTTATTTTCCCTGAAATAAGTAAAATTTCTGCAATTTTGCATCAAAATAAGTGAAATTTCTGCAATTTTGCCCCAAAATAAGGGAAATTCCTAGAATTTTGCCCTAAAATAAGTGGAATTTCTGAGTTTTGCCCCAAAATAAAGAGAATTTCTGCCTTTTTGCCCCACAATTAGAGGAATTTCTGCAATTTTGCTCCAAAATACGGGGAATTTCTGACTGTTTGCCTGAAAATAAGGGGAATGCATACCTTTTTGCCATAAAAAAGAGAAATTTCTTCATTTTTGCCCCAAATTAAGGGAAATTTCTGCCTTTTTGCCCTGAAATATGTGAAATTTCTGCAATTTTAGCACAAAATAAGGTGAATTTCTGCCTTTTTGCCTCAAAATAATGGCAATTTCTGTCCTTTTGCCCTAAAATAAGAAAAAATTTTGCTTTTTTTCTCTGAAATAAGTGAAATTTCTGCAATTTTGCCCTAAAATAAAAGAAATTTCTGCAATTTTTCCCCATAATATTGGAAATTTCTGGAATTTTGCCTTAAAATAAGTGGAATTTTTGTTTTTTGGCCCCCAAATAAGGGAAATTTCTGCAATTTTGCCCTAAAATAAGGGGAATTTCTGCTTTTTTGCCTCTAAATAAGTGGAATTTCTGTCTTTTTTTCTCCAAAAATAGGCAATTTCTGTCATTTTTTCGCAAAATAAGGAAAATTTCTGACTTATTACCCTGAAATAAATGAAATTTCTGCAGTTTTGCCCCAATATAAGGGAAATTTCTGCCTTTTTGCCCCCAAATGAGGGGAATTCCAGCCTTTTTACCTCAAAATAAGGGGAATTTCTGAATTTTGGCACAAAATATTAAGAATTTCAGCCTTTTTGCCCAAAAATAAAGACAATTTTTGCCTTTTTTCCCTGAAATAAGTGAAATTTCTGCAATTTTGCCCCAAAATAAGTAAAATTTCTGCAATTTTACCCCAAAATAAGAAAAATTTCTGGAATTTTGCCCCAAAATAAGTGAAATTTCTGAGTTTTGCCCCAAAATAAAGAGAATTTCTGCCTTTTTGCCCACAATTAGTGAAATTTCTGCAATTTTGCCCTAAAATAAGAGAAATTTCTGCAATTTTTCCCCATAATAACGGAAATTTCTGCAATTTTGCTTCAAAATGAGGGGAATTTCTGTTTTTTGCCCCACAATTAGAGAAATTTCTGCAATTTTGCTCTAAAATAAAAGGAATTTCTGCCTTTTGTCCTAAAATATGGGGAATTTCTGCCTTTTTGTACGAAAATAAGAAGAATGCATACCTTTTTGCCATAGAAACGGGAAATTTCTTCATTTTTGCTCTAAAATAAGGGGAACTTTTGCTTTTTGTCTCTAAATAAGTGGAGTATCTGTCTTTTACCCCCAAAACAAAGGGAATTTGGGTCTTTTTTGCACCAAAATAAGGAAAATTTCTGACTTATTACCCTGAAATAAGTGAAAATTCTCCAAATTTGCCCCAAAATAAGGGAAATTTTTGCCTTTTTGCCCCCAAATATGGGGAATTTCAGCCTTTTTACCTCAAAATAAGGGAAATTTCTGCATTTTTGCAACAAAATATTAGGAATTTCTGCATTTTTGCCACAAATATTAGGAATTTCTGCCTTTTTTCCCACAATAAGGAAAATTTCTGCCTTTTTTTCCCTGAAATAAGTGAAATTTCTGCAATTTTGTCCCAAAATAAGTGAAATTTTTGCAATTTTGCCCCAAAATAAGGGAAATTTCTGAATTTTTGCCCCAAAATAAGTGGAATTTCTTAGTTTTGCCCCAAAATAAGGAGAATTTCTGCCTTTTTGCCCCACAATTAGGGGAATTTCTGCAATTTTGCTCCAAAATACGGAGAATTTCTGCCTTTTTGCCTGAAAATAAGGGGAATTCATAACTTTTTGCCATAAAAAAGGGAAATTTCTTCATTTTTGCCCCAAATTAAGGGAAATTTCTGCATTTTTGCCCTGAAATATGTGAAATTTCTGCAATTTTAGCCCAAAATAAGGTGAATTTCTGCCTTTTTGCCCCAAAATAATGGGAATTTCTGCCTTTTTGCCCCAAAAAGAAGAAAAATTTTTGCTTTTTTTCTCTGAAATAAGTGAAATTTCTACAATTTTGCAAAAATAAAAAAATTTCTGCAATTTTTTCCCATAATAAAGGAAATTACTGTAATTTTGCCCCAAAATAAGGGGAATTTCTGGTTTTTTGCCCCCATATAAGGGAAATTTCTGCAATTTTGCCCTAAAATAAGGGGAATTTCTGCTTTTTTGCCTCTAAATAAGAGGAATTTCTGCTTTTTTGCCTCTAAATAAGAGGAATTTCTGTCTTTTTCTCCCAAAACAAAGGGAATTTCTGTCATTTTTGCCCCAAAATAAGAAAAATTTCTGACTTATTACCCTGAAATAAGTGAAATTTTTGCAAATTTGCCTCAAAAATAGGAAAATTTTCACCTTTTTCCCAAAAATAAAGGGAATTTCAGCATTTTACCTCAAAATAAGGGAAATTTCTGATTTTTGCACCAAAATATGGAGAATTTCTGCCTTTTTGAACAAAAATAAGGAAAATTTCTGCTTTTTTTCCCTGAAATACGTGAAATTTCTGCAATTTTGCCCCAAAATAAGGAGAATTTCTGCCTTTTTGCCCCACAATTTGGGGAATTTCTGCAATTTTGCTCCAAAATACGGGGAATTTCTGCCTTTTTGCCCGAAAATAAGGGCAATGCATACCTTTTTGCATAAAAAAAGGGAAATTTCTTCATTTTTGCCCCAAATTAAGGGAAATTTCTGCCTTTTTGCCCTGAAATATGTGAAATTTCTGCAATTTTAGCACAAAATAAGGTGAATTTCTGCCTTTTTGCCCCAAAATAATGGGAATTTCTGCCTTTTTGCCCCAAAATAAGAAAAATTTTTGCTTTTTTCCCTGAAATAAGTGAAATTTCTGCAATTTTGCCCAGAAAATAAGTGGAATTTCTGAGTTTTGCCCCAAAATACAGAGAATTTCTGCCTTTTTGCACCACAATTAGTGAAATTTCTGCAATTTTGCCCTAAAATAAGAGAAATTTCTGCAATTTTTCCCCATAATAAGGGAAATTTCTGCAATTTTGCCCCAAAATAAGGGGAATTTCTGATTTTTGCCCCAAAATATGGGGAATTTCTGCCTTTTTGTCTGAAAATAAGAAGAATGCATAACTTTTTGACATAAAAAAGGGAAATTTCTTCATTTTTGCTCTAAAATAAAGGGAACTTTTGCCTTTTTGCCTCTAAATAAGTGGAATTTCTGTTTTTTCCCCCAAAACAAAGGGAATTTCTGTCTTTTTCCCCCAAAACAAAGGGAATTTCTATCTTTTTTGCCCCAAAATAAGAAAAATTTCTGACTTATAACCCTGAAATAAGTGAAATTTCTGCAAATTTGCCCCAAAATAAGAAAAATTTCTGCCATTTTGCCCCTAAATAAGGGGAATTTCAGCCTTTTTACCTCAAAATAAGGGAAATTTCTGCATTTTTGCAAAAAAATATGAGGAATTTCTGCATTTTTGCCACAAAATATTAGAAATTTCTGTCTTTTTCCTTCAAAACAAAGGGAATTTCTGTCTTTTTTGTTCCAAAATAAGAAAAATTTCTGACTTATAACCCTGAAATAAGTGAAATTTATGCAAATATGCCCCCAAAAAAGAAATTTCTGTCTTTTGCCCCAAAATAAGGGGAATTTCAGCATATAACCTCAAAATAAGGGAAATTTCTGATTTTTGCACCAAAATATGGAGAATTTCTGCCTTTTTGCCCCAAAATAAGGAAAATTTCTGCCTTTTTTCCTTGAAATAAGTGAAATTTTTGCAATTTTGCCCAAAAATAAGTGAAATATCTGCAATTTTGCCCCAAAATAAGGGAAATTTCTGCAATTTTGCCCCAAAATAAGTGGAATTTCTGAGTTTTGCCCCAAAATAAAGAGAATTTCTGCCTTTTTGCCCCACAATTAGGGGAATTTCTGCAATTTTGCTCCAAAATACGGGGAATTTCTCCCTTTTTTCCCGAAAATAAAGGGAATGCATACATTTTTGCCATAAAAAATGGAAATTTCTTCATTTTTGCCCCAAATTAAGGGAAATTTCTGCCTTTTTGCCGTGAAATATGTGAAATTTCTGCAGTTTTAGCCCAAAATAAGGTGAATTTCTGCATTTTTGCCCCAAAATAATGGGAATATCTGCCTTTTTGCCCCAAAGTAAGAAAAATTTTTGCCTTTTTTCTCTGAAATAAGTGAAATTTCTGCAATTTTGCCCTAAAATAAAGGAAATTTCTGCAATTTTTCCCCATAATAAGGGAAATTTCTGGAATTTTGCCCCAAAATAAAGGGAATTTCTGTTTTTTTGCCTTCCAATAAGGGAAATTTCTGAAATTTTGCCCTAAAATAAGGGGAATTTCTGCTTTATTGCCTCTAAATAAGTGGAATTTCTGTCTTTTTCCCCCAAAACACAAAGAATTTCTGTCATTTTTGCCCCAAAATAAGGAAAATTTCTGACTTATTACCCTTAAATAAGTGAAATTTCTGCAATTTTGCCCCAATATAAGGAAAATTTCTGCCTTTTTGCCCACTAATAAGGGGAATTTCAGCCTTTTTACCTCAAAATAAGGGGAATTTCTGAATTTTGGCACAAAATATTAGGAATTTCTGCCTTTTTGCCCCAAAATAAAAAAAAATTTCTGCTTTTTTCCTCGAAATAAGTGAAATTTCTGCAATTTTGCCCCAAAATAAGTGGAATTTCTGACTTTTGCCCCAAAATAAAGAGAATTTCTGCCTTTTTGCACCACAATTAGTGAAATTTCTGCAATTTTGCCCTAAAATAATAGAAATTTTGAAATTTTTCCCCATAATAAATGAAATTTCAGGAATTTTGCCCCAAAATATGGGGAATTTCTTTTTTTTTTTGCCCCCAAATAAGGGAAATTTCTGCAATTTTGCCCTAAAATAAGTGGAATTTTTGCTTTTTTGCCTCTAATTAAGTGGAATTTCTGTCTTTTTTTCCCAAAAAAAAAATTTCTGTCATTTTTGCCCCAAAATAAGGAAAATTTCTTACTTATTACCCTGAAATAAGTGAAATTTCTGCAATTTTGCCCCAATATAAGGGAAATTTCTGCCTTTTTTCCCACAAATAAGGGGAATTTCAGCCTTTTTACCTCAAAATAAGGGGAATTTCTGAATTTTGGCACAAACTATTAGGAATTTCTGCCTTTTGCCTCAATATAAGCAAAATTTCTGCTTTTTTCCCTGAAATAAGTGAAATTTCTGCAATTTTGCCCCAAAATAAGCAAAATTTCTGCAATTTTGCCCCAAAATAAGGAAAATTTCAGGAATTTTGCCCCAAAATAAGTGGAATTTCTGAGTTTTGCCCCAAAATATGGCGAATTTCTGCCTTTTTGCCCCACAATTAGTGAAATTTCTGCAATTTTGCCTGAAATAAGGGAAATTTCTGCAATTTTTCCTTATAATAAGGGAAATTTCTGCAATTTTGCTTCAAAATAAGGGGAATTTCTGTTTTTTGCCTCACAATTAGGGAAATTTCTGCAATTTTGCCCCAAAATATGGGGAATTTCTGCCTTTTGCCCCAAAATATGGAAAATTTTTGCGTTTTTGTCCAAAAATAAGAAGAATGCATACCTTTTTGCCATAAAAAAGGGAAATTTCTTCATTTTTGCTCCAAAATAAGGGGAACGTTTCCCTTTTTGACTCTAAATAAGTGGAATTTCGTTCTTTTTCCCGAAAAAAAAGGGAATTTCTGTCTTTTTTGTTCCAAATAAGGAAAATTTCTGCCTTTTTTTTCTCTGAAATAAGTGAAATTTCTGCAATTTTGCCCAAATATAAGTGAAATTTCTGCAATTTTGCCCCAAAATAAGGAAAATTTCTGCAATTTTGCCAAAATATAAGTGAAATTTCTGCAATTTTGCCCCAAAATAAGGGAAATTTCTGCAATTTTGCCCCAAAATAAGTGGAATTTCTGAGTTTTGCCCCAAAATAAGGAGAATTTCTGCTTTTTTGCCCCACAATTAGGGGAATTTCTGCAATTTTGCTCCAAAATACGGGGAATTTCTGCCTTTTTTTCCCGAAAATAAAGGGAATGCATACCTTTTTGACATAAAAAATGGAAATTTCTTCATTTTTGCCCCAAATTAAGGGAAATTTCTGCCTTTTTGCCCTGAAATATGTGAAATTTGTGCAATTTTAGCCCAAAATAAGGTGAATTTCTGCCTTTTTGCCCCAAAATAATGGGAATTTTTGCCTTTTTGCCCCAAAATAAGAAAAATTTTTGCCTTTTTTCTCTGAAATAAGTGAAAATTCTGCAAATTTGCCCTAAAATAAAGAAAATTTCTGCAATTTTTCCCCATAATAAAAGAAATTTCTTGAATTTTGCCCGAAAATAATGGGAATTTCTGTTTTTTTGCCCCCAAATAAGGGAAATTTCTGCAATTTTGCCCTAAAATAAGGGGAATTCATGCTTTATTGCCTCTAAATAAGTGGAATTTCTGTCTTTTTCTCCCAAAACAAAGGGAATTTCTGTCATTTTTGCCCCAAAATAAGGAAAATTTATGACTTATTGCCCTGAAATATGTGAAATTTCTGCAATTTTGCTCCAATATAAGGAAAATTTCTGCCTTTTTGCCCCCTAATAAGGGGAATTTCAGCCTTTTTACCTCAAAATAAGGGGAATTTCTGAATTTTGGCACAGAATATTAGGAATTTCTGCTTTTTTGCCCCAAAATAAAGAAAAATTTTTGCTTTTTTCCCTGAAATAAGTGAAATTTCTGCAATTTTGCCCCAAAATAAGTGGAATTTCTGAGTTTTGCCCCAAAATACAGAGAATTTCTGCCTTTTTGCACCACAATTAGTGAAATTTCTGCAATTTTGCCCTAAAATAAGAGAAATTTCTGCAATTTTTCCCCATAATAAGGGAAATTTCTGCAATTTTGCCCCAAAATAAGGGGAATTTCTGATTTTTTGCCCCAAAATATGGGGAATTTCTGCCTTTTTGTCTGAAAATAAGAAGAATGCATACCTTTTTGACATAAAAAAGGGAAATTTCTTCATTTTTGCTCTAAAATAAAGGGAACTTTTGCCTTTTTGCCTCTAAATAAGTGGAATTTCTGTCTTTTTCCCCCAAAACAAAGGGAATTTCTGTTTTTTTGCCCCAAAATAAGAAAAATTTCTGAATTATAACCCTGAAATAAGTGAAATTTCTGCAAATTTGCCCCAAAATAAGAAAAATTTCTGCCATTTTGCCCCCAAATAAGGGGAATTTCAGCCTTTTTACCTCAAAATAAGGGAAATTTCTGCATTTTTGCAACAAAATATAAGGAATTTCTGCATTTTTACCACAAAATATTAGGAATTTCTGCCTTTTTGCCCCAAAATAAGGAAAATTCCTGCCTTTTTTCCCTGAAATAAGTGAAATTTCTGCAAATATGCCCGAAAAAAGGGAAATTTCTGCCTTTTGCCCCAAAATAAGGGGAATTTCAGCATTTTACCTCAAAATAAGGGAAATTTCTGATTTTTGCACCAAAATATGGAGAATTTCTGCCTTTTTGCCCCAAAATAAGGAACATTTCTGCCTTTTTGCCGTGAAATATGTGAAATTTCTGCAGTTTTAGCCCAAACTAAGGTGAATTTCTGCATTTTTGCCCCAAAATAATGGGAATTTCTGCCTTTTTGCCCCAAAATAAGAAAAATTTTTGCCTTTTTTCTCTGAAATAAGTGAAATTTCTGCAATTTTGCCCTAAAATAAAGGAAATTTCTGCAATTTTTCCCCATAATAAGGGAAATTTCTGGAATTTTGCTTCAAAATAAGGGGAATTTCTGTTTTTTTGCCCCCAAATGAGGGAAATTTCTGCAATTTTGCCCTAAAATAAGGGGAATTTCTGCTTTATTGCCTCTAAACAAGTGGAATTTCTGTCTTTTTCCCCAAAAACAAAGGGAATTTCTGTCATTTTTGCCCCAAAATAAGGAAAATTTCTGACTTATTACCCTGAAATAAGTGAAATTTCTGCAATTTTGCCCCAATATAAGGAAAATCTCTGCCTTTTTGCCCCCTAATAAGGGAATTTCAGCCTTTTTACCTCAAAATAAGGGGAATTTCTGAATTTTGGCACAAAATATTAGGAATTTCTGCCTTTTTGCCCCAAAGTAAAGAAAAATTTTTGCTTTTTTCTCTGAAATAAGTTAAATTTCTGCAATTTTGCCCCAAAATAAGTGTAATTTCTGAGTTTTGCCCCAAAATAAAGAGAATGTCTGCCTTTTTCAACCACAATTAGTGAAATTTCTGCAATTTTGCTCTAAAATAAGGGAAATTTCTTCAATTTTTCCCCATAATAAGGGAAATTTCTCCAATTTTGCTCCAAAATAAGGGAAATTTCTGCTTTTTGCCCCAAAATATGGGGAATTTCTGCCTTTTTGTCTGAAAATAAGAAGAATGCATACCTTTTTGCCTTAAAAAAGGGAAATTTCTTCATTTTTGCTCTAAAATAAAGGGAACTTTTGCCTTTTTGCCTCTAAATAAGTGGAATTTCTGTCTTTTTCCCCCAAAACAAAGGGTATTTCTGTCCTTTTTGCCCCAAAATAAGAAAAATTTCTGACTTATAACCCTGAAATAAGTGAAATTTCGGCAAATTTGCCCAAAAATAAGAAAAATTTCTGCCTTTTTGCCCCCAAAAAAGGGGAATTTCAGCATTTTTACCTCAAAATAAGGGAAATTTCTGCATTTTTGCAACAAAATATTAGGAATTTCTGCATTTTTGCCACAAAATATTAGGAATTTCTGCATTTTTGCAACAAAATATTAGGAATTTCTGCATTTTTGCTCCAAAATAAGGAAAATTCCTGCCTTTTTTCCCTGAAATAAGTGAAATTTCTGCAAATATGCCCACAAAAAGGGAAATTTCTGCCTTTTGCCCCAAAATAAGGGGAATTTCAGCATTTTACCTCAAAATAAGGGAAATTTCTGATTTTTGCACCCAAATATGGAGAATTTCTGCCTTGTTGCCCCAAAATAAGGAAAATTTCTGACTTTTTTCCCTGAAATAAGTGAAATTTTTGCAATTTTGCCCAAAAATAAGGGAAATTTGTGGCTTCTTGCCCCAAAATAAGGGGAATTTCTGCCTTTTCCATAAATATGGGAAATTTCAATATTTTACCTCAAAATAAAATGAATTTCTGCCTTTTTGCCCTGAAATATGTGAAATTTCTGAAATTTTACCCCAAAATAAGGTGAATTTCTGCCTTTTTGCCCCAAAATAATGGGAATTTATGCCTTTTTGCCCCAAATTAAGAAAAATTTTTGCTTTTTTTCTCTGAAATAAGTGAAATTTCTGCAATTTTGCCCTAAAATAAAAGAAATTTCTGAAATTTTTCAACATAATTAAGGAAATTTCTGGAATTTTACCCCAAAATAAGGGGATTTTCTGTTTTTTTGCCCCCAAATAAGAGAAATTTCTGAAATTTTGCCCTAAAATATGGGGAATTTCTGCTTTTTTGCCTCTAAATGAGTGGAATTTCTGTCTTTTTCTCCCAAAACAAAGGGAATTTCTTTTTTTTTGCCCAAAATAAGAAAAATTTCTGACTTATTACCCTGAAATAAGTAAATTTCTGCAATTTTGCCCAAATATAAGGGAAATTTCTGCCTTTTAGCCCCCAAATAAGGGGAATTTCAGCCTTTTTACCTCAAAATAAGGGGAATTTTTTAATTTTGGCACAACATATTAGGAATTTCTGCCTTTTTGCCCCAAAATAAGGACAATTTCTGCCTTTTTTCCCTGAAATAAGTAAAATTTCTGCAATTTTGTTTCAAAATAAGTAAAATTTCTGCAATTTTGCCCCAAAATAAGGGAAATTTCTGGAATTTTGCCCCAAAATAAGTGGAATTTCTGAGTTTTGCCCCAAAATAAGGAGAATTTCTGCCTTTTTGCGCCACAATTAGTGAAATTTCTGCAATTTTGCCCTAAAATAAGGGAAATTTCTGCAATTTTTCCTCATGATAAGGGAAATTTCTGCAATTTTGCCCCAAAATAAGGGGAATTTCTGTTTTTTGCCCCACAATTAGGGAAATTTCTGCAATTTTGCCCCAAAATAAGGGGAATTTCTGCCTTTTGCCCCAAAATATGGGGAATTTCTGCCTTTTTGTGCGAAAATAAGAAGAATGCATAACTTTTTGCCAAAAAAAGAGAAATTTCTTCATTTTTGCTCTAAAATAAGGGGAACTTTGGCATTTTGCCTCCAAATAAGTGGAATTTCTGTCTTTTTCCCCAAAAACAAAAGAAATTTCTGTCTTTTTACCCCAAAATAAGAAAAATTTCTGACTTATTACCCTGAAATAAGTGAAATTTCTGCAAATTTGCCCCAAAATAAGGGAAATTTCTGTTTTTTGCCCCAAAATATGGGGAATTTCAGCATTTTACATCCAAATAAGGTTAATTTCTGATTTGTGCACCAAAATATTAGGAATTTCTGCATTTTTGCCCCAAAATAAAGGGAATTTCTTCATTTTTGCACCAATATTAGGGGAATTTCTGCAATTTTGCTCTAAAATATGGGTCATTTCTGCCTTTTTGCCCGAAATTAAGTGGAATTTCTGCCTTTTTGTCCCGAAATAAGTGAAATTTCTTAAATTTTAGCCAAAAATTAGGGATTTCATCTTTTTGCCCCAAAATAAGGGGAATTTCTACTATTTTGCCCTGAAATATTTGAAATTTCTGAAATTTTATTCCAAAATAAGGGGAATTTCTGCCTTTTTGCCCCCAAATAAAAGGAATTTCAGCATTTCACCTCAAAATAAGGGAAATTTATGATTTTTGCACCAAAATATGGAGAATTTCTGCTTTTTTGCACCAAAATAAAGAAAATTTCTGCCTTTTTTCCCTGAAATAAGTGAAATTTCTGCAATTTTGCCCCAAAATAAGGAGAATTTCTGCCTTTTTGCCCCACAATTAGGGGAATTTCTGCAATTTTGCTCCAAAATACGAGGAATTTCTGCCTTTTTGCTCGAAAATAAGGGGAATGCATACCTTTTTGCCATAAAAAAGGGAAATTTCTTCATTTTTGCCCCAAATTAAGGGAAATTTCTGCTTTTTTCCCTTGAAATATGTGAAAATTCTGCAATTTTAGACCAAAATAAGGTGAATTTCTGCCTTTTTGCCCCAAAATAATGGGAATTTCTGCCTTTTTGCCACAAAATAAGAAAAATTTTTGCTTTTTTCTTTGAAATAAGTGAAATTTCTGCTATTTTGCCCTAAAACAAAAGAAATTTCTGCAATTTTTCCCCAAAATAAAGGAAATTTCTGGAATTTTGCCTTAAAATAAGCGGAATTTCTGTTTTTTTGCCCCCAAATAAGGTAAATTTCTGCAATTTTGCCCTAAAATAAGGGGAATTTCTGCTTTTTTGCCATTAAATAAGTGGAATTTCTGTCTTTTTCCCCCAAAACAAAGGGAATTTCTATCATTTTTGCCCCAAAATAAGGAAAATTTCTGACTTATTACCCTGAAATAAGTGAAATTTCTGCAATTCTGCACCAATATAAGGGAAATTTCTGCATTTTTGCCTTCCAAATAAGGGGAATTTCAGCCTTTTTACCATAAAATAAGGGGAATTTCTGAATTTTGGCACAAAATATTAGGAATTTCTGCCTTTTTGCCCCAAAATAAGGACAATTTCTGCCTTTTTTCCCTGAAATAAGTGAAATTTCTGAAATTTTGCCCCAAAATAAGTAAAATTTCTGCAATTTTGCCCCAAAATAAAAAAACTTTCTGGAATTTTGCCCCAAAATAAGTGGAAATTCTGAGTTTTGCCCCAAAATAAGGATAATTTCTGCCTTTTTGCCCACAATTAGTGGAATTTCAGCAATTTTGCTCTAAAATAAGAGAAATTTCCGCAATTTTTCTCCATAATAAAAGAAATTTCTGCAATTTTGCTTCAAAATAAGGGGAATTTCTGTTTTTTGCCCCACAATTACGGAAATTTCTGCAATTTTGCTCCAAAATAAAAAGAATTTCTGCCTTTTGTCCTAAAATATGGGGAATTTCTGACTTTTTGTCAGAAAATAAGAAGAATGCATACCTTTTTGCCATAGAAAAGGGAAATTTCTTCATTTTTGCTCCAAAATAAGGGGAACTTTTGCTTTTTGCCTCTAAATAAGTGGAATTTCTGTCTTTTTCTTCCAAAACAAAGGGAATTTCTGTCCTTTTTGCACCAAAATAAGGAAAATTTCTGATTTATTACCCTGAAATAAGTGAAATTTCTGCAAATTTGCCACAAAATAAGGAAAATTTCTGCCTTTTTGCCCCCAAATATGGGGAATTTCAGCCTTTTTACCTCAAAATAAGGGAAATTTCTGCATTTTTGCAACAAAATATTAGGATTTTCTGCATTTTTGCCACAAAATATTAGGAATTTCTGCCTTTTTGCCCTACAATAAGGAAAATTTCTGCCTTTTTTTCCCTGAAATAAGTGAAATTTCTGGAATTTTTCCCCAAAATAAGTGAAATTTCTGCAATTTTGCCCAAAAATAAAGGAAATTTCTGGAATTTTGCCCCAAAATAAGTGGAATTTTTGAGTTTTGCCCCAAAATAAGGAGAAGTTCTGCCTTTCCCCCCCACAAATAAAAGAATTTCTGCAATTTTTATCCAAAATACGAGAAATTTCTGCCTTTTTGCCTGAAAGTAAGGGGAATGCATACCTTTTTGCCATAAGAAAGGGAAATTTCTTCATTTTTGCCCCAAATTAAGGGAAATTTCTGCCTTTTTGCCCTGAAATATGTAAAATTTCTGCAATTTTAGCCCAAAATAAGGTGAATTTCTGCCTTTTTGCCCCAAAGTAATGGGAATTTCTGCTTTTTTCCCCAAAATAAGAAAAATTTTTGCTTTTTTTCTCTGAAATAAGTGAAATTTCTGCAATTCTGCCCTAAAATAAAAGAAATTTCTGCAATTTTTCCCCATAATAATAGAAATTTCTGGAATTTTGCCTTAAAATAAGGGGAATTTCTGTTTTTTGCCCCCAAATAATGGAAATTTTTCCAATTTTGCCCTAAAATAAGGGGAATTTCTGCTTTTTTACCTCTAAATAAGTGGAATTTCTGTCTTTTTTCCCCAAAACAAAGGGAATTTCTGTCATTTTTGCCCCAAAATAAGGAAAATTTCTGACTTATTACCCCGAAATAAGTGAAATTTCTGCAATTTTGCGCCAATATAAGGGAAATTTCTGCCTTTTTGCCCCCAAATAAGGGGAATTTCAGCCTTTTTACCTCAAAATAAGGGGAATTTCTGAATTTTGGCACAAAATATTATGAATTTCTGCCTTTTTGCCCCAAAATAAGGACAATTTCTGCCTTTTTTCCCTGAAATAAGTGAAATTTCTGAAATTTTGCCCCAAAATAAGTAAAATTTCTGCAATTTTGCCCCAAAATAAAAAAACTTTCTGAAATTTTGCCCCAAAATTAGTGGAAATTCTGAGTTTTGCCCTAAAATAAGGATAATTTCTGCCTTTTTGCCCACAATTAGTGAAATTTCTGCAATTTTGCTCTAAAATAAGAGAAATTTCTGCAATTTTTCCCCATAATAAGGGAAATTTCTGCAATTTTGCTTCAAAATAAGGGGAATTTCTGTTTTTTGCCCCACAATTACGGAAATTTCTGCAATTTTGCTCCAAAATAAAAAGAATTTTTGCCTTTTGTCCTAAAATATGGGGAATTTCTGCCTTTTTGTCGGAAAATAAGAAGAATGCATACCTTTTTGCCATAGAAAAGGGAAATTTCTTCATTTTTGCTCCAAAATAAGGGGAACTTTTGGTTTTTGCCTCTAAATAAGTGGAATTTCTGTCTTTTTCCCCCAAAACAAAGGGAATTTCTGTCTTTTTTGCACCAAAATAAGGAAAATTTCTGATTTATTACCCTGAAATAAGTGAAATTTCTGCAAATTTGCCCAAAATAAGGAAAATTTCTGCCTTTTTGCCCCCAAATATGGGGAATTTCAGCCTTTTTACCTCAAAATAAGGGGAATTTCTGCATTTTTGCAACAAAATATTAGGATTTTCTGCATTTTTGCCACAAAATATTAGGAATTTCTGCCTTTTTGCCCTACAATAAGGAAAATTTCTGCCTTTTTTTCCCTGAAATAAGTGAAATTTCTGGAATTTTTCCCCAAAATAAGTGAAATTTCTGCAATTTTGCCCCAAAATAAAGGAAATTTCTGGAATTTTGCCCCAAAATAAGTGGAATTTTTGAGTTTTGCCCCAAAATAAGGAGAATGTCTGCCTTTTCCCCCCACAATTAGGAGAATTTCTGCAATTTTACTCCAAAATACGGGAAATTTCTGCCTTTTTGCCAGAAAATAAGGGGAATGCATACCTTTTTGCCATAAAAAAGGGAAATTTCTTCATTTTTGCCCCAAATTAAGGGAAATTTCTGCCTTTTTGCCCTGAAATATGTAAAATTTCTGCAATTTTAGCCCAAAATAAGGTGAATTTCTGCCTTTTTGCCCCAAAATAATGGGAATTTCTGCTTTTTTCCCCAAAATAAGAAAAATTTTTGCTTTTTTTCTCTGAAATAAGTGAAATTTCTGCAATTTTGCCCTAAAATAAAAGAAAATTCTGTAATTTTTCCCCATAATAATGGAAATTTCTGGAATTTTGCCTTAAAATAAGGGGAATTTCTGTTTTTTTGCCCCCAAATAAGGGAAATTTCTGCAATTTTGCCCTAAAATAAGGGGAATTTCTGCTTTTTTGCCTCTAAATAAGTGGAATTTCTGTCTTTTTCCCCCAAAACAAAGGGAATTTCTGTCATTTTGCCCCAAAATAAGGAAAATTTCTAGCTTATTACCCTGAAATAAGTGAAATTTCTGCAATTTTGCGCCAATATAAGGGAAATTTCTGCCTTTTTGCCCCCAAATAAGGGGAATTTCAGCATTTTTACCTCAAAATAAGGGGAATTTCTGAATTTTGGCACAAAATATTAGGAATTTCTGCCATTTGCCCCAAAATAAGGACAATTTCTGCCTTTTTTCCCTGAAATAAGTGAAATTTCTGCAATTTTGCCCCAAAATAAAAAAACTTTCTGGAATTTTTCCCCAAAATAAGTGGAAATTCTGAGTTTTGCCCTAAAATAAGGATAATTTCTGCCTTTTTGCCCACAATTAGTGAAATTTCTGCAATTTTGCTCTAAAATAAGAGAAATTTCTGCAATTTTTCCCCATAATAAGGGAAATTTCTGCAATTTTGCTTCAAAATAAGGGGAATTTCTGTTTTTTGCCCCACAATTACGGAAATTTCTGCAATTTTGCTCCAAAATAAAAAGAATTTTTGCCTTTTGTCCTAAAATATGGGGAATTTCTGCCTTTTTGTCGGAAAATAAGAAGAATGCATACCTTTTTGCCATAGAAAAGGGAAATTTCTTCATTTTTGCTCCAAAATAAGGGGAACTTTTGCTTTTTGCCTCTAAAGAAGTGGAATTTCAGTCTTTTTCCCCCAAAACAAAGGGAATTTCTGTCTTTTTTGCACCAAAATAAGGAAAATTTCTGATTTATTACCCTGAAATAAGTGAAATTTCTGCAAATTTGCCCAAAATAAGGAAAATTTCTGCCTTTTTGCCCCCAAATATGGGGAATTTCAGCCTTTTTACCTCAAAATAAGGGGAATTTCTGCATTTTTGCAACAAAATATTAGGATTTTCTGCATTTTTGCCACAAAATATTAGGAATTTCTGCCTTTTTGCCCTACAATAAGGAAAATTTCTGCCTTTTTTTCCCTGAAATAAGTGAAATTTCTGGAATTTTTCCCCAAAATAAGTGAAATTTCTGCAATTTTGCCTCAAAATAAAGGAAATTTCTGGAATTTTGCCCCAAAATAAGTGGAATTTTTGAGTTTTGCCCCAAAATAAGGAGAATTTCTGCCTTTTTCCCCCACAATTAGGAGAATTTCTGCAATTTTACTCCAAAATACGGGAAATTTCTGCCTTTTTGCAAGAAAATAAGGGGAATGCATACCTTTTTGCCATAAAAAAGGGAAATTTCTTCATTTTTGCCCCAAATTAAGGGAAATTTCTGCCTTTTTGCCCTGAAATATGTAAAATTTCTGCAATTTTAGCCCAAAATAAGGTGAATTTCTGCCTTTTTGCCCCAAAATAATGGGAATTTCTGCTTTTTTCCCCAAAATAAGAAAAATTTTTGCTTTTTTTCTCTGAAATAAGTGAAATTTCTGCAATTTTGCCCTAAAATAAAAGAAAATTCTGCAATTTTTCCACATAATAATGGAAATTTCTGGAATTTTGCCTTAAAATAAGGGGAATTTCTGTTTTTTTGCCCCCAAATAAGGGAAATTTCTGCAATTTTGCCCTAAAATAAGGGGAATTTCTGCTTTTTTGCCTCTAAATAAGTGGAATTTCTGTCTTTTTCCCCCAAAACAAAGGGAATTTCTGTCATTTTGCCCCAAAATAAGGAAAATTTCTAGCTTATTACCCTGAAATAAGTGAAATTTCTGCAATTTTGCGCCAATATAAGGGAAATTTCTGCCTTTTTGCCCCCAAATAAGGGGAATTTCAGCATTTTTACCTCAAAATAAGGGGAATTTCTGAATTTTGGCACAAAATATTAGGAATTTCTGCCATTTGCCCCAAAATAAGGACAATTTCTGCCTTTTTTCCCTGAAATAAGTGAAATTTCTGCAATTTTGCCCCAAAATAAAAAAACTTTCTGGAATTTTGCCCCAAAATAAGTGGAAATTCTGAGTTTTGCCCCAAAATAAGGATAATTTCTGCCTTTTGGCCCACAATTAGTGAAATTTCTGCAATTTTGCTCTAAAATAAGAGAAATTTCTGCAATTTTTCCCCATAATAAGGGAAATTTCTGCAATTTTGCTTCAAAATAAGGGGAATTTCTGTTTTTTGCCCCACAATTAGGGAAATTTCTGCAATTTTGCTCCAAAATAAAAAGAATTTCTGCCTTTTGTCCTAAAATATGGGGAATTTCTGCCTTTTTGTCGGAAAATAAGAAGAATGCATACCTTTTTGCCATAGAAAAGGGAAATTTCTTCATTTTTGCTCAAAAATAAGGGGAACTTTTGCTTTTTGCCTCTAAATAAGTGGAATTTCTGTCTTTTTCCCCCAAAACAAAGGGAATTTCTGTCTTTTTTGCACCAAAATAAGGAAAATTTCTGATTTATTACCCTGAAATAAGTGAAATTTCTGCAAATTTGCCCCAAAATAAGGAAAATTTCTGGCTTTTTGCCCCCAAATATGGGAAATTTCAGCCTTTTTACCTCAAAATAAGGGAAATTTCTGCATTTTTGCAACAAAATATTAAGAATTTCTGCCTCTTTGCCCCACAATAAGGAAAATTTCTGCCTTATTTTCCCTGAAATAAGTGAAATTTCTGTAATTTTGCCCCAAAATAAGTGAAATTTCTGCAATTTTGCCCCAAAATAAGGGAAATTCCTAGAATTTTGCCCTAAAATAAGTGCAATTTCTGAGTTTTACCCCAAAATAAGGAGAATTTCTGCCTTTTTGCCCCACAATTAGGGGAATTTCTGCAATTTTGCTCCAAATACGGGGAATTTCTGCCTTTTTGCCTGAAAATAAGGGGAATGCATACCTTTTTTGCCATAAAAAAGGGAAATTTCTTCATTTTTGCCCCAAATTAAGGGAAATTTCTGCCTTTTTGCCCTGAAATATGTGAAATTTCTGCAATTTTAGCCCAAAATAAGGTGAATTTCTGCCTTTTTTCCCCAAAATAATGGGAATTTCTGCCTTTTTGCCCCAAAATACGAAAAATTTTTGCTTTTTTTCTCTGAAATAAGTGAAATTTCTGCAATTTTGCCCTAAAATAAAAGAAATTTCTGCAATTTTTCTCCATAATATTGGAAATTTCTGGAATTTTGCCTTAAAATAAGAGGAATTTTTGTTTTTTTACCCCAAAGAGGGGAAATTTCTGCAATTTTGCCCTAAAATAAGAGGAATTTCTGCTTTTTTGCCTCTAAATAAGTGGAATTTCTGTCTTTTTCTCCCCCAAAAAAGGGAATTTCTGTCATTTTTGTCGCAAAATAAGGAAAATTTCTGATTTATTACCCTGAAATAAGTGAAATTTCTGCAATTTTGCGCCAATATAAGGGAAATTTCTGCCTTTTTGCCCCCAAATAAGGGGAATTTCAGCCTTTTTACCTCAAAATAAGGGGAATTTCTGAATTTTGGCACAAAATATTAGGAATTTCAGCCTTTTTGCCCAAAAATAAGGACAATTTCTGCCTTTTTTCCCTGAAATAAGTGAAATTTCTGCAATTTTGCCCCAAAATAAGTAAAATTTCTGCAATTTTGCCCCTAAATAAGGAAAATTTCTGAAATTTTTCCCCAAAATAAGTGGAATTTTTGAGTTTTGCCCCAAAATAAGGAGAATTTCTGCCTTTTTGCCCACAATTAGTGAAATTTCTGCAATTTTGCCCTAAAATAAGAGAAATTTTTGCAATTTTTCCCCATAATAACGGAAATTTCTGCAATTTTGCTTCAAAATGAGGGCAATTTCTGTTTTTTGCCCCACAATTAGAGAAATTTCTGCAATTTTGCTCTAAAATAAAAGGAATTTCTGCCTTTTGTCCTAAAATATGGGGAATTTCTGCCTTTTTGTCCGAAAATAACAAAAATGCATACCTTTTTGCCATAAAAAAGGGAAATTTCTTCATTTTTGCTCCAAAATAAGGGGAACTTTTGCTTTTTGTCTCTAAATAAGTGGAATTTCTGTCTTTTACCCCCAAAACAAAGGAAATTTGGGTCTTTTTTGCACCAAAATAAGGAAAATTTCTGACTTATTACCCTGAAATAAGTGAAAATTCTGCAAATTTGCCCCAAAATAAAGGAAATTTCTGCCTTTTTGCCCCCAAATGTGGGGAATTTCAGCCTTTTTACCTCAAAATAAGGGAAATTTCTGCATTTTTGCAACAAAATATTAGGAATTTCTACATTTTTCCCGCAAAATATTAGGAATTTCTGCCTTTTTTCCCACAATAAGGAAAATTTCTGCCTTTTTTTCCCTGAAATAAGTGAAATTTCTGCAATTTTGCACCAAAATAAGTGAAATTTCTGCAATTTTGCCCCAAAATAAGGGAAATTTCTGCAATTTTGCCCCAAAATAAGTGGAATTTCTGAGTTTTGCCCCCAAATAAGGAGAATTTCTGCCTTTTTGCCCCACAATTAGGGGAATTTCTGCAATTTTGCTCCAAAATACGGAGAATTTCTGCCTTTTTGCCTGAAAATAAGGGGAATGCATAACTTTTTGTCATAAAAAAGGGAAATTTCTTCATTTTTGCCCCAAATTAAGGAAAATTTCTGCATTTTTGCCCTGAAATATGTGAAATTTCTGCAATTTTAGCCCAAAATAAGGTGAATTTCTGCCTTTTTGCCCCAAACTAATGGGAATTTCTGCTTTTTTCCCCAAAATAAGAAGAATTTTTGCTTTTTTCCTCTGAAATAAGTGAAATTTCTGCAATTTTGCCCTAAAATAAAAGAAATTTCTGCAATTTTTCCCCATAATAATGGAAATTTCTGGAATTTTGCCTTAAAATAATGGGAATTTCTGTTTTTTTGCCCCCAAATAAGGAAAATTTCTGCAATTTTGCCCTAAAATAAGGGGAATTTCTGCTTTTTTGCCTCTAAATAAGTAGAATTTCTGTCTTTTTCCCCCAAAACAAAGGGAATTTCTGTCATTTTTCCCCAAAATAAGGATAAGTTCTGACTTATTACCCTGAAATAAGTGAAATTTCTGCAATTTTGCGCCAATATAAGGGAAATTTCTACATTTTTGCCCCCAAATAAGGGGAATTTCAGCCTTTTTACCTCAAAATAAGGGGAATTTCTGAATTTTGGCACAAAATATTAGGAATTTCTGCCTTTTGCCCCAAAATAAGGACAATTTCTGCCTTTTTTCCCTGAAATAAGTGAAATTTCTGATATTTTGCCCCAAAATAAGTAAAATTTCTGCAATTTTGCCCCAAAATAAAAAAACTTTCTGGAATTTTGCCCCAAAATAAATGGAAATTCTGAGTTTTGCCCCAAAATAAAGATAATTTCTGCCTTTTGGCCCACAATTAGTGAAATTTCTGCAATTTTGCTCTAAAATAAGAGAAATTTCTGCAATTTTTCCCCATATTAAGGGAAATTTCTGCAATTTTGCTTCAAAATAAGGGGAATTTCTGTTTTTTGCCCCACAATTAGGGAAATTTCTGCAATTTGCTCCAAAATAAAAAGAATTTCTGCCTTTTGTCCTAAAATATGGGGAATTTCTGCCCTTTTTGTCGGAAAATAAGAAGAATGCATACCTTTTTGCCATAGAAACGGGAAATTTCTTCATTTTTGCTCAAATATAAGGGGAACTTTTGCTTTTTGCCTCTAAATAAGTGGAATTTCTGTCTTTTTCCCCCAAAAGAAAGGGAATTTCTGTCTTTTTTGCACCAAAATAAGGAAAATTTCTGATTTATTACCCTGAAATAAGTGAAATTTTTGCAAATTTGCCCCAAAATAAGGAAAATTTCTGCCTTTTTGCCCTACAATAAGGAAAATTTCTGCCTTTTTTTCCCTGAAATAAGTAAAATTTCTGGAATTTTTCCCCAAAATAGGTGAAATTTCTGCAATTTTGCCCCCAAAATAAAGGAAATTTCTGGAATTTTGCCCCAAAATAAGTGGAATTTTTGAGTTTTGCCCCAAAATAAGGAGAATTTCTGCCTTTTTCCCCACAATTAGGAGAATTTCTGCAATTTTACTCCAAAATACGGGAAATTTCTGCCTTTTTGCCAGAAAATAAGGGGAATGCATACCTTTTTGCCATAAAAAAGGGAAATTTCTTCATTTTTGCCCCAAATTAAGGGAAATTTCTGCCTTTTTGCCCTGAAATATGTAAAATTTCTGCAATTTTAGCCCAAAATAAAATGAATTTCTGCCTTTTTGCCCCAAAATAATGGGAATTTCTGCTTTTTTCCCCAAAATAAGAAAAATTTTTGCTTTTTTTCTCTGAAATAAGTGAAATTTCTGCAATTTTGCCCTAAAATAAAAGAAAATTCTGCAATTTTTCCCCATAATAATGGAAATTTCTGGAATTTTGCCTTAAAATAAGGGGAATTTCTGTTTTTTTGCCCCCAAATAAGGGAAATTTCTGCAATTTTGCCCTAAAATAAGGGGAATTTCTGCTTTTTTGCCTCTAAATAAGTGGAATTTCTGTCTTTTTCCCCCAAAACAAAGGGAATTTCTGTCATTTTTGCCCCAAAATAAGGAAAATTTCTGACTTATTACCCTGAAATAAGTGAAATTTCTGCAATTTTGCGCCAATATAAGGGAAATTTCTGCCTTTTTGCCCCCAAATAAGGGGAATTTCAGCATTTTTACCTCAAAATAAGGGGAATTTCTGAATTTTGGCACAAAATATTAGGAATGTCTGCCATTTGCCCCAAAATAAGGACAATTTCTGCCTTTTTTCCCTGAAATAAGTGAAATTTCTGCAATTTTGCCCCAAAATAAAAAAACTTTCTGGAATTTTGCCCCAAAATAAGTGGAAATTCTGAGTTTTGCCCCAAAATAAGGATAATTTCTGCATTTTTGCCCACAATTAGTGAAATTTCTGCAATTTTGCTCTAAAATAAGAGAAATTTCTGCAATTTTTCCCCATAATAAGGGAAATTTCTGCAATTTTGCTACAAAATAAAAAGAATTTCTGCCTTTTGTCCTAAAATATGGGGAATTTCTGCCTTTTTGTCGGAAAATAAGAAGAATGCATACCTTTTTGCCATAGAAAAGGGAAATTTCTTCATTTTTGCTCAAAAATAAGGGGAACTTTTGCTTTTTGCCTCTAAATAAGTGGAATTTCTGTCTTTTTCCCCCAAAACAAAGGGAATTTCTGTCTTTTTTGCACCAAAATAAGGAAAATTTCTGATTTATTACCCTGAAATAAGTGAAATTTCTGCAAATTTGCCCCAAAATAAAGAAAATTTCTGCCTTTTTGCCCCCAAATATGGGAAATTTCAGCCTTTTTACCTCAAAATAAGGGAAATTTCTGCATTTTTGCAACAAAATATTAAGAATTTCTGCCTCTTTGCCCCACAATAAGGAAAATTTCTGCCTTATTTTCCCTGAAATAAGTGAAATTTCTGTAATTTTGCCCAAAAATAAGTGAAATTTCTGCAATTTTGCCCCAAAATAAGGGAAATTCCTAGAATTTTGCCCTAAAATAAGTGCAATTTCTTAGTTTTGCCCCAAAATAAGGAGAATTTCTGCCTTTTTGCCCCACAATTAGGGGAATTTCTGCAATTTTGCTCCAAATACGGGGAATTTCTGCACTTTTTGTCGGAAAATAAGAAGAATGCATACCTTTTTGCCATAGAAACGGGAAATTTCTTCATTTTTGCTCAAATATAAGGGGAACTTTTGCTTTTTGCCTCTAAATAAGTGGAATTTCTGTCTTTTTCCCCCAAAACAAAGGGAATTTCTGTCTTTTTTGCACCAAAATAAGGAAAATTTCTGATTTATTACCCTGAAATAAGTGAAATTTCTGCAAATTTGCCCCAAAATAAGGAAAATTTCTGCCTTTTTGCCCTACAATAAGGAAAATTTCTGCCTTTTTTTCCCTGAAATAAGTAAAATTTCTGGAATTTTTCCCCAAAATAGGTGAAATTTCTGCAATTTTGCCCCAAAATAAAGGAAATTTCTGGAATTTTGCCCCAAAATAAGTGGAATTTTTGAGTTTTGCCCCAAAATAAGGAGAATTTCTGCCTTTTCCCCCCACAATTAGGAGAATTTCTGCAATTTTACTCCAAAATACGGGAAATTTCTGCCTTTTTGCCAGAAAATAAGGGGAATGCATACCTTTTTGCCATAAAAAAGGGAAATTTCTTCATTTTTGCCCCAAATTAAGGAAAATTTCTGCCTTTTTGCCCTGAAATATGTAAAATTTCTGCAATTTTAGCCCAAAATAAGGTGAATTTCTGCCTTTTTGCCCCAAAATAATGGGAATTTCTGCTTTTTTCCCCAAAATAAGAAAAATTTTTGCTTTTTTTCTCTGAAATAAGTGAAATTTCTGCAATTTTGCCCTAAAATAAAAGAAAAATCTGTAATTTTTCCCCATAATAATGGAAATTTCTGGAATTTTGCCTTAAAATAAGGGGAATTTCTGTTTTTTTGCCCCCAAATAAGGGAAATTTCTGCAATTTTGCCCTAAAATAAGGGGAATTTCTGCTTTTTTGCCTCTAAATAAGTGGAATTTCTGTCTTTTTCCCCCAAAACAAAGGGAATTTCTGTCATTTTGCCCCAAAATAAGGAAAATTTCTAGCTTATTACCCTGAAATAAGTGAAATTTCTGCAATTTTGCGCCAATATAAGGGAAATTTCTGCCTTTTTGCCCCCAAATAAGGGGAATTTCAGCATTTTTACCTCAAAATAAGGGGAATTTCTGAATTTTGGCACAAAATATTAGGAATTTCTGCCATTTGCCCCAAAATAAGGACAATTTCTGCCTTTTTTCCCTGAAATAAGTGAAATTTCTGCAATTTTGCCCCAAAATAAAAAAACTTTCTGGAATTTTGCCCCAAAATAAGTGGAAATTCTGAGTTTTGCCCTAAAATAAGGATAATTTCTGCCTTTTTGCCCACAATTAGTGAAATTTCTGCAATTTTGCTCTAAAATAAGAGAAATTTCTGCAATTTTTCCCCATAATAAGGGAAATTTCTGCAATTTTGCTTCAAAATAAGGGGAATTTCTGTTTTTTGCCCCACAATTACGGAAATTTCTGCAATTTTGCTCCAAAATAAAAAGAATTTTTGCCTTTTGTCCTAAAATATGGGGAATTTCTGCCTTTTTGTCGGAAAATAAGAAAAATGCATACCTTTTTGCCATAGAAAAGGGAAATTTCTTCATTTTTGCTCCAAAATAAGGGGAACTTTTGCTTTTTGCCTCTAAAGAAGTGGAATTTCAGTCTTTTTCCCCCAAAACAAAGGAAATTTGGGTCTTTTTTGCACCAAAATAAGGAAAATTTCTGATTTATTACCCTGAAATAAGTGAAATTTCTGCAAATTTGCCCAAAATAAGGAAAATTTCTGCCTTTTTGCCCCCAAATATGGGGAATTTCAGCCTTTTTACCTCAAAATAAGGGGAATTTCTGCATTTTTGCAACAAAATATTAGGATTTTCTGCATTTTTGCCACAAAATATTAGGAATTTCTGCCTTTTTGCCCCACAATAAGGAAAATTTCTGCCTTATTTTCCCTGAAATAAGTGAAATTTCTGTAATTTTGCCCCAAAATAAGTGAAATTTCTGCAATTTTGCCCCAAAATAAGGGAAATTCCTAGAATTTTGCCCTAAAATAAGTGCAATTTCTTAGTTTTGCCCCAAAATAAGGAGAATTTCTGCCTTTTTGCCCCACAATTAGGGGAATTTCTGCAATTTTGCTCCAAATACGGGGAATTTCTGCACTTTTTGTCGGAAAATAAGAAGAATGCATACCTTTTTGCCATAGAAACGGGAAATTTCTTCATTTTTGCTCAAATATAAGGGGAACTTTTGCTTTTTGCCTCTAAATAAGTGGAATTTCTGTCTTTTTCCCCCAAAACAAAGGGAATTTCTGTCTTTTTTGCACCAAAATAAGGAAAATTTCTGATTTATTACCCTGAAATAAGTGAAATTTCTGCAAATTTGCCCCAAAATAAGGAAAATTTCTGCCTTTTTGCCCTACAATAAGGAAAATTTCTGCCTTTTTTTCCCTGAAATAAGTAAAATTTCTGGAATTTTTCCCCAAAATAGGTGAAATTTCTGCAATTTTGCCCCAAAATAAAGGAAATTTCTGGAATTTTGCCCCAAAATAAGTGGAATTTTTGAGTTTTGCCCCAAAATAAGGAGAATGTCTGCCTTTTCCCCCCACAATTAGGAGAATTTCTGCAATTTTACTCCAAAATACGGGAAATTTCTGCCTTTTTGCCAGAAAATAAGGGGAATGCATACCTTTTTGCCATAAAAAAGGGAAATTTCTTCATTTTTGCCCCAAATTAAGGAAAATTTCTGCCTTTTTGCCCTGAAATATGTAAAATTTCTGCAATTTTAGCCCAAAATAAGGTGAATTTCTGCCTTTTTGCCCCAAAATAATGGGAATTTCTGCTTTTTTCCCCAAAATAAGAAAAATTTTTGCTTTTTTTCTCTGAAATAAGTGAAATTTCTGCAATTTTGCCCTAAAATAAAAGAAAAATCTGTAATTTTTCCCCATAATAATGGAAATTTCTGGAATTTTGCCTTAAAATAAGGGGAATTTCTGTTTTTTTGCCCCCAAATAAGGGAAATTTCTGCAATTTTGCCCTAAAATAAGGGGAATTTCTGCTTTTTTGCCTCTAAATAAGTGGAATTTCTGTCTTTTTCCCCCAAAACAAAGGGAATTTCTGTCATTTTGCCCCAAAATAAGGAAAATTTCTAGCTTATTACCCTGAAATAAGTGAAATTTCTGCAATTTTGCGCCAATATAAGGGAAATTTCTGCCTTTTTGCCCCCAAATAAGGGGAATTTCAGCATTTTTACCTCAAAATAAGGGGAATTTCTGAATTTTGGCACAAAATATTAGGAATTTCTGCCATTTGCCCCAAAATAAGGACAATTTCTGCCTTTTTTCCCTGAAATAAGTGAAATTTCTGCAATTTTGCCCCAAAATAAAAAAACTTTCTGGAATTTTGCCCCAAAATAAGTGGAAATTCTGAGTTTTGCCCTAAAATAAGGATAATTTCTGCCTTTTTGCCCACAATTAGTGAAATTTCTGCAATTTTGCTCTAAAATAAGAGAAATTTCTGCAATTTTTCCCCATAATAAGGGAAATTTCTGCAATTTTGCTTCAAAATAAGGGGAATTTCTGTTTTTTGCCCCACAATTACGGAAATTTCTGCAATTTTGCTCCAAAATAAAAAGAATTTTTGCCTTTTGTCCTAAAATATGGGGAATTTCTGCCTTTTTGTCGGAAAATAAGAAAAATGCATACCTTTTTGCCATAGAAAAGGGAAATTTCTTCATTTTTGCTCCAAAATAAGGGGAACTTTTGCTTTTTGCCTCTAAAGAAGTGGAATTTCAGTCTTTTTCCCCCAAAACAAAGGGAATTTCTGTCTTTTTTGCACCAAAATAAGGAAAATTTCTGATTTATTACCCTGAAATAAGTGAAATTTCTGCAAATTTGCCCAAAATAAGGAAAATTTCTGCCTTTTTGCCCCCAAATATGGGGAATTTCAGCCTTTTTACCTCAAAATAAGGGGAATTTCTGCATTTTTGCAACAAAATATTAGGATTTTCTGCATTTTTGCCACAAAATATTAGGAATTTCTGCCTTTTTGCCCCACAATAAGGAAAATTTCTGCCTTATTTTCCCTGAAATAAGTGAAATTTCTGTAATTTTGCCCCAAAATAAGTGAAATTTCTGCAATTTTGCCCCAAAATAAGGGAAATTCCTAGAATTTTGCCCTAAAATAAGTGCAATTTCTTAGTTTTGCCCCAAAATAAGGAGAATTTCTGCCTTTTTGCCCCACAATTAGGGGAATTTCTGCAATTTTGCTCCAAATACGGGGAATTTCTGCACTTTTTGTCGGAAAATAAGAAGAATGCATACCTTTTTGCCATAGAAACGGGAAATTTCTTCATTTTTGCTCAAATATAAGGGGAACTTTTGCTTTTTGCCTCTAAATAAGTGGAATTTCTGTCTTTTTCCCCCAAAACAAAGGGAATTTCTGTCTTTTTTGCACCAAAATAAGGAAAATTTCTGATTTATTACCCTGAAATAAGTGAAATTTCTGCAAATTTGCCCCAAAATAAGGAAAATTTCTGCCTTTTTGCCCTACAATAAGGAAAATTTCTGCCTTTTTTTCCCTGAAATAAGTAAAATTTCTGGAATTTTTCCCCAAAATAGGTGAAATTTCTGCAATTTTGCCCCAAAATAAAGGAAATTTCTGGAATTTTGCCCCAAAATAAGTGGAATTTTTGAGTTTTGCCCCAAAATAAGGAGAATGTCTGCCTTTTCCCCCCACAATTAGGAGAATTTCTGCAATTTTACTCCAAAATACGGGAAATTTCTGCCTTTTTGCCAGAAAATAAGGGGAATGCATACCTTTTTGCCATAAAAAAGGGAAATTTCTTCATTTTTGCCCCAAATTAAGGAAAATTTCTGCCTTTTTGCCCTGAAATATGTAAAATTTCTGCAATTTTAGCCCAAAATAAAATGAATTTCTGCTTTTTTGCCCCAAAATAATGGGAATTTCTGCTTTTTTCCCCAAAATAAGAAAAATTTTTGCTTTTTTTCTCTGAAATAAGTGAAATTTCTGCAATTTTGCCCTAAAATAAAAGAAAAATCTGTAATTTTTCCCCATAATAATGGAAATTTCTGGAATTTTGCCTTAAAATAAGGGGAATTTCTGTTTTTTTGCCCCCAAATAAGGGAAATTTCTGCAATTTTGCCCTAAAATAAGGGGAATTTCTGCTTTTTTGCCTCTAAATAAGTGGAATTTCTGTCTTTTTCCCCCAAAACAAAGGGAATTTCTGTCATTTTGCCCCAAAATAAGGAAAATTTCTAGCTTATTACCCTGAAATAAGTGAAATTTCTGCAATTTTGCGCCAATATAAGGGAAATTTCTGCCTTTTTGCCCCCAAATAAGGGGAATTTCAGCATTTTTACCTCAAAATAAGGGGAATTTCTGAATTTTGGCACAAAATATTAGGAATTTCTGCCATTTGCCCCAAAATAAGGACAATTTCTGCCTTTTTTCCCTGAAATAAGTGAAATTTCTGCAATTTTGCCCCAAAATAAAAAAACTTTCTGGAATTTTGCCCCAAAATAAGTGGAAATTCTGAGTTTTGCCCTAAAATAAGGATAATTTCTGCCTTTTTGCCCACAATTAGTGAAATTTCTGCAATTTTGCTCTAAAATAAGAGAAATTTCTGCAATTTTTCCCCATAATAAGGGAAATTTCTGCAATTTTGCTTCAAAATAAGGGGAATTTCTGTTTTTTGCCCCACAATTACGGAAATTTCTGCAATTTTGCTCCAAAATAAAAAGAATTTTTGCCTTTTGTCCTAAAATATGGGGAATTTCTGCCTTTTTGTCGGAAAATAAGAAAAATGCATACCTTTTTGCCATAGAAAAGGGAAATTTCTTCATTTTTGCTCCAAAATAAGGGGAACTTTTGCTTTTTGCCTCTAAAGAAGTGGAATTTCAGTCTTTTTCCCCCAAAACAAAGGGAATTTCTGTCTTTTTTGCACCAAAATAAGGAAAATTTCTGATTTATTACCCTGAAATAAGTGAAATTTCTGCAAATTTGCCCAAAATAAGGAAAATTTCTGCCTTTTTGCCCCCAAATATGGGGAATTTCAGCCTTTTTACCTCAAAATAAGGGGAATTTCTGCATTTTTGCAACAAAATATTAGGATTTTCTGCATTTTTGCCACAAAATATTAGGAATTTCTGCCTTTTTGCCCCACAATAAGGAAAATTTCTGCCTTATTTTCCCTGAAATAAGTGAAATTTCTGTAATTTTGCCCCAAAATAAGTGAAATTTCTGCAATTTTGCCCCAAAATAAGGGAAATTCCTAGAATTTTGCCCTAAAATAAGTGCAATTTCTTAGTTTTGCCCCAAAATAAGGAGAATTTCTGCCTTTTTGCCCCACAATTAGGGGAATTTCTGCAATTTTGCTCCAAATACGGGGAATTTCTGCACTTTTTGTCGGAAAATAAGAAGAATGCATACCTTTTTGCCATAGAAACGGGAAATTTCTTCATTTTTGCTCAAATATAAGGGGAACTTTTGCTTTTTGCCTCTAAATAAGTGGAATTTCTGTCTTTTTCCCCCAAAACAAAGGGAATTTCTGTCTTTTTTGCACCAAAATAAGGAAAATTTCTGATTTATTACCCTGAAATAAGTGAAATTTCTGCAAATTTGCCCCAAAATAAGGAAAATTTCTGCCTTTTTGCCCTACAATAAGGAAAATTTCTGCCTTTTTTTCCCTGAAATAAGTAAAATTTCTGGAATTTTTCCCCAAAATAGGTGAAATTTCTGCAATTTTGCCCCAAAATAAAGGAAATTTCTGGAATTTTGCCCCAAAATAAGTGGAATTTTTGAGTTTTGCCCCAAAATAAGGAGAATTTCTGCCTTTTTCCCCCACAATTAGGAGAATTTCTGCAATTTTACTCCAAAATACGGGAAATTTCTGCCTTTTTGCCAGAAAATAAGGGGAATGCATAACTTTTTGCCATAAAAAAGGGAAATTTCTTCATTTTTGCCCCAAATTAAGGGAAATTTCTGCCTTTTTGCCCTGAAATATGTAAAATTTCTGCAATTTTAGCCCAAAATAAGGTGAATTTCTGCCTTTTTGCCCCAAAATAATGGGAATTTCTGCTATTTTCCCCAAAATAAGAAAAATTTTTGCTTTTTTTCTCTGAAATAAGTGAAATTTCTGCAATTTTGCCCTAAAATAAAAGAAAATTCTGCAATTTTTCCCCATAATAATGGAAATTTCTGGAATTTTGCCTTAAAATAAGGGGAATTTCTGTTTTTTTTGCCCCCAAATAAGGGAAATTTCTGCAATTTTGCCCTAAAATAAGGGGAATTTCTGCTTTTTTGCCTCTAAATAAGTGGAATTTCTGTCTTTTTCCCCCAAAACAAAGGGAATTTCTGTCATTTTTGCCCCAAAATAAGGAAAATTTCTGACTTATTACCCTGAAATAAGTGAAATTTCTGCAATTTTGCGCCAATATAAGGGAAATTTCTGCCTTTTTGCCCCCAAATAAGGGGAATTTCAGCATTTTTACCTCAAAATAAGGGGAATTTCTGAATTTTGGCACAAAATATTAGGAATGTCTGCCATTTGCCCCAAAATAAGGACAATTTCTGCCTTTTTTCCCTGAAATAAGTGAAATTTCTGCAATATTGCCCCAAAATAAAAAAACTTTCTGGAATTTTGCCCCAAAATAAGTGGAAATTCTGAGTTTTGCCCCAAAATAAGGATAATTTCTGCCTTTTGGCCCACAATTAGTGAAATTTCTGCAATTTTGCTCTAAAATAAGAGAAATTTCTGCAATTTTTCCCCATAATAAGGGAAATTTCTGCAATTTTGCTTCAAAATAAGGGGAATTTCTGTTTTTTGCCCCACAATTAGGGAAATTTCTGCAATTTTGCTCCAAAATAAAAAGAATTTCTGCCTTTTGTCCTAAAATATGGGGAATTTCTGCCTTTTTGTCGGAAAATAAGAAGAATGCATACCTTTTTGCCATAGAAAAGGGAAATTTCTTCATTTTTGCTCAAAAATAAGGGGAACTTTTGCTTTTTGCCTCTAAATAAGTGGAATTTCTGTCTTTTTCCCCCAAAACAAAGGGAATTTCTGTCTTTTTTGCACCAAAATAAGGAAAATTTCTGATTTATTACCCTGAAATAAGTGAAATTTCTGCAAATTTGCCCCAAAATAAGGAAAATTTCTGCCTTTTTGCCCCCAAATATGGGAAATTTCAGCCTTTTTACCTCAAAATAAGGGAAATTTCTGCATTTTTGCAACAAAATATTAAGAATTTCTGCCTCTTTGCCCCACAATAAGGAAAATTTCTGCCTTATTTTCCCTGAAATAAGTGAAATTTCTGTAATTTTGCCCCAAAATAAGTGAAATTTCTGCAATTTTGCCCCAAAATAAGGGAAATTCCTAGAATTTTGCCCTAAAATAAGTGCAATTTCTGAGTTTTACCCCAAAATAAGGAGAATTTCTGCCTTTTTGCCCCACAATTAGGGGAATTTCTGCAATTTTGCTCCAAATACGGGGAATTTCTGCCTTTTTGCCTGAAAATAAGGGGAATGCATACCTTTTTTGCCATAAAAAAGGGAAATTTCTTCATTTTTGCCCCAAATTAAGGGAAATTTCTGCCTTTTTGCCCTGAAATATGTGAAATTTCTGCAATTTTAGCCCAAAATAAGGTGAATTTCTGCCTTTTTTCCCCAAAATAATGGGAATTTCTGCCTTTTTGCCCCAAAATACGAAAAATTTTTGCTTTTTTTCTCTGAAATAAGTGAAATTTCTGCAATTTTGCCCTAAAATAAAAGAAATTTCTGCAATTTTTCTCCATAATATTGGAAATTTCTGGAATTTTGCGTTAAAATAAGAGGAATTTTTGTTTTTTTGCCCCCAAAGAGGGGAAATTTCTGCAATTTTGCCCTAAAATAAGAGGAATTTCTGCTTTTTTGCCTCTAAATAAGTGGAATTTCTGTCTTTTTCTCCCCCAAAAAGGGAATTTCTGTCATTTTTGTCGCAAAATAAGGAAAATTTCTGATTTATTACCCTGAAATAAGTGAAATTTCTGCAATTTTGCGCCAATATAAGGGAAATTTCTGCCTTTTTGCCCCCAAATAAGGGGAATTTCAGCCTTTTTACCTCAAAATAAGGGGAATTTCTGAATTTTGGCACAAAATATTAGGAATTTCAGCCTTTTTGCCCAAAAATAAGGACAATTTCTGCCTTTTTTCCCTGAAATAAGTGAAATTTCTGCAATTTTGCCCCAAAATAAGTAAAATTTCTGCAATTTTGCCCCTAAATAAGGAAAATTTCTGAAATTTTTCCCCAAAATAAGTGGAATTTTTGAGTTTTGCCCCAAAATAAGGAGAATTTCTGCCTTTTTGCCCACAATTAGTGAAATTTCTGCAATTTTGCCCTAAAATAAGAGAAATTTCTGCAATTTTTCCCCATAATAAGGGAAATTTCTGCAATTTTGCTTCAAAATGAGGGCAATTTCTGTTTTTTGCCCCACAATTAGAGAAATTTCTGCAATTTTGCTCTAAAATAAAAGGAATTTCTGCCTTTTGTCCTAAAATATGGGGAATTTCTGCCTTTTTGTCCGAAAATAACAAAAAATGCATACCTTTTTGCCATAAAAAAGGGAAATTTCTTCATTTTTGCTCCAAAATAAGGGGAACTTTTGCTTTTTGTCTCTAAATAAGTGGAATTTCTGTCTTTTACCCCCAAAACAAAGGAAATTTGGGTCTTTTTTGCACCAAAATAAGGAAAATTTCTGACTTATTACCCTGAAATAAGTGAAAATTCTGCAAATTTGCCCCAAAATAAAGGAAATTTCTGCCTTTTTGCCCCCAAATGTGGGGAATTTCAGCCTTTTTACCTCAAAATAAGGGAAATTTCTGCATTTTTGCAACAAAATATTAGGAATTTCTACATTTTTCCCGCAAAATATTAGGAATTTCTGCCTTTTTTCCCACAATAAGGAAAATTTCTGCCTTTTTTTCCCTGAAATAAGTGAAATTTCTGCAATTTTGCACCAAAATAAGTGAAATTTCTGCAATTTTGCCCCAAAATAAGGGAAATTTCTGCAATTTTGCCCCAAAATAAGTGGAATTTCTGAGTTTTGCCCCCAAATAAGGAGAATTTCTGCCTTTTTGCCCCACAATTAGGGGAATTTCTGCAATTTTGCTCCAAAATACGGAGAATTTCTGCCTTTTTGCCTGAAAATAAGGGGAATGCATAACTTTTTGTCATAAAAAAGGGAAATTTCTTCATTTTTGCCCCAAATTAAGGAAAATTTCTGCATTTTTGCCCTGAAATATGTGAAATTTCTGCAATTTTAGCCCAAAATAAGGTGAATTTCTGCCTTTTTGCCCCAAACTAATGGGAATTTCTGCTTTTTTCCCCAAAATAAGAAAAATTTTTGCTTTTTTTCTCTGAAATAAGTGAAATTTCTGCAATTTTGCCCTAAAATAAAAGAAATTTCTGCAATTTTTCCCCATAATAATGGAAATTTCTGGAATTTTGCCTTAAAATAATGGGAATTTCTGTTTTTTTGCCCCCAAATAAGGAAAATTTCTGCAATTTTGCCCTAAAATAAGGGGAATTTCTGCTTTTTTGCCTCTAAATAAGTAGAATTTCTGTCTTTTTCCCCCAAAACAAAGGGAATTTCTGTCATTTTTCCCCAAAATAAGGAAAAGTTCTGACTTATTACCCTGAAATAAGTGAAATTTCTGCAATTTTGCGCCAATATAAGGGAAATTTCTGCCTTTTTGCCCCCAAATAAGGGGAATTTCAGCATTTTTACCTCAAAATAAGGGGAATTTCTGAATTTTGGCACAAAATATTAGGAATTTCTGCCTTTTGCCCCAAAATAAGGACAATTTCTGCCTTTTTTCCCTGAAATAAGTGAAATTTCTGATATTTTGCCCCAAAATAAGTAAAATTTCTGCAATTTTGCCCCAAAATAAAAAAACTTTCTGAAATTTTGCCCCAAAATAAATGGAAATTCTGAGTTTTGCCCCAAAATAAAGATAATTTCTGCCTTTTGGCCCACAATTAGTGAAATTTCTGCAATTTTGCTCTAAAATAAGAGAAATTTCTGCAATTTTTCCCCATATTAAGGGAAATTTCTGCAATTTTGCTTCAAAATAAGGGGAATTTCTGTTTTTTGCCCCACAATTAGGGAAATTTCTGCAATTTTGCTCCAAAATAAAAAGAATTTCTGCCTTTTGTCCTAAAATATGGGGAATTTCTGCCCTTTTTGTCGGAAAATAAGAAGAATGCATACCTTTTTGCCATAGAAACGGGAAATTTCTTCATTTTTGCTCAAATATAAGGGGAACTTTTGCTTTTTGCCTCTAAATAAGTGGAATTTCTGTCTTTTTCCCCCAAAACAAAGGGAATTTCTGTCTTTTTTGCACCAAAATAAGGAAAATTTCTGATTTATTACCCTGAAATAAGTGAAATTTTTGCAAATTTGCCCCAAAATAAGGAAAATTTCTGCCTTTTTGCCCTACAATAAGGAAAATTTCTGCCTTTTTTTCCCTGAAATAAGTAAAATTTCTGGAATTTTTCCCCAAAATAGGTGAAATTTCTGCAATTTTGCCCCCAAAATAAAGGAAATTTCTGGAATTTTGCCCCAAAATAAGTGGAATTTTTGAGTTTTGCCCCAAAATAAGGAGAATTTCTGCCTTTTTCCCCCACAATTAGGAGAATTTCTGCAATTTTACTCCAAAATACGGGAAATTTCTGCCTTTTTGCCAGAAAATAAGGGGAATGCATACCTTTTTGCCATAAAAAAGGGAAATTTCTTCATTTTTGCCCCAAAATAAGGGAAATTTCTGCCTTTTTGCCCTGAAATATGTAAAATTTCTGCAATTTTAGCCCAAAATAAAATGAATTTCTGCCTTTTTGCCCCAAAATAATGGGAATTTCTGCTTTTTTCCCCAAAATAAGAAAAATTTTTGCTTTTTTTCTCTGAAATAAGTGAAATTTCTGCAATTTTGCCCTAAAATAAAAGAAAATTCTGCAATTTTTCCCCATAATAATGGAAATTTCTGGAATTTTGCCTTAAAATAAGGGGAATTTCTGTTTTTTTGCCCCCAAATAAGGGAAATTTCTGCAATTTTGCCCTAAAATAAGGGGAATTTCTGCTTTTTTGCCTCTAAATAAGTGGAATTTCTGTCTTTTTCCCCCAAAACAAAGGGAATTTCTGTCATTTTTGCCCCAAAATAAGGAAAATTTCTGACTTATTACCCTGAAATAAGTGAAATTTCTGCAATTTTGCGCCAATATAAGGGAAATTTCTGCCTTTTTGCCCCCAAATAAGGGGAATTTCAGCATTTTTACCTCAAAATAAGGGGAATTTCTGAATTTTGGCACAAAATATTAGGAATGTCTGCCATTTGCCCCAAAATAAGGACAATTTCTGCCTTTTTTCCCTGAAATAAGTGAAATTTCTGCAATTTTGCCCCAAAATAAAAAAACTTTCTGGAATTTTGCCCCAAAATAAGTGGAAATTCTGAGTTTTGCCCCAAAATAAGGATAATTTCTGCATTTTGGCCCACAATTAGTGAAATTTCTGCAATTTTGCTCTAAAATAAGAGAAATTTCTGCAATTTTTCCCCATAATAAGGGAAATTTCTGCAATTTTGCTTCAAAATAAGGGGAATTTCTGTTTTTTGCCCCACAAGTAGGGAAATTTCTGCAATTTTGCTACAAAATAAAAAGAATTTCTGCCTTTTGTCCTAAAATATGGGGAATTTCTGCCTTTTTGTCGGAAAATAAGAAGAATGCATACCTTTTTGCCATAGAAAAGGGAAATTTCTTCATTTTTGCTCAAAAATAAGGGGAACTTTTGCTTTTTGCCTCTAAATAAGTGGAATTTCTGTCTTTTTCCCCCAAAACAAAGGGAATTTCTGTCTTTTTTGCACCAAAATAAGGAAAATTTCTGATTTATTACCCTGAAATAAGTGAAATTTCTGCAAATTTGCCCCAAAATAAAGAAAATTTCTGCCTTTTTGCCCCCAAATATGGGAAATTTCAGCCTTTTTACCTCAAAATAAGGGAAATTTCTGCATTTTTGCAACAAAATATTAAGAATTTCTGCCTCTTTGCCCCACAATAAGGAAAATTTCTGCCTTATTTTCCCTGAAATAAGTGAAATTTCTGTAATTTTGCCCCAAAATAAGTGAAATTTCTGCAATTTTGCCCCAAAATAAGGGAAATTCCTAGAATTTTGCCCTAAAATAAGTGCAATTTCTTAGTTTTGCCCCAAAATAAGGAGAATTTCTGCCTTTTTGCCCCACAATTAGGGGAATTTCTGCAATTTTGCTCCAAATACGGGGAATTTCTGCACTTTTTGTCGGAAAATAAGAAGAATGCATACCTTTTTGCCATAGAAACGGGAAATTTCTTCATTTTTGCTCAAATATAAGGGGAACTTTTGCTTTTTGCCTCTAAATAAGTGGAATTTCTGTCTTTTTCCCCCAAAACAAAGGGAATTTCTGTCTTTTTTGCACCAAAATAAGGAAAATTTCTGATTTATTACCCTGAAATAAGTGAAATTTCTGCAAATTTGCCCCAAAATAAGGAAAATTTCTGCCTTTTTGCCCTACAATAAGGAAAATTTCTGCCTTTTTTTCCCTGAAATAAGTAAAATTTCTGGAATTTTTCCCCAAAATAGGTGAAATTTCTGCAATTTTGCCCCAAAATAAAGGAAATTTCTGGAATTTTGCCCCAAAATAAGTGGAATTTTTGAGTTTTGCCCCAAAATAAGGAGAATTTCTGCCTTTTTCCCCCACAATTAGGAGAATTTCTGCAATTTTACTCCAAAATACGGGAAATTTCTGCCTTTTTGCCAGAAAATAAGGGGAATGCATACCTTTTTGCCATAAAAAAAGGGAAATTTCTTCATTTTTGCCCCAAATTAAGGGAAATTTCTGCCTTTTTGCCCTGAAATATGTAAAATTTCTGCAATTTTAGCCCAAAATAAGGTGAATTTCTGCCTTTTTGCCCCAAAATAATGGGAATTTCTGCTTTTTTCCCCAAAATAAGAAAAATTTTTGCTTTTTTTCTCTGAAATAAGTGAAATTTCTGCAATTTTGCCCTAAAATAAAAGAAAATTCTGCAATTTTTCCCCATAATAATGGAAATTTCTGGAATTTTGCCTTAAAATAAGGGGAATTTCTGTTTTTTTTGCCCCCAAATAAGGGAAATTTCTGCAATTTTGCCCTAAAATAAGGGGAATTTCTGCTTTTTTGCCTCTAAATAAGTGGAATTTCTGTCTTTTTCCCCCAAAACAAAGGGAATTTCTGTAATTTTTGCCCCAAAATAAGGAAAATTTCTGACTTATTACCCTGAAATAAGTGAAATTTCTGCAATTTTGCGCCAATATAAGGGAAATTTCTGCCTTTTTGCCCCCAAATAAGGGGAATTTCAGCATTTTTACCTCAAAATAAGGGGAATTTCTGAATTTTGGCACAAAATATTAGGAATGTCTGCCATTTGCCCCAAAATAAGGACAATTTCTGCCTTTTTCCCTGAAATAAGTGAAATTTCTGCAATTTTGCCCCAAAATAAAAAAACTTTCTGGAATTTTGCCCCAAAATAAGTGGAAATTCTGAGTTTTGCCCCAAAATAAGGATAATTTCTGCCTTTTGGCCCACAATTAGTGAAATTTCTGCAATTTTGCTCTAAAATAAGAGAAATTTCTGCAATTTTTCCCCATAATAAGGGAAATTTCTGCAATTTTGCTTCAAAATAAGGGGAATTTCTGTTTTTTGCCCCACAATTAGGGAAATTTCTGCAATTTTGCTACAAAATAAAAAGAATTTCTGCCTTTTGTCCTAAAATATGGGGAATTTCTGCCTTTTTGTCGGAAAATAAGAAGAATGCATACCTTTTTGCCATAGAAAAGGGAAATTTCTTCATTTTTGCTCAAAAATAAGGGGAACTTTTGCTTTTTGACTCTAAATAAGTGGAATTTCTGTCTTTTTCCCCCAAAACAAAGGGAATTTCTCTGTTTTTGGAACAAAATAAGGAAAATTTCTGATTTATTACCCTGAAATAAATGAAATTTCTGCAAATTTGCCCCAAGATAAAGAAAATTTCTGCCTTTTTGCCCCCAAATATGGGAAATTTCAGCCTTTTTACCTCAAAATAAGGGAAATTTCTGCATTTTTGCAACAAAATATTAAGAATTTCTGCCTCTTTGCCCCACAATAAGGAAAATTTCTGCCTTATTTTCCCTGAAATAAGTGAAATTTCTGTAATTTTGCCCCAAAATAAGTGAAATTTCTGCAATTTTGCCCCAAAATAAGGGAAATTCCTAGAATTTTGCCCTAAAATAAGTGCAATTTCTGAGTTTTGCCCCAAAATAAGGAGAATTTCTGCCTTTTTGCCCCACAATTAGGGGAATTTCTGCAATTTTGCTCCAAATACGGGGAATTTCTGCCTTTTTGCCTGAAAATAAGGGGAATGCATACCTTTTTGCCATAAAAAAGGGAAATTTCTTCATTTTTGCCCCAAATTAAGGGAAATTTCTGCCTTTTTGCCCTGAAATATGTGAAATTTCTGCAATTTTAGCCCAAAATAAGGTGAATTTCTGCCTTTTTGCCCCAAAATAATGGGAATTTCTGCCTTTTTGCCCCAAAATAAGAAAAATTTTTGCTTTTTTTCTCTGAAATAAGTGAAATTTCTGCAATTTTGCTCTAAAATAAAAGAAATTTCTGCAATTTTTCTCCATAATATTGGAAATTTCTGGAATTTTGCCTTAAAATAAGAGGAATTTTTGTTTTTTTGCCCCCAAATAGGGGAAATTTCTGCAATTTTGCCCTAAAATAAGGGGAATTTCTGCTTTTTTGCCTCTAAATAAGTGGAATTTCTGTCTTTTTCTCCCCCAAAAAAGGGAATTTCTGTCATTTTTGTCGCAAAATAAGGAAAATTTCTGAATTATTACCCTGAAATAAGTGAAATTTCTGCAATTTTGCACCAATATAAGGGAAATTTCTGCATTTTTGCCCCCAAATAAGGGGAATTTCAGCCTTTTTACCTCAAAATAAGGGGAATTTCTGAATTTTGGCACAAAATATTAGGAATTTCAGCTTTTTGCCCAAAAATAAGGACAATTTCTGCCTTTTTTCCCTGAAATAAGTAAAATTTCTGCAATTTTGCCCCAAAATAAGTAAAATTTCTGCAATTTTGCCCCAAAATAAGGAAAATTTGTGAAATTTTGCCCCAAATTAAGTGGAATTTTTGAGTTTTGCCCCAAAATAAGGAGAATTTCTGCCTTTTTGCCCACAATTAGTGAAATTTCTGCAATTTTGCTCTAAAATAAGAGAAATTTCTGCAATTTCTCCCCATAATAAGGGAAATATCTGCAATTTTGCTTCAAAATGAGGGCAATTTCTGTTTTTTGCCCCACAATTAGAGAAATTTCTGCAATTTTGCTCTAAAATAAAAGGAATTTCTGCCTTTTGTCCTAAAATATGGGGAATTTCTGCCTTTTTGTCCGAAAATAAGAAGAATGCATACCTTTTTGCCATAAAAAAGGGAAATTTCTTAATTTTTGCTCCAAAATATGGAAAACTTTTGCTTTTTGTCTCTAAATAAGTGGAATTTCTGTCTTTTACCCCCAAAACAAAGGGAATTTGGGTCTTTTTTGCACCAAAATAAAGAAAATTTCTGACTTATTACCCTGAAATAAGTGAAAATTCTGCAAATTTGCCCCAAAATAAGGGAAATTTCTGCCTTTTTGCCCCCAAATATGGGGAATTTCAGCCTTTTTACCTCAAATTAAGGGAAATTTCTGCATTTTTGCAACAAAATATTAGGAATTTCTGCATTTTTGCCACAAAATATTAGGAATTTCTGCCTTTTTTCGCACAATAAGGAAAATTTCTGCCTTTTTTTCCCTGAAATAAGTGAAATTTCTGCAATTTTGCACCAAAATAAGTGAAATTTCTGCAATTTTGCCCCAAAATAAGGAAAATTTCTGGAAAATTGCCCCAAAATAAGTGGAATTTCTGAGTTTTGCCCCCAAATAAGGAGAATTTCTGCATTTTTGCCCCACAATTAGGGGAATTTCTGCAATTTTGCTCCAAAATACGGAGAATTTCTGCCTTTTTGCCTGAAAATAAGGGGAATGCATAACTTTTTGTCATAAAAAATGGAAATTTCTTCATTTTTACCCCAAATTAAGGAAAATTTCTGCATTTTTGCCCTGAAATATGTGAAATTTCTGCAATTTTAGCCCAAAATAAGGTGAATTTCTGCCTTTTTGCCATAAAATAATGGGAATTTCTGCCTTTTTGCCCCAAAATAAGAAAAATTTTTGCTTTTTTTCTCTGAAATAAGTGAAATTTCTGCAATTTTGCAAAAAAAGAGAAATTTCTACAATTTTTCCCCATAATAAAGGAAATTACTGGAATTTTGCTCCAAAATAAGGGGAATTTCTGTTTTTTTGCCCTTATATAAGGGAAATTTCTGCAATTTTGCCCTAAAATAAGGGGAATTTCTGCTTTTTTGCCTCTAAATAAGTGGAATTTCTGTCATTTTCTCCCAAAACAAAGGGAATTTCTGTCATTTTTGCCCCAAAATAAAGAAAATTTCTGACTTATTACCCTGAAATATATGAAATTTCTGCAAATTTGCCACAAAAATAGGGAAATTTCTGCCTTTTTCCCAAAAATAAAGGAAATTTCAGCATTTTACCTCAAAATAAGGGAAATTTCTGATTTTTGCACCAAAATATGGAGAATTTCTGCTTTTTTGAACCAAAATAAGGAAAATTTCTGCGTTTTTCTCTGAAATACATGAAATTTCTGCAATTTTGCCCCAAAATAAGGAGAATTTCTGCCTTTTTGCCCCACAATTTGGAAAATTTCTGCAATTTTGCTCCAAAATACGGAGAATTTCTGCCTTTTTGCCCGTAAATAAGGGCAATGCATACCTTTTTGCATAAAAAAAGGGAAATTTCTTCATTTTTGCCCCAAATTAAGGGAAATTTCTGGCTTTTTGCCCTGAAATATGTGAAATTTCTGCAATTTTAGCCCAAAATAAGGTGAATTTCTGCCTTTTTGCCCCAAAATAATGGGAATTTCTGCCTTTTTGCCCCAAAATACGAAAAATTTTTGCTTTTTTTTCTCTGAAATAAGTGAAATTTCTGCAATTTTGCAAAAATAAAAGAAATTTCTGCAATTTTTCCCCATAATAAAAGAAATTACTGGAATTTTGCCCCAAAATAAGGGGAATTTCTGTTTTTTTGCCCTTATATAAGGGAAATTTCTGCAATTTTGCCCTAAAATAAGGGGAATTTCTGCTTTTTTGCCTCTAAATAAGTGGAATTTCTGTCTTTTTCTCCCAAAACAAAGGGAATTTCTGTAATTTTTGCCCCAAAATAAGGAAAATTTCTGACTTATTACCCTGAAATAAGTGAAATTTCTGCAAATTTGCCCCCAAAATAGGGAAATTTCTGCCTTTTTCCTAAAAATAAAGGGAATTTCAGCATTTTACCTCAAAATAAGGGAAATTTCTGATTTTTGCACCAAAATATGGAGAATTTCTGCCTTTTTGAACCAAAATAAGGAACATTTCTGCTTTTTTCCCTGAAATACATGAAATTTCTGCAATTTTGCCCCAAAATAAGGAGAAGTTCTGCCTTTTTGCCCCACAATTTGGGGAATTTCTGCAATTTTGCTCCAAAATACGGGGAATTTCTGCCTTTTTGCCCGAAAATAAGGGCAATGCATACCTTTTTGCATAAAAAAAGAGAAATTTCTTCATTTTTGCCCCAAATTAAGGGAAATTTCTGCCTTTTTGCCCTGAAATATGTGAAATTTCTGCGATTTTAGCCCAAAATAAGGTGAATTTCTGCCTTTTTTCCCCAAAATAATGGGAATTTCTGCCTTTTGCCCCAAAATATGAAAAATTTCTGCGTTTTTGTCCAAAAATAAGAAGAATGCATACCTTTTTGCCATAAAAAAGGGAAATTTCTTAATTTTTGCTCCAAAATAAGGGGAACTTTTGCCTTTTTGACTCTAAATAAGTGGAATTTCTGTCTTTTTCCCCCAAAATAAAGGGAATTTCTGTCTTTTTTGCCCCAAAATAAGGGAAATTTCTGCCGTTTTTTCCGTGAAATAAGTGAAATTTCTGCAATTTTGCCCCAAAATAAGGGAAATTTCTGCAATTTTGCCCCAAAATAAGTGGAATTTCTGAGTTTTACCCAAAAATAAGGAGAATTTCTGCCATTTTGCCCCACAATTAGGGGAATTTCTGCAATTTTGCTCCAAAATACGGGGAATTTCTGCCTTTTTTTCCAAAAATAAAGGGAATGCATACCTTTTTGACATAAAAAATGGAAATTTCTTCATTTTTGCCCCAAATTAAGGGAAATTTCTGCCTTTTTGCCCTGAAATATGTGAAATTTCTGCAGTTTTAGCCCAAAATAAGGTGAATTTCTGCCTTTTTGCCACAAAATAATGGGAATTTCTGCGTTTTTGCCCCAAAATAAGAAAAATTTTTGCCTTTTTTTTCTGAAATAAGTGAAAATTCTGCAAATTTGCCCTAAAATAAAGAAAATTTCTGCAATTTTTCCCCATAATAAAAGAAATTTCTGGAATTTTGCCCGAAAATAAGGGGAATTTCTGTGTTTTGCCCCCAAATAAGGGAAATTTCTGCAATTTTGCCCTAAAATAAGGGGAATTTCTGCTTTTTTGCCTCTAAATAAGTGGAATTTCTGTCTTTTTTTCCCAAAATAAAAATTTCTGTCATTTTTGCCCCAAAATAAGGAAAATTTCTTACTTATTACCCTGAAATAAGTGAAATTTCTGCAATTTTGCCCCAAAATAAGAAAAATTTCTGGAATTTTGCCCCAAAATAAGTGGAATTTCTGAGTTTGTCCCCAAAATATGGAGAATTTCTGCCTTTTTGCCCCACAATTAGTGAAATTTCTGCAATTTTGCCCTAAAATAAGGGAAATTTCTGCAATTTTTCCTTATAATAAGGGAAATTTCTGCAATTTTGCTTCAAAATAAGGGGAATTTCTGTTTTTTTCCCCACAAATAGGGAAATTTCTACAATTTTGCCCCAAAATATGGGGAATTTCTGCCTTTTGCCCCAAAATATGGAAAATTTCTGCGTTTTTGTCCAAAAATAAGAAGAATGCATACCTTTTTGCCATAAAAAAGGGAAATTTCTTAATTTTTGCTCCAAAATAAGGGGAACTTTTGCCTTTTTGACTCTAAATAAGTGGAATTTCTGTCTTTTTCCCCCAAAACAAAGGGAATTTCTGTCTTTTTTGCCCCAAAATAAGGAAAATTTCTGCCGTTTTTTCTCTTAAATAAGTGAAATTTCTGCAATTCTGCCCCAAAATAAGGGAAATTTCTGCAATTTTGCCCCAAAATAAGTGGAATTTCTGAGTTTTGCCCCAAAATAAGGAGAATTTCTGCCTTTTTGCCCAACAATTAGGGGAATTTCTGCAATTTTGCTCCAAAATACGGGGAATTTCTGCCTTTTTTCCCGAGAATAAAGGGAATGCATACCTTTTTGACATAAAAAATGGAAATTTCTTCATTTTTGCCCCAAATTAAAGGAAATTTCTGCCTTTTTGCCCCCTAATAAGGGGAATTTCAGCCTTTTTACCTCAAAATAAGGGGAATTTCTGAATTTTGGCACAAAATATTAGGAATTTCTGCCTTTTTTCCCCAAAATAAAGAAAAATTTCTGCTTTTTTCCCTGAAATAAGTGAAATTTCTGCAATTTTGCCCCAAAATAAGTGGAATTTCTGAGTTTTGCCCCAAAATACAGAGAATTTCTGCCTTTTTGCACCACAATTAGTGAAATTTCTGCAATTTTGCCCTAAAATAAGAGAAATTTCTGCAATTTTTCCCCAAAATAAGGGAAATTTCTGCAATTTTGCCTCAAAATAACGGGAATTTCTGATTTTTGCCCCAAAATATGGGGAATTTCTGCCTTTTTGTCTGAAAATAAGAAGAACGCATACCTTTTTGCCATAAAAAAGGGAAATTTCTTCATTTTTGCTCTAAAATAAAGGGAACTTTTGCCTTTTTGCCTCTAAATAAGTGGAATTTCTGTCTTTTTCCCCCAAAACAAAGGGAATTTCTGTCTTTTTTTGCCCCAAAATAAGAAAAATTTTTGACTTATAACCCTGAAATAAGTGAAATTTCTGCAAATTTGCCCCTAAATAAGAAAAATTTCTGCCTTTTTGCCCCCAAATAAGGGGAATTTCAGCCTTTTTACCTCAAAATAAGGGAAATTTCTGCATTTTTGCAACAAAATATTAAGAATTTCTGCATTTTTGCCACAAAATATTAGGAATTTCTGCCTTTTTGCCCCAAAATAAGGAAAATTCCTGCCTTTTTTCCCTGAAATAAGTGAAATTTCTGCAAATATGCCCCAAAAAAAGGGAAATTTCTGCCTTTTGCCCCAAAATAAGGGGAATTTCAGCATATTACCTCAAAATAAGGGAAATTTCTGATTTTTGCACCAAAATATGGAGAATTTCTGCCTTTTTGCCCCAAAATAAGGAAAATTTCTGCCTTTTTTCCCTGAAATAAGTGAAATTTTTGCAATTTTGCCCAAAAATAAGTGAAATTTCTGCAATTTTGCCCCAAAATAAGGGAAATTTCTGCAATTTTGCCCCAAAATAAGTGGAATTTCTGAGTTTTGCCCCAAAATAAGGAGAATTTCTGCCTTTTTGCCCCACAATTAGGGGAATTTCTGCAATTTTGCTCCAAAATACGGGGAATTTCTCCCTTTTTTCCCGAAAATAAAGGGAATGCATACCTTTTTCCATAAAAAAATGGAAATTTCTTCATTTTTGCCCCAAATTAAGGGAAATTTCTGCCTTTTTGCCGTGAAATATGTGAAATTTCTGCAGTTTCAGCCCAAAATAAGGTGAATTTCTGCCTTTTTGCCTCAAAATAATGGGAATTTCTGCCTTTTTGCCCCAAATTAAGAAAAATTTTTGCCTTTTTTCTCTGAAATAAGTGAAAATTCTGCAAATTTGCCCTAAAATAAAGGAAATTTCTGCAATTTTTCCCCATAATAAGGGAAATTTCTGGAATTTTGCCCCAAAATAAGGGGAATTTCTGTTTTTTTGCCCCCAAATAAGGGAAATTTCTGCAATTTTGCCCTAAAATAAGGGGAATTTCTGCTTTATTGCCTCTAAATAAGTGGAATTTCTGTCTTTTTCCCCCAAAACAAAGGCAATTTCTCCCATTTTTGCCCCAAAATATGGAAAATTTCTGACTTATTACCCTGAAATAAGTGAAATTTCTGCAATTTTGCCCCAATATAAGGAAAATTTCTGCCTTTTTGCCCCCTAATAAGGGGAATTTCAGCCTTTTTACCTCAAAATAAGGGGAATTTCTGAATTTTGGCACAAAATATTAGGCATTTCTGCCTTTTTGCCCCAAAATAAAGAAAAATTTCTGCTTTTTTCCCTGAAATAATTGAAATTTCTGCAATTTTGCCCCAAAATAAGTGGAATTTCTGAGTTTGGCCACAAAATAAAGAGAATTTCTGCCTTTTTGCACCACAATTTGGAAAATTTCTGCAATTTTGCTCTAAAATACGGGGAATTTCTGCCTTTTTGCCCGTAAATAAGGGCAATGCATACCTTTTTGCATAAAAAAAAGAAATTTCTTCATTTTTGCTCCAAATTAAGGGAAATTTCTGCCTTTTTGCCCTGAAATATGTGAAATTTCTGCAATTTTAGCCCAAAATAAGTGAATTTCTGCCTTTTTGCCCCAAAATAATGGGAATTTCTGCCTTTTTGCCCCAAAATAAGAAAAATTTTTGCTTTTTTTCTCTGAAATAAGTGAAATTTCTGCAATTTTGCAAAAATAAAAGAAATTTCTGCAATTTTTCCCCATAATAAAAGAAATTACTGGAATTTTTCCCTAAAATAAGGGGAATTTCTGTTTTTTTTTGCCCTTATATAAGGGAAATTATTGCAATTTTGCCCTAAAATAAGGGGAATATCTGCTTTTTTGCCTCTAAATAAGTGGAATTTCTGTCTTTTTCTCCCAAAACCAAGGGAATTTCTGTCATTTTTGCCCCAAAATAAGGAAAATTTTTGACTTATTACCCTGAAATAAGTGAAATTTCTGCAAATTTGCCCCCAAAATAGGGAAATTCCTGCCTTTTTCCTAAAAATAAATGGAATTTCAGCATTTTACCTCAAAATAAGTGAAATTTCTGATTTTTGCACCAAAATATGGAGAATTTCTGCCTTTTTGAACCAAAATAAAAAACATTTCTGCCTTTTTTCCCTGAAATACATGAAATTTCTGCAATTTTGCCCCAAAATAAGGAGAAGATCTGCCTTTTTGCCCCACAATTTGGGGAATTTCTGCAATTTTGCTCCAAAATACGGGGAATTTCTGCCTTTTTGCCCGAAAATAAGGGCAATGCATACCTTTTTGCATAAAAAAAGGGAAATTTCTTCATTTTGCCACAAATTAAGGGAAATTTCTGCCTTTTTGCCCTTAAATATGTGAAATTTCTGCAATTTTAGCCCAAAATAAGGTGAATTTCTGCCTTTTTTCCCCAAAATAATGGGAATTTCTGCCTTTTTGCCCCAAAATAAGAAAAATTTTTGCTTTTCTTCTCTGAAATAAGTGAAATTTCTGCAATTTTGCCCTAAAATGAAAGTAATTTCTGAAATTTTTCCCCATAATAAAAGAAATTTCAGGAATTTTGCCCCAAAATAAGGGGAATTTCTTTTTTTTTGCCCCCAAATAAAAGAAATTTCTGCAATTTTGCCCTAAAATAAGGGGAATTTCTGCTTTTTTGCCTCTAAATAAGTGGAATTTCTGTCTTTTTTTCCCAAAAAAAAAAAATTCTGTCATTTTTGCCCCAAAATAAGGAAAATTTCTTACTTATTACCCTGAAATAAGTGAAATTTCTGCAATATTGCCCCAATATAAGGGAAATTTCTGCCTTTTTGCCCACAAAGAAGGGGAATTTCAGCCTTTTTACCTCAAAATAAGGGGAATTTCTACATTTTGGCACAAACTATTAGGAATTTCTGCCTTTTGCCCCAATATAAGCAAAATTTCTGCCTTTTTTCCCTGAAATAAGTGAAATTTCTGCAATTTTGCCCAAAATAAGCAAAATTTCTGCAATTTTGCCCCAAAATAAGAAAAATTTCTGCAATTTTGCCCCAAAATAAGTGGAATTTCTGAGTTTTGCCCCAAAATATGAAGAATTTCTGCCTTTTTGCCCCACAATTAGTGAAATTTCTGCAATTTTGCCCTAAAAGAAGGGAAATTTCTGCAATTTTTCCTTATAATAAGGGAAATTTCTGCAATTTTGCTTTAACATAAGGGGAATTTCTGTTTTTTGCCCCACAATTTGGAAAATTTTGGCAATTTTTGCCCCAAAATATGGGGAATTTCTGCCTTTTGCCCCCAAAATATGGAAAATTTCTGCGTTTTTGTCCAAAAATAACAAGAAGGCATACCTTTTTGCCATAAAAAAGGGAAATTTCTTAATTTTTGCTCCAAAATAAGGGGAACTTTTGCCTTTTTGACTCTAAATAAGTGGAATTTCTGTCTTTTTCCCCCAAAACAAAGTGAATTTCTGTCTTTTTTGCCCCAAAATAAGGAAAATTTCTGCCGTTTTTTTCCATGAAATAAGTGAAATTTCTGCAATTTTGCCCCAAAATAAGGGAAATTTCTGCAATTTTGCCCCAAAATAAGTGGAATTTCTGAGTTTTACCCAAAAATAAGGAGAATTTCTGCCATTTTGCCCCACAATTAGGGGAATTTCTGCAATTTTGCTCCAAAATACGGGGAATTTCTGCCTTTTTTTCCAAAAATAAAGGGAATGCATACCTTTTTGACATAAAAAATGGAAATTTCTTCATTTTTGCCCCAAATTAAGGGAAATTTCTGCCTTTTTGCCCTGAAATATGTGAAATTTCTGCAGTTTTAGCCCAAAATAAGGTGAATTTCTGCCTTTTTGCCACAAAATAATGGGAATTTCTGCCTTTTTGCCCCAAAATAAGAAAAATTTTTGCCTTTTTTTTCTGAAATAAGTGAAAATTCTGCAAATTTGCCCTAAAATAAAGAAAATTTCTGCAATTTTTCCCCATAATAAAAGAAATTTCTGGAATTTTGCCCGAAAATAAGGGGAATTTCTGTGTTTTGCCCCCAAATAAGGGAAATTTCTGCAATTTTGCCCTAAAATAAGGGGAATTTCTGCTTTTTTGCCTCTAAATAAGTGGAATTTCTGTCTTTTTTTCCCAAAAAAAAAAAAAAATTTCTGTCATTTTTGCCCCAAAATAAGGAAAATTTCTTACTTATTACCCTGAAATAAGTGAAATTTCTGCAATTTTGCCCCAATATAAGGGAAATTTCTGCCTTTTTTCCCACAAATAAGGGGAATTTCAGCCTTTTTACCTCAAAATAATGGGAATTTCTGAATTTTGGCACAAACTATTAGGAATTTCTGCCTTTTGCCCCAATATAAGCAAAATTTCTGCCTTTTATCCCTGAAATAAGTGAAATTTCTGCAATTTTGCCCCAAAATAAGCAAAATTTCTGCAATTTTGCCCCAAAATAAGAAAAATTTCTGCAATTTTGCCCCAAAATAAGTGGAATTTCTGAGTTTTGCCCCAAAATATGAAGAATTTCTGCCTTTTTGCCCCACAATTAGTGAAATTTCTGCAATTTTGCCCTAAAAGAAGGGAAATTTCTGCAATTTTTCCTTATAATAAGGGAAATTTCTGCAATTTTGCTTCAACATAAGGGGAATTTCTGTTTTTTGCCCCACAATTTGGAAAATTTTTGCAATTTTTGCCCCAAAATATGGGGAATTTCTGCCTTTTGCCCCAAAATATGGAAAATTTCTGCCTTTTTGTCCAAAAATAAGAAGAATGCATACCTTTTTGCCATAAAAAAGGGAAATTTCTTAATTTTTGCTCGAAAATAGGGGGAACTTTTGCCTTTTTGACTCTAAATAAGTGGAATTTCTGTCTTTTTCCCCCAAAACAAAGGGAATTTCTGTCTTTTTTGCCCCAAAATAAGGAAAATTTCTGCCGTTTTTTTTGTGAAATACGTGAAATTTCTGCAATTTTGCCCCAAAATAAGGGAAATTTCTGCAATTTTGCCCCAAAATAAGTGGAATTTCTGTGTTTTAGCCAAAAATAAGGAGAATTTCTGCCATTTTGCCCTACAATTAGGGGAATTTCTGCAATTTTGCTCCAAAATACGGGGAATTTCTGCCTTTTTTCCCGAGAATAAAGGGAATGCATACCTTTTTGACATAAAAAATGGAAATTTCTTCATTTTTGCCCCAAATTAAGGGAAATTTCTGCCTTTTTGCCCTGAAATATGTGAAATTTCTGCAGTTTTAGCCCAAAATAAGGTAAATTTCTGCCTTTTTGCCACAAAATAATGGGATTTTCTGCCTTTTTGCCCCAAAATAAGAAAAATTTTTGCCTTTTTTTTCTGAAAAAAGTGAAAATTCTGCAAATTTGCCCTAAAATAAAGAAAATTTCTGCAATTTTTCCCCATAATAAAAGAAATTTCTGGAATTTTGCCCGAAAATAAGGGGAATTTCTGTGTTTTGACCCCAAATAAGGGAAATTTCTGCAATTTTGCCCTAAAATAAGGGGAATTTCTGCTTTTTTGCCTCTAAATAAGTGGAATTTCTGTCTTTTTTTCCCAAAAAAAAATTTCTGTCATTTTTGCCCCAAAATAAGGAAAATTTCTTACTTATTACCCTGAAATAAGTGAAATTTCTGCAATTTTGCCCCAAAATAAGAAAAATTTCTGGAATTTTGCCCCAAAATAAGTGGAATTTCTGAGTTTTGCCCCAAAATATGGAGAATTTCTGCCTTTTTGCCCCACAATTAGTGAAATTTCTGCAATTTTGCCCTAAAATAAGGGAAATTTCTGCAATTTTTCCTTATAATAAGGGAAATTTCTGCAATTTTGCTTCAAAATAAGGGGAATTTCTGTTTTTTGCCCCACAATTAGGGAAATTTCTGCAATTTTGCCCCAAAATATGGGGAATTTCTGCCTTTTCCCCAAAATATGGAAAATTTCTGCGTTTTTGTCCAAAAATAAGAAGAATGCATACCTTTTTGCCATAAAAAAGGGAAATTTCTTCATTTTTGCTCCAAAATAAGGGGAACTTTTGCCTTTTTGACTCTAAATAAGTGGAATTTCTGTCTTTTTCCCCCAAAACAAAGGGAATTTCTGTCTTTTTTGCCCCAAAATAAGGAAAATTTCTGCCGTATTTTCTCTTAAATAAGTGAAATTTCTGCAATTCTGCCCCAAAATAAGGGAAATTTCTGCAATTTTGCCCCAAAATAAGTGGAATTTCTGAGTTTTGCCCCAAAATAAGGAGAATTTCTGCCTTTTTGCCCAACAATTAGGGGAATTTCTGCAATTTTGCTCCAAAATATGGGGAATTTCTGCCTTTTTTCCCGAGAATAAAGGGAATGCATACCTTTTTGACATAAAAAATGGAAATTTCTTCATTTTTGCCCCAAATTAAAGGAAATTTCTGCCTTTTTGCCCCCTAATAAAAGGAATTTCAGCCTTTTTACCTCAAAATAAGGGGAATTTCTGAATTTTGGCACAAAATATTAGGAATTTCTGCCTTTTTGCCCCAAAATAAAGAAAATTTCTGCTTTTTTCCCTGAAATAAGTGAAATTTCTGCAATTTTGCCCCAAAATAAGTGGAATTTCTGAGTTTTGCCCCAAAATACAGAGAATTTCTGCCTTTTTGCACCACAATTAGTGAAATTTCTGCAATTTTGCCCTAAAATAAGAGAAATTTCTGCAATTTTTCCCCAAAATAAGGGAAATTTCTGCAATTTTGCCTCAAAATAAGGGGAATTTCTGATTTTTGCCCAAAAATATGGGGAATTTCTGCCTTTTTGTCTGAAAATAAGAAGAATGCATACCTTTTTGCCATAAAAAAGGGAAATTTCTTCATTTTTGCTCTAAAATAAAGGGAACTTTTGCCTTTTTGCCTCTAAATAAGTGGAATTTCTGTCTTTTTCCCCCAAAACAAAGGGAATTTCTGTCTTTTTTTGCCCCAAAATAAGAAAAATTTCTGACTTATAACCCTGAAATAAGTGAAATTTCTGCAAATTTGCCCCTAAATAAGAAAAATTTCTGCCTTTTTGCCCCCAAATAAGGGGAATTTCAGCCTTTTTACCTCAAAATAAAGGAAATTTCTGCATTTTTGCAACAAAATATTAGGAATTTCTGCATTTTTGCCACAAAATATTAGGAATTTCTGCCTTTTTGCCCCAAAATAAGGAAAATTCCTGCCTTTTTTCCCTGAAATAAGTGAAATTTCTGCAAATATGCCCCAAAAAAGGGAAATTTCTGCCTTTTGCCCCAAAATAAGGGGAATTTCAGCATATTACCTCAAAATAAGGGAAATTTCTGATTTTTGCACCAAAATATGGAGAATTTCTGCCTTTTTGCCCCAAAATAAGGAAAATTTCTACCTTTTTTCCCTGAAATAAGTGAAATTTTTGCAATTTTGCCCTAAAAGAAGTGAAATTTCTGCAATTGTGCCCCAAAATAAGGGAAATTTCTGCAATTTTGCCCCAAAATAAGTGGAATTTCTGAGTTTTGCCCCAAAATAAGGAGAATTTCTGCCTTTTTGCCCCACAATTAGGGGAATTTCTGCAATTTTGCTCCAAAATACGGGGAATTTCTCCCTTTTTTCCCGAAAATAAAGGGAATCCATACCTTTTTGCCATAAAAAATTAAAATTTCTTCATTTTTGCCCCAAATTAAGGGAAATTTCTGCCTTTTTGCCGTGAAATATGTGAAATTTCTGCAGTTTTAGCCCAAAATAAGGTGAATTTCTGCCTTTTTGCCCCAAAATAATGGGAATTTCTGCCTTTTTGCCCCAAAATAAGAAAAATTTTTGCCTTTTTTCTGAAATAAGTGAAAATTCTGCAAATTTGCCCTAAAATAAAGGAAATTTCTGCAATTTTTCCCCATAATAAGGGAAATTTCTGGAATTTTGCCCCAAAATAAGGGGATTTTCTGTTTTTTTGCTTCCAAATAAGGAAAATTTCTGCAATTTTGCCCTAAAATAAGGGGAATTTCTGCTTTATTGCCTCTAAATAAGTGGAATTTCTGTGTTTTTCCCCCAAAACAAATGGAATTTCTCCCATTTTTGCCCCAAAATAAGGAAAATTTCTGACTTATTACCCTGAAATAAGTGAAATTTCTGCAATTTTGCCTCAATATAAGGAAAATTTCTGCCTTTTTGCCCCCTAATAAGGGGAATTTCAGCCTTTTTACCTCAAAATAAGGGGAATTTCTGAATTTTGGCACAAAATATTAGGAATTTCTGCCTTTTTGCCCCAAAATAAAGAAAAATTTCTGCTTTTTTCCCTGAAATAAGTGAAATTTCTGCAATTTTGCCCAAAAATAAGTGGAATTTCTGAGTTTTGCCCCAAAATAAAGAGAATTTCTGCCTTTTTGCACCACAATTTGGAAAATTTTTGCAATTTTGCTCCAAAATACGGGGAATTTCTGCCTTTTTGCCCGTAAATCAGGGCAATGCATAACTTTTTGCATAAAAAAAAGAAATTTCTTCATTTTGCCCCAAATTAAGGGAAATTTCTGCCTTTTTGCTCTGAAATATGTGAAATTTCTGCAATTTTAGCCCAAAATAAGTGAATTTCTGCCTTTTTTGCCCCAAAATAATGGGAATTTTTGCCTTTTTGCCCCAAAATAAGAAAAATTTTTGCTTTTTTTCTCTGAAATAAGTGAAATTTCTGCAAATTTGCAAAAATAAAAGAAATTTCTGCAATTTTTCTCCATAATAAAAGAAATTACTGGAATTTTGCCCCAAAATAAGGGGAATTTCTGTTTTTTTGCCCTTATATAAGGGAAATTTCTGCAATTTTGCCCTAAAATAAGGGGAATTTCTGCTTTTTTGCCTCTAAATAAGTGGAATTTCTGTCTTTTTCTCCCAAAACCAAGGGAATTTCTGTCATTTTTGCCCCAAAATAAGGAAAATTTCTGACTTATTACCCTGAAATAAGTGAAATTTCTGTAAATTTGCCCCCAAAATAGGGAAATTCCTGCCTTTTTCCTAAAAATAAAGGGAATTTCAGCATTTTACCTAAAAATAAGGGAAATTTCTGATTTTTGCACCAAAATATGGAGAATTTCTGCCTTTTTGAACCAAAATAAGGAACATTTCTGCCTTTTTTCCCTGAAATACATGAAATTTCTGCAATTTTACCCCAAAATAAGGAGAATTTCTGCCTTTTTGCCCCACAATTTGGGGAATTTCTGCATTTTTGCTCCAAAATACGGGGAATTTCTGCCTTTTTGCCCGAAAATAAGGGCAATGCATACCTTTTTGCATAAAAAAAGAGAAATTTCTTCATTTTTGCCCCAAATTAAGGGAAATTTCTGCCTTTTTGCCCTGAAATATGTGAAATTTCTGCAATTTTAGCCCAAAATAAGGTGAATTTCTGCCTTTTTTCCCCAAAATAATGGGAATTTCTGCCTTTTTGCCCCAAAATAAGAAAAATTTTTGCTTTTCTTCTCTGAAATAAGTGAAATTTCTGCAATTTTGAGGTAAAATAAAAGTAATTTCTGAAATTTTTCCCCATAATAAATGAAATTTCAGGAATTTTGCCCCAAAATAAGGGGAATTTCTTTTTTTTTTTGCCCCCAAATAAAAGAAATTTCTGCAATTTTGCCCTAAAATAAGGGGAATTTCTGCTTTTTTGCCTCTAAATAAGTGGAATTTCTGTCTTTTTTTCCCAAAAAAAAAATTTCTGTCATTTTTGCCCCAAAATAAGGAAAATTTCTTACTTATTACCCTGAAATAAGTGAAATTTCTGCAATATTGCCCCAATATAAGGGAAATTTCTGCCTTTTTGCCCACAAATAAGAGGAATTTCAGCCTTTTTACCTCAAAATAAGGGGAATTTCTACATTTTGGCACAAACTATTAGGAATTTCTGCCTTTTGCCCCAATATAAGCAAAATTTCTGCCTTTTTTCCCTGAAATAAGTGAAATTTCTGCAATTTTGCCCCAAAATAAGCAAAATTTCTGCAATTTTGCCCCAAAATAAGAAAAATTTCTGCAATTTTGCCCCAAAATAAGTGGAATTTCTGAGTTTTGCCCCAAAATATGAAGAATTTCTGCCTTTTTGCCCCACAATTAGTGAAATTTCTGTAATTTTGCCCTAAAAGAAGGGAAATTTCTGCAATTTTTCCTTATAATAAGGGAAGTTTCTGCAATTTTGCTTCAACATAAGGGGAATTTCTGTTTTTTGCCCCACAATTTGGAAAATTTTTGCAATTTTTTCCCCAAAATATGGGGAATTTCTGCCTTTTGCCCCAAAATATGGAAAATTTCTGCGTTTTTGTCTAAAAATAAGAAGAATGCATACCTTTTTGCCATAAAAAAGGGAAATTTCTTAATTTTTGCTCCAAAATAAGGGGAACTTTTGCCTTTTTGACTCTAAATAAGTGGAATTTCTGTCTTTTTCCCCCAAAACATAGGGAATTTCTGTCTTTTTTGCCCCAAAATAAGGAAAATTTCTGCCGTTTTTTCCGTGAAATAAGTGAAATTTCTGCAATTTTGCCCCAAAATATGGGAAATTTCTGCAATTTTGCCCAAAAATAAGTGGAATTTCTGAGTTTTACCCAAAAATAAAAAGAATTTCTGCCATTTTGCCCCACAATTAGGGGAATTTCTGCAATTTTGCTCCAAAATACGGGGAATTTCTGCATTTTTTTCCAAAAATAAAGGGAATGCATACCTTTTTGACATAAAAAATGGAAATTTCTTCATTTTTGCCCCAAATTAAGAGAAATTTCGGCCTTTTTACCCTGAAATATGTGAAATTTCTGCAGTTTTAGCCCAAAATAAGGTGAATTTTTGCCTTTTTGCCACAAAATAATGGGTATTTCTGCCTTTTTGCCCCAAAAT